>NC_139220.1:256552891-257270391 GCF_055691185.1 Crinia signifera | reverse complement strand
AAAGCAATCGCTATAGTATGGAGCGCAAATATAGGAAGTATCTATCCCGCTATGGAACGCAGGAAAACGTCACTTCCGCCATACGGGAGCCCTGTCACAAGACCTGGAACGCAAGCATAGGAGATACGTCCCGCTTTGGAACGCAAATCGTCACTTCCGCTTCCGTCGGGAGACGGAACGCGGAAGTAGAGGAAGAAACGCCGATTCTGACAGCTGTGTTTATATTGCGGCGGGAGTTGTTCGCATAACATGAAATGGATTTTAGTATGTATGTTGTTCTAGCATAGGGGACTTAGTTGGCAGCTAAACCCATGTCTGGAAATAGGTCATACCCATTGGGGGTATAAAGGTAGGATTAGGATGCTATTTCCACATGCCTTGATAAAGGAACCATTTGGGTTCAGAAACGCGTTGGCCGTGGAAAGAAGGTGGAGAATCTTTTGGACTCTGACTGGTTTGGACTGTGGGCTCCGGGGACGCCTGGGAATTCTATCTATGCCTATTTGTCTGCATTTCTTTTGTAGACCATTCCATCCGGTGAGAGGCTGATGTTTTACACCTATTGTTTTTACTGTGTGTATATGTCAAATAAACAAAGCGGTATCACACTATACCAGCTTTTTAAAACTTTTTTGCATGTACACTTGATTGCAATTGGACATCCTTGATGACGATTCGGTGACGTTACCGCCCCTGCATGAGCGCTATTGTCTGCCTATTCAAAGCAGACCACTCTAAAGGGTACGAGTCTAAACGTCTCAGAAACATCATATAATTTTTATCTATAACTTGTGTTTGTTTGAAACAATATTACACTATTGTGTGTCCCCCCCTCTGTTTTATTTTTCGGTTAAACATCCTGAAAAAGGGGAGAATCTGTGGGGATCACTACGATCAGCGCCCAGGATTAAGTTGGTATTTTTTCTTTTACCCTACACGGCCTTGTCTGCTGCCCAGACCGGTCTCCTGCTTGTGACCCACTACACTGCTTTGACTGCTGCCCAGGGTGGTCTCCTGCTTATGAGCCCCTACACTGACTTGTCTGCTGCCCAGACCGGTCTCCTGCTTGTGACCCCTACACTGCCTTGTCTGCTGCTCAGACCGGTCTCCTGCTTGTGAGCCCCTACACTGTCTTGTCTATTACCTAGATCGGTCTCCTGCTTGTGACCCCACCTACACTGCCTTGTCTGCTGCCCAGACTGGTCTCCTGCTTGTGACCCCTACACTGCCTTGTCTGCTGTCCAGACTGGTCTCCTGCTTGGGAACCCTACTCTGCCTTGTCTGCTGCCTAGACTGGTCTCCTGTTTGTGACCCCCTTCTCTGCCCTGTCTGTTGCCCAGACTGGTCTTCTGCTTGTGACCCTTACTCTGCCTTTTCTTCTGCCCAGAGTGGTCTCTTGCTTGTGACCCCCTACACTGCCTTGTCTGCTGCCCAGACTGGTCTCCTGCTTGTGACCCCCTACACTGACTTGACTGCTGCCCAGACTGGTCTCTTGCTTGTGACCCCCTACATGGCCTTGTCTGCTGCCCAGACCGGTCTCCTGCTTGTGACCCCCTACACTGCCTTGACTGCTGCCCAGGGTGGTCTCCTGCTTGTGAGCCTCTACACTGACTTGTCTGCTGCCCAGACCGGTCTCCTGCTTGTGACCCCTACACTGCCTTGTCTGCTGCTCAGACCGGTCTCCTGCTTGTGAGCCCCTACACTGTCTTGTCTATTACCCAGATCGGTCTCCTGCTTGTGACCCCACCTACACTGCCTTGTCTGCTGCCCAGACTGGTCACCTGCTTGTGACCCCCCCTACACTGCCTTGTCTGCTGTCCAGATTGGCCTCCAGTTTGTGGCCCCTACTCTGCCTTTTTCTGCTGTCCAGACTGGTCTCCTGCTTGTGATCCCATACACTGCCTTGTCTGGTGTCCAGACTGGTCTCCTGCTTTTGATCCCTTACACTGCCTTGTCTCCTGCCCATACTAGTCTTCTGCTTGTGACCCCCTAATCTGCCTTGTCTGCTGCCCAGATCGGTCTCCTGCTTGTGACCCCCTACACTGCCTTGACTGCTGGCCCAGAGTGGTCTCTTGCTTGTGACCCCCTACACTGCCTTGTCTGCTGCCCAGACTGGTCTCCTGCTTGTGACCCCCTACACTGACTTGTCTGGTGTCCAGATTGGCCTCCTGCTTGTGACCCTTACTCAGCCTTGTCTGCTGGCCAGACTGATCGACTGCTTGTGACCCCCTACAGTGCCTTGTTTGCGTCCCAGATTTGCCTCCTGCTTGTGAACCACTAAACTGCCTTGTCTGCTGCCCAGACTGGTCTCCTGCTTGTGACCCCTACGCTGCCGTGTCTGCTGCCAAGACTGGTCTCTTGCTTGTGACCCCTACTCTGCCTTGTCTTCTGCCCAGACTGGGCACCTGATTGTAACCCACTACACTGCCTTGTCTGCTGCCCATATTGGCCTCCTGCTTGTGACCCCCTACACTGCCTTGTCTGCTGCCCAGACTGGTCTCCTGCTTGTGACCCCCTACACTGCCTTGACTGCTGCCAAGGGTGGTCTCCTGCTTGTGAGCTCCTACACTGACTTGTCTGCTGCCCAGACTGGTCTCTTGCTTGTGACCCCCTACACTGCCTTGTCTGCTGCCCAGACTGGTCTCCTGCTTGTGACCCCCTACACTGCCTTGACTGCTGCCCAGGGTGGTCTCCTGCTTGTGAGCCCCTACACTGACTTGTCTGCTGCCCAGACCGGTCTCCTGCTTGTGACCCCTACACTGCCTTGTCTGCTGCTCAGACCGGTCTCCTGCTTGTGAGCCCCTACACAGTCTTGTCTGCTGCCCATAATGGTCTCCTGCTTGTGACCCCTACTCTGCCGTGTCTGCTGCCAAGACTGGTCTCTTGCTTGTGACCCCTACTCTGCCTTGTCTTCTGCCCAGACTGGGCACCTGATTGTAACCCACTACACTGCCTTGTCTGCTGCCCATAATGGCCTCCTGCTTGTGACCCCCTACACTGCCTTGACTGCTGCACAGGGTGGTCTCCTGCTTGTGAGCCCCTACACTGACTTGTCTGCTGCCCAGACCGGTCTCCTGCTTGTGACCCCTACACTGCCTTGTCTGCTGCTCAGACCGGTCTCCTGCTTGTGAGCCCCTACACTGTCTTGTCTATTACCCAGATCGGTCTCCTGCTTGTGACCCCACCTACACTGCCTTGTCTGCTGCCCAGACTGGTCTCCTGCTTGTGACCCCTACACTGCCTTGTCTGCTGTCCAGACTGGTCTCCTGCTTGGGAACCCTACTCTGCCTTGTCTGCTGCCTAGACTGGTCTCCTGCTTGTGACCCTCTTCTCTGCCCTGTCTGTTGCCCAGACTGGTCTTCTGCTTGTGACCCTTACTCTGCCTTTTCTTCTGCCCAGAGTGGTCTCTTGCTTGTGACCCCCTACACTGCCTTGTCTGCTGCCCAGACTGGTCTCCTGCTTGTGACCCCCTACACTGACTTGACTGCTGCCCAGACTGGTCTCTTGCTTGTGACCCCCTACATGGCCTTGTCTGCTGCCCAGACCGGTCTCCTGCTTGTGACCCCCTACACTGCCTTGACTGCTGCCCAGGGTGGTCTCCTGCTTGTGAGCCCCTACACTGACTTGTCTGCTGCCCAGACCGGTCTCCTGCTTGTGACCCCTACACTGCCTTGTCTGCTGCTCAGACCGGTCTCCTGCTTGTGAGCCCCTACATTGTCTTGTCTATTACCCAGATCGGTCTCCTGCTTGTGACCCCACCTACACTGCCTTGTCTGCTGCCCAGACTGGTCACCTGCTTGTGACCCCCCCCTACACTGCCTTGTCTGCTGTCCAGATTGGCCTCCAGTTTGTGGCCCCTACTCTGCCTTTTTCTGCTGTCCAGACTGGTCTCCTGCTTGTGATCCCATACACTGCCTTGTCTGGTGTCCAGACTGGTCTCCTGCTTTTGATCCCTTACACTGCCTTGTCTCCTGCCCAGACTGGTCTCCTGATTGTGACCCCCTACACTGCCTTGACTGCTGCCCAGGGTGGTCTCCTGCTTGTGAGCCCCTACACTGACTTGTCTGCTTCCCAGACCGGTCTCCTGCTTGTGACCCCTACACTGCCTTGTCTGCTGCTCAGACCGGTCTCCTGCTTGTGAGCCCCTACACAGTCTTGTCTGCTGCCCATAATGGTCTCCTGCTTGTGACCCCTACACTGCCTTGTATGGTGCCCAGACTGGTCTCCTGCTTGTGACCCCTACACTGCCTTGTCTGCTGCCCAGATCGGTCTCCTGCTTGTGACACCTTTACTGCCTTGTCTGCTGTCCAGACTGGTCTCCTACTTGTGAACCATACTCTGCCTTGTCTGGTGCCCAGACTGGTCTCCTGCTTGTGACCCCCTACACTGCCTTGACTGCTGCCCAGGGTGGTCTCCTGCTTGTGAGCCCCTACACTGACTTGTCTGCTGCCCAGACTGGTCTCCTGCTTGTGAGCCCCTACACTGACTTGTCTGCTGCCCAGACTGGTCTCCTGCTTGTGTCCCCTACACTGCCTTGTCTGCTGCCTAGACTGGTCTCCTGTTTGTGACCCCCTACACTGCCTTGTCTGCTGCCCAGAATGGTCTCCTGCTTGAGGCCCCTACACTGACTTGTCTGCTGCCTAGACTGGTCTCCTGCTTGTGACCCCTACTCTGCCTTGTCTTCTGCCCAGACTGGGCACCTGATTGTAACCCCCTACACTGCCTTGTCTGCTGCCCAGATTGGCCTCCTGCTTGTGACCCTTACTCTGCCCTGTCTGCTGCCTAGCCTGGTCTCCTGCTTGTGACCCCTACTCTGCATTGTATGCTGCCAAGATTGGTCTCCTTCTTGTGACCCCCTAGACTGCCTTGTCTGCTGCCCAGACTGGTCTCCTGCTTGTGACCCCCTACACTGCCTTGTCTGCTGCCCAGATTGGCCTCCTTCTTAGGACCTATACACTGCCTTGTCTTCTGCCCAGACTGGGCACCTAATTGTAACCCCCTACACTGCCTTGTCTGCTGCCCAGATTGGCCTCCTGCTTGTGACCCTTAATCTGCTCTGTCTGCTGCCTAGCCTGGTCTCCTGCTTGTGACCCCTACTCTGCATTGTATGCTGCCCAGATTGGTCTCCTGCTTGTGACCTCCTAGACTGCCTTGTCTGCTGCCCAGACTGGTCTCCTGCTTGTGACCCCTACACTGCCTTGTCTGCTGCCTAGACTGGTCACCTGCTTGTGACCCCTACTCAACTTTTATTATTACTTCATGCATACTGTCACATTTTATTGCATTTGTCTAATCATTGACTTTGCTCTATACTTCAAAACGGGGTTACTGTCAACCTTGGGCTACTACATTCCACACACAGTTCAAACTATTGGATTATCTATGCTGGATTGTCTCCGAATTCCACAGTTGCACAGTGCCTGCTGAATTCACTTGTGAAACATCTTGCAGTTCCGTAGAGTGGTACTTGCAGGTCAATTCATGTTTAATACAATATCTATTGCTTGTTAAACTGTTAAACTGCTTGTTAAACTGAACCTGATAAATTACATCACATCTTCATATGTACGACTTGTGTGTAACCTAGTACCAGTGACCACATGCCAGGCTGTGGTAACGGCTTGCTATAGATGAAAACGTTCTCAAAACAGTACTGATAATTTACCTTTTGCCTGAGTTATATAACAAACCCTTAACAAGTGTCTGCCCTATTCAGCACGGGCAGGCTTTCAATAAAGCAGGAAGATGGCTATCCTGGATTCCACCTGTTATGTAGGGTACACACCAGGACGACCCGCTCACGATGCACATCGTGAGCGGGTCGTCAGTGTCTCGTCCGACCCGCTCACGGTGACGCGGGGGGGCACGACCCCTTGTGACCCCTACACTGCCTTGTCTGCTGCTCAGACCGGTCTCCTGCTTGTGAGCCCCTACACTGTCTTGTCTATTACCCAGATCGGTCTCCTGCTTGTGACCCCACCTACACTGCCTTGTCTGCTGCCCAGACTGGTCTCCTGCTTGTGACCCCTACACTGCCTTGTCTGCTGTCCAGACTGGTCTCCTGCTTGGGAACCCTACTCTGCCTTGTCTGCTGCCTAGACTGGTCTCCTGCTTGTGACCCTCTTCTCTGCCCTGTCTGTTGCCCAGACTGGTCTTCTGCTTGTGACCCTTACTCTGCCTTTTCTTCTGCCCAGAGTGGTCTCTTGCTTGTGACCCCCTACACTGCCTTGTCTGCTGCCCAGACTGGTCTCCTGCTTGTGACCCCCTACACTGACTTGACTGCTGCCCAGACTGGTCTCTTGCTTGTGACCCCCTACATGGCCTTGTCTGCTGCCCAGACCGGTCTCCTGCTTGTGACCCCCTACACTGCCTTGACTGCTGCCCAGGGTGGTCTCCTGCTTGTGAGCCCCTCCACTGACTTGTCTGCTGCCCAGACCGGTCTCCTGCTTGTGACCCCTACACTGCCTTGTCTGCTGCTCAGACCGGTCTCCTGCTTGTGAGCCCCTACATTGTCTTGTCTATTACCCAGATCGGTCTCCTGCTTGTGACCCCACCTACACTGCCTTGTCTGCTGCCCAGACTGGTCACCTGCTTGTGACCCCCCTACACTGCCTTGTCTGCTGTCCAGATTGGCCTCCAGTTTGTGGCCCCTAATCTGCCTTTTTCTGCTGTCCAGACTGGTCTCCTGCTTGTGATCCCATACACTGCCTTGTCTGGTGTCCAGACTGGTCTCCTGCTTTTGATCCCTTACACTGCCTTGTCTCCTGCCCATACTAGTCTTCTGCTTGTGACCCCCTAATCTGCCTTGTCTGCTGCCCAGATCGGTCTCCTGCTTGTGACCCCCTACACTGCCTTGACTGCTGGCCCAGAGTGGTCTCTTGCTTGTGACCCCCTACACTTCCTTTGTCTGCTGCCCAGACTGGTCTCCTGCTTGTGACCCCCTACACTGACTTGTCTGGTGTCCAGATTGGCCTCCTGCTTGTGACCCTTACTCAGCCTTGTCTGCTGGCCAGACTGATCGACTGCTTGTGACCCCCTACAGTGCCTTGTTTGCGTCCCAGATTTGCCTCCTGCTTGTGAACCACTAAACTGCCTTGTCTGCTGCCCAGACTGGTCTCCTGCTTGTGACCCCTACTCTGCCGTGTCTGCTGCCAAGACTGGTCTCTTGCTTGTGACCCCTACTCTGCCTTGTCTTCTGCCCAGACTGGGCACCTGATTGTAACCCACTACACTGCCTTGTCTGCTGCCCATATTGGCCTCCTGCTTGTGACCCCCTACACTGACTTGTCTGGTGTCCAGATTGGCCTCCTGCTTGTGACCCTTACTCAGCCTTGTCTGCTGGCCAGACTGATCGACTGCTTGTGACCCCCTACAGTGCCTTGTTTGCGTCCCAGATTTGCCTCCTGCTTGTGAACCACTAAACTGCCTTATCTGCTGCCCAGACTGGTCTCCTGCTTGTGACCCCTACTCTGCCGTGTCTGCTGCCAAGACTGGTCTCTTGCTTGTGACCCCTACTCTGCCTTGTCTTCTGCCCAGACTGGGCACCTGATTGTAACCCACTACACTGCCTTGTCTGCTGCCCATATTGGCCTCCTGCTTGTGACCCCCTACACTGCCTTGACTGCTGCCCAGGGTGGTCTCTTGCTTGTGACCCCCTACACTGCCTTGTCTGCTGCCCAGACTGGTCTCCTGCTTGTGACCCCCTACACTGCCTTGACTGCTGCCCAGGGTGGTCTCCTGCTTGTGAGCCCCTACACTGACTTGTCTGCTGCCCAGACCGGTCTCCTGCTTGTGACCCCTACACTGCCTTGTCTGCTGCTCAGACCGGTCTCCTGCTTGTGAGCCCCTACACAGTCTTGTCTGCTGCCCATAATGGTCTCCTGCTTGTGACCCCTACACTGCCTTGTATGGTGCCCAGACTGGTCTCCTGCTTGTGACCCCTACACTGCCTTGTCTGCTGCCCAGATCGGTCTCCTGCTTGTGACACCTTTACTGCCTTGTCTGCTGTCCAGACTGGTCTCCTACTTGTGAACCATACTCTGCCTTGTCTGGTGCCCAGACTGGTCTCCTGCTTGTGACCCCCTACACTGCCTTGACTGCTGCCCAGGGTGGTCTCCTGCTTGTGAGCCCCTACACTGACTTGTCTGCTGCCCAGACTGGTCTCCTGCTTGTGAGCCCCTACACTGACTTGTCTGCTGCCCAGACTGGTCTCCTGCTTGTGTCCCCTACACTGCCTTGTCTGCTGCCTAGACTGGTCTCCTGTTTGTGACCCCCTACACTGCCTTGTCTGCTGCCCAGAATGGTCTCCTGCTTGAGGCCCCTACACTGACTTGTCTGCTGCCTAGACTGGTCTCCTGCTTGTGACCCCTACTCTGCCTTGTCTTCTGCCCAGACTGGGCACCTGATTGTAACCCCCTACACTGCCTTGTCTGCTGCCCAGATTGGCCTCCTGCTTGTGACCCTTACTCTGCCCTGTCTGCTGCCTAGCCTGGTCTCCTGCTTGTGACCCCTACTCTGCATTGTATGCTGCCAAGATTGGTCTCCTTCTTGTGACCCCCTAGACTGCCTTGTCTGCTGCCCAGACTGGTCTCCTGCTTGTGACCCCCTACACTGCCTTGTCTGCTGCCCAGATTGGCCTCCTTCTTAGGACCTATACACTGCCTTGTCTTCTGCCCAGACTGGGCACCTAATTGTAACCCCCTACACTGCCTTGTCTGCTGCCCAGATTGGCCTCCTGCTTGTGACCCTTAATCTGCTCTGTCTGCTGCCTAGCCTGGTCTCCTGCTTGTGACCCCTACTCTGCATTGTATGCTGCCCAGATTGGTCTCCTGCTTGTGACCTCCTAGACTGCCTTGTCTGCTGCCCAGACTGGTCTCCTGCTTGTGACCCCTACACTGCCTTGTCTGCTGCCTAGACTGGTCACCTGCTTGTGACCCCTACTCAACTTTTATTATTACTTCATGCATACTGTCACATTTTATTGCATTTGTCTAATCATTGACTTTGCTCTATACTTCAAAACGGGGTTACTGTCAACCTTGGGCTACTACATTCCACACACAGTTCAAACTATTGGATTATCTATGCTGGATTGTCTCCGAATTCCACAGTTGCACAGTGCCTGCTGAATTCACTTGTGAAACATCTTGCAGTTCCGTAGAGTGGTACTTGCAGGTCAATTCATGTTTAATACAATATCTATTGCTTGTTAAACTGTTAAACTGCTTGTTAAACTGAACCTGATAAATTACATCACATCTTCATATGTACGACTTGTGTGTAACCTAGTACCAGTGACCACATGCCAGGCTGTGGTAACGGCTTGCTATAGATGAAAACGTTCTCAAAACAGTACTGATAATTTACCTTTTGCCTGAGTTATATAACAAACCCTTAACAAGTGTCTGCCCTATTCAGCACGGGCAGGCTTTCAATAAAGCAGGAAGATGGCTATCCTGGATTCCACCTGTTATGTAGGGTACACACCAGGACGACCCGCTCACGATGCACATCGTGAGCGGGTCGTCAGTGTCTCGTCCGACCCGCTCACGGTGACGCGGGGGGGCACGACCCACTCACGATGTGCACCGTGAGCGGGTCCGATCCGATGGCGACCCGCACCCGGCTGTATGGTCGTCATTCAGATCCTACCTGCAGCAGGTAGGATCTCAATAACGACCGACCGACCCGCGGTACCGCGCATCGGATCGGTATCGGTCCACACCAGGACAGAAAAGGGCCCAATCACCACACAATCTACATCCAATTGGTCGGAATTGGATCTAGATTGAGGGGATCGGGGCCTAGTCATCCTGGTGTGTACCCAGCATTAGGGTAGAAACCAATATTAGGCTAGACAGACTGAGCCAGCATGTTGTGCGGAGATTTGAAAATTGATTGTGTTATTTCTCAAAGTCTATAGTTTTGTGGGGTTTTTTTTGGGGTGGGGGATAACTACCTTGCCCTGGGCCCCATAAACCGTTGCTTCGGCCCTGCCCTCGGTGGCCTTTATTTTACACCTCTTGATGAGACAAATGCCCATCAGATAAGATGTGATAAGAACTCCACCTGGACTGCAGGACTCATTTACTATTCTCACCATTCTTATTCATGTCTATATGTTGTCACTGTTGGAATTATGTGTGGGGGGTAGGTTATCAACCACTGTGATACTTCACAGGTAAACTTGTGACAATGACAGAAAACACATGGATCAATGGCCCTTATTCTGATCGGTGCGGCCGGAGCCGATTATGCGGCCAGGACCGTGCGTGCGAAACCCCGCCTTCCATACGGATCGCCAACTCCGTCCGTATGCGGTAAGAAGCTGTCCGAACGGACCGCACGTGTATTTTTCACGGAATACGCCTCCTCCATCTAAGGGAACCTCCCCCATCATTCGATGGTCGCAGACCATCGAATGCAGGACCGAGTGCTCCACCAGCACCCGCAACCTCAGACCACACGGACATTTTTCCGTGCAAAAGCAGAGATCTGGGCGGGCAGCTGACATCCGGCGATGTCATATGTCCGCCCCCTACACGTGCGTCACGGCCGCATTACCATACGTACGCCCAGCGTTTTCATGGGAACTCCCATGAAACGCGGGGTGTATGCATATGGTAATGAGCCCAAATAGCCCTTCACGCCCCTCTCCACCCCCTGTTCGGAGTGTTCACATATCATGCGGAATTTGGCCGTACGCCCTGCTCGCACATGCGCAGAGACGCCTCTGCACATGCGCAGACACAAAACATTGGCGGGCCGAACGCACGCGGATATATCCGCACCGATCAGAATAAGGGCCAATGAGATGCCTTTCTTCCAGCACCATCTGTGGCATTACCATAATATATCAATACCGGCTGACACAACCATCACTGCGGATACTGCTTATGGCAGGGGTTCCCAATCTTTTTTGAATCACGACGCCCTAGAGTACAAGAGTTTTTTCACGGCACACCAAGGCCAAAAAAATGTAGGAAAAGGTGGAACGAGGGCTGTATAAGCCCAAGTGAAATTAAGAGACTGTGAATTTGAGCTTGGTTAAATAAAGTTGTTGAAAAATGACCAGGCATAGAAGGAGGGGTTATTCAGGGCGGGAAGCCCCACCAATGGGGGTCCTGGGGGGTGGCACCCTGGAGCTAGGGTATATAGTCTAGGTAGCAAGCCAGAATACCCCTCCTTGAATTTTGATCCTGTGAGAGAAAAGTGTTTCAGATAAGTGCAGCGTTGCTATTACTCTTACCTGAAATGTCCGGGCGTCCTAAACGTTCAGCTCCACCACCCCGCTGGCTGGCGGATGCAGCTCGTCCGCTCAGCCAAGTCCCTGGTCGCAGGGGCGGTGGTGTGGGCTGTCAGGCGTCCTATAGTGTGGGGGCCGCGGGATCGCGGCCTTCCTCGCCGGGCGCGGGCAGCAGTGCGGGGGTTAATAGTGATGTCAGCCGGGATAGGGTCGCTCTCCCCCCGGCTAATGCAGCAGGCGGGGGAGAGATGTCTGTGGCCGGCGTGTGTTTATCGCCGGGCTCCGGCGACAGAGCGCCGAGCCGGGCGGGGGGCGGGGAGTCTGGACAGGCTCTCGCGCTCCCTTCTGTGCCCGCGCATGGCGGCGTCTCTGATGAGGCGCCGTACATAGCAACGGCAGCAGCCGGGGACGAGCGGCAGGCGGCGTCCACTGAAGTGGAGCCGCAGCTAGGTGAAGGGGGACCCGATGTACACGCTGGGACCTCCGTTCGGTTGAACGGAGGTGAAACCAGCGGGGGCATAAATATGCAGCCGGGACCAGGGGGGGTGAGTGCTCCCCCCCCCCCTGGGGATGCCAGCAATGTGGAGGAATTAAGTACAAGCACAGAGCAAGGAGGGGGGACAGGTGCCCCCAATATTACTGTACAGGAAAATAACACACAAGGGGGTGTGGGAGTAAGGCAGCAAGGCAGGGGGCCAAGCCCGCTTATTCATATTACAGGAGGCCCCCCTGCTGGTGGTAGTTGGGACAGCGGACCCAGACACTGGGATAGGCATATGGGTCATGAAGTAAGGGGTTTAGGCAGGCCAGGTGAAATTCGCCAGCAGCTGGGTGAGCCTTGGTATGGCCACTGTATGATGGGACAGCGAGGGCAGGCACAGCACGGTGTTTTTACTCCCTGGGCTCAGGGATACGGCCCGCAGAATCAACAGCTAATGCCTCCAGGCCCTTACCTTAATACAACACCAGGGGGCCTGGTTAATACATTTCCGCAATTTGTTAATTGGGGTCAACAGGGGCAGGGGCAGTGGCCTAACCAGACACAAACTGGTGGGAGTTACGGCGGGCCCCAATACCCGTACTGGGGATCGGGGTCCGGCCATCCCATTAGCCAGGGAATACATCAATATGGCCACTTTCCACCGCAAGGGCATTACAATATGCCACAATACCCTGTGCAGGGTTACGGGGGCTGGGCACCCCCGTCACGGGAGAGACCCATGGGGGGTCAGGGTCTACCATTTAGACAAGGCGAAGGGGCAGGGGAGTTTCAGATAGAAAGGGCTCCCTCGGTTGACGCACATGTAGCGGCAGAAACGCAACAAAGGCGTTCGCAGGCGGGGAGTACATCCAGCCAGTCCATTAACGAGAGTTGTGTTCTTTCAGTTGCGGAGACACGTCCCACTTCTCCGCGAGTGCGAAGGGAAAGTTCATCGGTGGAAGCTACAGCAGTGGCGACCGCAGTACAACTGACGACAAGGGAAGCCACACCAGCAGCCCAGTCGGCCAGGAAGGAAGGGGAAACACCCGCGAATGAAAAGACAACGGCCTCTGAAGCAGCCGTCAAGGAAAAGGGTGACGCACCTCGGATGGAGGTGGTCGACGAGGAGGATTCCTCTTCTGGTGAGTCAGCGTCTTCTGCTTCATCAGGCGATAGCGACGAATCAGGCGCAGAGAAAAGGCCGCGCAAGCTTGCCAAGCTGGTAGCCAAGCAGGTAGCCAAGGCGGTTAGGGGCAAGAAACGCAGGCGTAAGAATAGTCCCGTAGCGACAGGGGAGGTAGCTGGGGATGCATCTCATTGTTCCAACACAGCAGTGGCCAGGGGACTTAGGAAAGGGGTCAAAGAAAAGATTAGAAAGGGCAAATTCATTGACCTTTTCACAATAACGACAGAGATGAAGAAGGATTTTGACAAAGTCAAAAAAGATTCGCACAGTGGCGAAGCCTCCTTCAAAGGGTTTCATAACTGGTTGAAGGGTTTCCTGGCATTTGCATCATCTTACCTCACTACCAGGCCGACAGAATATCAGAATGTGATCAGTTACCTTCACCTCATTAATGAGACTTTTATGAATTATAAGGGTCCGGCTTGGAGGGAATATGATGAGAAATTCCGTCTTTGTCATGAGGGTAAACAGATTATGCCGATGGGTTCTAAGCACGTCGAGATTTGGTGGGAGGTGATAGGAAAGAGCCAACCCATGACGGAGTCAGCGGGCAAGAAGTCCTTTCAAGGTGGGAAAGCGTCTGGGAAGTCTGGGGGGAAAGGGCGATGTTTCGCCTTTAATGATGGGAAATGTGACAAGGGCGCAAAATGCCGGTTCAAGCACGAGTGCAAGATATGTGGAGCAGGGCACCCAGCTAAGACATGTAGAAGTGGCAAAGCGAATAGTACAGGAGAAGGCGCAGCTAGCGCTAAGTAAGGCAGATTCGCCCATTAAGCTACATCAGTTGGAGCATCATTTAAGAGGATACCCTAATAAAGTTGATGTTAAGTTTTTGTTAGAGGGTTTCTCTTGGGGTTTCCGACTCCCTATCCCCGATAAATTTTTCACTTCCACAAACAAGAATTTGAAGTCAGCCAGGGAATTGCCAGGGGTTGTTAAGACAAAGGTACAGCTGGAGGTTAGTCTGGGCAGGATGGTGGGGCCTTTCGAGACCCCACCTATTCCGAACCTGTGCATCTCACCCCTAGGGGTGGTACCAAAGAAGGATCCAGGAAAGTTCCGACTAATACAACACCTTTCTTACCCACCCGGCAATTCAGTTAACGACGCCATTCCAGTTGAATTGGCGAGCGTTCACTATCAGTTGTTTGACGAAGTTTTAGGCCTAGTTAAAAGTTTCGGCCCCGGGGCACTGATGGCCAAGATAGACATAGAATCTGCCTTCAGGCTCCTCCCGCTGCATCCTGATTCTTTTAGGTTCATGGGTTTCAAGTTGGAAGGCGCGTTCTATATTGACAGGTGCCTGCCCATGGGCTGCTCGATTTCCTGTTCATACTTTGAGAGATTCAGCACTTTTTTACAATGGTGCATTCAAAATGAATCAAGATCCAAGGGGGTTGCCCATTATCTTGACGACTTTCTCATTGTAGGAACAGGGGGCGAGGAGACATGCGGGAAGACGCTGGGCGTGGCTCTGCGAGTTTTTGAGTCATTGGGCGTGCCCATAGCCCACGAGAAGACAGAGGGGCCTGTGACAGTCCTGTCATACCTAGGCATTGAAATTGATACTGGGGTAGGGTGCTGTAGGCTCCCAGCTGACAAAGTGGAGAGACTTCAGGGTTTCATTCAGGACTGCAGGGCCAGGAATAGGGTGCAACTGCGAACCGTCCAGTCCTTGTTAGGCTCCTTTAACTTTGCTTGTAGGGTTATTCCTATGGGTAGGGTTTTCTGTAGGAAACTGGAAAGGGCCACAGCCGGAGTTAGGAATCCTCACCATTCCATTCGACTGGGCAGGGAAATTAAGGATGATTTGAGTGTATGGCAAGAATTCTTGCACCACTTTAATCATAATCTGATTTGGCAAGCTGAAGCGGCCTCGAATGGGGAGCTGCAGCTGTTCACAGACGCAGCGGGGTCGTTAGGTTTTGGAGCCTACTTTGAAGGGGAATGGTGTTGTGAGAGATGGCCTCAATCTTGGATAGACAGGGGATTTACTGGGAATATGTTATTGTTGGAACTGTTTCCCATCATTGTGGCTGTGGTACTGTGGGCAGGACAACTAGCGAACAGGAGCATAGTTTTCTGGTGCGATAACCTGGGGGTGGTGCATTCAGTTAACAATCAAAGGGCTTCGTCCCCAGAGGCCCTAAGACTGTTGCGGCACCTTATTCTAGTTTGCTTGAAAAACAACATCAACTTCAGGGCCAGACATGTACCAGGCGTTGAAAACGATATCGCAGACGCCTTGTCGCGATTTCAGTTTACTAGGTTTCGTGAACTAGCGCCAGCAGCAGCGGAAACAGGTCTAAGATGTCCCAAATCTGTCTGGCAGGTAGTAGAGCCGGCATGACAGAACTAGCATGCCGGTCACTAGCACCTGCTACCCGCAGATCTTATGGAAAGGCATGGGAGGATTGGTGTAATTATCAGCAGCAACCGGAATCCAGGGGTAAGTCAGTTGATGACTGCCTCCTAGCCTTTGTATGGGAACACTTCAACAATGGACGGTCCAAGTCGGCTATGGCGGCGGCTTTGGCAGGGATAGCATTTCACAGCAAATTGCGCAGGGTGCCAGATCCTACTAAATCATTCATCATCAGTAAGGCAATGAGGGGTTGGTCGCGCGTACAACCGGTACAACCGGATAATAGGCGTCCCCTGGATGAAAACAAGTTAGGAGAACTATTGGCTGTGTTATCCAATGTTGCAGATAATGAACCGGAGGTAGCGCTGTTTAGGGTGGCTTTTGCTTGGGCGTTTCACGGGGCGTTCAGAGTTAGTGAGTTAACAGCGCGCAATAAAGGGGTTAGCTCGGGGATTCTGAAGGATGACGTGGTGGTAAGCAAGGAGCAGGTGTTATGCAGGCTAAGAAGGTCAAAGACTGACCAGCAAGGCAGGGGCACCTGGATTACGCTTAAGCCACACGTCAACAAAGTAATCTGCCCGGTTGCGCTAACTCTAGAATATGCCTCCGTAAGGCCCAACGAGGCGGTTCAATTTTTGGCCCACGCTAACGGGTCACCGCTCACAAAATTTCAGTTTACTGCAGTTATGAAGAAGGGCTTAGCGGCAATAGGGCTGCGCCCAGACGAGTATGGAACACATTCATTCCGAATTGGCGCAGCCACTGCAGCAACGGTAGCAGGTTTGCCGCCTGAGGCTGTCAAAGCAGTGGGCAGATGGAAGTCAGACAGTTTTAAAAAATACGTGAGAGTTAATATGCTTTAATATAGAGTGTGTAGAATTTTAAGTATTAGCTTAAGTATAGTATGCGCCTGTTGCGCGGGTCCAAAAACGTAAAGTTTACAAACGGTTGGGGAACGATTAGCGTTCCGCAATCGGAGGTGTGGGGTGAATTTTTTGATTTTTCCTCCAGAATGCGTCTAATTCAATCTGGCCCCACCTTACAGGCCTTTCTGGTGGTTTTTTAAGTTTTTCAACTCCACTTGGACCCTAGCTTTATGTCATTTATAAGTTGTGCAATATTAGAGTATAAGTGAATACTAACCCCTAGGTTTTTTCCTTCCTTTGCAGCCCCATCCCCCCCCTTCGGTCCCTTGGGGATAGTTTGGATAGTAGGGCACTCCTACATATTCTGGGCAGAGAAGCACTTGGTGGCTAGGAGTTCACCAGTGCTGTCCACTGCAAAAGCAGTAAGATGGATTGGGGTGAGGGGCCTTCTATGGAAGAATTTGACAGGCCTTCTACAGAGAGAAGCCAGCAGAGGGGACAGGCCAGACGTTTTGATAATACACCTGGGAGGGAATGACCTAGCAAAGACTACTGGCATAGCCTTGAGAATCATGATGGAGAAGGATTTAGGTGCTTTGTTGAAGAGTTGGCAGGGTCTACGGCTGGTATGGTCAGATATCATCCCCCGGTTCTCCTGGAGAGGAGCGCATAACGTAGAGGCAATAGAGAGGGCAAGGAGAAAGCTAAATCACGCCTTAAGCAGGTTTGTGGTGTGTAAAGGGGGAGTGGCTGTCAGGCACCCCGAGATTACAAGAGAACACCCGGACCTATACAGGCCTGATGGGGTGCACTTGTCTGAGGAAGGAATGGCTATCTTTTTGAGGGGAATTCTTAAGAGATTGAGCTAACAGTTATTAGAGCGAATAGATTTGTTAGGGGATGGCGGGGCAATTGGCACTTGAGGATGAGTGGTTAGTGTGCCACTTGCTGTGGCGGGTCGGCACCCTCGACCAGGATTCTAGAAGGGCGTCAGGTGGTCCCTGCGCGGTATTACCCCTCGCCTTGCCAGGAGGGCGGACGAGCCTCGACTCAACGCGGTGGGCGATGAACATTTAGGCGAAGATGTTCACGTCAGGCCTTAGAGGCGTGGGGATGTCCGCGCAGGGCGGGCTGTGCCTTTGGTAAGGGGTGTTTAAGAGGTTGGGAGCGACCTGGTCGTTGCCCGGAGTAACACCCCTGAACGGTCTTCGGTCTCAGGTGCCTGGTCCTTGCCATCCCCTTTTAAAGGGGTTATACCAGTTTCTCTTGGTCTTTAATAAATAACTATGACCGTTTAAACTGAGCTATTGGTGTCGCGTCTTTATTTTAGATAAGTTGTGTCAGTGTGAAGTTATTTCTAGGCCAAGGTATGATAAGGTTAGAGTCACAAGCAACATAATTCTCTAGGCTACTTAGGTGGAACGAGGGCTGTATAAGCCCAAGTGAAATTAAGAGACTGTGAATTTGAGCTTGGTTAAATAAAGTTGTTGAAAAATGACCAGGCATAGAAGGAGGGGTTATTCAGGGCGGGAAGCCCCACCAATGGGGGTCCTGGGGGGTGGCACCCTGGAGCTAGGGTATATAGTCTAGGTAGCAAGCCAGAATACCCCTCCTTGAATTTTGATCCCCACCCTCCCTTCCCTTGCACATTAAGGCCTTGCCTTAAAAATTTCGATCTAATTGGCAATTTTAGAATTGGCGGGTCGGCACCCTCGACCAGGATTCTAGAAGGGCGTCAGGTGGTCCCTGCGCGGTATTACCCCTCGCCTTGCCAGGAGGGCGGACGAGCCTCGACTCAACGCGGTGGGCGATGAACATTTAGGCGAAGATGTTCACGTCAGGCCTTAGAGGCGTGGGGATGTCCGCGCAGGGCGGGCTGTGCCTTTGGTAAGGGGTGTTTAAGAGGTTGGGAGCGACCTGGTCGTTGCCCGGAGTAACACCCCTGAACGGTCTTCGGTCTCAGGTGCCTGGTCCTTGCCATCCCCTTTTAAAGGGGTTATACCAGTTTCTCTTGGTCTTTAATAAATAACTATGACCGTTTAAACTGAGCTATTGGTGTCGCGTCTTTATTTTAGATAAGTTGTGTCAGTGTGAAGTTATTTCTAGGCCAAGGTATGATAAGGTTAGAGTCACAAGCAACATAATTCTCTAGGCTACTTAAAATTATAAAATTAAGTGAATTGTGTTTATATGTGATCCTTAGGTTCAGTTATATCGTAAAGGGTTCTGTTTGTACACATATTTTATGATTATGGTGATACTATGCACCCGTCCCATAGACCATTACTGGGTGGATATTATGCAAATACTTTCCTCAACTGCCCTCCCACTCCTTTTCCAGTGTAATTTGGAATGCAAACTCTATTTGTAACAAGCTTGCTCCCATCTATGATCTATTAAAAGAAACCTGGCTCACCTTATTTATCATCCCATGCATTTCTCTCCTACTGGGGGCTGTTATACCCCTTCCACATCGTAATTGGCGGTTTGCACCTGGGATTTGGACACGGGTCCATCCTGGGAGCAACCCAGAATTTGTGGTGTTTAGCTGCTCACAGCGACCCAGCTGATGTCATCTGGGGGAAAGGAGGTGGTGTGTCAGGCGGGGAGGAGGCAGCACGCTGCTGCCTCCTCCATAGAAGTGAACAGGACCCAAATTGCTCGACCCGGGTTAACCGTTCACACTTCCCAGTAACCTGGGATCTACCCTGGGTAATTGTGAGGTGTGAAAGGGGTATAACTCAGCCTCACTCCTATAGTTCTATTGAAGATTCTATCTATTATCTTCCAGAAGGTGCGATATAAATAAGAAGTAGAATTAGCATCGCTAATCACTATTCATTCTCTATTCCATACGCAATTCCTGAACCATCGATGAAACTTCGCTGTCTGAGTAGGTCTGAGGCTTCCACTAATCTACGAATGCATGGATACACCTGCGTTTTTTCAAACACACTCAGAAAACGGCAGGTTTCTGCCCCAGATGACCGCTTCCTGTCAGTCAAGCTCCGGCCAAATTGCGATAATGATCCATACACATTTTCAGTCGCTATTTGACCCTTGCGCAGTGGTTCCCAAACTGTGTGCCGTGGCTCCCTGGGGTGCCTCGGGACACATGCAGGGGTGCCCTGGGTTGGTGGTGCAGGACCAACTCAAATTATTAATGGTTAATTATTTATGAGCAAAACCAGTGCTGGTGGCTGCCAATCATAAAATGTGTACAAACAGAAGCAAATCCTGCCCTTTACCACATAACTGCCACTAAGAATCGCATATAAACCCAATCAAATTAATTTTTTTGGGACCTAGGGGTGCCGTGAAAAAAATTCTGATTCTCTAGGGTGCCGTGAATCAAAAAAGATTGGGAACCCCTGCCCTTGCGTATGCATGACACATATGGAGTCCTTTGATAATTGCTTGATTCACGATTTCTCTAATTAGCGATCCATACTGAATTAGGCCTAAAGCTGAGAACTTTATCACTGTCTAAATCATTCATTCACTAACATTCGAATTTGATGTGTGACGATTTTGATTAATGGTCTGTTGCCTGGTTCGCATGTGCATTTCAAAATCGAACCTAAAATTATCTATAGCATTGAATATATTATTGAATGAAGTTGAACAAACACTTTCTTTTTTTTACCATATATTCTTTATTAAATTTCAATTCAATACAAACCACAAATACAATTAAAAAGAGATAGAAAAGGTGAAAGACAATTAATTAATACACTTTTTGGAGATCTGGCTGTGAATCCCGAGGGCTCTAGTTGAATCGGTACTTCCCATCCCGGTTATATTGCACCTGAATCGGCGCATGCACATCGATATACTAGCTATTACCAATTAGAGAAGAGATACCTATGAAACCATGATGGGGAGATTGCTTCAGTGGCCCAGTTCGATAAGTTGTATACATACATAAGGGTTAATTAAAACAGTGGCACCCCGTAGACAGTTTGGTGGAATACAAGACCTGGTTAACCTGTCTACCTAACCGTCTTGAATTACATTATAACATATTACGTCCTTTAATAACCTGTGAACAAACAGTCTGTGATCATTTCTTAAACAGTGCTACTTGACAAAGAGAAAAAAGAAAAAAAAAAAGAAAAAAGGGGTAAAGTGCTTATGTGCATTAACAATGGTTAAACATTGACACTTGGGTTACTTTGGTGAAGCATAATGCTTCATATTTTGACAAGTCTACAGTATCATCTAAAATACATTATGACATACATCGGCTGTGCTCGTGTTCGTGTAAATATTCTGTGTACATTACTAGATACTAATCAGGAGTGCATAGTAAATACTATATCTACACCATTATTGCTTAATTGATTATCTTGTGCAAGACATATATTCGTGATACATTCTTCTAAGTCTATCTTAAACTTAATGCCCCAATACACACCCCCTAAATATTGTTATGTGCTGCCCAAACCAACTTCAAATTTACTTTAGACATGTTAACCATTCCTGTTCCTCCAATATCTCGACGCCATCCATCTACCCCATACCTTGTGATGCTTAGCTGGAGCATTTCTTTCCAAATAAATATATTTTTCTTGATCTACAATAAAATTTACATTCTCAATCCAATCGTTTATCTCTGGGCTACGTGAAGCCATCCAGGTTCTTGCAATGTGTAATTTTGCTATTGCGTTCAGCGCCTGGGTGTATACTATTTCTGATGGGCCAGTATTCCTGCTACAGACTACATTCAAAATACAACATTTTGCAGTGATTATATCTCCAGATATCCCTGTTTCAATTAACACCCTCTTTATTTTCCCCCAGAACTCCGCTACCACTTGGCACTCCCATATCAGGTGAAAAAATGTGGCGTCAGATGTTTTACATTTTGGGCATCCTGCGGAGGATAAACTAGTAAACTTCATCATTCGTAAGGGGGTCAGGTAGGCACGATGCAGTACATAGAAGGCTACTTGTTGGACCCGTACAGCATTTGTAACTTTAAATACTGTGGTAACCGCCATCTGCCATTCCTCATCCTCTAAGCGACCCACGTCAGTCTCCCATTTCGTTCTCAAAGTCCCCATGTAGCTATCCGAGGTAATCTTACCTAAATGGCTATATAGGTTGGAAATAGAGCTGTCCTTGCCCCCCTTTTTAATTATCTTTTTAATGGGAGATTCCAGAAACAATGGTGGGGTATTACGAAATCTCTCCTGTAGCGAACTCCGTAGTTGCAAGTAACGGAAGAAGTACGCTTGGGGGTGCCCATACTCCTCCCGTAGCTGCATAAAAGACTTCAGTGATCCATCTGTATATACTTGACTTAGATGTCTGACTGAGTATGTGCCCCATATTACACCTAATTGTAAATTATCCAGAGCCTTCCAATTATCTGCAAGAGGATATTCCGGATCAAAGCTTTGATCCCCCTCGCCTCTCCTCACCTCTCTCCATATCTTAATCGCTTGTACTACTAAGGGAGGGTCTTTTGTCTGAGTATACCCCTGCAATAAACGTGATATCGGATCAACCTCGGCTGTGGAGACCTCGACTAGGGCTCTCACCATCGAGCTACCTTGGTCCTGCATGAACCAGGATTTAAGTTGGGCTAGCTGCGCCGCTAGATAGTATCTTCTTATGTCTGGCGCTCCCATACCTCCGTCCCTCTTATCCCGCGTTAGCACTTTAGATTGAACTCTAGATCTGTTATTATTCCAGATAAAAGAAAACATAATGCTACTCATTTTACGAAAGATAGATTTCGGGAGTAAGATAGGTGAGTGTTGGATAACATACAGAATTTTTGGTAGCATGACCATCTTTAATAGATTTACCCACCCGATCACTGTTAATGGGAGGCGACTCCATGTTTTACATTTTTTTACTAGCTGGGTAATCAGTGGATCTATGTTCAGGGAGGTGAAGTCTTTTGGGTCTTTGGAAAACCAAATCCCTAAATACTTAAACGATGGGGCATATTGAAAAGGAGGTGGTAAATCTAATTGGGGGTTACCAGGGGCTGCAATCGAAAGGATATGCGTCTTACTCCAATTGATGCGGATTCCGGAATATTCGCCAAATTCATTGATCACATCCAAAATTCGGGGAAGATCTGGAATATAGTTGGCCAAATAAATCATTAAATCATCGGCGTATAAGGAAAGAACTTCTCTTTCCTGCCCTACCCGCAGGCCGCACTCACTGAACCGAGCCCTCACAATGCACGCCAAGGGCTCGATTGCCAATGCGAATAATACTGGTGAAAGGGGACATCCCTGTCTAGTCCCCCTGGACAGGCGGAAGGGTGTTGAAGTCCAACCATTCACCGTAACTCGGGCCCTTGGCTCTGCATATATGAGTTGTAACCACCTCAGAAACCTAGGCCCCATCCCGAAGGCCTTTAACACCGCCCACAGATATGGCCACTCGACTACATCGAAGGCCTTCGATGCGTCCAAGGAGGCCACCACAGGGTGCCCCTCTGCTGACTGTGGGAGTTGAAGATGGCTCTGGAGTCTACGTAAATTGATGCTCGTGGATTTTCCCGGCATAAAACCCGACTGGTCGGGATGGATGATCCTCAATATGTACTTGTTTAATCTAGCAGCCAGAATCTTGGACAATATCTTAGCTTCTACAGCCAACAGTGATATGGGTCTGTAAGAATCAATGGCCGTGGGATCTTTCCCTTGTTTAAGAATAATCGTTATCTTTGCTTCTAATAATGATGGCGGCAGTTTATTTACCTCATAGCAAGACATCAATGTGTCCAATAATAAAGGGGAAAGTTCTTCTATATAGTTTTTGTAGAATTCAGCTGGAAGCCCGTCTAGGCCCGGAGCCTTTCCTCCTGGAAGACTTTTGATAGCACTTTTTACTTCTTCCCGACCCAGAGGAGCCTCCAGTTCCTCCCTTTCTAGAGCTCCTAACTGCGGCATAGCTATCTTTGAAATATAGTCATCAAGTTCCTGTTGAGTATGTGTAAGCTGGGATGTATATAGCTTGGTGAAATACCTCCTCACTTCCTGCCCTATCTGTGAAGTCAAACATAGCGGGGAACCATCCTCTTTATTTATACAAGCTATGTTGCTAATGGGCATTTCTGAGCGAGCTAGGTAGGCCAGGAATTTCCCGGGTCTATCTGAGAATTGGTAACTATTTCTTACTTGTCTTGCGAGTAGACGATCATTTTGCTCTCTGAGAGCCGTCAACCATTCTGACTGTGCCTCCTGCCATTCTTGCTTAGCCACCTCGCCTCCTTCCCTTAAATATTTAATTTCTAGACCCACACTCTTTTCCTCCAATTTCTGGATTTTTTCCTTATTTCCCTTTCGTATCTCACTAATTCTTTTTTTTAGGGACCCTCTGATAGAGGACTTAAAAGCGTCCCAGACCATGGGAGGGGATGCTGACCCCCGATTATTGACCCAGAACTCCTCCCATTGTTTCACCAGGCGCACATCGCTATATAGGCTCTTTAACCAACAGGTGTTTAATCTCCAAAATCCCAGCCCCCTCTCCCCCCTCCCACCAACTTTGAGGGAAATAGGAGAATGGTTGGAGATCCCCCTGGCCATGTATTCTACCCCTTCTACACACTTAATAGCATTCTTAGAGACCAGTGCCAGGTAGATCCTCGAAAACGAATGGTGGGAAGACGAGTAGCATGAATACTGTTTGCTTGATGGATTCTGGGCCCTCCATATATCGATCCACCCAATGTCCTGAACAAAGCGGGGAAAGCTGTTATTATTCCTTAATGTTAGTCCGCGGATAGGACTCCATCTGTCCACCGCCGTGTCCAGGACACTGTTGAAATCCCCCATACAGATGGTCACATCGTGAGAAGCCCCTGCCGCAAACTCCGCCGCTTTTACAAGTACTTCTAGGTTGAATGGGGGGGGGGGGGGGAATGTATACAATAAAAAGTAAAATCTGCTGATCGTTAATTACACAATCTAGAAATACAAATCGGCCCGTGGGATCAACCTTGGACCTTTTACAGATAAAATAAATAGTTTTCCTAATAAGGACAGTGACACCACGGGAGGAAGACGTGAACGGAGCATGGTAGCTTTTGTAAACCCATGTTTTATCTAAGGTACGTAACTTATTTCCAACCAAATGAGTTTCAACCAATCTGACCACGTCGGCCCTGGATTTTTTCACTTGCTCCATTACTAAGGAACGCTTAATCTTATCGTTAATCCCCCTTACATTCCACACCAATATATTAACCATCCTGTCTTATACTCATTGTATTCTTTTTTACCCCTTTCTTCTTCCCTCTGCTTTGAGGGCCAAACTCTCTCGGTTTAAGGTATACTACTGAGCAATCTCCTCTTTCTACTAGGCCTCTCGGATTCACCACCAGAGTCTCATCCTGATATAACATACTATACAATACAAACACACCTACCAAAGACCCCTGTCCCTCCCCCTCCCCTCCCCCCACCCTGTATACTGCCGAAATGAGGGCATACTCTCTCTACCGCCCTATCCCACAGAAAAAGAAAGAAAACAAAAAAAGAGAAAAAGGGAAGAAAAAAAAAAAAAAGGGGGAGAAAAAAGGGAAAAAAGAAAAAGAGTCCTTTTTTTTTTTCCGGGGCTATCCAAAAAAGAAAAAGTTCCTAGGGCCACCAATGTAAGGTGAGCACCCCAACAGCCATTTTAGTTTATATCCTATGTCATTAATGTCAACTCAGGACGCCATCTGATGAGTGCCCGGAGCCCATCTATCCAACCACCTGGCCACCTCTTCTGGTTTAGTGAAAAAGAAAGTCTCTCCGTTATATATGACTCTGAGCTTTGCGGGAAAGAGCATTGAATACTTTATATTACACTGTCTCAGGCGTCTCTTAATCTCCAAAAATTTGGCTCGCTCTTTCTGTGTTTCCAGAGCAAAATCCGGGAAAATAGAAATTCTAGTGCCATCATACATCAGTTGACCTTTAGCACGGGCCATTCTTAGAATTGCATCTCTATCCTGAAAGTTCAAGAATTTTACAATCAGCGTCCGTGGATGGGCCCCAGGTGGTAGGGGCCTAGTCGGTACCCGGTGGGCCCTTTCGATTGCAAATTGGCTCGAAAAAGCCGTTTTCCCAAAAGTGTTCAAAAGCCAGTTTTCCATGAATTTGGGAGTATCATTGCCTTCTGCATGTTCCGGGAAACCTACGAACCGCAGGTTGTTCCGCCTGAGCCTCCCTTCAATGTCAAGGAGCTTGGTCCTTGTCTCGGCTAACTGGGTGGCAAGTAGGTCAACCTTAGAGGACCAATGCTTATTGGAATCCTCCAATGCTGAAATCCTTGTCTCAGCTTCGCCCATGCGGTTGTGTAACATCGTAATCTCATTTTTAATCGACACCACATCAGCCTGTACGCTGGTTATTTTTTCAGTTAAGCGCTGTTCACTGTTGGAAATGGCCTCCAGTACTTGTTGGAAGCTTGCTTCTGTGGCGCTAGGTGTAATTTTCTCTTTAGAGGGAGTTGTGCATGGGGTGGTGGTAGATGATTGTGATGTATTGGCTTGGGTGCGCGCATATTTTTCAAGTTTCGCCGCTGCTGCAGTATTTGTTTTCCCCATTATGAGGGATATATACACTTCCCACCTACTTCCACTCGTGTCTCAGTCTGTATTAGTGGATATTTGGGTCTAGTGTAGACTGGTGACCCAGCTCACTGTAAACAGCATTCAGTAGGCTTGGGATGTTGAGTGGTTAGCCCCTTTTAACAGAGTTACACCCTTATCAGTCCTGAGAATGATCTTTTTAAGGGGATATCTGCCCTCGATTAACATGCAGCCGATCAAAGGTGTGTCAACAGAGGCTTAGAAGTGGGTCATGATGGCCCCTAATTTCACTCATATACCATCTTAATAGAGAGAGAGTTTATACTGCACCCGGTCTAGATGCTTCTTCTATGGATCCTTCTACCTCTCTGCCTTGCTCCAGAGTCTGGACTCACACACACCCGGGCTTCCAAGTAGAAAGTACAGGGGCTCAGGAGTGCAGCCCACAAGCCCAGCACAGCCTCTAGATCTCTTCTGGGGTTCAAACCTCCGGCCTGTAGTGGGTACGAGGGTGCCTCGGATCAAACGTCCCCTCCAGCCCCGTTCACAGTGGGCGAGGGTCCCCTCTCTCTGCTCTGCCCTCAGGCGCGCTCCCAGCCCTGTCCTGCACGTCCGCGTCCCCTCGCTGGTTCCGGATGCGAGACGCCGCCGGCTTCGTCAGCGCAGCAGCGCGGCGCCCTCAGTGATGACGCGGGTGGCCTAACACTCACGCCTCCCTCCTCGGCACCCGCCTGCGGCAAAGCAGGGCAGCTCACACGGTGGCGGTGGATCACGTCCGGCAGCACCTCGCAGCAGTGACCGCCAATAGGGTGAGTTGCGTCCGGCAGCGCTCACGCAGTAGGTCCCGTACGGATGTTGCTGCTGGGGAGCTCTAACTCTCCCTCCTCACTCCCTCACCGCCGTGGCCCCGCCCTGAACAAACACTTTCTTATTTATTTTTTTATTGGACAAAACATTTCAAGTGCAAAAAACTGCTATGGTTCCATTTATGCTGGTTGCATATATATATACGATTGATTGGCAAATTTACAGTACCCGTTCTATACAGGTGCAGAACGGGTGCTGTATTTTTGCACACAATGCCCCCTAAGCTTTGTCCTGTCACCTTTCAGGAGAGGGGAATCCAAAGATTCAGGAGCAATGTGTTCTGTGTCCATCTCTGAATGAGGCCCATAATTACTACAGCCACAGTGAACCACATGTTTGTATTGCTTTTTATTAGAGATATGTGCACAAATCCTCATATTTCTTATTTTTAGTTTTAAAATTGATAAAAAATAAACATGTACAACATACAGCCTTTACAGTGTTATTAATACCTAGCCTGATTTATTGACAGATGCTATGGCACCTGCGGTTGTACATGTTGGGGATATGTGAAATTCTAAAAAAATCCCCAGTAACCCTGAAAAGTATTGAGATGCCCACACGGCACCACCGTCATCAGCCTAATCAAGGATGAAGCCGGGTCTGCATACCTAAGTGAAGTGTTCCAGTAATTTTGCCCTGCACATACACATCCATTTGCATTTGGGCGCTATTTTTAAGTATAAATATCAGGAATAGACACATATCAGTCACCTTGCCCTGGAAGAAGAGCACCTGATGCTCGAACCGCGTCGGCGGCAATGACTGATTGGACTTCTTTTGGGTGAACCTACCAAGTGCTGAGGTATTTGGGGCCACTGCAGGGTGCACTTCCGGACTGCATCCCTGCCACTTACCATCCCTTGCTGGCTCCAAATACCCTTAGGGGTAAGAACCCATCCCATCCTTTTAGAATTTTTTGTTTTTATTATGTTGTCTGCAAAATAAATTTGTACATATTTTTAACTCTATCTCTGGCGCCTGGTATTATCACACCAACCCATCTTCCACTTATTTACAAAGTAGGTCATTGTCAAAAACAGCCAGAGAATGATATTGTTACCAGAGAAAAAAATAGAATTTCGACCAGTCAGACACGCAGAGCGTGCAGCTGCAGGAACATAGGGGGTTATTCAGGTTGATTCGCACCTTTGGGAGTAAACAAGAACCCACCCTGCGAATGGTGGTATGTCCCGTCCCCCCCCTCACAGGGTGTGTTCACATGCAAGGCCTGCGAATGGATGTTTAACATAAACATCCATTCACAGCCTGTGGGTGAACACATCACTCGATGGTCGCCGCCTATTTAATGATGTGGAACGTGGACGCATATCTAAGTGACTCTCAGATCACTTAGATTTGCGCGCACCCTCGGGAGGAAGTGGGTGGTTAGCTGACACCAGGTGATGTCAGCTGCCCGCCCCTGGCACCGACGTCATGGCCTGATTACAGTGGGAATGCCCATGAAATGCTGGGAGTTCTCATGGGCGTGACTATACGACACCGCCCCACGGCTGCAGCCACGGGAACAGTCTGTTCGCCGTGGCCGCACGCACCTGGCATATGCACATGTGCATACGCCAGACATCGGTACCCGTACAAACGGACCAGAATAAAATCCATAAGGTTGGTTTTTAACATCTACTGCATTTGCATTGGTATGGACTGCATTTGCAATGTTGCTGTGAGCAGCTTTGCAAATGCAATTCATACTAAATGAGAGTCGAGCCCATGTCGTAAATAAAGTTGCCCCCCTCCCGGAGAAGTTGCCAGCAATTTCCCCTTGTGCAATCCCAGCCAAGCCTCCTCGGCTCAAAAGTAATACAAGAGATTGTTTGTGCAGTTGGAGCAACTTGCAGACTCTGATGTGATGCACACGGGACCGCGGATCACATCGGACCTGCTGTCATTCACCTGCAATTTGGGTTCTTTTCCTGCGATTAATTGTTGCAATTGCAGGTAAAGAACCCAAATTGCAGGTGAATTGCCTAATGTTTGGGGGCCTTAACTCTCATCACATTTACCATCTGTCAGCCTTGATATGTTTAGCAGGAGCACTGCTGCCACCTGGTGGCTATCACAGTACCACTACTACAGTACTTGCTGGATGTCAGTGTGGCCACAAGCAAAATCTGATTAAAGTATCCCAAAAAAAAACAGGCTACACTAAATGAAATCTGTATAGTGTAATTCTATGTATATGCAATTCCCCCCAATGTGTAGCACCTCGATTTGCAGAGAGGGGGCATCTGCATCTACTCGGCAAGTATTAAATAGTATCACCTTTCTAATGTAACCTCCATCAGTGACATACATCAGTGTACAACAATCTCATCATTCTGAAACAATCACGGCTGATTTATTTCACATCCTGTCTGCTACACATCTGGTATAGAATCAATTGTTAAGGTATAGGTGAAAGCAGAAAAGCAGATAGCGAAATAATAAGACTTTAGAGAGATGGTGGGAGTCTGGTTTAAAAAATAGGGCAATACGGATATTCTAAATAATTATTTTTGCTTTTTATTCACATGGAGAGGGGAAGAGGTCACAGTTAACTCAGGGTTGCCTACATAGGTGTGCGCACATTGAGTGTTAGGGGTGCACAGGCACCTCCAAATGCTTTGCCCATGCCTATGGTTGCCTACTTTTGAAAAATCATTTCAGGGAGAAAAGTAAAAACCAGGGGGTGGGCCTTGCGTTGCCAGGAGGCGGGCCTTGAATCAACGGGGGCGGGTCTTGCATCACATGGGGGCGGGCCTTGTGTCACCAGGGGGTGGGCCTTGCGTCGCAGGGGGGTGGGCCTCGAGTCGTCAGGGGGCAGACTACATGGTGAGGAGGATTGGACCTGAGTGCAATGCTCTGCAGATAGCATACATGGAGAGAAAGTCTCAGAGGTTTTACACATCAGGCAGGCATTCCTCAAACCCTGCAGCAGCATAGGGCACCCATGGGCACGGCATATAAGGGGACATGCTCAGTGTGTGAGCTGATGTGCTAAATACTATGGCATACCCTCCAACATTTCATGGACAGAAATCGGTACACAATTGGAAAGGGGGCGTGGCTGTGGGCAAATGGGCGTGGTCAATGACAAAGGGGGCGTGGTTACGCTCCCTTTCCAAATGTGTATTTGCCATTTTTTTCATTATATCAGCCGGGCACTCCGTGGGTTCCTGAAGCAGCTGCCGCGGGGGCCCTCCAGGCACAATAGACTGTGATACGGGAATTAACAGAGGCACTCCAGCGGTCCCCTCACCACCCCGCTGAATATGCTGCTGAGCGCTCCCCCTCACCTCCCAGCTGAATATGCCGCTGCTGGGGGCTCCCGCTCACCTCCCACCTCAGAGACGCTGCTGCCCTATCGCGTCCGCCAAGAATTTCAAAACCTGTGTGAGGCAGCGTTCGGGAGCAGGGCCGTGGGCTGCGTGATATCATTGCGCGACGCACGCTGTCCCAGGCCGCAATGCACCTCCGGGAACGGGTGCACTTGGCTAGATCTTAACCTGCGCAGTGCCTGATCCGACCAGCATCACTGGAGTGAGAGGAGCGGCTGGGAAATGTGAAAAAAACGGTACATTCGGTACATTTGTATTTAGCCGGTACAGACCATAAAAAAACGGTACTGACATGTACCAGCTAAATCGGTACAGTTGGAGGGTATGCTATGGTAGGAGACAGAGGGAAACTGGGAGTGGGTGAGGTTATGTCAGTAGCACTGTGCCTTCCCCACCACAGCTGTCGGGCTCACTGCACATTAGGGCTTACTCCCCTCTGCCATTACCTGTCACCAGTCACTCCATGTCTCTGACACCAGACACTGGCTGGGGCAGTGGGGGACGCAGTCCCTGTGTGATGTGGAAACTCCAGCAAGTCTCTACCCAGCACAGAACTACATTTCCCAGCATGCATACATCTCTGCTGCCGAGCTCTCAATCTGCCGGCAGCGGGCACAGAGGACTACAAATCCCGGCAATCACTGCACATTAGGGCTTACTTCCTTCTGCCTCAGCCATTACCTGTCACCATTCACTCCATGTCTCTGACACAGGACACTGGCTGGGGCGGTGGGGGGCTCAGTCCCTGTGTGATGTGGCCACTCCAGCAAGTATATCTCTGCTGCCAAACTCTCACAATCTGCTGGCAGCGGGCAGCGCAGGACACAGAGGACTACAAATCCCAGCAATCACTGCGCCGAGCACTTATAACGCGTAATGTATCCGGAGGTACTGGTAGGACAGCAGGGGGCTCGGCGTCATCGCTTCGGAGGCAGCATTGCCGCTACCTAGCGCATGCGCATTAACTACACATGCAAAAGCAAAGCGGCAGCTGCGGGTCCGGGAAAAAGGGGTCCTCTTCCGGGAGTCCGTGAGATGTCCCGCAATTCCGGGAGTCTCACGGACATTCCGGGAGAGTCGGCAACCCTGAGTTAACTTGCAAGTATAGTCATAAAAATTAGGTAGATACAAATAAGTTTACAGAGAAAGTCCTGACAGAACTATCAAAACTGAAAGTTTTGAAATCAGAGGGCCTAGATGTGATACCAAAACCCGATTTATTAGCATTATTTTAACAAAATTATTATGAAAATGAGTGTTTTCACACTCTTTTTGCAGAATTTTTGTTCCACCTGCTGTAAATGTACTGAGGAATTGGAGGACAATTTACAAAACTCTCCTCCAAAACCCAGTAATCACATCTTTTCAGAAAGCAGATCGCATTTTCCAATAAGTGTAATAGGAAATTTGATTTACTAAAATCCAATTGTAATAAAAAATATTGGAAGTGGGCCTAGTGATAAAAAGGTTACTTCAGAATAGCCTTATCGCACTGACTTCTGTTTGTATTTCTGATAAGTTTGTTTTGCTTCAGTGAGAGAGCTCTGCAGCTGCCTCCTCCTGTCTGTGGGGGTTATTCTGGTTCACTCCTTCTGGCAAATTCCTTCTTAGATGGGCAAAACCATGTGCACTGCAGGTGGGGCAGGTGTAAAATGTGCAGAGAGAATTAGATTTGGGTGAGTTATTTTGTTTCTGTGCAGGGAAAATACTGACTGCTTTATTTTTACACTGTAATATAGATCTCACTTTAATGTAAAACCGCATCCAGATCTTACTCTCTCTGCACAAGTAACATCTACCCCACCTGCAGTGCACATGGTTTTGGCCATCTAAGAAGGAATTTGCAAGAAGGAGTGAACCAGAATAACCCCCTGTGAGCAGCAACCAGAAGCATATTGAAAATAATGTGCAGCATCAAAGGTTACAATGCCATTTTTTTCTTCAAAATAACCTTTATCCCCTGCTTTGTGTAGTTAGTCTCTCACCTGGCCTGCTGTGCTGCCTGTTCCCATTCCCTCCTGTCTGCCCTGGTGCAGGGGTGCCGATTTGTGTTTTTGATGGGGGGGTGCTTGGGGAGGTGTGGCCTGGTGAGGGGGGGGGCATGTCATTTGGGGAGGGGGTGTGGCCTTGCAGTGTGCTGGCCTGGGCGGTCCTGGGTCAAGGTGTGCACACGGTGAGCGGTGGCTAGTGCTGCACACTGTATACACGGCACATGGCGGTGTGCTGGCCTCCCACTGTGGGCACAGAAGCCGCACGCGGCGGGCGATGTGTGTATTGGGAGAGCACACATTGGGCAGCATGCATGCTGCACTCTGCCCGGAAGTTGTTGCTCGCCGGAGCGCTGGCTATGTGATGGTGCCGGGCTTTGTCTTGTGTGTGCAGTCAAGTGTCCCAGACTACAGGTTTGGCGGTGTGGGTGCAGCGAATGTTGATCGGCAGGTGGATGTGGCCTGGCAGTGGAATTTGGAGGTTGGGGGCCAATGGGTGCTCATATTTTTTTGTGGGTGCTCGGGCCCTTGAGCACCCACAGAATCAGCACCTATGCCCTTGTGCACCAGCACATACGGAGCAGGTAATGAGGGAGACCCTGGATGCTCAGTGCTGGCAGATATGGGAAGTACGAGCAGGGAGGACAAGTGGGTGGCTGCTCTGGGGGTGTGAGCAGTTGTAGTGGAGGAGACCATGGAGAAACCACAGCCTGTTCACCCATCCAGCAAAATGCCTCCTGCCCTGTGCAGTCCTTCTGTCCCCTCAGCATCCAACAAAATCAGATAAAAATACATCAAAGAAATGATTGCCATGTGATTTTAATTGTAATTTACACTGCCTAAATGCAATTCATTTGCAAATTTTGATAAATCTGCTAGCTATGGGAGATATTCCAGAGGACTGGAAAAGAGCACAGGTTGTCCCACTGTGCAAAAGTGGAAGCAAGTAAATGGTGATTAACTAACAACCAGTGAGCCTCATATCAGTTGTAACAAAACTCATTGCACACTATTGAAAGAGCTGTCGAATATCTCAAATCCGTCAGTTTACAGGATCCCAAGCAACATGAATTTATTGGGGTTAAATCATGCCAAGAAAAGCTTATTTACTTTTTTTGACAGAATAAATAACAGAAAGAGGGGAGGGCACGTAGACTATCTAGACTTTAGTTAGCCTTTTTCTCACATGGTCCCACATCACAGGCTGCAAAATCAACAGTTATATAAGAACCTGGACAAGTGACAGGAAATATAAAGTTGTAAGTTGGTAAGGAGGGAAAGGTTACCAGGGACTTGGACCAGTGCTTTTTTAATATCTTTGTTGGTAAAATTGCAAATGGAATTGAAGGTAAGTTATGCTTTTTTGCATATGGCACAAAGGTAGTCAATTGGGTAGACACACCAGGAGGCGTGAAACAAATGATTGAGAATCTTGGTAGCGGAATGGGCAACAACATTGTAAATACAGTTGCCAAAAAGATGCAAAATCATGTACTTGAGTCTCAAAAATCCAAAAGCTACATACTGTATATAGTAATATAGTATTAATTGTACCAAGGGCACCACAACCTTTCTGGTGGGGATGTGTGTGGGAGGAGGCATATAATTTTATTTTTGTGCCCCTACTGTAAATCACTGAGTATCACCCCATCAAGGACATCTGGACTTTCCGGGCACACTACTAACCTGATGGCAGAGATGGGAAACAGGCAACCAACGTAAAACTTTCAGGGGATATTTACATTCAAATATATCCCAATTTTTCACGTGATTTGCCTCAAAATGTGTATAATAACTATGCTCCAAAAACATAACTGTAACATGCGAGTGAATTTATGTATAAGATGTAGAGACAGGATCCACTCAAAGCTCACACAATGGCTTAGGTGGTATATGGAAATTAATGAGACTTTACCGTGTATATTTTCAGCTGAACCTGGTTGAAAATAGGGGGAGGTCAGGAGGTGCCACAGGGAAGGGAGTGGTGAGGTGGAAGAGGTGAGGAAATTATGAAGTTGGAGGCGAGAAGGGGACAGGGTTGGTTCTGGGTGCAAGGTGGAAAAGGGCCCTAGAGGTAGGTGGAGAAGGGTTGTGGGGAGGGCTGTACTGACTGTAGATGGCAGCTGCACTGTGTCCCGTGACCCAGCACTTTCACTGGCACCTCTCAAATATTTATTTTTGGGATTGATGCACCACCCCCTAAGCCCTCTCTGTTCCATTGCCTATGAATGGCATTAAAATGGTAACTGCTCAGGAGAAACGGTATCTAGGAGTCAGGGGTCTAAAAGGCAGGTAAGCAATATCACAAAGCAATGAGTTAGGTAAGTCAGATGCTTTGTTCCAAAAGGAGACGAATCAGTAACATTCACCAGCAATTGTGGGGCCGTGGGGAGGGAGCAGGACTAAATGAAAACTAGCCTTATTTAGCTTCGCTCCCTCGTGACGGACCCACGAAGCGCAGGTGCTTCCCCCCGAAATGGTCTGAAATGGTCTGAAATGTCTCCTCTGAAGAGGACACTAAAGTAGTAGACAAGTATTACACTACCTATACTACGGGTAACATTTAATAGGATGCACTAGTTGTTTTTTTGCGATTTTAGTCATCACATCTTGGCGAAAACACTTACTTAATAGGGTGCACTAAGTCCCGTCATTCGCATATATTGTGCGATAAATCACACATTTTCACTTGCCGAGTTTAATTCGCATTTTTTTCACATCCAGATGTTTTCGCATTGAAAAGTAGACAAGTCGCTTATTGAATGGAATGCGCTAACGGGTTTAAAAAGTAAAACAAGACATTTTTTCCCTCAACACACTGAGCAATGCTAGTAACCAATCTAGAACACTACATGATAATAGAATTCAGAGATATTGGTTACATATACCTGCGCAGGTGTATGCTATGCCCCCAAGCCGCGTCAAGGCTTCTCTGTATATTGGGGGTCCCTAGCGCTATATCTAGGTGCAGGGTGCGGCACCCCAAAAAACCATCATAAACTGGGAAGCCCAGCGCGGCATGCCAGTGATATACTAAGTGTTAATAATTAGTGATAGGAAGCCGAAGCTATATAAAAGGGAGGGATAAATGAATGTAATTAAAATAGGATAGAGATAGTGTTAGTGAGGGAAAATTGTTAATAGAATGTAAGGGCATGCCGCACTAAAGCCACCCAGCCCATCCAGTCCAGGAGCACCGCACCCCACACCACTGTTACCCTAAATTGGGTCTACGATTAACCAGCAAGGAGCCACATGATAATGGCTCCTTACTTGATATATCCAAATCTAAGTGTCTAAAAATCGCCACTGATGTAGACCAGGTCCTGATGGGCGAATTGACCCAAGAGCAACTTTGGTCAAATGCAGAAATGGTTAATATTCACACAGGTGTCCACAATTTTATTCATAAACTCCCCTATATATACCCAAACATCATTAAGGATACCTGTGAGGGTTTGAGAGATGGTGATTGTGCAGATTGGTGTGGAGCTGGCTGTTTGTGACTTTGGTCATTTGGAGGAGCTGTGCAGAAGGAGGGAGGCTGCTGCGCGCCAGATCCAGGTACCCCGATTACTGCGTGCTTCACGTAGGTATCGTGCTAGGCTGTACCTGGACTCCCTCTCTGATCAACAGGTTGTGGGGATGTTTCAGCTGAACCGCACTAAACACTTGAACTTATATGAGCAAGTGAGAGATGATTTTGACCCTTATGGGGGTGCCAACTATGCAGTGACTGGGCTGCAGAAATTAATGTGTGCCCTCTAATTCTTGACCACAGGCTCCACTCAGTCTGGGGGTCTCACAAGCCACTTTCTCTAAGCATTTAACTCAAGTGTTACTTGCTTTCAAGAAGTTGTGGAGCACATACATCAGATTCCCACGTTGTGAGTCTGAGTGGCATGTCCTTAAGTTGGCTTTCTATCATCTCTCAGCATTCCCAAATGTTCTGGGAGCCATAGATTGCAGCCACATTGGCTTCAGGCACTGCACGTGAGGGGACATGTATATGTCAATCGGCATGGGCGTTACTCCCTTAATGTGCAGGTGGTATGTGATGCCAACCTCAAAATACTCAGTGTGGTAGCAGGCTACCCAGGGAACTGCCATGATGCCTATATTCTGCGTATCTCAGCCCTCTGAGACCACTTCCAGGACCACCATCTGCCGGAGGGCTGGCTACTTGGTAAGTACATTTTAAGTTCTTTAAATGATTGCCCACTATGTATAGTGCTATTATGTGTTCCTTTCCATACTAAACAATTATTGCACTCCTGTGTAGTGTGTCAATAGTGTGTTCACTTTAGCCAGAAATGTATCTAACCCTAAATCACTTTCAAAGGTGATGTCACTCTGGACAAATAATGGGTATGCTTGTTTCTGTAACCACTAATTAGCAACAGCAAGTGTACCCTGTACTATAGTGAATGTTTGGTACTTGTGTATTATCTGGGCGCCCAATGTTGAAATTGTATGCCAGTACCTAAAGCATGCGATGCGACGCGATTTGACGCGATTTCCCTTGAAATTCCCTTGAAATCAAGATCGCGTCGTATTGTATGCTATTGTATGTTATACAATGCGACGCGATGCGACGCGATTTGGGCTAAATGCCCCCCATTTCTATATGTACAGGCACCCAGATGCCTGTAAAATATGTGAAATGGCCCCCCAGACGGCATTTTTAATTGTATACCCACCCTGATGGCTAAATGCACCCCATTGTTAATGCCACCCCACTATCAAAGCCAACTGAAGTGTGGCGAGCGCAGCGAGCCCACGAGGGGTGGCGGTACGCATCCTCCGACCTTTTCATACCCCCACTATCCACTTCGGCGTGGAGTTGACTTTATATAGTGTGGCGAGGGCAATGAGCCACCGAGCCCAAAGCGTGGCGAGCGCAGCGAGCCCCACGAGACGACGTGTATTACTTCACATGTAATTCGCGTCCCCTCACGGGGCTCACTGCGCTCGCCACGCTACAGGCTCGGTATATATAAAATCAACTCCACGCCGATGTGGATAGTGGGGGTATGAAAAGGTCGGAGGACGCGTACTGCCGCCCCTCGCGGCCTCACTGCGATCGCCACGCTTTGGGTTGGCGTTGATAGTGGGGTGGCGTTAACAATGGGGGGCATTTAGCCATTAGGGTGGGTATACAATTAAAAATGGGGTCTGGGGGGCCATTTCACATATGAAACAGGCATCTGGGTGCCTTTACATATAAAAATCTCGTTAAATCGCGTCGCATCGCATGCACTATGATTGTATGCGATGCAACGCGATTTTTAGGTGCGATGAAGAAAATCAGGCGCCCAGATAATACACAAGTACCGAATGTTTTTTTCCTCTGAAGTGACACTTTATTGTGTTGTGTGCAATATATAGGTGTAATCAGTCCCTGTCTTTTACCATACTTCTGTAAATAAAGGTGTATTTTCCCTTGCTCATTTAAAGCATCTTACCATATACTGTACTGACCTAATTTTTTCTTTCAAGGTGATATGGGTGTCTCCCGTGGCTCATGACACCTCTGCGTTCCCCGGAAGGCCCTGCACAGCACCGCTATAATGAAGCACACGTTGCCACCCGCAATGTTCTGGAATGCACCTTCGGGGTGCTGAAAAGTCGTTTCAGGTGTTTGGACAGATCAGGTATACTGCTTTACCACCCAGCAAAAGTAGTGATGATTGTCCAGGCTTGCTGCATGTTAGCATTCCCAAGCACGTTATGTGGAGGATGGCAATGCAGCAGTCGTGCAGGAAGCTGAAAATACCCAGCCTACGGTAGTTAGGAGTACGCGGAGGGGGATCTGATGTGTAAGGAGATAATAACGCGGTATTTCTCAGGTAATTGCATTTTTAAAATATACTACCATGTACCTTTTGTTTAAGTGTGTTTACATACCATAAACCAATTCCCATACAATATCACCAATATTTAGGGGAGTAGTGGGACCCCAATGAAAGAAGCTGCTTAACCTGAGGTATCCTTTGGTGATGACATGCTGGTAAGTAACTAATTACAATGGTGCATGCTATTTAAAAAAATGACCTACAGCAGCAATATATTGTAACAACCTACAGTAACTGCACATTACCATTGTGGATTACACCATTTTATTTTGAAACACCCAATCATTACGATGATAAAAACCACAGACACATGTTACTGTAAATGAACGTCTTTACTCATGTAAGCAATGCTGAATTGCGCAATTACTGCTCCATAAATTGTCATGAACACATTATGCAATCAAAAAAGTATACTACAACAAAAATAAACGATTGCATATTACAGAATCATTTTTTAAGGAACCCGTGTACGTGCACAGCCCCCCTTTGCCCCTGACCCCAGGCCACCTGTGGTTCACACACTCCTACGTGGGAGAGAAGCTGGGGAGCCACTCAGTGGGGTACTTGACACACTGCTAATTGTGGAAGTAACTGCCCCTAATAAATTGATCTCTTGGTTATTTAATTGTGTCTGCAAGGCGACCAGTGCAGTAGTTTGTGCTGATATAGCTTGTGTTTGACCATGTGCACTCTCATTTAGGAGGGATACATTATTGTTTTGGACCCGTAGTGCCTGGCTGATCTCGCCCAGACGTGTGTCCAGGGTGGCAGCCATTCTTACTTGTGTGCCCACACTTACACTGACGGTTCTTGTTTAGTTTCACGGCGGCAGCATGGCCGCCCGCTACTTCCGGGTTCGGCGCTCGGAAAACTATCTAAAATAAAGTCCATGCCAGCGGGAATTGGTTCATACCCCCACTATCCACGTTGGCATGGAGTTGATTTTAGATAGCGTGGCGAGCGTAGCGAGCCACCGAGCCCGTAGCGTGGACGAGTGAAGCGAGCCCCGCAAGGGGACACAGACGCTGCTGCGACTGAGACGCTGCCGCCGTGAAACTAAACAAGTACCACACGGACACTGTTGCCCACTTTTTTTAAGTTGCTGAAAGGTATTTCTAAGGTTTCTTTGCATATTGGCCATTTGATGAACGCTATTTGTTTGTGTTTAAATTAATCTAAATGTGGTGCCCCTAAACCCCATGCAGGACGCCAGGGGTTAACAATTTCCCGGGGCTTCGCGCCTCAGGATTGATGGACAGCCAGGGGGGAGCAAGGGATTGGCTGAAGGGAGGAGACAGGAGAAGAGAACGGCGTGGGGGAGACGAACTGTGGTGACTGACGTGAGGAGAAGGGCGAAGTGAGGGCAGCAGCGTGACCCCGCCGACCTGGAGAGCAGGGGACGGCGCCCGGAGAATTGCCACAGCCAGAGGACACCTGGAGACGCGGCGCACAGCAGTGTGACCCCCGCCGACCTCCAGAACCGAGGAGAAGAGACGCGACTCACCTCCTTCCTGCCGCTGCCAGCCGGGAAGACGTGCGCGGCGAGGCCGTGACCCCCGCTGACCCCGCCGCCTGTCGACCGCATCTAAGGGGGAGAACCGAGGACCAGGAGAGCCACTGAGTGCGGCAACGCTGCGGCTGCAGCGCCCACACTAGTGTGCTCCCTGGCCAAAAGGAGACCTGAAGAGATCCCAGCAACGTGGACGGAGCCCAGGAGCAGGAGCACGCGACGGGCAGGAGCCCGCAACAGAGAGCAGCCCCAGGTACTGATTGATGGCCAGCCCCACAGGTGTCCCCCTAATCGGCCACCCCTCTGCCACACTGTTGCCCCCACCAGCAGCCTGCTACCTTGGCCAGCGGAGCCACTCAGTGCCCCCGTCCCACAGGCACAGTATCACCAGCCTGCCAGCCACATTCCTCACAGGGGGTCTGGAAGATCACCCCTTAGAAGGGTGCCCAAACACAGTCAACTGTGGCCCGCAATATTGGGGTGAACCCGGAATCCGGTCCCCTACCCAGATTCACTGCCTCTAACTTGTGCCATGCTGCCGGGTATCTGTACCCATAGACCTCACATTTCAAAGGGGAACAGCACCACCTTGTGGTCAAACTAAAGGATACTCTCCCTTGGGATATTCAGTGTAATTTGTGCATGAACTGCGCTTAGTCAACCCACGGTTAACTGACTTTGCCCTAACGGAGACATAGGGGCCGTTACTCAACCGGATCATTCTGCAGGACAATCAGTCCTCCACGCCTCTATGCACATTGTGTCTGGGCCCAGATATGCTTAAGGTGACGTCACCTCAGGTTATTGGTTAAGAGTGTACCCCGGTGCACCAGTTATCTGATTATTGTTTATTGTTATAACCATTATTGTGGTATACCATGTATGGTTTAATGTGGGAATATGTCAAAGGTAGCCTTCAGTGTTAATGGTGCCGTGTCGACTATTTGACCCAGTAGTAACGTTCAAGCGGGGGTGCTTGACCCCGAACGCCGTCACGGTACTTCGAACACGTGAAGCCTCTAGGCCCAAGTGGGTGTGTATGTATTTTGACTCCGTATCATTGTTTCACGTGATAATCGACCGTTATCCAGATACTTGTCTCATAACTACCTGTGTTCATTACCATTGCCTTAACCCGCAGACACTGCTCCGCCGTGAGGGTCAGTGGGCAAAGGCTGCATCTAATTTACAATAAATCTGAGTTGTACTGCAGAACGTGTCCCCTTCATTGAAGTGTCCCTCTCTGGTCCACAGGGAACAGGAGAACAGATGAACCTGAGTCGCCCCTGAAGAGGCAAGGTAAGGGGAACCCGTTTCCTTCGTACACCGTGCACCACATAATGAGCGTGCTAACTGATCTGCAGTAGATGGTGTATGGGGTGGTTGGGTGGATGTTGTTTGCTGGGGTGTCACCACATCTGACGGCCTTTGAGTGACAGTTGTTGTGTTTTCCTCCTCTGGTGAGAATGCTTCGACTGGATGAAGAATAATTTCTGTATCTTCTTCCATCATTTGTGGTGTGTCGGATGTGTGCAATACTAGTTGTGATGATCCTGTGGAAAATGAGAAATGGGTAAGTATACCACCATAAGCGTGTAGTATGCGTCAGTGCATTTAAGGTGCTTTTTGGGCTATGGCACATAACAATGGGTACTGTACAGCAGAGGCGGGCTGGGCCGGGGGGCAGGGTGCCATGTGCCCCCGGGCTGCTCAATCGATGTGTATGCGGGCCGCACGTTCGGAGGCTGCTGCTGCAGCCACGGCAGACCAGTCTTCTGACTGACTGGTCTCCAGAAACATGGCCGTCGGCCTCCTGCACTGAGGACATGTCTAGTGCAGGAGGCCGCTAGAGAGAGTGAGATTGTGCACTTTCTGTGTGCATTTCAACTAGTTCCACCTACTTCCCAGTGCCTGCAGCTCAGCCTCAGAAAAGATCAGGTAAGAATCTGGACTCCCGTTATTATACAAGGGAGGAGCAGCCTGTGGGATCCTGTTATACAGGGGGGGAGCAGCCTGTGGGGTCCTGTTATACATGGGGGGGAGCAGACTGTGTGGGGTCCTGTTATATAGGGGGGAGCAGCCTGTGTGGGGTCCTGGTATACAGGGGGGAGCAGTCTGTGGGGTCCTGTTATACAGGGGGAGCAGTCTGTGGGGTCCTGTTATACAGGGGGGAGAAGCCTGTGGGGTCCTGTTATACAGCGGGGTGCAGCCTGTGGGGTCCTGTTATACAGCAGGGAGCAGCCTGTGGGATCCTGTTATATAGGGGGGAGCAGCCTGTGGGGTCCTGTTATACAGGGGGGAGCAGCCTGTGGGGTCCTGTTATAAAGGGGGAGCAGACTGTGGGGTCCTGTTATACAGGGGGGAGCAGCCTGTGGGGTCCTGTTTTTATACAGGGAAGCAACCCGTGGGGTCCTGTTATTATACAGGGGAGCAGCCTGTGGGGTCCTGTTATTACACAGGGGAGCAGCCTGTGGGGTCCTGTTATTATTATAAGACAGGGGGAATCAGCCCGTTGTGTCCTATTATACAGGGGGAGCAGCCTGTGGTGTACTTTTGTTATACAGAGGGAGCAGCCTGTGGGGTCCTGTTATATACAGTGAAGCAGCCTTTGGGTCCTGTTATTATACAGGGGAGCAGCCTGTGGGGTCCTGTTATTATACAGGGGAGCAGCCTGTGGGGTCCTGTTATTATACAGGGGAGCAGCCTGTGGGGTCCTGTTATACAGGTGGAGCAGCCTGTGGGTCCTGTTATTATACAGGGGAGCAGCCTGTGGGGTCCTGTTATATACAGTGGAGCAGCCTGTGGGTCCTGTTATTTTACAGGGGAGCAGCCTGTGGGGTCCTGTTATTATAAGATAGGGGGAGCAGCCCGTTGTGTCCTATTATACAGGGTGAGCAGCCTGTGGTGTACTTTTGTTATACAGAGGCAGCAGCCTGTGGGGGTCCTATTATTATACAGGGGGAGCAATCTGTGGGATGCTATTATTATACAGAGGGAGCAGTCTGTGGGATGCTATTCTTATACAGGGGGAGCAGCCTGTGGGATGCTATTATTATACAGGGGAGCAGCCTGTGGTGTCCCGTTATTATTATAAGGCAGGGGGAGTAGCCTGTGGTGTCCTGATATTGTACAGGGGGAACAGTATATGTGGGGTCCTATTATTATACAGGGGAGCAGTCTGTGGTGTCCTACTTATGGGCCAGTGCTCTGGACTTGCCCCCCAGGCTAAAAGTTGCCAGCCAGCGCCTGCTGTACAGTCAGTGGTGTAGCTTGGTTCCACGGTGCCCGGAGCAAGAGCATGTTTCGCGCCCGCACCCCCACCTTCGTGGGTGGGGCGCGAAAAAAGGGGAACTGTCCTTGCTTGTTGCCAATTATAACAGGACCGCACAGGCTGCTCCCCCTGTATAATCCCAACATGACCCCACAGTCTGCTCCCCTGTATAATAAAAGGACACCACAGGCTGCTCCCCCTGTATAATAAAAGGACACCACAGGCTGCTCCCCCTGTGTAATAAAAGGACACCCCGGCTGCTCCCCCTGTATAATAAAAGGACACCACAGGCTGCTCCCCCTGTATAATAATAATAATAACAGGACTCCACAGATTGCTCCCCCTGTGTAATAATAAGGCTGCCACAGCGCTCACCCCTTGACCCCTGGATAGGGTCTTTAGTGCCAGGGATGCGGGCCATGATGTTGATGCCCGCTGTGCCCGGCATCAGTCTGCACTGGGGACAGTTAAAACCCGGCGAGCGCTCTCACATTGCGCAAGCGCCGGTTTGGGACGCTGGAGGCTGAGATGCGGCGCCATGACGTTGATGACGTTGTGACGTCATGGCGCCGCATCCCTGCCTCCAGCGTCCCAAACCGGCGCATGTGCAGTGAGAGCGCTTGCCGGGTTTTAACTGTCCCCAGTGCAGACTGATGCCGGGCACAGCGGGGAGCGGGCGAGCAGGGCGGGGGAGCCGGCGGCAGAGCTCTGGTGCCAGGTGACATGTCGGTGCCCGGAGCTGGTGCTCCGCCGGCTCCGCCTGAGCTACGCCTCTGTGTACAGTAACAGATGTACCCCTGCAAATTGTTTAATGCTACGATATTAGATTTGTCTGATAGCTTTTTAACATTAAATAAAAAAAAACGTTGCTATGTTGTGGGTATCAGTGACTCCATGCCATGGCCAGCATATCCGGCAGCACTGTAATGTGCTATTTTGGCAGGCATTACCCTATATTACATTTGTTAAATGAACATGTATTCATATTTAAACATGCTTCCTCAAGTTATTGGAACACTGTAGGTGACATTGAACCTATTTTTGGTTAACAGTAGGTGGGTGGAGTCATAGGTGCCAATTTATGTTTTTGCTGGTGGGTGCTCAAGCCAAAAATATAGGGGAGTGGCTTCATGGGAAAGGGGCGTGGCCACAAAATACTGATTTATATTACGCAGCACAGTTATCTCCAATATTCAAATTATGGCAACAGTGGCAAATACATAAATGCCCCCACAGTGCCAAATACATAAATGCCCCTACAGTGCCAAATACATACGGTAAATGCCCCCACAGTGCCAAATACATAAATTCCCCCACAGTACCTGTTCCAGCGATGAGGCAGCTGCTGTGCGGGTGCTCATCAATTTCCGTGGGTGCTCGGGCCCTCAAGCACCCACAGAATCTGCACCTATGGGTGGAGTACATTGTAATATAGGCTACTGTGCATGTTTCATGCGTGTGTGTACTGTGGGCCTTATTCTGGTTCACTCTTAGAGGCAAATTCCTTCTCAAATGGACAAAACCATGTGCACTGCAGGTGGGGGAAATATAACATGTGCAGAGAGAGTTAGATGTGGGTGAGTTATTTTGTTTCTGTGCAGGGAAAATACGGACTGCTTTATTTCTACACTGCAATATAGATCTCACTTTGAAGAAAATCCCCACCCAAATCTAATTCTATCTGCACATGTTATATCTGCCCCACCTGCAGTGCACATGGTTTTGTCCATTTGAGAAGGAATTTGCCTCTAAGCGTCAACCAGAATAAGGTCCTGTATGTGTAATGGTTTTGCATACATTTTGCTTACCTGCTGCCTCTTATTCCGGACATATGCCAGGCCAGAATGTGGATCTGCGAACAAAATGGTGGACAACCGTTACAAATATTGCATGGACAGCATTTATTTCCAGCATGCATCATAACATGTGTTACATCTTTTTTCCCTGGGGCACACATGGCTCATGTTTACTAATAATGTGTGCCCATTATTGTGTGGTTATATTTGAAAAAGCACAAATGTTATAAATATTTTTTTTTAAAAGATCATGGCTGAAATAATGCTCTATGGAGACGTTCTTGCTATTAATATGTTTGGGCCCTGACTCTCTGACTCTACCTCCTCTTCACTGCCTCTGTCAGAGTTCCGCAAGGGTCGGTTTTAGGTCCTCTGCTTTTCTCAATCTATGCCTCATCTCCTGGCTCTTTTGGATTTCAGTATCACTTGTATGCAGACGATACTCAAATCTATCAACTCCGGAGTTGTCACCAGTGGTTTTGGGTGCCTCTCTGCCATCTCATCTTCTGAATGCCTCTCTGCCATCTCATCTTGGATGTCTTCTCACCACCTCAAACTCAATATTTCCAAAACAAAATTAATTATATTCCCGCCAACTAAGAACAGTTACCATCCTGATATCTCCATAACTGTTGACAACTCAACAATCTGCCCTACCCCACAAGCTCATTGCCTGGGGGTCATGCTCAACTCTGAACTGTCCTTTCTTCTCCACATTCAATCTTCCTCCAAATCATGTTACATGCATCTAAAAAAACATATCCAAAATACGACCGTATCTCACACAAGAAACTACTAAATCTCTTATCCATGTACTCATTATATACCGCATTGATTATTGCAATAGTCTCCTTACTGGTCTTCCCAAGAACAGACTCTCGCCACTGCAATCCATTCTTAATGCTGCTGCTAGGCTGATCTTCCTAGCAAGATGCTCATCGTCTGCTGATCCTTTCTGCCCGTCCCTCCATTGGTTGCCTGTATTTTATCTCAAAATATCTCCCAACTCGACCAGTCCAGTTTGCACAAGATCTGCGTCTCTCTTCTGCACAGATCACTCGCTCCCATTCACTATTACCGGACTTTCATCATGCCCTCCCACACACAATAAGACTCTCTACTAGCCTCCAAACTCTCAAGCATTCCCTGAAAACTCACCTCTTCAGGCAAGCCGATCATATTTAAGTACCTCACACATAACCCTCAGAGGCAATTATATAGCTTCCCTTCTGGACTTGCAAATTGGTGGAACCTCTATGCTATTACTGGTGCCTGTCCTTGTGTTTCACTCCTATGTCCCTATAGATTGTAAGCTTGCAGCAGGGCCCTCTACCCTCCAAGTCTGTCTGTTGTTACCCAGTTTGTTCTATCACTGTCTACTATTGTAAAGCGCAACGGAATCTGCTGCGCTATATAAGAAACTGTAAATAAATAATTAATACTGTATACTATATAAAATCAGCATTCGTTTATTTTGGTTTGTTGTAGATATGACCACTAGAGGGCTCCAAAGTCATTGTTCTGTCATCAGACAAGTTTGCAATGAAGGTTCATGAAGTATCAGCTGTAAAAAACAGATAGATATTTGGATGTAAATGAGAACGTCACTTTCCGTGTTTAACTTTTTATCTATAACAGTGGTTCCAACCTCAGTTCTCAAGTACCTCCAAAAGTTCATGTTTTCCAGGACCAGGAATCACAAGTGAAATAATTCGATCCACCTGTGGATCTTTTAAAATGTGTCAGTGAAGAATTAGTGCACCTGTGGTGTGACCTGGACAACGTGAACTGCTGGGGGTACTTGAGCACCAAGGTTGGGAAACACTGGTATATAACCTTTACTGTTGGGATTCCTGATAATGATACCAAAGGTTTCACAAGTGATAAAAGTCCCATCATCATTTATTTTGAAACATATTATTGAGACCAGGCCTTGTTATCGGTAATCACGTCACATCTCGCCAGATGCCTGTGTGTGTGTGATAAAACAGAAATGAACAATATTGGAATATACAGTTTTTCATTCTACTGTCCTGTCATCCTCAGCGCTCTATAATCCTGCATGAGAAAAAGGATTTTTATTGGAACTTACCTGTCCAATTTATGTAAGTGCTGAGGGAGCAGTGTCAAGATAAGACACTGGGAACCACTCAATCTCCATGGAGATAATGTTGTCAAACTAAAATCAAATGGTCTCCCTAATACAGTTCTACTATAGATTATAGGATATGGTGCAGTAAAATAAATGCATGGAAGTGTCTGAGAGTGGTGTGCGGGTTTGCAGAGGTTTCTTGCCTTTGCACCAAAGCACTTTTGATGGTAAACCCACTGATGCTACATACAAATCTGCATACATGTGCTTTCCCTGCATGCATCTTCTTTCACCTATGCATAAATCCCTTAATATCACTCAAAGTTGTTCCATATAGTACTTGCATGATTGTGCGATAAACTCATCTCGGGGCCACAAATATTGCAATATGCAGTGTAGCATAAAATCAATAGCTGCATTATATGTGTCATTGGTTTATCTTCAACGAATATCGATTGTGAATTGATGCCTCCTCTTTCCTTCTCATCAACAGGTAAATCTTTGCATCTCAGATGCTTGCACTGAAGTATAGCTTATGTAGAACTTTTCAGATCACTATGACATCCTATAGCAGGTGTTTTTACTAACATATTTCTAGGTGTCTATTAATAGTATACTGCTTTCATTGTATTTAGGTGATCAGTGTTTTTATAGCATAGCAGTGATTGCATTGCATAGTTAAACTTTAGAAAGCTGTTATAAGTGGATTTATATCTGTACTACACTATGGGCCGTAGAGGGGTTGAACTGTAAAATCCTCGAAACATGCGATCCTTGCCGTTTAACCCCTACGCCGGCCGCTCACCCTATTCAACGTTCCAGGGGATTCCTCACTCTCAGATGACGACGAGGATTCCCCCAAATGGCGAGGTTTGTGGCTAGTGCAGGGAGCCTACTGCATTTAGCCACGAGTCTCGCTGTTTTAGCGGCCGCACACGCCATTTCCCCCCTTGCTGCAAAAACCTAGCGAGGAATCGGCGTATGCAGGGGGGTCAGTTGAATACTGACTGTGCGAGCTGTGACAGTGAGCAGGCAACACTGCTCGCTGTCACAGCTCGCAAAAAAATGTATTTTAAAAGTTACACACTCACGGGGAGGGAGGGCCGGGAGCGGACGGCGGTGGAAACTGGGCTGGAGCAGGGGAACGCCCAGCATTTTATGGGCATCTCTATGAAAATGCTAGGTGTTCCCCTGGGAACGCAGGTGGGCCAATGCCTGCTGGGGCCCGCCCCCTCTTCGGCGGACTCCGGCAGAAATAGAAATTAGACTGACTTTTATTTCCGAAGAGGAGAGAAATCATTGAATGACTACTCTCTCCATCATTAGAGGGTATGGGTTCGGGTACACAGTGTGCTCATGCGCACAGTGTCTATTCCCACAGCAGAGAGGCTGGCGGCTGGCCAGCAGCTTAGAGAGCCGCTGGTCAGGCCCCCACAGCAGTGAAAATGGGGCGTGGCCTTGCGAGAATGATGCTATTTGTAGGCCATGCCCCTTGCCACTCCCCCTTAATTTTGGGCGCGCAGCTGTCCCTCTTTGCTGGGCTGACAAGTTGGGAGGTATGTGTATTGGGGGGTGGGTAGTCACCAGGATGAACACATGTTTTTGTAGCCAGTAACCTTATTCAATATAGGTTAGGACTCTAGGTCGTATGGTATGAAGTGTATAGTTATAAATTGTAGTAAAATCAATAGCAGCTTGGGCAGCCCACGCTTGTCAACTACATCCTCTATATTCCAACAGATATAGTTGTACATACTGCATAGAATATACTTAACCCCTGCTAGACTATTCAAGATGGGAGGTAGAGCGGATTCAAACTGTCCCAAATGTAGCTCATCGGATGGCACCTTTTGGCACCTACTGTGGGATTGCCCCGTAGTGTCGGTATTTTGGCAAGAAGCAATACACACAGTGGAGGCCACGGGCGTCCCAAGGGATGTTTTCAATCCAAGGCTATTGTCTGTTAGCTATTTGGCGGAAGACATACTAGAAAAACCTACTCAAAGCTATGTTCTTCAGTTATGATAAAGGTTTGTATTGCCAGATCATGGTTGGCCCTAAATGGCCCTACATTGGGAGAATGGATATCTCTGACTAATGAAGTGGTACGAAATAAAAAATATGTCTATCTTTCTAGAGTATCTGAAAAGAAATACTTTACCATTTGAAGCAAATGGATTGACTCCCCTTTCATGCACCAGCGCACAGATACACATTGACCCCTATTGGGTCGCTATAATCTCTTCTCATTGATGACCTATGACATGTATACCCATGCTGCGTTAGTTGGCTCTATATTTCTTTATTAAACTTACATGAATGCATGTTTCTATGTATGTATATAGATCTGTTATCATACTTCCCAACAAACTGAGGTGGACGCCTGCCAGATCCCCACCCCTTATAGAGCTTATTAAGTGAACAAATTCTGATACAGCCAGGCTGCGGAGAGAGCAACACAACAATTTAAAGTATTTTACCAAGATATGTTTATTTGATCCATAAATGCATAAGTTTACAATCACAATGTTCAATACATATAAAACTGTGCCTTATGTAATTGAATGAATGTTCTGCAAGCAACTTGTCGTATGCATTACAAGTCCATTACCTTATTTGTTAATTGTTGTATGTAAAGCATTACAACATTTCAATAAAAATTATTGAATTAAAAAAAAATCAATAGCAGCATTATATTGGGGTCAAACCGTAGCATAACAGAAGCATACCTCCCAACATGGTTCTCTCCAAGAGGGACAGAATGCTCTGATCCTGGCAGTGGCTTAACTAGAAATTTTGATCCCCCCTGCCAAAAAAGTTTCTGGTGCCCCCCTCCACATACACACATTTTCATAATACAGGACTATCTCTCGGCATTTTGGCTACCAGTGCAAACCGTAAAAATATGCACCCCCCTCCCAAAAAATAGGTAAAAAATATAAAATAAAAGAATTTGCGCATATCTATGGCGTTTTCATTCCAAAAAAGTGTGTGTGTGGCCTCGTCACAAGGCGTGTGGCCTTGCCACACATTGTAACTCTCATTACACATTATGGCAAACACTGTAATGCCCCTTACACATTATGCTCCACACCGTAATGCCAATTACATATTATGCCACACATAGTAATGCCCATTACAGAATTAATGTATACTATATAAAATACCATGTGGTATACAAACATAGTAAAACTGGTGCAAGGAGGTGTATAACTGCGCTATATCTAAAAAACATGCAACAGGTGTATCTAAACAATAAAAATGACATTTATTAAAACATTGTTAAAAAGTTTTAGGGTAGGGTCATTAACACCATATGTTAATGAACAAATACATGGTAATAGTCACCCAAATATCCAGATGGAATAGATGCCAAATGTCCATTCCGAGAATGCCTTCCTTCTTACTTTATATTTCCAAAAGTTAGGAGCCAAGGATGGATTATTTAGGGAGAGACTGCGCTCTCCAGCCACAGGTATCTGAGTTAGAGATTCCCGTTGTAAGAGGCTGGCTTGTTCCAATCCTGATGTAAAATATGGCTGCAGGGAAGGAGGAAGGCTGGTCCGGTTGTGGATAACTGTGGTATTGTAATCCAAATGGTGGTTGTCTGGATGAAAAGTCACCAACGCGTTTCGCTTTGCAGCTTTTTCAAGGTGATATTCATGGTACCCTGTACTGGTTTATATACCCCAAACAATATGGCAAATCCTAAGCACCTGTTGCATGTTAATCACAAAATCAAATGTATTTCTCATAATCAATAAAAGTTAATAGCCTAATGAATAGGAGACAAAATCTTATCTAATGACATATCTATTTCAAAAACGAGCATTGGAAATATGTTAAAAACATAAAATTAAGAGATGTGGATCAGAAGCGCGTTTCCAGATATCCGCGGTCCGGGCTTCTGGTCCTGTGGAGCGCATATGCGTTCCACAGTACTGTAATGTGATATAGAGGGCATTTGTATTAATTGGGGTTGGGAACATTTGGTCTACAGCATGATGGTCGACAGTCATTAGGTCAACATGGGAAAAGGTTGACATGGGTGTAGGTCGACATGATTCTAGGTCGACAGGTCATTAGTTTGACAGGTCATTAGTTCGACAATGTCTATGTCGACAGTCAAAAGTCGACATGGGGTTTTTCACAGGTTTTTTACCTGAATGTCAACACAGCGACATGGACACAATTTCAAGTGCACCGCACCGCTTTCTGCGCTCGTTATGTGTCGGGCACACTATTTTATTCACCCACCATGCCCTAGTGGATGGTAGGGCATGAAATACCGCCTGCCGGCACGTGTCAGCTCAAAAAACAGTGAAAAAACCCATGTCGACCTTTTGACTGTCGACCTAGACATACTACTACACTGTCTCACATGGGGGGTTATTCTTGTTGATTAGCTCGGATGCGAATTCACACCCTTGCGGTCAACCAGAACCCACCCTGCGAATGGTTGCATGCCCGCCCCCTCGCACGGCACGTACGTTCTCACAGGATGCGAATGGATGTTTTATATAAACATCCATTCGCATGCCAGGGGGAACCTCCCACATCTTTTGATGGTCACCGACCATCGAAAGATGTGGTGCGTGCAGGCATATATAAAGCGACTTTCAGGTCACTTATATAAACGTGCACATTTCAGAGGAAATGGGCGGTCAGCTGACATCCAGTGATGTCAGTTGCCTTCCCCGGCACCTGCATCACCCGGCAATTTCGAAGTCTGAATTTACTTTTATTTATGAGCGATTGGCCAAAGACGTGGTGGGCAGCTGGCATCTTGTGATGTCAGCCACCCACCCCCGGAAGGCATCGGCCCGTCTGCGCTCCATAAAACACTAGGCATTCCAATGGGTGATCCCTGTTCCCATCACCGTCTCCCCCCTCCCCCCCACATCCCTCTCTCCCCGCAACGAACGGTCCAGCGAGTGTATAACTCTTCTATCTATCTCTTCACTGGCTCCCCATTCCTTTCCGAGTTCTCTTTAAACTCCTCACCACCACCTACAAGGCTCTCTCCTCCTCCAGCGCTCCTTACCTCTCTTCACTGATCTCTATCCACACTCCCTCCCGTCCTCTTCGCTCCATCGCTGACCGCCGACTGACCTCTCACCTAATCACCTCCTCCCACTCCCGTGTCCAAGACTTCTCTCACGCTGCCCCCCTGCACTGGAACAACCTCCCGCCAACCATCAGGCTTTCTGATTCCCTTACCTCCTTCAAGCGCTCCCTCAAAAACCACTTTTTTTGACTAGCCTATCCCTCCTCCTAACCTCTTTTGATCCTCCTATCCTGCCTCCATTCCCCTCCGTTCCTACTTATCCTGTTGTTTTTCGTTCGTCCACCCACCTATTTTTAGTATGTTAACTCTTATGAGTAGGGTCCTCCTGCCTCACGTACTCACCCTACCTCTTTACCTCACCTGTCCTCCTGTCCTGTTCTTCCCTTCCTCTACTTCATCTTCAGTCTCCTTGACAATTTTGACACCTACTTCTGAACTGAAGCTGATTTTATTTCTACCAGCTATACCCCTATTTATACTGTATTTTTCAATACACGTACGTTACCTTGTCATTTGTTTTTTGTTTGCTATGTACGACGCTGCGGACACTTTGCGGCGCCTTATAAATAAACGTACTACTACTACTAACTCATCAAAACCATTTGTTGCCGGGGTCTGCACATGCACAAATATGTGCTGACGCATGCGCAGCCCCCCACCATCGGAACGGGGTAAAATTTGCCAAATGGTTTTAACCTCTTGAGTGGTGGGTTTTGCTGGGGCAGGAAAAACCTACCAGGGCAGGTTTGTCCTACCCCGGCAAAACCCACCACAGAACGTAGGGGCCCCCCCTCACCTCTGCTCCAGCGTTTGTCCAGCTCCTCCGCCCCAGCCGCCAGTTACAGCAGTGACCGAAGGCAGCATGCTTGGGGATGTTCATGGCGGCTCAGGAGCAGGGCCGTTTCTAGACAATTTAGCTCCCAGGGCGAAAAAAAAAAAATGCGCCCCCCCCCCCCCCCCAAATACATAACATGGCACAGGAGAAATTGAGCGCGCCGTAGGCGCGCGTCGAAATAGGGGTGTGGCTTAATTTAAAAGGGGTGTGGCTTGATATAAGGGCGTGGCCTAGCCTGAAAACAATTACCTTACATCACACTTTTGCGACCTGCGTGACCAGACATTGGTTACCGCAGGAGTTGTCATTGTCCTCCTGCACTTAAGTTGGCGGGCTGAAGGCCACACAGTGACATAAAAAACATAAAGGCCCACACAGTTACCTAGTACACCTCACAGATCAAGGCCAAACAATGACAGGCTACTTAAATCATTATACACTATTTATCCATGATGCCAATTACACATGACGCCGCACACCGTGATGACAATTACACATTACGTCACACACTGTGATGACAATTACACATTATGCCGCACACTGTGATGCCAATTACATATTACGCCGCACACCGTGATAAAAAATGACACATTTTTGTTGCACACCGTGATGCCCATTACACCCCACACTGGGATGGCAATTACGCAATACTCCCCACACCGTAATGCCCATTACACATTATGCCCCACGAGCCGCTGCCGCACAACTGATGCCATTTACTAATATGCCCCCACAGTGCCAGATATGCCCCCACAGTGCCACACATATATGCCCCCACAGTGACACACATATGCCCCCACAGTGCCAAATATGCCCCCACAGATATGTCCCCATAGATATGCCCCCACAGTGCCAAATATGCCCCCACAGTGCCACACATATGCCCCCACAGTGCCACACATATGCCCCCACAGTGCCACACATATGCCCCCCACAGCGCCACACATATGCCCCCACAGTGACAGCTATTCCCTCAAAGGCCACACATATGCCCCCACAGCGCCACACATATATGCCCCCACAGAGACAGATATGCCCCCACAGTGCCACAGATATATGCCCCCACAGTGCCACAGATATATGCCCCCACAGTGCTGGATATGCCCCCCACAGCGCCACACATATATGCCCCCACAGTGACAGCTATTCCCACACAGTGCCACACATATGCCCCCACAGCGCCACACATATATGCCCCCAGTGACAGCTATGCCCCAACAGTGCCAAATATGCCCCACAGTGCCACAGATATATGCCCCCACAGTGCCAAATATGCCCCCACAGTGCCACAGATATATGCCCCCACTTTGCCACAGATATATGCCCCCACAGGGCCAAATATGCCCCCACAGAGCCAAATATGCCCCCCACAGTGCCACAGATATATGCCCCCACAGTGCCAAATATGCCCCCCACAGTGCCACAGATATATGCCCCCACAGTGCCACAGATATATGCCCCCACAGTGCCAAATATGCCCCACAGTGCCACAGATATATGCCCCCACAGTGCCAAATATGCCCCACAGTGCCACAGATATATGCCCCCACAGATATATGCCCCCACAGTGCCAAATATGCCCCCCACAGTGCCACAGATATATGCCCCCACAGTGCCAAATATGCCCCACAGTGCCAATATGCCCCACAGTGCCGGATCCAGCATATACAGTAACTCACTGTGCCTCCCCCTGCTGCCATCGCCTCTGCTGCTGCATCTTCTTTATCTTCCTTCCTTGGGGAGGGGAGGGGAGCACATCGCATGTCTCTCCTTCCCCTTCACTGAGCTGTCAGCCATCCATACATCGCGGGCTGTCTCCTGATTGGCTGACAGCCCAGTGGCAGTGACACAGTGAGAGAGGGGAAGGAGAGACGCACGATGCGCTCCCTCCCCTCCCCATGGAAATCAATCAGCGGCGCCGGCGGTGGACGGTGAGCCGTAGAGGGGGGAGGAACTGGAAGGGAGGCAGCGCTGGGGGGAGCTGCTGCCGGGCGCCCCGGCTGTTTATTAGAGGCGGACAAGCCGTGCGGCGCCCCGGGCTGCTGCACGGCTTGTCCGCCTCTAGAAACGGCCCTGCTCAGGAGGACTCGGTCGCCTGACCTCCTGAGCACTCCCGAGTCCCCCCGAGCCGCCCGAACATCCCGAGCCTGCCACCTTCGTCACTGCTGTGAAGTTAATGGCAGCTGGCGGCAGGAGAGCTCCATGTACAATCGCCGGAGCGGAGGTGATGGAGAGGTGACTGAAGGGGGGCCTAGAGAGGGGGGCCTAGAGGTGGTGCGCCAGTGGTACACAGCTGGAGGTACCACTGGCGCGCATCTACTGCAGCATAGTGGTATGCCCAGAAATTTTCTGGGACAGCCTGTTCCAGGCATACCACACAAAGGGTTAAATCACTCCCTAAGGCTCTACTATAAATCACAATACAATGTAAATAAGGTGTACATATGCACGGAGATTAAAGATGCAACTTTCTACAAAGGATTCCTCTCATTTCACCCGAGCACTTCAGTTAAGCTTTCTCCGCTGCAAACAACATTAAACATGTATCACCTTCATAAACAACTTAAATTAGAATACTAGGATAATTCATTTAGTAGGGGAAGATGCATGAATTCTAATTTCTTAACAATCTTATCACATTAACATTACAAAACACCATAACAATTACATTTAAGATATTTATACAATTGGGGCCCCATATCACCTCTGTTAATTATATATAGAGGAGCTAGCTATATATAACAGTCTTGAGTTTATAAACCTGCAGGCTTAGCTCTTGTGAATGTTATTACGTAGGTGAGAGATGTAACAATAGGAAGTTTGTAATACTTTTCCACACTCATTCCTTGACAATGTAACAGCTGATATTTTTAGTGTCTTTGAATCTTTCTGGTAAAATCCTTTAAAGATTGAGAGCTTGGGTGTGGTATAGCACACCGACAGTCGGGATTCCAACAGTCATTAGCCCGACATCAGAATCCGACTGCCGGGGCTCAGACAGCGGGGCGAACGCAACGAAGCCCCTTGTGGGCACAGTGGCTCGATACGATCACCACCTATTCTATTATTCCTCTATGGGGTTGTGGACCCCCACGACGGATAACAGCCGCTGCCCATCTGCCTGGGTTTTAACAGTCGGGATTCTGATGTCGGAATCCTGACTGTTGGTCAGTCATCCGGCAACCGAGAGCTTCGGGAATCTGCCAGTAACTGTCAGTTCTGTGCTGTCAATTTCAAGGATAGGGGAATCAAAAACTTTGCTTATAAAATACTCAGGCAGCTGAAAGGGCCAGAGCTGTATACAACACCCGCCTATAAGGGTTTGGTATGGGCTGCAGTTAGGGAAGCCGGGGGTTTGTGGAGCAGATGTGCGGCCTGCGCTGTGTGACCTCTGACCACATCATGCTGTACAGAGCCACAATGGCTGCTACTGAGGTAACTATACTCCTAATACGTCCTCTCCTTGGAGGGCTGCTGTGTCTCCTTGGAGGGCAGACGGTGATGGGAACAGGGATCACCCATTGGAATGCCTAGTATTTTAAGGAGCACCGATGGGCCGATGCCTTCCGGGGGTGGGTGACTGACATCACAAGATCCCAGCTGCCCACCACGTCTTTGGTCTAGCGCTCGTAAATAAACATCAGCTCAGACTTGGAAATTGCCAGGTGATGCAGGTGCTGGGGGCAGGCAACTGACCTCACTGGATGTCAGCTGCCTGAAAGTCACTTTTATATATGCATGCACGCACTACATCTTCCGTTCAAACTAGACGGGTTTGGCTAAGGGTCGTCCACCATAACATGCTCTAGACTACTTCTAGATATCTAGACAGCTTTGATCCACTATAACATATCCCTCACCTATTATTGCAGAGAGAAGAGTTGGGGTCTGATCAGGGAGCCCAGGGCACGCTCCGAAAATGATGTGCCATATGGTCATGCCCCCTCCTGTCAAGGCTCCACCCAGGTTAAAGTGGGGGGAACAGGGTGGAACTGAGTTCCACCCCTTCTGATGGTGGGGTGGAAATAGTTCAATCACCACCATGTCCCTGCTCAGTATTTCTAGCAGAAAAGCATTATAGTTTGCAGGGGAGTTCAAAGAACCTTACCACTGGCCCTGGCTCTGCCTAATGGGGGGAGGTGAAGGGAGCGAATTAGGTGGCAGAGGTTAATTAGTTCCACCACCTATCCAGGACCACTTTAAGCCCTGCCTCCATCTCTTTTTCAGGCTGTGATCTTGCTTGCTGGACAGAAACAGTTGGAAGGTATGCAGCACTAGAGATTTCTTCTGCATTGTTGAATTTAGTGAACTCTATAGATGACCATACTGTGGTATTTCTATGGGCGGTATTCAATGAGGCTGATTCGCCAGGTTTTTATGGCGATTTTGTGCTGTAAGGCGAATTTCTGACTAAAACGGTGAATCACCCTATTCAATGACCAGATGGCGAATACATTTCAAGGTTTTTTCGCCATGATTCACCGAGTAGCAATCGCTATCTTTTTATGGTGAAGTGGAAGGTGAACTTTTAAAATAAAGTGTTTTGTTTTTTACAATTGGTGTCAAAAAATCAGGAATTTTATTCTGAGGAGGGGCATGCTATTTTTATTCATGTGCTGTTAGCACATTAATATATATTTAATTTAAAAATATATATATATATATATATTTTATACAGAGCAGCCAGCAGGGGGCCGGAGCCGAGCCGCTCATTAGATATTCATATATTCACTTCACCCGATCATTACATATTCATGATCGGGTGTAGTGAATATACGCGGTCCCCTGCTGGCACCCCCGGGGAGCAGCCTGTGCTGCCTGGCACCCGGGGAGCCCACCTCCCCCCCACAAACGTTCTGGGGCAGGCAGGGAGACTTCCATCTCCCTGCCTGCCGCCGTCCTCAGGCTCCCTGCGGCGTTCGCCGCAGGAGCTCAAATTCGCCGGTCAGGGGCAGCGAGCCCCTGACTCGTTGAATACCGGAGCCGGCGAGGCTCCGGAACGCGGCGACCAGTGGCAAATGTGCAGCGAATTCTAAACAGGATTCGCTGCACATCGCCAAAACCCACATTGAATACCGCCCTATATGTGAAATAGGTAATTTAGTGAGCACCACCTGTGGGAGTGATCACAAGTTATTGAGCTATATTATATATATATATATATATACACTTCTTATTTGGTGGTTTTTATTTATACATCTTGATTGTCTTTATGTCCATTGATGTGGTTTCTAAGATAATTGTTTATGAATGAACACACCAGTCTACTATACTAGTAAATATGGGAAAGTCCCTATTTTTGTGGTCTCTTCTGCTATACAGACATTCTGGTCATTGCATAAACCGGTGGTTTCCAAACTTTTTTGGATCTCAGCACCCTAGAGTACCAGGATTTTTTTCAAGGTACCCCATGGCCAAAAGTTTCTAACTCAGAAATTTAGAAAATAAATATTAGATTAAGTAAAATTTTTTATATGTCAAACTTGAGGTGCCCACACACTAGAACGATTTTTAGGCCGATTGGCCGATATCCGATATATCGTCCGATGTTTATCGATAATCGGTCGAAAATCGGCCGATTTTGGTCCGATGCGCGCTCCCGCAGGACGGACGGAAAAAAGATTTTAAGGCTAATTTATGCGCACATCTTACGATCGCAGATCTTTCTAGTGTGTGGGCACCTTAAGGTTTAGTTATGTGGGGAGGGGCAATATTTGTTTCTGTTTGCAGTGGCGTCAAGAAGGGCGGGTTGCAGGGAGCAGGCAGTGGGGAGAGAGATGACAGGCTGCCGCATCAGCACAATCTCTCTCCCCAGCTCAGCACGGCGGCAACCTGTCATCTCTCTCCCTCTCATTTTTTCTCCCTCTCATTTTTTTCCCCACAGGGCATGACCATTCCCAGAGGCCACACACCCTCCATTTTACCTGGGCCTGACCTACCTGTTGGCGCCCTGTCTGTCCACATATTTTATGACTGCCAGACACCACCACTGGTTTTGCCTATTACATTGACCATAAATAATTTGAATTGGTCCTGGACCTCCAATCCAAGGCACCCCTGCAAAGGTCCTGAGGCCCCCCAGGGCGCTGCGCTGCGGCACACAGTTTGGAAACCAGGTTATCACCTGAAATATTGTTCGGGTCCCTAGATACCTAAAGTGCTTCTATATAGTTGATATCTCTCATAATGCTGTGACCTTATGTTTCATAATTACACAGAACCTGAAACGTAATTAAGCACTTAGCTGTTCCAGGCATTTCCTAGACGTAATTCTAACTTGATTCATCCAGATTGTCCATAACAAGCAATGTAGATGTGGTACACCGGAGAAGATCGGCCAGTAACCCTCTGTATTACCTTGATGCTGGAGCTGAATAGACGTCTTCTTTCTTCAGGGCGGCTGAGACAATAATCAGGCTGAGGATAAGCTTCAAGGGTGTTTATTAGTCGGAATACCTGTAGTCTGCGGTGGGTAACCAACTTACTTGTCACAGGTAAAACACTCACAACGATGTAACAGCATAGATTTGACACATATAAACCATAGCGATATCGCCTCAATTAAAGTGCATAAGCTGCTGGGCCCTTCTTAACATTTAGGTAAACCCGCACAATTACACTTCAATACTTCGGTTAAACTCCCGTTACTTCAGAAGAGGTCCTCTCGCCGGGACTGATTCGCATGAGCGCTGTTAAGTTACGTGCAGGCGGCACGGATGCTATTTCACGTGGGAAAGCCCAAATCTACGCTCGAATGTGAATCAGCCTGACAACTTGAGGAATACTCTAACACTTTTCTGTACCTTACAGTATAAATCACTTCAACATTAAATCACGTATATAGTGCAAACAGTATAAATCACTTTTAACATTAAATCACGTATGTAGTGCAAACAGTATAAATCACTTTTAACATTAAATCACGTATGTAGTGCAAACAGTATAAATCACTAACATTAAACCCACAACAGTGTCACGTGACTGGGTACCCAGATGTCTATACTAAGCTGTCTTGGCGACAGCACCTATGCATAGGGATTTAAGGTCCGTTGGAGGCCTCAGGTAGTCCTGTGCAAGGTTTAAGGCACGTGAGGTGGCAATCCTTCACGGTGGCGAAGGGGCAACTTTAAAGGGGGCAGAACTTTAAAGGGGGCAGAATTCCGGACCAGAAGGAATAATGACTGTGATGTCCTTTTTCTCCAATGGTAAGGCAGTTCCTAGCTACGCCACAAGATGGCGCTGTTGGGTCTTTTTGGCTGGCAATGCCTGCACTCTCCTGTGCCAGCTCCTATTGTACAGCGCAGGGGCCAGGTTTATGCTCCATATGAATACTGGGGCTCTCAGTTGCTGTGGGTCGCTGCAGTAAGGGTGTGCTGTCTATGGGGATCAGTGCACTATCCCCTTCTGGGTTTCCCCGGGTGTCCCGAATGGCGCCTCCGTATAGGGGCGATCACGGTGGGTGGTATGGTGGCAGTCACTCTCTCTTTCTCTTTGCATAGGCTCCTGGGGAGCAAACAAGGCTGCAGGAGCTAAAGGTGGGGTCTGCTGTGGGTAAGGATGCTTCCCCTGCGGTGGTGTGGCTGATGGGCGTCTGTGGCGGGGGTGCGAGGTGTCACTTACAATTTGGTGCGGCACCTGCCGTCGGCGTCGCTCTGCTGGGCTCTGGAGCTGAAGCTGCGGAGGGGACCTCTCCTCTTCTTCCGCTGCTGTCTCTGGCCTCGGGCGGGATCGCGGGGAAGCTGCAAGCTGCCGTCGGGTCTCCGCCGGGTGGACGCTGCAGACTGGCGTCACCCGCTTCTTCCTCTCTGGCGCCGGGCGCAGGGTGACGCGCGCTGGTCTTCTCCCCTCTTGACAGCCGGGTGCAGGTGACGTGCGCCGCCCGCGCTGTTGCTGGATGCCGCAAGGTCACGCCGTCCGCTTCTATCCCCGCCGACTCTTCTCCTCCGCGCCGGTCTCTGCTGCAGGACGTGGGCTGGATGCTGCACTGCTCGGCTTCTTCCTCCCTGCACACCGTCCTCTCTTTCGCGCCGCCGCACACACTCCACCTCTTCCTGTTCGCGCTCTTTCTCTTCTCCCAATCAGCGAGGGCTTTTCAAACGGGATCGCGTCACCGGTCACCTGTTCGGCGACACCAATCCCAGGTCTCCTCTCCCCCGCAGCACCCCTGGCTGGCCTGGTAAGTCGGTTGCCTGGCAACCTTTCAGTCTTGGCTCCTTTTACAGGGCACCGTGCAGCTAGAGTCCTGGGGCAATTGGGGCATCCCCAGGTGGGGCAGGGAAGCAGGGACACCCGCATTTCCAGGGTGTCACATGTCCCCCTGCTCGAATGATGCCAGTCCTCGGGCATCCATTTAAGAACTAATGAAAGTCCTGGATAAAGTCCCGAACCTAAATACAAGAAGATGAGGCCCTGAAATGTCCTTTCAAAAGGGCCACAGTAACTAGCAAATGTCGGAAAAATCTTAACACTCTACGCAATTTTTATATACATATGTACAAAACGAATTTGGTAATACAGTGCTGTTTACATTCGGTAGCGGAGTGGTAACACTCCTCTTGTGCACCGCTCAGATCTTCGGACTTCCCTGACTGGAGTACGGTGGACAACAGGAATGTCGGCAGGATCCGCTTGATCTTCAGTTACTGGCCGTGTAAGGCTTTCGTGGCGAACAGTCGGTACTGGTGATCTCGGTATAGACCCGCTCATGAATAACAACAGTTCCATTGGGTCATGGAGAGGAATGGGTTCAGCGAGTTCGATGAGTTCTTGGTCAGAGGAGTCCTCTTCGTCTGATGGGGGTCCCTCGAGGCACAACTTCAACTGATTCCTTGATACGGTGAGGACAGGCCCATCAAGGTTACGTTGGATCTGGTAAGTGTAGACGTCACCAGCAGGGATGCGAAGCACGGTATATGGGGCGGTCTCCCACATTGTATCGAGCTTACTCGAGCGATGGTGCTTCCTCTTCCAGACCCTGTCACCCACCTGGAGTGGCGTGGGCCGTGCATTTGCGTTATAGTCGGTCTCTTGCCTGAAGTGCGCCGCCTCCATCCTCTTCTCCACGATCTCGCGAGCGCTCACCATCCTCCGCTGGTGCTCCTGCACCCAGCTTTGTTGCGAGTGGGGCTGGTTGCCTAGGTCGGGTGACAGCTCTAGGTCTTTTGGTAGTTTCCCATGTCGGCCAAACAGGAGGTAGTAGGGGGTAAACCCTGTGGAGCAATGTTCCACATTGTTATACATGTAGGTGAGTTCGGGAAGCAGAGTCGGCCAGCGGGTGCGTTGTTCGGTGGATAGGCTCCGGAGCATACCCAAGATGGTCCTATTGGCCCTCTCGCACTGTCCGTTACCCTGGGGGTGGTACGCTGTAGTCTGGACCTTCTTGCAGCCGTAGGTGGAGCACAATTCGTGGAACAGCTGAGAGTTGAAGGCGGGCCCTTGGTCGGTCAACACTCTGTCTGGGTACCCGTATGGCTTCACAAAGTGCTTCCAGAAGAGTTCGGCCGTCGTCTTGGCTGTTAAGTCGCGAACTGGTACCACCACCAGGAATTTGGTATAATGGTCGGTCATTGTCAAGGCATAAGTGTGCCCACTTGAACTGGGTTCCAGTTTTATGTGGTCAAGGGCCACCAACTCGAGGGGGTAGGTGCTCTTGATGGGATGTAGGGGATCCTTTTCGCTGGCTTCTGGATGCCTTTTGAGACTACAGGGCACGCACTTCTGGCACCACTGCTCGATGTCTTCCCTCATGCCGATCCAGAAGAACCTGGTTCTTAAGACCGCTTCAGTCTTTTGGGTGCCGAAGTGGCCGGAGGCATCGTGGTATGCTTCGAGTAATCTAGTGGCCTGTTGCCGTGGGACGATCACTTGTGTGGTGGTCTGGTGAGTTCCTGGGTGGAGACTGACACGTACTAGCAGGCCCTGTCGCTTCTGTAGCCGGCTTCGGTGTCTTAGTAGCTTCACCAGTTCAGGGTCTGCTGCCTGTCTCTGTTCTTTAGTCAGGCCACAGCGGCGTCGAAGGAGGCGGGAGAGGTCTTGAATCACCGGGCTCTTCTGTTGAACTTCAACCCAGTCTACCTCAGGCGTCCCAAAGGTGGGGGCGGTATCGGTTTGATTGGCGGCAACCAGCAAGGGTTCGGAATAGACCATAGTTCTCCTCTCGGCCTGGAAGAGTGGAGCTTCCAGTTCTTCGGCAACTTCTCCACCCTCTTCGGCCACATCCTCCACAGGAAGGCGGGAGAGGGCGTCTGCGTTCCCGTTCTCTTTGCCACTTCTGTAGGAAACTGTATATCGAAAATTGGCGAGGCGTGAGACCCAGCGCTGCTCCATGGCCCCTAGCTGAGCGGTGGTCAGATGGGCCAGAGGGTTATTGTCCGTCATGATGACGAAGGGTGTTGCGGCGAGGTAATTCTTAAATTTTTCAGTGACGGCCCAGATCAGGGCGAGCAACTCGAGTCTGAAGGTGCTGTAATTCTCGCAGTTGCGCTCGGTCTTGCGGAGTCCCCTGCTGGCATACGCGATCACCCTTTCCTTCCCGTCCTGTATCTGGGACAGGACAGCTCCCAGTCCTCTGTGGCTCGCATCTGTGTATACTTGGAAAGGCTTCTCGTAGTCGGGATAAGCCAACAAAGGGGTATTCGTCAGAGAGGTTTTTAACTGCTCGAATGCCTGCTGTTGTTCGGGCCCCCAATCGACCGGGGCAGACCCCTTTCTCTCTTGCCCAGACTTTCCTCTTAGCAGCTCGTGGAGTGGAGCGGAGATGCCGGCGAAGCCCTCTACGAATCGGCGGTAGTAGCCGGCGAAGCCGAGGAAGCTCCTCACCTCCCGCACCGAGCGAGGCACTGGCCAGTCTCGGACGACCTGAATCTTATCGGGGTCTGGTCTCACGCCCTGTGCACCGACGATATGCCCCAGGTAGGCTACTTCAGGCTTGAGGAGGTGACACTTTGCGGGTTTTAGCTTCAACCCAGACTTGGCTAGCAGCCGGAATACCTCTTCTAGGTGCTGGAGATGCTCTTCGTAGGTCCTTGAGAATATGATAACATCGTCTAGGTACAACAATATCATTTCGAAGTTGTGGTGGCCCAGACAATGCTCCATCAGCCGTTGGAACGTGGCGGGCGCATTGCACAATCCGAAGGGCATCCTCTCGAATTCGAAGAGTCCCATCGGCGTCGTGAACGCGGTCTTCTGCATATCTTCGGGGGCCATCGGGACCTGCCAGTACCCACTCATGAGGTCCAACGTGGAGAAGAAGGCCGCGGTCTTCAACGCTGTCAGCGACTCCTCTATGCGGGGCAGTGGATAGGCGTCTTTGTGGGTCACCGCGTTGAGCTTGCGATAGTCAACGCAAAACCGTAGACTGCCGTCTTTCTTTTTCACGATGACTATCGGAGAGGCCCACGGGCTATGGCTTTCTCGTACGACTCCCGCTTCCTTCATCTCGTCAATCATCTTCCTCACCGGCTGGTACATTGCAGGAGGGATAGGCCGATGCCTCTCCTTGATGGGAGGGTTGGTCCCTGTCGAGATGTAGTGGCACACATCCTTCGCTCTTCCAAAATCGGACGGGCTTTGGCTAAACGCCACCGCATTCCTCCTGACGATCTCGAGGACGCCTTGGCGTTCTGGGTCGGTGGTGTCGGGGCCTCCTATTTTGATGTCTTCCCACCACACTTTCTCACCACACCCAGCTGGTGGGCTCTCCTCGTTTCCCTCGCCGTCCGTCACAGAGGTCACGTTATGCCCAACCACGTCCTGGAAGTCGACCTGGAAGATTCGGGTGACTGGGCAATGCTGATGGAGCTTGATCGGGTAATTGTGAGGATTGACAATTCGGACCGGTACCCTACCGTCCTGGACTCGAGCCAACGTTCTGGCCACAGCAAACGGTGGGTGGCCGTCATGTTCATAAGGTTCCAGGATGGCATCGTATGCTCCTCCTCCTGGGCCAATCCTGGCCTTACACCAGATGATGTGTTCCGAATTAGGCAGGAGCAGGATCGGTCGTCGGTCTGCGACCCGAGCTTTGCCGACTTCGCCTCGGTCGTCTGTGAACCTCCGTTGTCCTTCAAGAACCCGCATCGTCCGCTGCATCGTCTTCTTCTCTCTAGGGCCAGCTGTCCTCATCCCTTTCTTCAGGGCCTCGACCATCTCTTCTGGACAGTGTTTGAGGATATTCATCCCCAGGATCATCGGGGGCAGGTGTCCACAATGGGCGGTCGTGACTAGGCAGCCTTGTCTCTGTAGGGTGGTTTTGCCTATCTTGACATCTGTCTCCCAGTAGCCTTGATAGTCGATGGGTTGACCATTACTTGCCAACAGGTGGAGCCACGTGGTGGGGGGTGCGACAATGTTCTCTCTAGGCCAGTGGCGGTCAAATTCCTCCAGCTTGATAGTTGAAACTTGAGAGCCAGTGTCCAGTAGCGCCTCCATCGTCACCCCATCGATCTCAACACTGATGTGGGGGCACTTCCCTACGAAGCGAGGCCACCAGTCTTCTTTCGGGGGACCTAGTAGCGGGTCTCCTCCCGAGGGTCGGTCCTCCTCCTCGGGGTCTCCCCGTTTAAATCGCCCTGAGGGCAGTTTCTCTCAACGTGGCCGCTTTGGTTACATCTCCGGCAGATTGGTCTGCCTTCGTCGTCGAACCGGTCGGTCGATCGTCTTCCCGATTCTCTGGGCGTACTCCACCGCGGTCTTCCTCCTCCTCTTTCTCTTCGCGGGCGCCACTCATTTTGTCTAGCTTCGCTCTGCTCCAGCCTTTGCCCCATTCTGGCCATGTTTAGAGTCAATTCTGTGAGCTTGCTATTTATAGCGGACAATGGATCTGGGCCTGCCGGCGATTGCGCTTCCTGAAGTGCTGTTCTCTTCTTCGCACTACCAGGTCCCTGGTGTCTGGCTTCCCAGTGGTCTTCCGCCTCTTCTTCTCCCGCCGTAGCTCCTTCTTCCGGCTCTTCATTCTGGATTTTTTCCAACACCTGTAGTGCTGATTCTTTGAGTTCCTCGAAGGTGCAGCCTTGTTCTTGTCGCTTTATCATTCGGAGCTGGGCGCGGGTGGTCTCTTCTCTCGCCCCTTCCACGAAGAGGTCTATCAGCATCTCGTCCGCCAGTTGCACTTCTCTTGGGTCTGCGGCTTGGACTGCCTTCATGGCCTCGTATAATGCCAGTGCGAAATCACGCAGTGATTCTCCTTGTTTCTGCTTCCTGGCATATAACCTGCTCTTCAGCATTGGCACGGTTTTGGCATCGAAGATCTTTGCCAGTTTTTTCAAGATCTTGTCCGCCGTCTCTCTGTCGCCTTTTGACCATGATTTTACTTCTCTCAGGGCGGACCCTCTCAGTTGTGCCATCAGTATCTCTTTGCTTTGTTCTTCGTTCAGTTGGTATAGGGTGAACGTCGAGTTCATGCGGTCCTTGAATGCCTTGAAAGTGCTTGTGCCTTTCGTCCGCGTATCTCCAGAGAATGTGAGGAGCCACGTGGCCCCGAAGTAGTAGGGCATCGTGATCTGTGCCGCCGCTGCCTTTGGCGGTTCTTTGTCTTCCGGTAGTGGTGGGAGACGTCTGCGGGGTGATGGTATTGGGGTACCGTCTTCCGACATTTTCCGGTCCTGTTCGTGGACGCCAAAGTTAGATGTGGTACACCGGAGAAGATCGGCCAGTAACCCTCTGTATTACCTTGATGCTGGAGCTGAATAGACGTCTTCTTTCTTCAGGGCGGCTGAGACAATAATCAGGCTGAGGATAAGCTTCAAGGGTGTTTATTAGTCGGAATACCTGTAGTCTGCGGTGGGTAACCAACTTACTTGTCACAGGTAAAACACTCACAACGATGTAACAGCATAGATTTGACACATATAAACCATAGCGATATCGCCTCAATTAAAGTGCATAAGCTGCTGGGCCCTTCTTAACATTTAGGTAAACCCGCACAATTACACTTCAATACTTCGGTTAAACTCCCGTTACTTCAGAAGAGGTCCTCTCGCCGGGACTGATTCGCATGAGCGCTGTTAAGTTACGTGCAGGCGGCACGGATGCTATTTCACGTGGGAAAGCCCAAATCTACGCTCGAATGTGAATCAGCCTGACAACTTGAGGAATACTCTAACACTTTTCTGTACCTTACAGTATAAATCACTTCAACATTAAATCACGTATATAGTGCAAACAGTATAAATCACTTTTAACATTAAATCACGTATGTAGTGCAAACAGTATAAATCACTTTTAACATTAAATCACGTATGTAGTGCAAACAGTATAAATCACTAACATTAAACCCACAACAGTGTCACGTGACTGGGTACCCAGATGTCTATACTAAGCTGTCTTGGCGACAGCACCTATGCATAGGGATTTAAGGTCCGTTGGAGGCCTCAGGTAGTCCTGTGCAAGGTTTAAGGCACGTGAGGTGGCAATCCTTCACGGTGGCGAAGGGGCAACTTTAAAGGGGGCAGAACTTTAAAGGGGGCAGAATTCCGGACCAGAAGGAATAATGACTGTGATGTCCTTTTTCTCCAATGGTAAGGCAGTTCCTAGCTATGCCACAAGATGGCGCTGTTGGGTCTTTTTGGCTGGCAATGCCTGCACTCTCCTGTGCCAGCTCCTATTGTACAGCGCAGGGGCCAGGTTTATGCTCCATATGAATACTGGGGCTCTCAGTTGCTGTGGGTCGCTGCAGTAAGGGTGTGCTGTCTATGGGGATCAGTGCACTATCCCCTTCTGGGTTTCCCCGGGTGTCCCGAATGGCGCCTCCGTATAGGGGCGATCACGGTGGGTGGTATGGTGGCAGTCACTCTCTCTTTCTCTTTGCATAGGCTCCTGTGGGAGCAAACAAGGCTGCAGGAGCTAAAGGTGGGGTCTGCTGTGGGTAAGGATGCTTCCCCTGCGGTGGTGTGGCTGATGGGCGTCTGTGGCGGGGGTGCGAGGTGTCACTTACAATTTGGTGCGGCACCTGCCGTCGGCGTCGCTCTGCTGGGCTCTGGAGCTGAAGCTGCGGAGGGGACCTCTCCTCTTCTTCCGCTGCTGTCTCTGGCCTCGGGCGGGATCGCGGGGAAGCTGCAAGCTGCCGTCGGGTCTCCGCCGGGTGGACGCTGCAGACTGGCGTCACCCGCTTCTTCCTCTCTGGCGCCGGGCGCAGGGTGACGCGCGCTGGTCTTCTCCCCTCTTGACAGCCGGGTGCAGGTGACGTGCGCCGCCCGTGCTGTTGCTGGATGCCGCAAGGTCACGCCGTCCGCTTCTATCCCCGCCGACTCTTCTCCTCCGCGCCGGTCTCTGCTGCAGGACGTGGGCTGGATGCTGCACTGCTCGGCTTCTTCCTCCCTGCACACCGTCCTCTCTTTCGCGCCGCCGCACACACTCCACCTCTTCCTGTTCGCGCTCTTTCTCTTCTCCCAATCAGCGAGGGCTTTTCAAACAGGGGATCGCGTCACCGGTCACCTGTTCGGCGACACCAATCCCAGGTCTCCTCTCCCCCGCAGCACCCCTGGCTGGCCTGGTAAGTCGGTTGCCTGGCAACCTTTCAGTCTTGGCTCCTTTTACAGGGCACCGTGCAGCTAGAGTCCTGGGGCAATTGGGGCATCCCCAGGTGGGGCAGGGAAGCAGGGACACCCGCATTTCCAGGGTGTCACATTCACCCTGGTTATCTCTTTCCATAGGCAAAAGCATATCAGCCAGCTACACCCTAGTAACATTGTTCTTTGTAATAATCACACAAAAAACGAGAAATATATCTCACACCCATAATAATAATAATGCTTCAATAAAGCATGCATCATATGTTTAGTTGCTGTATATTTTAAATTTTTAAATTTTTAATAATATTGGGCCAGATGTATTATCGCACCACTATAACACTTCCTGCTTCACCTCAGCAGCTAGATGACATTGGGTGGTATCCAGTGGCGTAACTACTATAGATGCAGGGGATGTGCAGCTGCTATGGGGTCCGGGCTGGCTCCACTGCCTGCAACTCTCCTTGTAGGCCCTCTCATAAAATACTTTGGCCAAGAGAAACAACGGGACGTGGTTTTGGTCTATGGCTAAGATACAGGCAGCACCGGGGACCAAACACAAGAGGACAAATTGACACTTGTGTACAGTTTAATGCACATGCACAGTGAGCAGTAAACTGAAGTCATGGGACCGCTTGCCTTGGGTGCTGGGAAAGGATGAACTGAGTCTACATTCAAGAAGACTAAAGGACCTAATTGGGTTGGCCCCAATGTGTTATATTAGGTATGTTTACGTTATTAAGCCACATTTTTGCCTAGCGTGCCAAAAATCCTCACACTAACTAGAACCTGTAAACTGACATTTCGGACAAATGAAATAGCCTCTGAGTCTGGCGGCTGTGCGGGATGCCAGTCAAACTCAGAGGTGTTTTTTTTAAAGGTGCAATCATTTGGTCATGGTTTTGCCTTGTAAATGAATGCCCCTTTAAAAAAAGAAGTCAGAGATCAGGCGACATCACTCACAGCTGGTCAAATCCGGAGGCTATTACATTTGTCCACTTGGTATGTATCTATATGTAACTTACTGTCCTTGTGGAGACAGTCAGCATCTCCTGCAGACAGTATTCCATGCAGTCTGGCAATCCTGATGGAATATTGATGAATACTGTTTAAAATGCCCCTCCAAAAATAGCTGGCAAGCATCGTTCACAACTGTCTCCTTTGAGGTGGCTATTTTGGTAGGGACATTTATAAGAGGCACAGTGTGTGAAAGCCACAAACAGTGGTCCTTGGATACTGGGGTCCCCTGATTTTTTTTCCTGTGGTGGCCAATGTCTGGAAGTGGAGTATGAAAAACTGGGGTGTAAAGAAATTCCTTTCCTTCATGGCCATGCCCCTTTTTTGGCATGCGTAAATGTTCTATTTTTAAAATGCCCTTGAGGGCTGCAATATTTACTGTTCACACTGAAAAATCCTTCAGAAATAGTGCTGCCCAAACTTTCTCTTCCCTGCAACCTTCCCACCACCTCACAACCCATCCCTAGCCCCTTTCCCTGTAATTTTACTTTTTGTGTAGATGCATACAAGGGGGGTGTTATGATTTTGTCATTTGGCCCTAAAGTTCTAGTTGACACCCTTATGGTATTCACCCAATTATACTGGAACAGGCAGGGATGTTAGGTGTTCCCCTGCTGCCGCCCCTTGTCTGTGCCGGGCCATCGCTCCCCGCCGCAAGGCTCATGAATGCCCATGAGCAAACCCAGACCATCGTGGCTGGGAACTAATTTGGATCACACCGAGCGATCCTGTAAAATGGCCCCTTTGTCCAAATCCCTATGAGACTCGGCATTTGCGATGTGAAAGGGGTATTAATGTACAATACTATATCATTGACATGACTGTAGGTCTACACATTTTCATGCTTTACTGTAACAAAAAAACAGACAACAGATATTGGTGCTTATATTTGTACCTTTATTGTTTAATATACAGTGCTTCAATAAAAGATGTTTAAAAATAAATAAAAATAAACTGTTATCACCACAGTGATTGGTTCCCACACATCTGCTTGCTGGGACCAATAGCGATATTTCAAGTTTAATGATTTTACATATTTGGACCAGGGTTGGTAAAGGCTGAATATGACAAAGATTTCAAATGATTCGCTTAGGAGCCAGGATGTGCCAAGGATTGTGACCTGGTAGGTAGAGGGCCTAAACACCCCTGTCAAAACATACTTTAATTCCTTAAAAGAATAAAGGCTGATACTGTTTTCCTACAGGATACCCCTTAGAAATCTTCAGATCCAAATCTCAGTAGAGATACATGAATAGGTGATTTCAAATCAGCTTTTTCGATCGTGTTCAATACAAATTTAAAATAACAAAATATTATGATGAATTATTCATAAAAGTAACTCTAGTCTTATACACTCTAGCCACCCCCAGTAGCCCCAATGCTACTTTTTTCCCACGACTGCATATGCCAAATTATGGGTGGAGGGTGAGATTATATTACAGAGAGATTTTAATTGTGTTCAACAACCTTCATAGTGATAGGCCATCTTTGTTGTCACTATTGACAGATTCACTGAAATTACGCAATTCCTAGCATGCTCAACCCCTTACTTATCGGGACTCGTATTCATTTCTGGCTCATCACAGAAACCCATCTACTGTAAGTGGTACAAACACAATAGAACAATTACCATATCTGACCACACACTGGTATGGTACAGTTTAGCATTGAGATCTCTGATACTTAGATCAAATCGCCCAATGTGTACGCACTATGTCGCTGATGATGTGTGCGACATCCTCCTTCAGCCCTACATTCAGAACCAACGGGGATGTCGTTAGCGAGGGCCATGCTGCTGCCATTAATGCTGGCATCAGCAAATGCATACACACTTGCCAATACAGGCTCTCTCTCTGGCCCATAATGTTGTGCTGGGTACATCGCCTAATGTGAACTTAGTTTAACTGTTTTTGGTTAATGGTATTATCAGAAATATCAGAACAAGTTCCATGCCTTGCTTGCAGGAAGGAGGTTTAATAGTGAAATGCTGTGATTCCAGGCATAATATTATTACACACATCACACACTGAGAAATTTCCAGGAAAGGCTGTGACCTAGGGAAATCTATGGCTAGGGCGCAGGGAGGGGAGATAGTAGATACTTGCCGGTGGCTGGAGGGTCCGTGACTCACTTGGTAACTAGGAGTTTTCCCATGGGTTGCTCCTCTCTATAAGCCTCACACCCATAGCAGGAATCTCCATACATCTGCCAGGGCATTCCGGGGCTGCATAAATACTCGTGCAGCAACACATTTTGCTCAGATCCCTAACAATAGAAGGGTAATAAAGGATTCGCAGTGTTTACTAGAGGTGCTGAGTTCTGAGCTGATAGAAACGTATCAAACAATATGTACAGTATTTGTCCTAAAATCCTTCAAAACAACATTAGTGATTTCAAAATACAATGTACTGTATACCAGTTTAAGGATAACCATCTGTTTAATGCTGAGCCAGTGTTCACTTATAACACCAGTGACACCAGCAAGGCATTGCTGTGATCCACCATGACGTGACCCAATAAGGACAGATTGATGGTTCTTATTGCCAGCTTACAGAATGTCACCCCCTCTAACTAACCCTACCATAAGATATATAAAGGTGAACACATTATAATTTGAATATTTCAACGCCCATCAAAATGGCGGACACCAGCGCCAGGTTATTAGGAGGATGGTCGCTATTCACATAAAATACGGTATTCTCAATTTAAATAATTTATTATCAACCAATAAAATTATCCATATATTATATGAAACAATAATAAAATCAGTAAGGAGGGGCTAAAGATAGGGTGGCCAAACCTGAGATCAGGATCAGCAGGATCCCGGAATTTAGCCCCCAAAACACCAGGATTTGAATCCCGGGATTGGCGTTTCCAATCCCGGGATTTTGAGATTAGACTGCGCATGCTGGGCAGCGTCTGAGCACCTGCTTAGATGCTGCTCAGCTTCCTCCATACCCGCCAATGCAGCCCTGCGACGCATGACGAGGTCATAGGTCACGCTGCGCAGGCCGCACAGAGAGCCTGAGTCGCCTTGACCCACACTGTCCTGGACGTGCTGGCCGCCCACCCGCCCCACGCACTGTTAGCTTGCATCCCAGAGACCCTGCTCACCCAACCGGCTCCAGGCAGCATCACCATGCCCAGCCACCCACACGGCTCCAGGCAGCATCAGCCCATCTGCCCACCCACCCATCAACCCGGCTTCCAGCTGCATAGCACCTGCCCTGCACATGTATGTAATTTTTGGTTACTAAGTATATAGAAATATATATAGCGTTATATACAGAGTAACCTGTGTACTAGCTGACTTTATAGGTTTTATGTAATTTTATATATCTTAACGCAGGGTTGCCGACTCTCCCGGAATGTCCGTGAGACTCCCGGAATTCTGGGATATCTCACGGACTCCCGGAAGATGACCCCTTTCTCCCGCAGCAGCGCTTCGCTGGTCCGCATTGCCTACTGCGCATGCGCCAGAGATAATCGGTGACGCCGTGTCATCATGTTGGCGACGTCATCGCCATTATCTTGCGCATGCGCAGAAGCCGTCGCGGACCGTGGACCACGGAAGTAAAGGAAGCTGACTGAGACGGCTGGGAAAGTGAAAGAAGGCTGAGCCGCTTCGGTGCAGCATGCATGTAAGTATGGCTTTTTTTTTTTTACAGCTGCACTCCGCAAAAAGAGCCCACACACCCCAAGCAGAGCCCACACTACCCAAGGCCCTTATTCACAGCCCCCGTCCTGAGGGCTGAGACAGTCATGATCACCTCACCCCTGCCCCCGGTCATCATATACAGTGTACATGTACACTGAATAAACAGTTTAGTCAGTGTACATGTACACTGAGTGTATACAAAAATACAGCTGCACATGATTTTAGGGAAGATCACCCCTAGCAGAGCCCACACTCACCGGGGTCCTTTAATTAACAGCCCCCTGGTGCCGCAAGGCCCGCCCCTGGTGCCACAAGGTCCGCCCCCTGGCGCCGCAAGGCCCGCCCCCCCTGGCGATGACTTTTCTCCCTGAAATGACTTTTAAAAATTAGGCAACCCTGTCTTAACGGTTTTTGTAATATAATACAATGCTTATTGCCTCTATTCTCCATACCTCCCAACTTTGCCTGAGCTGGAGGCGGGACGTAGCTGTGCGCGGCGTAGGCGCGTCGGAAATTTCGAGGGGTGTGGCCTAATTCCGGGGGCGTGGCCTATACTCGCGGCGTGGCCACTCCCCCATTTTGCCGCTATGGGGGCATGACCCAGAGGCTCTGTGAGCCTCTAGCCATGCCCCCAGCCCCCTGGCTGCGGGAATAGACGCTGTGCGCATGCGCACAGCGTTTATTCCCCGCTGCTTAGCAGCCAACAGGGGGGACTCCCAACAGCCCCCCCTCACCGCGGGACACTGCCGGCCGCGGGAGGGACAGCGGGATAGGCCCTGATAATCGGGACTGTCCCGCTGTAATCGGGACTGTTGGGAGGTATGATTCTCTGTTAATGCTGCAGTATATGTTTATGGATCCATTCATATATGGAAGGGCTCATGGGAAGGAGAAGGCTGAAATTAAAAGGATGTAACAGCCCAGAATGTTGTATAGTGTTCATACAGCTGGGACTAATAAAGCTTTGTATGCTCTTGGAAACAGAGCAGCCAGCTTCCCTGAGGAGAGAGTCTGAGGTAACTGTCAGCAAGGCTGGAGCCCAGGACATCAGCTCCAGAGTTCCCCCAAATAGTAGGTGCTGGAGTGCAAATGGATTGAGTCCCATCAGTATTACCTGTGCAGGAGAGGAAAGGAAAGTAGCCCCCATTTCCTCAGCAGCCACAGAGAAGCAGTTCAGGTGACAGCTAGCAGCTGGGGGAGAGGGCCTATGTGGGACTGCAGATCTTCCATTCTGTGACAGAGTACAAGTCCAGCTAGTGACGCAATCTATATAAATAAGACAGCAGGGAGTGACTAGAGTGGATTACATCAACTCTCTCCTTTGGATTACAAGGAGGTAAAGGAACAGACTGAGGGTGCCTGAAAACATAAAGGGGGAAATTTACTAAGCCAAAATCGTAAAAAATAGGTGTATTCGTATACAGAAATACACCTATTTTTTACACATAAAAATGTATTTTCGGGATTTACTATCCCACAAATACGCCAATTCGTATTGATGGAACATTCGTATTTGTATTTACAAATACGAATGAATACATCATCGATATAATCCGAATAGGAATCACCATTCAAAAGAATGGTGATTCCTAATTTACTAAGTGGCCGTATTTCAATTGTCGGCCAAATACGCCAGGAAAATAGACTCCATTTTTCTGGCGTGTTTGGCAGAAGCCTGCATGGATCAGTCAGATCCGTGGAGGCTTCATTGTAAAAAAAAAAGTTAAAAAAAATAAATAAATAAAAAAAACGCTGTGGGGCCGTAACCAGCACCAGGCTCAAAAAGGGCTGGTTTTAAAAAAATCTTGGAAAAATTGAGATAGGGCTCCGCTGATTTTTTAAAACCAGCCCAAGGCTCCAGGGCCGTGTCTGGTTCCCAAAATACAGGGGAAAAAATGAATAGGGGTCCCCCGTATTTTAAGAACCAACCCCAGGCCCAATCAGCCAGCGGTGGAGGGAATAGGGAGGGGCGTGTGGGAGGGTAGTGTGGGTGCTGGCGGGGTGAGTGCGGGGAGCAAGAGGGGGACAGGAGAGTGTAAGATGTACAGAATGGAGTTATGAAGTAACTTTGTAGTAACGGGTGTGTAGTGGGTGTGTGCATGGGCGGTGGGGGAGTGGCAGGTGAGAGGGTACTTCAGTTGTGTGCAGCTTAAGTGCAGGGCGATTGTGGCTGTGGTAGAGGTGTGTGCAAGGGTGGTGCGGGCGGTGGAGGTGTGGGTGTGGTGATGCAGGGGTTGCAGGAGGGTGTCTGGGGGTGCTGTGAGTGGGGGAGCTGTGGTTGCGGGGGGAGGGTAGTGTGGGTGCTGGAGGGGTGAGTGCAGCAGGCAGAATGCAAGAGGGTGACAGGCAGCAGCGCCTCCCTGATACCGGCAGGCTTGTACACTATCATGCAGACCCAGGTCACCCCCAGTGTGTGAGAAGGGTAGTGGGAATGGGGTAGGCATCCTGGGGGCTATGTTATATAGAAGTGTAACTTCCCACTGTGGACTGTGAACTTAGACAGGATGGGCCACACTCTCCCCTCCAGTGCGCAGCAGGTGACGCCGGTACCTGTAAGAGGCCTGAGCCCGGGTGCTGCACCGCATCCTCCCTCCTGCAGGCTCATTTACTTGGGCATTAACGCTGGAGGCCATATAGGATGTAGTCTGCGGCACTAAATGTGCAGGTGGCTCCCCTGGTACTGGTAGGAGTCTTGTGGGCGTGCGCTGCACCTATATCTGACTGCCGCAAGCTCCGTAATTTTAGCGGGGCGGGTGTAGAGGATGTTGGCGGCGGTGCCGCTGATCCCACAGCTGGCTCCTCCCAGCATTATACACACAGTGATTGACAGATATGGTATATTATATCTCAAGGGGTGGAAGGGCTGGCCAGATCTGTTGGACTGTATGTGTATAACGCTGGGAGGGGGCAGTAACTCCTCCCAGCGTTATATACACACAGTGATTGACAGATCTGGTATACTATATCTCATATATATTGCTAAACTGGTAACCCTATTTGTTCTTCCAATGGGTTTTCCCAAGTAGGCCCATGAATATTTACCAATGCTTGGGTGGAGGCACTTAAATTTGATAAGGTTCTTTCAACAGGAGATCAAGGGTGGGTTCCTTTTAGACATCAAGGTAATTGGTAACCTAGAGTCTCTTTGGGTAACAAAGGGTTACATGTAAGTAAACATGTGGGGCGTTTTTTTGTTTTTGTTTTTTTAGGGAAGCCAATACCAGGATTGAGCATTTTTCAATTCCGAATTCCAGGATTGAAAAAATGCCCCGGGCTTCCCTAGCAAAAGAGGACCACTGGATATTTTAGTGAATTTATGTCCAAGGACTAAGGCCTTTTCCAATGATGATAGGCAGCTTTTAGTTCCTGAAGGCAGTGATAGCAGAGACTCGGATCACTGCCCCCGGCTTCCACTCCTGTACTCTAGTCACTTCCCGCACACTTCTCACAGGCAGGGGCTCCGACAGTATTCACTCAGATGGATACAGTGACTGTATCCTATATAAACTGCCTTATGTGCTGCATGATAGAAGTTTCATTTGGGTGGGTTTCCTCTGCCTACTCTGGTTTCCTCCCATAATCCAAAAATAAACCTATAGGTTAATTGGCTCCCAACAAAATGAAGTGTGAAAATATGCAATAGCGGAGGGGGGGGGCTCGACAGGCAGCACTACAAGCCAACCAGAATGAAGGCCCTTCTCTGTACCACGCTGCAGAATATGTGTGCACTATATAAATAACTGGTGATAAATAATAAATACATTTGATGTTCTTAGATAAGTCACTACCAAAGTGTCCATTCTCTAGGGCCATGGCCTGTATTACATGTTGAAGGAGGAGCATTGAGGCGTTCCTAATAAATGGCTTTAATAAAATAAGGGTAAAATTAACATTCAATATTTTTAACCTAAAGGAGTGACTTTCTAACCGCAGCCTTGTTCCCCTGTCCATCTGAATCCTCCTGTACAGTATGTGAATCAGCCTGCATACAGGAACAGCACAGGGGTTGGATCAAGTGTGTTTACATCAAGTTCCCAATAAGGTTCTCTTCACTGCAAAAAGCCCCTAGGCAGCCCATAGGTACGGAACGCCCAGCAATATCACATACTATGATCCCTGTTCATAGATTATGCTGGCAGCCCAGACTCTGGCCATCACAGCTCAGTTTGTTCCATGTGTTTCTCTTTCTCGCATCCACAAATAGTTTCTGTGGAGACAGCTAAAGCCACAAAGGACTCTGCTTCTCTATTCAAAAAGTGCTTGCATTCATATGGGAGCCTTGAGCTCTACATGCACACAGCGGTGTAAGCAGCATGTCTGAAGGCCTCTCAGTTACCATCTTGGGGGCAAACTATGACATATACGGCATTCTGTACAATATCTATTTATATGAAAAAAGAACAACATATAGGGGGTTATTCTAGTCCATTCTTTCTGACAAAATCCTTCTTAGATGGACAAAACCATGTGCACTGCGGGTGGGGCAGATGTAACTTGTGCAGAGAGAATTAGATTTGGGTGGGGTTTTTCTTCAAAGTGAGATCTATATTGAAGTGTAAAATCATGCAGTCAGTATTTTCCCTGCACAGAAACAAAATAACTCACCCAAATCTAATTCTATCTGCACATGTTACATCTGCCCCCCTGCAGTGCACATGGTTTTGTCCATCTAAGAAGGATTTTGTCAGAAAGAATGAACTAGAATAAACCCCATAGTGTGGTGCTCAGTTACACCCCTTTTCCGCCAATATGGCAAGTTTAACCTTGGTTTTTCAACCTGTGTCACAGCTAGGTCAAACCCCATTCACACTACAAGCTGGACCTCACCATATTGGTGTAGACCTAACCCCTTTCAGACTGCCCCCATGTGTAGTCTGCTTTTTATGCCAGCACTTGTAGATTATGTCATCTCCATACGCCAATGATCTGGCTTTCTGTATACTTTAGCATGACCCAGGTCAGATGATGTGCCTCATGCCGTTCATGTCACCATTACCTGGGTGGAACCAGGTTTGACCGTAATAGCAGCTAGGGACTGGATTCTCGGATAACGCAATCCAGTGAATTTGTATCTGAGCCTTTCCCACCAAACCTCAACCTGGGTTATCTATACATGCAAAGGGGGTACTTAACCCCTTCATGACAGAGCCAGTTTGTGCCTTCATGACAGAGCCCTTTTTTTCAAATCTGACATGTCTCACTTAAGTGGGGATAACTTTTTTTTGCTTTTACTTATCCCAGTGATTTTGAGATTGTTTTCTCGTGACACATTGTACTTCAAGTTAGTGGTAAATTTGGGTCGATACAGTCTGTGTTTTTTTGTGAAAAATACCAAAATATCGTGAAAAAATGGAAAATTTAGCAATTTGCAAAATGTTAAATTTTCTGCTTGTGAGACAAATAATCATACCACTCAAAATAGTTAATAACTAACATAGACCATATGTCTACTTTATGTTTCCATCATTATTTCAACTTCCTTTTAATTTTTTTGGACACTAGGAGGCTTACAATATGAATAGCAAATTCTCAAATTTTCAAGAAAATTTCAAACACTGATTTTTTTAGGGATCAGTTCAGTTCTGATGTGACTTTGAGGGACTTGTATGTGAGACACCCCCATAAATGATGCCATTTCAAAAACTGCACCCCTCACAGTATTCAAAACAGCATTTTGGAAGTTTGTTAACCCTTTAGGTGTTTCACAGGAATTAAAACAAAGTGTAGGTGAAATTTCAAAATTTCTTTTTTTTTGCAGAGTTTCAATTTTAATACATTTTTCTAACGAATACAGTAGATTTTACTAGAGAAATGTGACTAAAAATTGATTCCCCCAATTCTTTTGTTTTCAAAAATATCCTATATGTGGCCCTAGTGTGCACTTTGACCAAACCACAGGCTTCATAATAGAAGGAGCACCTACTTGATTTTGGAGCCTCCTTTTTATGAGATTTTTTTTTAGGCACCATGTAGGTTTCTAGGCACCATAAGTGCTAAAAGTTAGGAACCTCCCCCACAAGTCACCCCATTTTGCAATCTACACCCCTCAGGGAATTCATCTAGGGGTAGAGTGTACATTTCAAACCCCCAGGGGTTTCACCAATTTTGGTACAACTGGGATGTGAAAATGGAAAATTACATTTTTTTACACAAACATGCAGTTCTGGCTCAAAATTTTTCATTTTCACAAGGTATGAAAAAGAAAAAGCACCCCAAAATCTGTGCCCCAATTTCTCCCGAGTACGGCAATGCCTCACATGTGACCAAAAAATACCAGTTGGGTGCATGGCAGGACTCAGAAGGGAAGGAGTGTTTTTTGGATTTTGCAGCACAGATTTTGGTGGAATGAATGGTGGGTGCTATGTTGCACCAATACAGTGGAACCCCCCCACAAGTCACCCCATTTAGCAAAGTACACCCCTCAGGGAATTCATCTAGGGGTATAGTGTACATTTCAAACCCCCAGGGGTTTCACCAATTTTGGTACAACTGGGCTGTGAAAATGAAAAATTACATTTTTTTACACAAACATGCACTTCTGGCTCAAGATTTTTCATTTTCACAAGGAATGAAGGAGACAAAGCACCCCAAAGTCTGTGCCCCAATTTCTCCCGAGTATGGCAATGCCTCACATGTGACCAAAAAATACCAGTTGGGCGCATGGCAGGACTCAGAAGGGAAGGAGTGATTTTTGGATTTTGCAGCTCAGATTCTGGTGGAATTTTGGTGGGTGCTATGTCGCATTAGCAAGACCCCCCAAGCACCAATACAGTGGAACCCCCCCACAAGTCACCCCATTTTGCAAAGTACACCCCTCAGGGAATTCATCTAGGGGTATAGTGTACATTTCAAACCCCCAGGGGTTTCACCAATTTTGGTACAACTGGGCTGTGAAAATGAAAAATACATTTTTTTACACAAAAATGCAGTTCTGGCTCAAAATTTTTCATTTTCAGAAGGTATGAAGGAGAAAAAGCACCCCAAAATCTGTGCCCCAATTTCTCCCGAGTACGGCAATGCCTCACATGTGACCAAAAAATACCAGTTGGGTGCATGGCAGGACTCAGAAGGGAAGGAGTGTTTTTTGGATTTTGCAGCACAGATTTTGGTGGAATGAATGGTGGGTGCTATGTCGCATTAGCAAGACCCCCCAAGCACCAATACAGTGGAACCCCCCCACAAGTCACCCCATTTTGCAAAGTACACCCCTCAGGGAATTCATCTAGGGGTATAGTGTACATTTCAAACCCCCAGGGGTTTCACCAATTTTGATACAAGTGGGCAGTGAAAATGAAAAATTACATTTTTTTACACAAAAATGCAGTTCTGGCTCAAAATTTTTCATTTTCAGAAGGTATGAAGGAGAAAAAGCACCCCAAAATCTGTGCCCCAATTTCTCCCGAGTACGGCAATGCCTCACATGTGACCAAAAAATACCAGTTGGGTGCATGGCAGGACTCAGAAGGGAAGGAGTGATTTTTGGATTTTGCAGCTCAGATTCTGGTGGAATTTTGGTGGGTGCTATGTCGCATTAGCAAGACCCCCCAAGCACCAATACAGTGGAACCCCCCCACAAGTCACCCTATTTTGCAAAGTACACCCCTCAGGGAATTCATCTAGGGGTATAGTGTACATTTCAAACCCCCAGGGGTTTCACCAATTTTGATACAAGTGGGCAGTGAAAATGAAAAATTACATTTTTTTACACAAAAATGCAGTTCTGGCTCAAAATTTTTCATTTTCAGAAGGTATGAAGGAGAAAAAGCACCCCAAAATCTGTGCCCCAATTTCTCCCGAGTACGGCAATGCCTCACATGTGACCAAAAAATACCAGTTGGGTGCATGGCAGGACTCAGAAGGGAAGGAGTGTTTTTTGGATTTTGCAGCACAGATTTTGGTGGAATGAATGGTGGGTGCTATGTTGCACCAATACAGTGGAACCCCCCCACAAGTCACCCCATTTAGCAAAGTACACCCCTCAGGGAATTCATCTAGGGGTATAGTGTACATTTCAAACCCCCAGGGGTTTCACCAATTTTGGTACAACTGGGCTGTGAAAATGAAAAATTACATTTTTTTACACAAACATGCACTTCTGGCTCAAGATTTTTCATTTTCACAAGGAATGAAGGAGACAAAGCACCCCAAAATCTGTGCCCCAATTTCTCCCGAGGACGGCAATGCCTCACATGTGACCAAAAAATACCAGTTAGGTGCATGGCAGGACTCAGAAGGGAAGGAGTGATTTTTGGATTTTGCAGCTCAGATTCTGGTGGAATTTTGGTGGGTGCTATGTCGCATTAGCAAGACCCCCCAAGCACCAATACAGTGGAACCCCCCCACAAGTCACCCCATTTTGCAAAGTACACCCCTCAGGGAATTCATCTAGGGGTATAGTGTACATTTCAAACCCCCAGGGGTTTCACCAATTTTGATACAAGTGGGCAGTGAAAATGAAAAATTACATTTTTTTACACAAAAATGCAGTTCTGGCTCAAAATTTTTCATTTTCAGAAGGTATGAAGGAGAAAAAGCACCCCAAAATCTGTGCCCCAATTTCTCCCGAGTACGGCAATGCCTCACATGTGACCAAAAAATACCAGTTGGGTGCATGGCAGGACTCAGAAGGGAAGGAGTGATTTTTGGATTTTGCAGCTCAGATTCTGGTGGAATTTTGGTGGGTGCTATGTCGCATTAGCAAGACCCCCCAAGCACCAATACAGTGGAACCCCCCCACAAGTCACCCCATTTTGCAAAGTACACCCCTCAGGGAATTCATCTAGGGGTATAGTGTACATTTCAAACCCCCAGGGGTTTCACCAATTTTGATACAAGTGGGCAGTGAAAATGAAAAATTACATTTTTTTACACAAAAATGCAGTTCTGGCTCAAAATTTTTCATTTTCACAAGGAATGAAGGAGACAAAGCACCCCAAAGTCTGTGCCCCAATTTCTCCCGAGTACGGCAATGCCTCACATGTGACCAAAAAATACCAGTTGGGCGCATGGCAGGACTCAGAAGGGAAGGAGTGATTTTCGGATTTGGCAGCACAGATTTTGGTGGAATGAATGGTGGGTGCTATGTTGCATTACCAATACAGTGGAACCCCCCCACAAGTCACCCCATTTTGCAAACTACACCCCTCAGGGAATTCATCTAGGGGTATAGTGTACATTTCAAACCCCCAGGGGTTTCACCAATTTTGGTACAACTGGGCTGTGAAAATGAAAAATTACATTTTTTTTACACAAAAATGCAGTTCTGGCTCAAAATTTTTCATTTTCACAAGGAATGAAGGAGACAAAGCACCCCAAAATATGTGCCCCAATTTCTCCCGAGTACGGCAATGCCTCACATGTGACCAAAAAATACCAGTTGGGCGCATGGCAGGACTCAGAAGGGAAGGAGTGATTTTTGGATTTGGCAGCACAGATTTTGGTGGAATGAATGGTGGGTGCTATGTTGCATTACCAATACAGTGGAACCCCCCCACAAGTCACCCCATTTTGCAAACTACACCCCTCAGGGAATTCATCTAGGGGTATAGTGTACATTTCAAACCCCCAGGGGTTTCACCAATTTTGGTACAACTGGGCTGTGAAAATGAAAAATTACATTTTTTTACACAAAAATGTACTTCTGGCTCAAAATTTTTCATTTTCACAAGGAATGAAGGAGACAAAGCACCCCAAAATCTGTGCCCCCATTTCTCCAGAGTACGGCAATGCCTCACATGTGACCAAAAAATACCAGTTGGGTGCATGGCAGGACTCAGAAGGGAAGGAGTGTTTTTTGGATTTTGCAGCTCAGATTCTGGTGGAATGAATGGTGGGTGCTATGTGGCATTAGCAAGACCCCCGATGCACGGTGAAATGATGAACCTAATAATCCATCGATGTGTGGTATATTTTGAAACACTCCTTTATACATAGGCCGGGTTTGTCGGGGCAAGTTTCACAGTGGAAAATAGTTTCCTTTCTTATTCCCTTTTTATAGCAAACTTTGCACCTTTTTTGTGTCCTGCCCTTTCTTGCAGTGGAGGGGATTTCGTTGGGAAAATGCTGCCCTGGTACAATACGGGGCCCAGTACTAGAAGTACTGGGGCCCTCTGCCTGCTGGTTCCCAAATATTAGGCCCTTTATGACTTCCTCTTGAAAGTGCATAAATGTCCCCCTCTGGCCGGTAGAACGGAATAGCACGTAAGCGTTATACAGTGCCATCTGGATGATATACACGGCCAGCTTCTTGTACCAGATATTTGTTTTCCGCAGGGCACTGTACGGCTTCAGTACCTGATCTGAAAGATCCACTCCGCCCATGTACTTATTGTAATCTAGGATACAATTTGGTTTTGAGGTGTGGGTACTGGTACCTCGTACAGGGATGGAGGTGGTACTGTCTCCATGAATTGTTGTCAGTATAAGGACATCCCTCTTGTCCTTATATTTGACCAACAACATATTTTCGGTGCATATTCCCCTGCTTTCACCCCTTCTCATTACTTGGGCAATGTGCGTTTTGGGGAGGCCTCTTTGGTTCTTGCGCACAGTACCGCAAGCTGCTGTACCTCTTGAACCAAGGGCCTTAAACAGGGGGATGCTGGTGTAAAAGTTATCCACATAGAGGTGATAACCCTTATCCAGGAAGGGGTGCATTAAATCCCAGACAATTTTGCCACTAACACCTACGAGGGAGGGGGGGCATTCTGGCGGTTCAATTCTTGAATCCTTCCCTTTATATACCCTAAACTTGTGGGTGTACCCTGTGGTGCTTTCACACAGCTTATACATTTTTATGCCATACCTTGCCCTCTTACTGGGAAGGTACTGGCGGAATTTAACCCTTCCTTTAAAATGTATAAGGGACTCGTCAATACAAATAAATTTTTCAGGGATGTATAGCTCTGCAAATTTGGCACTGAAATGATCAATGACCGGCCTGACTTTGAATAGCCGGTCAAAGGTGGGATCATCTCTGGGTGGGCACTGTGCATTATCGGTGTAATGTATAAATTTATGGATTGCCTCAAAACGAGTCCGAGTCATGGCCATACGGTAAAATGGGGTGCTGTACAGAACATCTGTACTCCAATATTGCCTAATTTGTGGCTTTTTTACTATGCCCATATGAAACACCAGACCCCAAAACGTCATCATCTCTACTGCATCTACAGGGGTCCACCTAGCAAATGATGACGTGGGGTTTTGAGCAATAAACTGCTGGGCATATAAATTAGTTTGGTCCACCATTAAATTTATAAAATCATCAGAGAAAAATAATTTGAAAAAGTCAATTTCTCTGAGACCTGTGGAATCAAATTGGATTCCTGGCATGGCCAAAAACTCAGGAACCTGGGGCTCAAAATTGTCTGGTGGTGGGGTCCATACGAGATCAATTATTGGGGGGGGGGTCTCAGCTGCTCTACGGGGGCGTCTTTGAGGGGGTCCCTCATCACCAGAGGAGGAAGAGGAGCTTAAGACGAATCCTTCAAATTCCCCGCTTGCCTCACTGGCTGTGTCAGAATCAGAGGCAAGCATGGCATATGCCTCCTCCACTGAATACATTCTTCTGGATGACTGGGAGGACATTTGGGAGGACATTTGGGATGCCATTTTTATTTTTGTGTTACTGGTAGTGAAATGTTTCAACACGTGTATAGTGTAGGGGGGGGGTACAAACTTTATTTCAACCCGGGGGGTATGTAGTGTGTTGTGTGTATGTAGTGCAGAACAAAAAAAATACTTTATACAAAAAAAAAAAAAAATGAAGGGGTTAAAAAAAAAAAAAATTGAAGGGGTTAAAAAAAAAAAAATGAAGGGGTTAAAAAAAAAAAAAAAGGTCCTGCACCAAAAATTGAGCACAGATGTTGGTCAGTAACGTCTGTCACTGAACAGCGCTCAAAGGCAACAGGAATTTGATCAAAAAAAAAAAAAATAGATCAACCCTGTGCCGAAAAAGCTGATCAGTGATGTACGTCACTGATCAGCGCACAGTGGCCACAGGACACCCACAAAATCACAGTGTGTGTAAAAAAAAAATTAAAAAAAGACCACACAGCACCCACAAAAAAAAAAAAAAGGTGATCAGTGATGCGACACTGATTACCAGTGAGGGGCAGCAGGTGCACAACCTTTGGTGCAACTGGCAGCAACTGACAGGTATATATAAAAAAAAAAAACCTCTGCACCCCCAAAAAGTTGCTGATCACCTCAGATATAGTGATCAGCACAAAAGGCGGGGGTAGCAGACACAAAATATACACTCTCTATCACTCTCTGTCACTATCTCTCTCTATCTCTCACTATCTATCACTATCTATCACACTGCAGCAGCAGCACTGACAGTTATATGTATAAAAAAAAAACTGCACCCCCAAAAAGGGGGGGTAGCAGACACAAAATATACACTCTCTGTCACTATCTCTCTCTATCTCTCTATCTCTCACTATCTATCACTATCTATCACTATGACACTGCAGCAGCAGCACTGACAGTTATATATATATAAAAAAAAAACCTGCACCCCCAAAAAAGGGGGGTAGCAGACACAAATCTCTCTATCTCTCACTATCTATTACTATCTATCACTATCTCTCACTATCTATCACTATCTATCACTATGACACTGCAGCAGCAGCGACAGTTATTTATATATAAAAAACCCCTGCACCCCCAAAAAGGGGGGGTAGCAGACACAAAATATAGCTCTCTCTGTCACTATCTCTCTATCTCTCTCTATCTCTCTCTCTATCTCTCTATCTCTCTATCACACTGCAGCAGCAGCAGGAAGTCTCAGGAAGTCAGATCCAGGAAGCGTCCAGCACGCTACAAGCAGTGAGCAGGTGATCAGGTAAGGTATTTGCAAGGATCAGGTAAGTATTAGCAAGGATCAGGTCGGTATTCACGGCAGACAGGCACGGTGACCGTTCTGCACGCTATTCCAGACCGGAATGGCGTCTGCAGCGCAGTCACCGTTAGTTTAAATGTCGCGCCTTGGCTGTGATTGGTCCGTGGGTCCCACGGACCAATCACAGCCTTGGGGGCAGGTGGGGTGAGGGTGGGGTGAGGTGTCATCGTCACCGATGACCCCCTCATGCCCCCTGACGCCCGGCGGTGATTGACACCTGTGTTACCAAGCGTCTGATTCGCTGGTAACACAGGAAAACGCTGTGAATGGCTGTTCACACTGAACAGCCAATCACAGCGATCGCCGACGGGGGGGCGACATCGCAGCCCCCCCTGGGCATGCAGGGACATGTCTGCTGTCAGGGACAGCAGACATCGTCCCTCTGTCACTGCGTCTCGAGACGCAGTGACAGTTTAAAGTCATGACGTATATATACGTCATGTGTCGGGAAGTACTTCCCGGCCATGACGTATATATACGTCAAATGTCGTGAAGGGGTTAATATATGCAGCTAATCCCTGAAAATGGGTGTTTTTGTTTTTGTAGATATACGTGGATAATACACTGTACGTGGATATTGTATACAGACCCTATCCTTCCCTCTATCACTTCCATAAGGGAATTATGACTATTATTTACTGTCTATGATATCAGAGGTCATTTATAGGGGCACAGTGCTTTATTTTCACTTATTTTTTATCTAGTCTAATGCTCATATCGTGCTCTCTCATTCCCCATCTGCTATTCTTTGAAATATGACAGGAGAACAGCAGAAGTATCACTATAATTAATGCAGGCATACTGTTAATGGGTCCCATGCCCACTTTTCCCACTACCTCTCTTACCACCAGCTCCCTAATCTGAGCAGAACAGTCATTCTTCTGCACTGCAATATCACATCAGGGGACATCTGCTCTTGATTCTTGGCTAGATATTGGTGCAGTTACATATCTTTTCAGCCCAATCCCGGCAGGACACTCTCTCATGTATTCATCCAATATCACATGACAAGATGGAAAACAGCAGAAGTGACTCGCCACTAGGGGGTAAGCACCAGTTATCTTTACAACCGCCACCTCCACTGTCTACTTTACTGGCATCCATATGATATCAAAGTTTTTAATGAGATACCCTACACACAGCGGCCTTGTACAGTATAGAAGTGACCAATGATTCAAGAACTGCATAAGTGCCATAGGAATTTACTATTTTGCAGTACGTATGAAGGTCATTGTGTAAACCTACAGAAACCTGCAATTGTGTGGGTTAGTATACATATACAATATATATATTTTTTTACAACGCTTCTAATTGTTTCGAATTAGCATTATGTTGTTTGTACCAAATGATAATTTAGCAATAGCTATTTAAACACATTTCCCTGAGGTTTAAGAGTGCAACCACCAAGAGTCCTTTCTCTCTTTTCCTCCCTTGGATCTATTGACTTTACATGATAATTGACTCAGGGGTGAACCATTGACAGGCACAATACTGCACAAGAACTGCAATTTGGGTGCTGTGTGATTAACACTGGCATTCCGCCAACAAGTATCAGTATACCAAGAGAACACATCATTAATACTTAAACTAATCTTTGTAGTCCTGTGTGGTTTCCCAATTCCCTTTCTGCCAGGAAAAGAGACTTCTCAAGAAACAGAATAAAAAATTCAAAGGACATCAAGTACCAAATTGTGACAATAGTTCAAAGTACAAGAGACTGTTGCTTATGCCAAAATTAACTATGCTCAAGTTCTAGTAAAGAAGGATAAACTAAAGTTGTCTGATATATTGTTATTTTATGTGTCTAGCCTCACCTTTTTTTACAGATTGCTATCAGAATTCTTTATTTATTTGTTTGTGTAAAATGGAGAAGTTTGTAGCGAGCGGGGTTATTACAAGTGGAGCACGTTACCTCCATAAACAAAATGGCTGCTAACAGTGTATCTGTGCAGGCACAGCTCCATTTCACTACTGTGAATGAGCGTCAAACATGGTGGTGAAATGATGTCCTTCTCTAAGCTCCTAAGACCCATATAACTTCATGCCGCTGTAACAGCTCTTTCCAGTGCCCTACACCGCTACTCAGAGAGAAGACCGTCACTGGCCAACTGCTCTACTTAATGCTCCACTCCACTGCTGAACCATTCTTGTACCTGTGAGTTCCACAAATAAACCCCAAAACCTGGTTAAGCCACTGGACTGGCCATTTCCTATGCAATAACTGCAGGGTTGAAAAGCACCTTTAACCCTGTCCCCTCTGCCGTCCGCCCCCAGAAGTATACAAATGGCTCTCAATGACTATACTATGCAAAAGCCATTTGCTAAGGAGGCCTGCACATGCCCCTAAAAATCGTGACAGTGCTGAACTCACTATATAGCGAGTAAATCAGAATCACCACTTGTCCCTTGTATCTGTGCCAGCACAGCTCGCTGGCCATGAAGGGCAGTGTCTCCAGCTCCCAACTTTACTGCCTGCACTGCTGCACTTGTCTCCCCTTCCTCTCTAGGGACTATTGACCCTAGAATTAAAACTTCTTGCCACAGTAATGGCCATGTAGGTCAAGCCCTGGCTAACTGTGAGGCTGACCCCCATGTACACATTCCCGGCAGCGCTCACCTGTCCTGGGGTCCTGGCTTGGGATGTGTGAAGTCTGGGAGAGAAGTGGGGCGGCCTGGGGTGCAGGGAGCAGAATGCCGAACAGCAGGACAGTGAGCCATAGCTTTTCCCAGGAGACCCTCATTGGGGGGGGTTCCCACTCCCCCAGGACCCCTGCTCATGCTGAACGGTCAGGGGGTGAATGCTTTGGCCGGGCCGACTTGTATAAAAAGTCTCCCCCCGGCTGTGGCATTACCCTGCTGGCTGCTTGGGCCTGTGACTGGTTCTTTAAATACGGGGGACCCCTACTCGTTTTGCCCCCTGTATTTTGGGAACCAGGACCAGCCCGTGGGCCTGGTGCTGGCTGTAAAAAATAAGGGGAACCCTAGTCAAATTGTTCCCTGATTTTTTACAACCAGGACCAGCTCTGTGAGCCTGGGGCTGATTACATTTAAAATGATTTATTTATTTGGTACTTCTTTACTTTCACGGCGCCACTAGATAGGACAGATAGGATACGATTTTGTATGCGATTTGACATAAGATATCGCATAAGATATAGGATAAGATTTACTATCCATTTCATTACCCCACTATCCACTAGGGCGTGGAGTTGATTTTATATAGCGTGGCGAGCGCAGCGAGCCACCGAGCCCGAAGCGTGGCGAGCGGACAAGGAATGTATTTTATGGAATTGCATGCAAATGGCATGCAATATTGGGGACTTGCTTTGAAACAACATCCGTGTCCCCTCGCGGGGCTCGCTGCGCTCGCCACGCTTCGGGCTCGGTGGCTCGCTGCGCTCGCCACGCTATATAAAATCAACTCCACGCCCTAGTGGATAGTGGGGTAATGAAATGGATAGTAAATCTTATCCTATATCTTATGCGATATCTTATGTCAAATCGCATACAAAATCGTATCCTATCTAGTATACTATCTGTCCTATCTAGTGGCGCCGTGAAAGTAAAGAAGTACCATTTATTTTTCTATTTTTTACACACTGAAGCCTGCACGTATCTGACTGATCCATGCGGGCTTCTGCCAAATACGCCAGGAAAATGAAGTGTATTTTCCTGGTGTATTTATTTATTTTATTTATTTATTAACAGTTTCTTATATAGCGCAGCATATTCCGTTGCGCTTTACAAAGGGGACAGTGATACAACAAAACAGGGTATTTACAGACAGTCAAAATGTAGGAGGGCCCTGCTCGCAAGCTAACAATCTATAGGGAAATAGGCATTGATACATAAGGATTGATACTGTATTCTTTATTGCATCGATTCCACCAGAATGCAAGGTTCTATGACTGGTTCTGGAATTTTATAAGCTTGCCTGAAGAGATGAGTTTTTAGGGAACGCTTATAGGTTTGGAGACTGGAGAAGAGTCTTATTGTGCTTGGGAGGGCATTCCACAGAGTGGGTATTTGGCCGGCAATTAGCGGCCGTTTACCATTTTTCAATTTTTTAGCATGCTCCACTCCACTGCTGAACCATTCTTGTACCTGTGAGTTCCACAAATAAACCCCAAAGCCTGGTTAAGCCACTGGACTGGCCATTTCCTATGCAATAACTGCAGGGTTGAAAAGCACCTCTAATACTTTAGTACTTTTCATGAGGATGCCCATGAAAGCGCTGGGCCTTCCTATTGGCGATCCCCGTCCCCTCTGCCGTCCGCCCCCAGCAGTATACAAATGGCTCTCAATGACTATGCTATGCCAAAGCCATTTGCTAAGGAGGCCTGCACATGCTCCTAAAAATCGTGACAGTGCTGAACTCACTATATAGCGAGTAAATCAGAATCACCACTTGTCCCTTGTATCTGTGCCAGCACAGCTCGCTGGCCATGAAGGGCAGTGTCTCCAGCTCCCAACTTTACGGCCTGCACTGCTGCACTCGTCTCCCCTTCCTCTCTAGGGACTATTGACCCTAGAATTAAAACTTCTTGCCACAGTAATGGCCATGTAGGTCAAGCCCTGGCTAACTGTGAGGCTGATCCCCATGTACACATTCCCGGCAGCGCTCACCTGTCCTGGGATCCTGGCTTGGGATGTGTGAAGTCTGGGAGAGAAGTGGGGCGGCCTGGGGTGCAGGGAGCAGAATGCCAAACAGCAGGACAGTGAGCCATAGCTCTTCCCAGGAGACCCTCATTGGGGAGGGTTCCCACTCCCCCAGGACCCCTGCTCATGCTGAACGGTCAGGGGGTGAATGCTTTGGCCGGGGCGACTTGTATAAAAAGTCTCCCCCCGGCTGTGGCATTACCCTGCTGGCTGCTTGGGCCTGTGACTGGTTCTTAAAATACGGGGGACCCATACTCGTTTTGCCCCCTGTATTTTGGGAACCAGGACCAGCCCGTGGGCCTGGTGCTGGCTGTAAAAAATAAGGGGAACCCTAGTCAAATTGTTCCCTGATTTTTTACAACCAGGACCAGCTCTGTGAGCCTGGGGCTGGTTACATTTAAAATTATTTATTTATTTTTCTATTTTTTACACATTGAAGCCTGCACGTATCTGACTGATCCATGCGGGCTTCTGCCAAATACGCCAGGAAAATGAAGTGTATTTTCCTGGTGTATTTATTTATTTTATTTATTAACAGTTTCTTATATAGCGCAGCATATTCCGTTGTGCTTTACAAAGGGGACAGTGATACAACAAAACAGGGTATTTACAGACAGTCAAAATGTAGGAGGGCCCTGCTCGCAAGCTTACAATCTATAGGGAAATAGGCATTGATACATAAGGATAGATACTGTATTCTTTATTGCATCGATTCCACCAGAATGCAAGGTTCTGTGACTGGTTCTGGAATTTGATAAGCTTGCCTGAAGAGATGAGTTTTTAGGGAACGCTTATAGGTTTGGAGACTGGAGGAGAGTCCTATTGTGCTTGGGAGGGCATTCCACAGAGTGGGTATTTGGCCGGCAATTAGCGTCCGTTTACCATTTTTCAATGCGGCTGGATAGTAAATCCCGAAAATACGAATGTGAAAAAAATCGGTGTATTTCTGGATCCAAATACACCTATTTTTTACAATTTTCCCTTAGTAAATTACCCCCAATATGTGTCATAAGTATTTTGTTTGTATTATTTTATTATATTAATCATTAATGACAGGGCTCTGCCTCCCCTGACTGCATGTCACTGGCGCACTGACGTCCCAGTTGTTTAGAAATGACCAGGGTCAGCACCACAATTGCTCTGCCGCAAATAAGTCCTCAAGTCAGCGAGATAAGTAGAAGGTATGTAAACAGTGGTAAATGTGGATTGACAGCAGCACTGGTAAGTGACATTTATGTGATGTAATAAGTACTGTACCACACAAAAGAATGCATAAAATGAAAAGACCCCTTTCATTTAGAGCAAAGTTTAATTTAAATAGCATGTAATCATTTATATGCAATAAGTTAATTCAATACCTCAATCACTTAAATGACATGTAATGAGTTTTTTTGATTGAAAAAGCAGGTCTTTATTGTACATAAATAATGCAAAACTATAACAATTATTACATCTAACCCATGTCGCAACACAGCCAAAACACAGTACACATGCAAACAGTATAGTACATACAGTATTATAAAATACAGTACAAGATAAACTCATACTATAGACAATACCAGGGGTTCCCAAACTTTTTTGAATCATGGAGCCCTAGAGCATCAAAATATTTTTCAAGGCACCCCTAGGCCAAATGCTTCTTATCGAGAAATTCAGAAAAAATATATAAAATTAAGTGCATTGTGTTTATGGGTTGGGATCGTTTGGTCGAATGCATTATGGTCGAATGTCATTACATCGAATCCATTAGGTCGAATTGCTAAAAGGTCGACATGATTCTAGGTCGACATGGGAAAAGGTCGAAATGATTCTAGGTCGAAAGGTCATTAGTTCGACAGGTCATTAGGTCGACAAGGTCATTAGTTCGACATTGTGTAGGTCGACATTCACAAAGTCGACATGGGGTTTTTCACTGTTTTTTTACCTGAATGTCAACACAGTCGACATGGACACAGTTTAAAGTGCACTGCATCCCCTCGCATCACTCGCTATGCGTCGGGCACGGTGCCTCGCTACGCTCGGCACACTATTTTATTCTCCCACCACGCCCTAGTGGATGGTAGGGCATGAAATACCGCCTGTCAGCACATGTCGGCTCAAAAAACAGTGAAAAACCCCATGTCGACTTTGTGAATGTCGACCTAGACAATGTCGAACTAATGACCTTGTCGACCTAATGACCTGTCGAACTAATGACCTTTCGACCTAGAATCATTTCGACCTTTTCCCATGTCGACCTAGAATCATGTCGACCTTTTAGCAATTCGACCTAATGGATTCGATGTAATGACATTCGACCATAATGCATTCGACCAAATGACCGCATCCCGTGTTTATATAGTGTTTATATATATCACAGTTATCTGGTGAGGGACAGGATTTGCTTCTGTTTGTCCACATATATTATGATTGGCAGCCACCAGCACTGCTTTTGCCTGGTACATAAATAATATGAATTGATCCTGGTCCACCAACCCAAGGCACCCCTGCAAGTGTCCTGAGGCACCCCAGGGAGCCTAGGCACACAGTTTGGGAACCACTGGACTATACCATAGTACTGTAAGTAATTGTAAATTGGATCATGAGTCTTATTGGATCCACAAATTCCTTAGTATTCCACTCATGGTTCTCACACTCTTCTTAATAGAAAGAGAAGGAAATTGTTCTTCTGGAAAAGAGGAATAATTGTACTTGGTCCAGAAACATTTAAAACGAAAATTTACATAAAAATAGATTTTGGAGACGCCTGGAGGAAAATCAAGTAAAATAGTGAAATAAGCTAATTACTAATTAATTTGTGAGCAAGCTACAGCAAATGTCTGCCTTAATCCAATACTATAATAACCTCTTCTTAACAGTTCCATATTTCTAGCAGAGCTCAATCTCCTAAATTATATGGTTTGTAAATACTGAAATTGTGTAGGAGTCAGGAGCTATTCATTAAAAATGAGGATTGCTATTGTTGTTAGCCATTTGCCGAGACGGGGACGTGCAAGCGTATCATATGCTTGCGTTTCCCATTACCATGAAGGGGGCACGCAAGCATCTCACACGCATGCGTGTCCAATTCTCTGCGAACCGAGATGGAAAGTTATGGCGGGCCTGACGAATGAACAAGCGTGGCTCCTTCTGTACTCTGTGTTCTCAAGTTGATGCTGACTTATGGCGACCCTATGGATTGCTGAACAAACAGTCAAGTGGTTAGGTGTTGCTAATGCGGTGCCTATAGTTGTTGTGATGGTATCAAGCCATCTCACTGCTGGTCTCCCCCTTTTTCGTGGGCCTTCAGCTTTTCTAAGCATAATGTCTTTCTCTAGGGATCCTGTTCTCCGTATGATGTGTCTAAGTAGAAAGACGCAGTCTTGTCAGTTGTGCTTCTAGGGCGAGCTTGGGTTTTATCTTGTCTAATACAGATTGATTTGCTTTTCAGGCAGACCATGGCATATTCCAAATATAGAAAGAGGGATTAGCACTGACATCAGTAATGACAAACCAACATGAATACTACATTTTCAATCAAAGGTGTAGTAGATGATTGGTGGTGCTCCCGAAATTCAGTATGAGTCACTGTAACGGGGCATACACACATATACTCACAGCGATGTGTGCTGAGCAATCTGTTCAGACCAGTGTGTTCTCTGGTGAGAACACTGGCAATCCAAATAGATTTATACTGCATTAAGTATAAATATAGTCAGTTGATGATGACATGTGGGACCGCTGCCTGCCCCCCCCCCCCCCCCAACCTGCGTCACCAGGCGATTACCATGGGAACGCCCAGCATGAAACGCTTGGTATTCCCATGAGCCCTGCTGGCGAACATGTAGTTCGCCATGCCTGCTCGCACCCTGCATCTGCACATGCGCAGAAATGCGCATGCACAGAGGCAAAACAATGGTTCCCCGTGCAAACGCATGGGGGACCGAAGCGACAAACCGGTCCTTGAGATCTACCAATGGTTTGTTTTCCAAACCATTGGTAGATCTCGAGGACAGGTTTGCTGCTTCGGTCCCCCGTACGTTTGCACGGAGGACCAATGTTTTGCCTCTGGGATATACAGTACTGTAGCATTGACTAGTTGTTCCACAGTTAATATAATTTACAGATTAATCAAAGCGTTCCATTAATCAAAGCTCCTGGCCCGGCAGCCAACCAGGCAGTGGTGGCTCCAGATTGGCTTCCAGACTAGCCAGCACAATATTGGAAATAGCTGCGGACCTGCTCTGATACAGCCAGGTTGCCCACGGCTCTGCTGGCTGTAATAGACAGTGAGCACACCGCTCTGCTAGGCTGTCCCCGTTAGTGCTTCCAGCATTTAATCCCCCATGATAATGGGCATGTAATCCTCTGTGGCAACAAGCATTTAACTCCCCAGTGGCAACAAGAATGTAATCCCCCTGGCATTGAGCATGAAACCCCTGGCATCGAGGTCAAAGCTCCTGGCAAAGACCATTTAACCCCTGCCATCAAAAAACCTGGCAATGAGCATGTAGGTAAGCAACACTTATGTGGCATAATATGTAAAAGGCATTACGGTGTATGTTATAATACAGTGGTAGCCAACCCTAGCCCTCGAGAGCTACCAACACATTTTCCGGACAACCTAGCTGCTGCACAGCTGCACTCATTAATCACTGACACATTTTAAAAGATACACAGATGGAGCTAATTAGCTCACTTGTGATTCTGTGAGGAGACCTGCAAAACATGCACTGTTGGTAGCTCTCGAGGACAAGGGTTGGCTACCCCAGGTATAATATGTAATGGGCAACACTGTGGCATGTGTAATGGACATTACGGTGTGTAGCATAATGTGTAATGGGCATTACGGTGTGTGGTACAATGTGTAATGGGCAATACGGTGTACATAATCCTGGCGCAGTGTGTCTAAGTTGCTCTAGCTGGTGCAATGTGTCTAAAGGGCTCTAGCTGGTGCAATGTGTATAAGTGGCACTACTGCATTGTATAATATGAATTGGTACTATTATGTGGCCATGCCCCTTCCCCACAAAGCCATGCCCTAAATTTTTGATATGTGCCTTCAGCATGCACTGTCTCTATTTTTTAAGTACCAGGTTGTTTGCCAGTCCCAGTCAGACCCGCCAAATTATCAGATCAAAAATTTCTATTTGCTTTTCTGTGTAAAAGATAATGGGGGAAATTTACTAAAGGAAATTTGTAAAAAATAGGTGTATTTGTATACAGAAATACACTTATTTTTGACATTTACTATACCGAAAATACGACAATTCATATTCGTATTGATGTGCTATCAATACGAATACGAATTGTCGTATTTCTGGGATGTTCTGGACAGAGCTCCACTTCCCAGAGCTGGCAGCCCTGTCCGTTACACATACCCTGCTATGGGACTGCAAACAAATATATGCAAATGTAGTAGTACTGTATGCTTGGTATATAGCTCCACTTACTAATGGCAACTAATCAGGGTTTGACCTGGCGGCACATCACTAAGCCGGTCGGACCTGGCGCTTTCACATTAGCCCCGGGTCGCCCATTATAAAGATAACAACCTCCATTTATCCCTTCTTTAACCCCTTCCTGACGCAGCATGTTTTTGCCTTCCTGACAGAGCCCTTTTTTTCAAATCTGACATATATCACTTAAGTGTGGATAACTTTTTTTTGCTTTTACTTATCCCAGTGATTTTGAGATTGTTTTCTCGTGACACATTGTACTTCAAGTTAGTGGTAAATTTGGGTCGATACAGTCTGTGTTTTTTTGTGAAAAATGCCAAAATGTCGTAAAAAAAAATGGAAAATTTAGCAATTTTCAAAATGTTAAATTTTCTGCTTGTGAGACAAATAATCATACCACTCAAAATAGTTAATAACTAACATAGACCATATGTCTACTTTATGTTTCCATCATTATTTCAACATCCTTTTAATTTTTTTGGACACTAGGAGGCTTAAAATATGAATAGCAAATTCTCAAATTTTCAAGAAAATTTCAAACACTGATTTTTTTAGGGACCAGTTCAGTTCTGATGTGACTTTGAGGGACTTGTATGTGAGACACCCCCATAAATGATGCCATTTCAAAAACTGCACCCCTCACAGTATTCAAAACAGCATTTTGGAAGTTTGTTAACCCTTTAGGTGTTTCACAGGAATTAAAACAAAGTGTAGGTGAAATTTCAAAATTTCATTTTTTTTGCAGATTTGCAATTTTAATACATTTTTCTAAGGAACACAGTAGATTTTACTAGAGAAATGTGACTAAAAATTGATTCCCCCAATTCTTTTGTTTTCATAAATATCCTATATGTGGCCCTAGTGTGCACGTTGACCAAACCACAGGCTTCATAATAGAAGGAGCACCTACTTGATTTTGGAGCCTCCTTTTTATGAGATTATTTTTTAGGCACCATGTAGGTTTCTAGGCACCATAAGATGCTAAAAGTTAGGAACCCCCCCACAAGTGACCCCATTTTGCAAACTACACCCCTCAGGGAATTCATCTAGGGGTATAGTGTACATTTCAAACCCCCAGGTGTTTCACCAACTTTGATACAACTGGGCTGTGCAAATGAAAAATTACATTTTTTACACAAAAATGCAGTTCTGGCTCAAAATTTTTCATTTTCACAAGGAATGAAGGAGACAAAGCACCCCAAAATCTGTGCCCCAATTTCTCCCGAGTACGGCAATGCCTCACATGTGACCAAAAAATACCATTTGGGTGCATGGCAGGACTCAGAAGGGAAGGAGTGATTTTTGGATTTTGCAGCTCAGATTCTGGTGGAATGTTGGTGGGTGCTATGTCGCATTAGCAAGACCCCCGAAGCACCAATACAGTGGAACCCCCCCACAAGTGACCCCATTTTGCAAACTACACCCCTCAGGGAATTCATCTAGGGGTATAGTGTACATTTCAAACCCCCAGGGGTTTCACCAATTTTGATACAACTGGGCTGTGCAAATGAAAAATTACATTTTTTACACAAAAATGCAGTTCTGGCTCAAAATTTTTCATTTTCACAAGGAATGAAGGAGACAAAGCACCCCAAAATCTGTGCCCCCATTTCTCCCGAGTACGGCAATGCCTCACATGTGACCAAAAAATACCATTTGGGTGCATGGCAGGACTCAGAAGGGAAGGAGTGATTTTTGGATTTTGCAGCTCAGATTCTGGTGGAATGTTGGTGGGTGCTATGTCGCATTAGCAAGACCCCCGAAGCACCAATACAGTGGAACCCCCCCACAAGTGACCCCATTTTGCAAACTACACCCCTCAGGGAATTCATCTAGGGGTATAGTGTACATTTCAAACCCATAGGGGGAGGGGCCCTAAACTGCACACCCTGGACATATGAGGTGCTACCTGAGACTTGTAGTGCAGCAAGCAGGAGGAGGAGGAGATTGCAGGTGCACACTAAATATATATGCTAGACCTTTTAATATCTTGCTATATTGCATTTGAGGTTATTAGCATAGTAATGGCCATTAGTATCGGCTTGTCCACCGCGTCCAGGTTACCTCAATAGGACAAGTCCCTAACACTACTCTGGGACAAAAAATACCAGTTGGGTGCATGGCAGGACTCAGAAGGGAAGGAGTGATTTTTGGATTTTGCAGCTCAGACTCTGGTGGAATGAGTGGTGGACAGGGCCGGCGCCACCACTAGGCAAATCTAGGCATTTGCCTAGGGCGCCGGCCACTGGAGGGCGGCATTTTGTGCCGCCCGGGTACCTGTCCTACGGCGCTGTCTATTTAAATCTGGCGGCGGAGGCAGCGGGGGTCCCTGCAGTCCATTAAAAATCACGAGCGCTATCCGCCGGGCTATGCGGAAGCGCTTCTAGTGTGAAAACTCTGGCAGCACGGCGCACGCTGATCTCAGCCAATCAGCGTGCTGCCAGTGTTTTCACACTAGAAGCGCTACCGCATAGCCCGGCGGATAGCGCTCGTGATTTTTAATGGACTGCAGGGACCCCCGCTGCCTCCGCCGCCAGCTTTAAATAGACAGCGCCGAACGACAGGTACCCCCCCCCCCCCGGCACCGGGACGCCCCCAGCCCGACTCGCCTGGGGTGCTCCGGTGCCTTGCACCAGCCCTGATGGTGGGTGCTATGTGGCATTAGCAAGACCCCCAAAGCACGGTGAAATGATGAACCTAATAATCCATAGATGTGTGGTATATTTTAAAACACTCCTTTATACATAGGCCGGGTTTGTCGGGGCAAGTTTCACAGTGGAAAATAGTATCCTTTCTTATTCCCTTTTTATAGCAAACTTTGCACCTTTTTTGTGTCCTGCCCTTTCTTGCAGTGGAGGGGATTTCGTTAGGAAAATGCTGCCCTGGTACAATACGGGGGCCAGTACTAGAAGTACTGGGGCCCTCTGCCTGCTGGTTCCCAAATATTAGGCCCTTTATGACTTCCTCTTGAAAGTGCATAAATGTCCCCCTCTGGCTGGTAGAACGGAATAGCACGTAAGCATTATACAGTGCCATCTGGATGATATACACGGCCAGCTTCTTGTACCAGATTTTTGTTTTCCGCAGGGGACTGTACGGCTTCAGTACCTGATCTGAAAGATCCACTCCGCCCATGTACTTATTGTAATCTAGGATACAATTAGGTTTTGAGGTGTGGGTACTGGTACCTCGTACAGGGATGGAGGTGGTACTGTCTCCATGAATTGTTGTCAGTATAAGGACATCCCTCTTGTCCTTATATTTGACCAACAACATATTTTCGGTGGATTGTGCCCTGCTTTCACCCCTTCTCAGTACTTGGGCAATGTGCGTTTTTGGGAGGCCTCTTTGGTTCTTGCGCACAGTACCGCAAGCTGCTGTACCTCTTGAACCAAGGGCCTTAAACAGGGGGATGCTAGTGTAAAAGTTATCCACATAGAGGTGATAACCTTTATCCAGGAAGGGGTGCACTAAATCCCAGACAATTTTTCCACTAACACCTACGAGGGAGGGGGGGCATTCTGGCGGTTCAATTCTTGAATCCTTCCCTTCATATACCCTAAACCTGTGGGTGTACCCTGAGGTGCTTTCACACAGTTTATACATTTTTATGCCATACCTTGCCCTCTTACTGGGAAGGTACTGGCAGAATTTAACCCTTCCTTTAAAATGTATAAGGGACTCGTCAATACAAATAAATTTTTCAGGGATGTACATCTCTGCAAATTTGGCACTGAAATGATCAATGACCGGCCTGACTTTGAATAGCCGGTCAAAGGTGGGATCATCTCTGGGTGGGCACTGTGCATTATCAGTGTAATGTAAAAATTTAAGGATTGTCTCAAAACGAGTCCGAGTCATGGCCATACGGTAAAATGGGGTGCTGTACAGAACATCTGTACTCCAATATTGCCTAATTTCTGGCTTTTTTACTATGCCCATATGTAACACCAGACCCCAAAACGTCATCATCTCTACTGCATCTACAGGGGTCCACCTAGCAAATGATGACGTGGGGTTTTGAGCAATAAACTGCTGGGCATATAAATTACTTTGGTCCACCATTAAATTTATAAAATCATCAGAGAAAAATAATTTGAAAAAGTCAATTTCTCTGAGACCTGTTGAATCAAATTGGATTCCTGGGATGGCCAAAAACTCAGGAACCTGGGGCTCAAAATTGTCTGGTGGTGGGGTCCATACGGGATCAATCATTTGGGGGGGGGTCTCAGCTGCTCTACGGGGGCGTCTTTGAGGGGGTCCCTCATCACTAGAGGATTAAGAGGAGCTTAAGACGAATCCTTCAAATTTCCCGCTTGCATCACTGGCTGTGTCAGAGTCAGAGGCAAGCATGGCATATGCCTCCTCCGCTGAATACATTTTTCTGGATGACTGGGATGACATTTGGGATGCCATTTGGGATGCCATTTGTATTTTTGTGTTTCTGTAAGTGTAATGTTTCAACACGTGTATAGTGTAGGGGGGGTACAAACTTTATTTTAACACGGGGGGTATGTAGTGTGTAGTGTGTATGTAGTGCAGAAAAAAAATACTTTATACAGGAATTTGATCCCAATAAAAAAAAAAAAAATTGAAGGGGTTAAAAAAAAAAAAAAAAAGGTCCTGCGCCAAAAATTGAGCACAGATGTTGGTCAGTAACGTCCATCACTGAACAGCGCTCAAAGGCAACAGGACACCCACAAAAGCAAAGTGGGTGTAAAAACAATTAAAAAAAAAAAATACCACAGCACTCTCCAAAAAAAAAAAAATTTAAAAAAACTGCAGAAAAAAAATGATATCAACCCTGTGCCAAAAATGCTGTTCAGTGATGTACGTCACTGATCAGCGGCCACAGGACACCCACAAAAGCAACGTGGGTGTAATAAACCACAGCACTCTCCAAAAAAAAAACAATTTAAAAAAACTGCAGAAAAAAAATGATATCAACCCTGTGCCAAAAATGCTGTTCAGTGATGTACGTCACTGATCAGCGGCCACAGGACACCCACAAAAGCAACATGGGTGTAATAAACCACAGCACTCTCCAAAAAAAAAAAAAATTAAAAAAACTGCAGAAAAAAAATGATATCAACCCTGTGCCAAAAATGCTGTTCAGTGATGTACGTCACTGATCAGCGGCCACAGGACACCCACAAAAGCAACGTGGGTGTAAAAACAGAACCCCACTGCACTCTCCAAAAAAAAAAAAACTGCAGATCAGTGATGCAGTGATGCAACACTGATTAGCAGTGAGGGGCAGCAGGACACACGGGTGCAACCTGACAGGGTATATATATATATATAAAAAAAAACCTGGACCCCCAAAAAGTTGCTGATCAGTTAATTAATTTAAACTGATCAGCACAAAAGGGGGGGCAGCAGGGGGGGCAGCAGTCAGTTGCACAGGCAGCACAACCTTTGGTGCAACTGACAGGTATATATATAAAAAAAAAAAAACCCAAAAAGTTGCTGATCAGCACAGATATACTGATCAGCACAAAAGGGGTGCAGCAGACACAAAATTTAGCACTCTCTATCACTCTCTATCACTCTCTGTCACTATCTCTCACTATCTCTCACGATCTGTGACTCTATGACACTGCAGCAGCAGGACACAGGAAGTCACAAGATCCAGGAAGCATCCAGCTGCTGGCAGCACGCTACCAGCGGTGATCAGCGGTGATCAGGTAAGTATCAGGCAAGGTTCAGGTATGTATAGCAGGACAGAGTGGCCGGTGACCGCTCTGCACGCAATTCCAGACCGGAATGGCGTCTGCAGCGCAGTCACCGTTAGTTTAAATGGCGCGCCTTGGCTGTGATTGGTCCGTCGGTCCGACGGACCAATCACAGCCTTGGGGGCAGGTGGGGTGAGGTGTCATCGTCACCGATGACCCCCTCATGCCCCCTCACACCCGGCGGTGATTGACACCTGTGTTACCGAGCGTCTGATTCGCCGGTAACACAGGAAAACGCTGCGAATGGCTGTTCACATTGAACAGCAAATCACAGCGATCGCCGACGGGGGGGCGGCATCGCCGCCCCCCCTGGGCATGCAGGGACATGTCTGCTGTCAGGGACAGCAGACATCGTCCCTCTGTCACTGCGTCTCTAGACGCAGTGGCACTTTGAAGTCATGACGTATATATACGTTATGTGTCGGGAAGTACATCCCGGCCATGACGTATATATACGTCAAATGTCGGGAAGGGGTTAAACACGGGTCGAATTGCCGGGTTGGTTGAGGTGCGGTATGTAAGGGATGTAAGTGTAATATGTTCAATTAAGGAATCTAACTGATTACTGCTATCTGGTGCATGCAGGTTTATTAGCCCTCATTTACTCAGTATTCCCACATTTTTTGCACATTGAAGGATCAAAAGAAGTTTACAGTGTAATTACTTATGCCCAAGTAATAGTCATCTTTCTCAATCCTTTCACCACTAGACCCTTCCCCCACTTCCATATCCCAGCATTGAAAGTGTCCTATCTTTAGTCTCACGTCATCTTTCCAGATGAAGGTAATGATGAGGTCCTCTGGGATGCTCAGACCACAGATTTTCATATGGACTTGATTGGAGTTCCAGCTTCTGAGAAACTTTCTCCTGGCTCTTCTCAGGTATATATCCATCTCCTGTTGGTGTTGGCTGAATATCTGACTTGTGTATCTTGGCTTCAACAGAAGCAAACAAACAAACAAACAAACATGAAAAAGGCCCATTTATAGGACTGTTCCTGAGCTGCTCTCCCCTTTTGGTTGTACAAACACTAGATGCCCAGCAACATTCCTTACTGAAGGGAAATAAAAAAGATTTTTATTTTGCAGTTACCCCCATGTTTTTCACTTATATGCTTCTGCAGTCATTTTACATACAGTATTAACAAAATTGTTACTCTCTTTAGCTTGTGTTCCGGACTCACATTTGGATAAGCATACATGAGACATTTAGAGGTACTACATGTCATTATTTTATGCTTTAAAAATAAATAATAAATAGCCCATTCTGTATAAAACACAGGTGTGTGTATTTAAGGAGATTGAGGAATTTCATCTACAGGTAAACTACATTAAATTAATTATTAGACACTTAAGCCCCTACACACTAGACAACCCGGTGTTTAACCGCTCGGTAGGCAGCGAATTTACGCTGCTTACTGAGCCAGCCTGAATCCCCTGCTAAGTGCCAACTAACACCACTCTTCTCACCAAATAATACTGATAATTAGAACTAAGATTGTGTAGAAGCGCCTGCCTCAGTGGTAGTACTGATGCATATCTGCCTGTCTTTTGGAATTTGCCTGTCTTGAACATACAATAAATAGGGAATGCATACTCTTTTTGCAACAGCTGGTGTCATTGAACACCACACCTCAGACCAGGGGAGTTTTATCAGTGGAAAGGACCTTTCTGCATTTACTGTACATGCACCCACTCACGCACAGTGTAATCTCTGCGCATCTCCAGGATATTTGCTCCAGCTTGGTACTTGGGGAAAGGGGGGTTATCAGTAGGGTAGATGGGAGGAAAATACAAATGCAAACATAAGGAAGAGACAAAACGATCAAATAATTGAACAAGTGAGACACAAAGGCACATAAAATCAGGGCTGCCATTAGAAATTGTGGGGCCCAGGATTGACAGAATAGGCAGGGCCACCTCATCTTATGCTCCCCCAACAGCTCTCACAATGTACTGTTCTAGGTGCTGGTTGCCTGTCCCATGAGAAGGCTGCAGAATGTCACATGGTGCCTCTAGGCATAATAGCGGCAGGTCATAACCATGGCAGCAGCAGGCTGCAGCACAGGACAGTAGCCCAGAGTGGGCAGCCATAGAGGGACAGTGGTATTTAAATGTTTTCAGCTGTGAACAAATTGTAGCTTGCGGACTGGCATCCAATCAAGGACTGCAGCTGTTTCGGATTGGCTGTTGGTCCACCAGCTCCGATTGGCTCCAAATTCAAAATTCAACTGTCACTGTCCCTCTATGGCAGCCTGTGGTGTGCTCCAATCCACATCTCTGCCATGCCTAAGAAAACAGCTATACACGATACATTAGAAGGATAAATGAAGGCAGATTGTTATGCCCCAAGTTTGCCTGGGTTAGTATAAATAATGCTTGCCTACTGGGTTTTTTTTTTTAATAGAAAAGATTTTTCTTTATAACCATATTTTTTGGGAAGTATTGATACATTTCCTGCAACATGGGGTTTCTTGTTTGCAACTATATATTCACTGTGATATTATATTTCTTCTCACTCACCACAGCATACAGTACATGATTTATGTTGATGTCTATGCAAGAAATTCCCAATGCAATTTGACCTTCTGTGAGTTCATCCCTAAGCATATAAGTATGTTTTCTGTATATTAAATGTTATTTTATTGTGAACATTGAACTGTTTGCATCTAGTAGGCACTTCCTATTTTTATTGGATATGCTGTTTTCCATTTTATTGGAGCCGCTGTCATTAGAGCGGCTCCCGGTGATTCTATGGTATGCACAGGAGTTTCTCTTTCTATCTATGTAAAAATTAGGAACAGTTGTCACTTACTGTCACATGTGCAGGAGGCAGGCACTGTCCCCTAGGGTAAATGATGGCATGTTGTATTATAACAGCCAGTAAATGACACAAAAGTCCAGTGTTCTGGTGCAGATACCTGTAGCTAGATTTATTATGCCACAAGTAGATAAACACATCCCCAAAATAAATCCTAGCTTACCCAGCGCTAACTAACAAATAGTCCCTCGGGATAGAAAGATAAATGCAGTAGTATATCTGTTTTGATTGATGTTGTGGTCAGTAAATGTTTTCCATTGCCAGAGAGAAGTGTGAGTAGGCTGTGCCAGCTTTTACATAGATTTGTGTTGGAGGGAATTACAGAGCAGGGTGATGTTCTTGTATTAATCTCTTTGCAGTAAGTGGTGTGTTTAATGCAGGTGTCAGTCAGCCTGTTGTAGACTACAGGCTGCAAACTTAAATGTTTCAAATGTTTAAATTAAATTATGAACCAAATTCCAATTCTTATTTTCTATATATACACACACAGAGGCATAACTAGTACTATTGGACCCCCCCACAGCCAAAATCTTGAAACCCCCCCCCCCCCCCATAGGCAAAAGGTTTCATCTTCCTACTCCACTAACTCTCCTATTGATCCTATACCCTTACAAGCCAGTAAAGCTCTGTCTCCTGTGTGTATCTCAAGCTTACCTAAAATCTGTAACCTCTCTCTCTTTACTGGTATCGTTTCTTCTCTTTTTCAAGCATGCACTTATTACTCCCATTCTAAAAAAAACACAATTCTGATCCAAACTGCCTCTAACTACCGTCCTATCTCTCAGCTTCCATGCCTCTCCAAGCTACTTGAGAGACTTGCCTACACTCACCTCACACACTTTCTTAACTCCTACAACTTATTGGACCCACTTCAGTCAGGCTTTCACTCTCAACAGTCCACAGAGACAGCACTGACTAGTCAATGATCTGGTCACTACTAAATCTAAAGGCCATTTCTCACTTCTTATTCGTCTAGATCTCCCAGCTGCCTTTGACACTGTCGACCCCTCTCTTTAAAGAGCACAAAAAAGTTTTGGCAGGGAGATGTTAGGAAAAAGAGCAATGCCTGTGAAGAGCTTACACAAGGATGGTAAACAAATATTGGGTGAACTGGGAAGTGGAGAGAAGAGAAGGTTGGGGATGAGAGAAAAGTGGAGCATTAGGAGGTGGGATAGTAGCGTTATGTTATGAGTGCAGTTTTAGATATCATAAGTGCTTTTGTCACATCTAAGGCCTGGTCTGACCTGGGTAGGCATGGGGTGCTGAAGGTAAAGCTTTAGGAGTGTGTCAGAACCTTGGTGGTTTGATGAAACTCTTGCTCATGGATTAGGACCAGAAGAATGAGATAGATAATGAAAAGAAACATACCGAATGGTGCTGTGTAGCAGTTATGGATAAGATCTGTAACTTGGTAAATCCAAAACTGGAACCGGAATGGTTGAGAACAGGATTGGAAACATGAGTAGACTGTAGCCTAGACTGGAACTGGAGCAGGCTTTGAACCGAACTTTAGCCGGAGCAGGCTTTTAACTGGACTGGAGTCGGAGCAGGCTTTGGATCGTACTCAAACTGGAGCAGGCTTTGGACCGGACTGGAACCAGGGTGAGGTTTCCTAGGACAGTCCTTAGTTACCAGGATTGAACTGGATGAGCGGCAGCCCTTGTAACCATTGGATTGCACCACAGAGTGACAGAGAAGTCCCGGATAGCAGAGCACTGCATGTACAGTATACTTCAGTAGAAGAGACGTTGTTCTGGCATTGGTCTCAAAAATAAGGTGGGATTTATAGGTGCATGACTAACCTGATTGGCTGCTGAAGTCAGCTGTTCCCAGGTAGCACTGTTTTGCAATGGGCAAAACCAGTAGCAGCTTTGCACAGATAGCAAAAAAAATCTATATTGGGGGCTTATCTTGCTGTGCAAAAATCTATACATGAATCACATATAGCCCCAGAAATAATTTGCTTTAAATATTCTGTAAAAGGAGGTAAAGAAAAATCCCAACAAACCCGATTGAGAATGCTCATAGCGTGACGAATTCAGCCCCTTCCCCGATGTTGGGGTTTACGCATGCGTGTTTATGCGCAATGTACAAATCTCGGCAGTGAACGGCTTCTGCGAGTTTCACACCTGCCAGTCCGTTCGCTCCAGAGGAAGTAGTTGGGGGCGGGGGCAAAGGAATACCCATTGTTTTATGTGGATCCTCATAAAAATCTTGGGCGTTCCCCAGGTAACACATGGGTGGCGTTGCCTGCTTGGGGCGGCCGGCTGAGGTCACATGATGGCGGAAATAAGTCAGTTCAGTGTGACTTTTAGTTCCGAACGCAAGAAAAATCATTTGATGGTCAGCAACCATCAAATGATTTTGTTCCCCTTGGCCGCATGCGAATGGAAGTGTTCTCGTACACATCCCCTCGCATGCTACACTGCGAATATACGCAGCCCCACAGCCTTGCCAACAGGGCTGAATCAGTCCCATAGTGTTGATCAATCCTTACCAGCTGGATTCTATTGCTCACAGCCGCTTTTAAAAATTGTTCCCCATTCACAGCTGCTGGAACAGGAATAAAGACGCTTACTTATTTAACATTTTAAGAGACTTAGCAGCTCTGTTTCTGAAAATATTTAACAGTACAAATGGGATTGCATTTGAATAAGCCGATTAAATAAATCATTTTAGGCCAATCATCCAGGTCAGTGGCATTGTTTGACTAACAACTAATTATTAACAATGAAATCACTTACTCAATTTTACAGTTCTGGGCATCAGTGGGAGACCGACTTTGATTCATGTGTGTAAGTAAAGCGAAAGCATCAAGTAACTTTGTGTCTGGAACAAACCATGTAATGCAAGGGGAGAAAATGTATTTAGATTTTTTCTGTGCTGGGTAAATACAAATGTTACGCTGGGTACACACTGGCTGATATATCTGCTGATATATCATTTGATCTGCAGATATATCTGTTATCGGCAGGGGCGCCAGAATATTTTTAGGTTGTAGGTTGGGGGGGGGGGGGATATAAGAACAGATTGGTGCTCCTAATTTGCTATGTCATCCCCCCCTGTGTAATGACTCATAACAAATAATTGGGAGTTGTGCACTCCGACACACCACCATTACCTGGTGCTCAGTACGGCCTACTGTATCTATCCAATACATTAAAGATTGAGACCAGGGTGTGGCATCTGTGGATAATCAGATGGTCGGGGACAGCGTGCATATTTATTTCTAAAAGGAAAGGAAAGGAAACCTTTGGCCACGGGGTGCTGTCAAATATATTCTAATAATATAGGGCGCATTGATTCAAAAATTTGGGGGTGTGGTATAGGGTTCCGACAGTCGGGATCCCGACAGTCATTAGCCCGACGTCGGGATCCCAACTGGTCAGACTCAGTAACAAAAGCCCTTTGCGAGCTGGCTGCGCTTGCCACGCTGTGGGCACGGTGGCTCACAACGCTCGCCCCCTATTCTATTCTCCCTCTATGGGGGTCGTGGACCCCCGTGAGGGATAATAGCCAGTGGCCATCGGGAACCCGTCTGTCGGTGTTTTAACAGTCGGGATCCCGACATCGGGTAAATGACTGTCGGGATCCCGACTGTCGGGACCCCGTCCAGCACCCGAATTTGGGAACCACTGCAGTATAGTTATAATTATTATCAGCCTACAAATCCCTTTGCGGAAGCTGTGTGACCACTGCACTGGCACTTCCCAATAGACAGAAAGGCGTATACATATTTTATATCAAGACATTAATCCAATTCTTGGGAAGGGTGCGATATGCCATTGCTGCAGGGTTTTAATGTCGCAACAGCTCCAGATGTTGCAAGCTGGTTTCAGCTCAGATTCACACAAAAGTAGTTGGAGCCCTATGGGGCATTGAGCACCTTTGGACAAGTTCGGGATGCCGTAAAGTGCATCTGCTGCTGTGATGACTAGGATTGAGCCCATAGATAGACATATGTATATTCCAAATTCAGGTCAGACCTGAGACGTTACAGTAGGTGGAAAAGAGGTATTAGGAAGCCTACCTGTCTATTTACAAGTAGGGCTGCCATCAGGAAGTTTTGACGTAACCCAACTCCTGCTCCCCCATTTCCTCTTCCGCTGAGCTGCAGCCCGGAGGTCCCGGTGCACAGGCTTCTTCAACTCAGGATGCCGGCGGCCAATTAAAATGCAGCACCTGCTGGTACGCAAGCTCTGATTTTCTCAAAAGCTGGTGCAGCATTTTAATTATTCGCCGGTGTCCTGGGTTGAATAAGCCTGCGCTCCGGGACCTGCTTTTCAGCGCAGTGGAGGTAGTTGGGGTGGTTGCAGTGGGCAAAATAAGCTTCCCGGGCCCTTCTAGAGGCCGGGGCCCAGGACAGCTGTACCCACAGCACCCCCCTATTGGCGGCCCTGTATACAAGTGTATTTCTGGTCCTTATGGGTTGATGGATCCGTACTGTTACCCTTTTCTTTAAATTAAATGCCATGAACCCCCAGACAGACAGCCATGACTATCCATCAAGGGCTCCTGCCATGCTTTACCCGAGTCCACAAAGTATTTTCACGGCTGAAGCACTGAATTGTTTCCTTTGTGACAGGAAAACTGCATCAATCATTGCTGTGCATCACCCTGAAAGTTTCAAGCACTTATCTGGCTGGAATAAAATACCTGGGGAATCTGTGAAATGCTAAGGCAAGAATAGGCATCTTATATGTTATGGAGCATACACCCAATATTAGTACATGCACAATTATTACACATTATGAAATTGTGCAAAATGATCACACAGAAAAGGTGTGGCGCTCTTGCTTAAGCTGGCCCCAGATGGCAAGATAGTGCCAATCAGCCAGAATGCCAGGATCTGTTTCAAACTTGCAAACAGATAGGTCACCTTCAGCTGCTTGGCACAGAGCTCCCATGCTACAGTGTACAGTATCTGTTAGCGAAGGTGGCATGTCTTAAAAATCATTTGATGGGGATTCTGGCAGACAAGAAGCATGCCTGCAGTACACAGATAGAAACACAGGAGCTTATCTGCTTGCAAATAATACACTTTGCTTGTCCATCCAAAGTCCCTCAGCTACAGTTCCATCCTGTTTAACCCTTTGTTGGAAATGTGACATTCAGTTAGGGGGTTATTCTAATCTGCTAGGTCCCCGGCTTATTCGCACCGAGGACCAATGTTTAGCCTCTGCTTAGTTGATGGTCTGTGGCTATGGAATGATTTCACCCCCGTACGCTACTCTGCAAATGGATGTATATTCAAAACATCCATTCGCAAAGCATTGGGGCTGTTTGGATGGGGCGGGCATCCACACACACACACGGCGGGTGGCGTTAGTTGGCTCTGTAAGTAGCGTTTTTTTCACTGCTTAGCAAGTCAACCAGAATCGGGCCCTTAGACCCTTATTCTGGTTGAATCGGACAGATGCGTATTTCGGACAGGAACCGAGTGTTCTTAGCCCCGCCTACCGTACGGAACGCTCACACCGTCCGAATGCGGTAAGACAGCGACCGAACGGACCGCGAGTGGATGTTTCATGTGAACACCTCCTCCATCTGTGGGAACCTCCCCCATTATCCGATGGTCGCCGACCATCGAATGATGGACCGAGCGGTCAGGCAGCACCGAGTGCTCCAGAGCACTCTGACATTTTTCCGTATGAAAGCAGAGATATGGGCAGGCAGCTGACATCCGGTTATGTCAGCTGTCCGTCCCCCACACGTGCGTCACGGCCGCATTACCATACGTACACCCATCGTTTTCATGGGAACGCCCATAAAACGTGGGGCGTACGCATATGGTAATGAGCCCAATCAGCCCTTAACGCCCCTCTCTACCCCCTGCTCGGATGGTTCCGTACGATCATTTTCTGCACGGACCTCACGCCGTGTTTGGCGCAGATACACCTTTGCACATGCGCAAACACCAACCGTCCGCATTCGGGGCCATTCGACTCAATCAGAATAAGGGCCTTAGTTCTGGACAATTTAGATACAGTACAACTTAGAAGGGAATAATATTAGTAAGATGTCAGTGGTCAGCAAATTTCTGAATAAAAATTGTACAAAATATTTCAAGTCTCTCTATATACTCAAGGGTATCTTACCATACTATTACTTTAAAGGTTTTAAACCAGGACACTCATAAATTATACAGGTTTTAGAGCTGATTAAAATTAGATGAAATGCAGGCTTGATGTAACCCAACCACAGAACCTGTGTAATTCATGAATGTCCCAGTTAAAAGGGATAGTATGGTAAGCCCATGCACTTGTGATAAAGAGAAGAGAACATCATTACTATGGGCATAATTCATGTCTGTACACAAAAGTAATTGCAATTGGGATGCTCTGCTAATATTGGGAAGTAAAGCTGCTGCCCAGGAATGACAGATATACCCACGAGAGCCATAGTAAGCTCACTTGCAATTGCATTCACACTAGCTATGGGGGTGATTCGGATTGACTCCCTAAGCAGCGAAAATTTGCTGCTTAGCGAGCCACGTAACGCAACGAATGTGGCATTTGTGGGTGTTACCCGGCCTTTTTTTGGAAGTATCAGGGAAAACACAGGTGTGCCTAAGTATTTTCAAGGAGGGTCTGCGATATCAGCTCTGGCCCCGATCAGCCTGTTTCTTTGGCACTGGCACAGACAGCACAACGCTTGCACAGGGTGGGATTTCACTCTGGCTGGGCAGCGATTAGCTGATCGCAAGGTAGTAGCTGTAAAATCAGTTCTGAATAACCCCCTATATGTAAATATAGAGAACATTGAAGGGTTGGTCTATGGCTATGCAGACTCACGTGCAATGTACAGTATTTTCAAGCCGCCAACAGTAGTTACTGCGCAAGCTTGGGAAATAGCAAGTATTTCTAGACAGACGCTAGAGTGGGTTACACTCTTTTACCAGCTGTTTAATAGTTCCCTCAAGGTAATACTTGTTTTATTGAATTTAATGTCATCACTATATTCCAGTGTGGTATAGCACACTGACAGTCGGGATCCAGACCGTCATTAGCGCGACGTCCGGATCCCGACTGCCCGGACTCAGACAGCGGGGGGAGCTTAACGAAGCTACGCTTACCACCTATTCTATTCTCCCTCTATGGGGGTCGTGGACCCCCATGAGGGAGAATAGCCAGTGGCCATCGGGATCCCGAGTTTAGGGGTTTTAAAAGTCGGGATTCCGATGTCGGTGTAATGACTGTCGGAATCCCGACTGTCTGTCAGACATCCTGCACCCGTTATTTTCAATATGATTATTGTCTTTTTTTAATAGGTTTAGGGTTTTTTCCTTTGGGGGCCAATGGGGGAAATTTACTAAGATGTGAAATACACTTCACAGGTCATGTTGCTATGGGAAACCAATCAGAAGCTACTTCTTATTTATTTACCACCCTCTAGAAGATAGTAGGCAGGATGTGATTGGTTGCCCATAGCATAGAAGTGTATTTCACATCTTAGTAAATTTCACTCATTGGGCCTTATTTTGGTTCATTCTTTCTGACAAAATCCTTCTTAGATGGACAAAACCATGTGCACTGCAGGGGGGGGCAGATGTAACATGTGCAGAGAGAATTAGATTTGGGTGAGTAATTTTGTTTCTGTGCAGGGAAAAAACTGACTGCTTTATTTTTACACTGCAATATAGATCTCACTTTGAAGTAAAACCCCACCCAAATCTAATTCTCTCTGCACAAGTAACACCTGCCCCACCTGCAGTGCACATGGTTTTGCCCATCTAAGAAGGATTTTGTCAGAAAGAATGAACCAAAATAAGGCCCATTGTGTTTTGCCCTCGTGGGGATCTCATCGTGTGCCTTGGCAATTTTTAAATCTTATTTAGTGTGCCGCAAGGTAAAAAGGTTGAAAATCACTGACATAGAGATACAGTTGCGCTGCAGAAACAGGTGCAGTCTCGTCTGCATTATAGTCCACCTCTAAATCAGTTCCTGACTAGAAATAGCTTGAGAAGGCCTTCTGACATAGGGGGGAGCACAGTCATGGAATTATGTGCATGCATGTCTGCCAAAACGTTTAGTGCACTTGTTGGTGTATGTCCCTACATATAAAATAAAATTGTTGCAAAAATAAATGGAACAGACTCATAAAACATTAGCAATGCCTATCGGTATGGTTACCAAAGATAGTAATACGACAATTATCAATCAATGTTTGCCACGTATGCAATGGATAACCATCAATAGTTTCACCAACCGATGACCATCTTTGCTTATTCACTTACTGGCCCATGGGCCAATCAGAGCCTGAGAACAGGGCTTCTCTGTTGTCAAGGGGCTGAGCTATGCTCCATGCAACTCGTTAAACCACACGCCATAACCAAGTTTAATTGTCCATTTGCATGCTTTTTTGTTTTGCTAACAAAGCTGATTAAAGCCCTGTGTCCATTTGTGAATGCCGATAGCTAAAGCAAGCACTGGATGGCGTAGGCCATTGTAGCCTAATGTCTACAACTCTGCCAAGTGGCTCAAAGAAAGATAACCACTTACAGAGCATGTGTAGGCTGATATCCACTCATGCACCCAAGTCATAGACACCCAAGTCATAGATCCATTAATGATGACATGGCTGGAAGAGTTGTGTGTTGTGGAGCTTTCCCATCAATAAAATTTTTAATGAATTCCAACAGACATTCATGTAACTTTGGGGTAAATCTACGAAGCCGTGATAAGGGCGGAGAAGTGATATAGAGCCTGGTACTTTATCACCGGCCAATTATCTCCTCCTTTTTAAACCAAGTCTGTAACTTAACAGTCAGGAGCTGATTGCCCGGTGATAAAGTACCAGGCACTATATCACTTCTCCTTCCTTATCACTGCTTCATACATCTACCCCTGATTATATCCTGTGCCACAGTATTGATTGGCATATTCTGTTATAAGAGAGACGAGGGTACATCTAAAGAAGTTTAAGGACCTCCATAAATAATCAGAGATGGCTTTCTTTAGGTCTTCGCATGATAGAATTCATGTCCAGTCTTATCTCAGATTACCTTCTTCTCATTTTCCCATGATCTTACCCAGTAGACCAAGTTTACCTATTTCCAAGTGTGCTGTGTAATGTAGCTGTGAAATCAGTTAAATAATTATGTCTGCCTGGAAGTGAGAGCGTAAACTATCCACAAGACAAGGTGAGCCTGTCTTTACTCATTTTAGACTTTCCACTCTGGCCAATTGACATTTTCGGAAGAATAGTAGATTAATCACATACTTCAGTGCTTTTGTTTTATAGCAAAAAGAAGGTATTTCTATTGCTGTGAAATAAATGACTCGTTTAAAATGTTACTGCTGAGCGAGGTCTGTATAAAAGAGTGGCTTCCCATTTCCACTGCTATGAGCACTTATTGGCACCGTTCATTGCGTCCTCTATTGTAAATGTTTGTGGTATACAGTACAATGTACTTTTCTTGTCAATGCAAAAAAAGTAACATGCAAGTGAACTTTTTCTTTGAATACCTGAGCATATACTTGTACAGTACTGTAAGTTGAACCTGTCAGAGTCAAACATGGCACCCCAGTAGCATGGCTGAGATAACAGTGGGGTACCCATCGGTACAAGCAATTTAATGTAAATCTAAGGGACAATAACAACTACTTACTAAATAGGATTTTTTTTGGTACTTGAGTACTTTCACGGCTCCCATCGCATGCCATCGCATGCCAAATGTAGTGGCATGCGATGGCATGCGATTTTTGCAGGTTTTTTTTAGCAATTTTTGAAAAATCGCATGCGATCGCATGCGATGCGATAGCATGCGATTTTTAACAGAAATGCATCCAAATGCATTGAAATTAGTATCAAACATGTTCAATGGCCCCCAAATGTCATTTTTGAGGCTGTACCACACCCACTATCAACGCGAACCCGAAGCGTGGCGAGCGCAGCGGTACGCGTCCTACGACCTTTTCATACCCCCACTATCCACGTCGGCGTGGAGTTGAGAATAGAAAGTGTGGTGAGCGCAGCGAGCCACCGAGCCCGAAGCGTGGCGAGCGCAGTGAGCCCCGCAAGGGGACGCGGACACCTGTGAAGCCCGCGAGGGGACACGGATACCTGTGAAGGTATCCGTGTCCCCTCGCGGAGCTCGCTGCGCTCGACACGCTTCGGGCTCGGTGGCTCGCTGCACTCGCCACACTTTCTGTTCTCAACTCCACGCCGACGTGGATAGTGGGGGTATGAAAAGGTCGTAGGACGCGTACCGCCGCCCCTCGCGGACTCACTGCGCTCGCCACGCTTCGGGTTCGCGTTGATAGTGGGGGTGGTACAGCCTCAAAAATGACATTTGGGGGCCATTGAACATGTTTGATACTAATTTCAATGTTTTTGGATGCATTTCTGTTAAAAATCGCATGCGATGCGATTTTTTCCTATACGATGGACATCGTGGGAGCCGTGATTGTACACAAGTACCTTTTTTTTGGTACTTGTAGACGGGATGCAGTTGATTTGCCGGCGGTCGGGATCCCGGCGGTCGGAATCCCGACACTGGAATCCCGACCGCCGAAATCCCGAAACTTTCTCCCTCCGTGGGTGTCCACGACACCCATAGAGGGAGAATAAAATAGCGTGCCGAGCGTAGCGAGGCACCGGGCCCGCTGCGTGGCGAGCGCAGCGAGCCCGCAAGGGGGGGCGATCCATGTCCCCCCCTTGTCGGGATTTCGGCGGTCGGGATTCCAGTGTCGGGATTCCGACCGCCGGGAAATCGTATCGGATCCCTTGTAGACTATCACGGCTCCCACGATGGGCATCGTACAGGGAAAAATCGCATCGCATGCGATGCGATGCCATTTTTCACAAAAATCATGGACATGTGTTCAAATCATGTAAAATGCACCCCAAATGTCATTTTTCACACTGTATCACCCCCACTATCAACGCCAACCCAAAGTGTGGCGAGCGCAGCGGTACGCGTCCTACGACCTTTTCATACCTCCACTATCTACGTCGGCGTGGAGTTGAGAATAGAAAGTGTGGCGAGCGCAGCGAGCCCCGCGAGGGGACGCGGATACCTTCACGCCACGCTTCGGGTTGGCGTTGATAGTGGGGGTGATACAGTGTGAAAAATGACATTTGGGGTGCATTTTACATGATTTCAACACATGTCCATGATTTTTGTGAAAAATGGCATTGCATCGCATGCCATCACATGCGATCGCATGCGATGCGATGGCATGCGATTTTCTCACAAATGCATTAAAAACCCGGTAAAATCGCATCGCATGCCATTACAAAGGGAATGCGATGGCATGCGATGGGAGCCGTGATAATATACAAGTACCTTTTTTTTACTGGAAATAATAAACCACAAATGTTGTGTCTACTTTGAGTTGGATGTCTGAGGGGGTATCCGTTTGTTTGGCTGACAGACAGTCAACATTCAATAGTTCAACACCAAAATGTTGACATGCACAAGGTCAACATTGACAAAAGTTGAAAGGTCAAAGTTGATGCAACAAAAACTCATTATTTTTACAGGAGTCACATAGACTAGTGCATCAAGATAATTGATACATTCTCTCCTTTTGGATGGCTAGAAATGGCCCAGGCATGCCTCACTTTGCTTCCATGTGCAAAAATTAGATTTAGTGGGTGGATAATTTATTTAAATGAGCATCAAGAAGTGGAATGTGTCCATATAAAGGGGACAGTAACAAGATTAGTACATGAACACTTAGAGCCAAATGTATCAAACTTCAAAAAAAGTGATAAAATGGAGAGTGATAAACAGCCAGCGAATCAGCTATTTCCTGCGATGTAACAAGCTGGGTTTGAAAAATGACAGGTAGAAGCTGATTGGCTGGTTGTTTAACCACTTTATCACTTTTTGAAGCTTGATACATCTAGACCATTATGTTTTATATGCTCAAAAAGACTCAAGGTGGAGATTACATTTTGGGATATATTGTAAAACTGTTTTGCACTTTCAGGTACAGTATATATAGACAGGACCATAACAAGGGGTATGTTGCTGGTGCCTCCACCCAGGAACCAAGGCAGAGGATGCGGCACGACCCCTGCTGGGGTGACACCTGCCTCCAGTTTGTGGGGTTCCGGAGAAGCCAACATACTCCATAGAGAGGCATCTTTTGGCCCCATTTGGAATTATTTTTACAAACATTACCTATAACCATGTAGCACTCAGGGGCGGATCCAGGATAAAATGACAGGGGGGGCCACCATGATAAAAGAGGGTTTAGGTGGGGGAGGGGCAGTGTTAGTGGTGCCAGTGTACATGCTAAGAGAGCAGCAGAGAGAGGGTGGGAATGGGATTAAAAATAGGCCCTGGCATTTAAAGTATGCAGGCCCACCATGGCGACAAAAGTGAAGGATGTAGTTGTGCGCGCGCCAAAGGCACGCTCCGGAAAAGGTGGTGTGGCCACTCAACAGGGGGCGTGTCCTTGAGTGTAGTGTACAACACCATATACAACTTCTACACATTATGCAACAAAATAGACCCTATTCTAATTGCCCCTTACACATGATGCCAAATGGAATGAGCCAAAATTCACATAATGCCACATGGATTGTGTCAAAATTCACATAATGCCACATGAATTGAGCCAAAATTCACATAATGCCATATGGATTGAGACAAAATTCACATAATGCCACATGGATTGAGCCAAAATTCACATAATGCCACACAGATTAAGCCAAAATACACAATACGCTTCATAAACAGGGACATTATCCACCAAAGGCACGCATTAAACATTTACACCATAATGTTCATTACACGTTAAGTTACATGCCATTATATCTATTACGCATAATGCCAAACACCATAATGCCTATTAAAAATTATGCTACATAAGTGCTGTTTATCTACATGCTCATTGCCAAGGGTTCCATATTCATTGCCAGAGGTTCCATGCTCGTTGCCATGTGGGATTACATGCTCGCGGTAAATGGGGGACAGCCGCCGCCAGGCAGAAGTGACAGCCACTGACAGTGGCAGAGCCTGACTGTATTCAGAGCACTGCATGTCCCGGCTATTTGAAATTATACCCCTTTCACACCAAAAAATGCATTCCCAGGTTGGCCCCTTTTACACCAGCCTAGTCCCTGCATTTTCTGGTGTGAGGGGGAGAGAAAACCACCCCTCCCCCTCCTTTAACCAGTTATCTCATTTAACCAGCTATATCTTCGGAACTAACTGACCCATTTACACAAGTATCATATTGAAGAACTTTTGAGTGGGCTTGAGAATGATTTTGGTCTCGTGAAACTGGGCTGTTTGGTTCCAGAGTAATCTGCCCTCAAAGAACATGAACAGCCATGAAATTACATTTAAAAAAAAATTCGGTTTACACGCAATATCTCTGGAACCGATTGACCAATATGGACCAGCCTGGTATCATATTGAAGGCCCAGCGATTTGAAATTGAATGAGATCAACCATAAGCTTCTGTGATGCTAGGGCGGGAACTGGAAGCCGTCAGAACCGGGTGGGGGTCAGAATTGACGGGTCCCATATTATCCTATGGGAAAAAAAATGTTACAGCTTTGCCAGGCGATACCCGGGTGCTAGAGACACGGGGATGGGATCGTTGGAAAGCCCTGGTCCTCAGCTACAGAATTAAATCACAGGGGGGGCACGTGCCCGGGTGCACCCCCCCCCCCCCCCTGAATCCGCCACTGGTAGCACTTATTCATTAATGGTTATATGATACATGTATTTGTACTGATTCTTTACTAGAGGAAAATTATAGTTTAGTCTCCTTTCTACATCTCCAGGATTCATTTGCAAGTGACTGACATTTTGTCTGAGTTGGATGGGGGAAAGTTAGCAAAATGCAGGCGAGTTGTAAAGGTTTTAGTGGGGGTGTATCAGCAACACCATGCACTAAGATTTACTGAACACAGGAGATTCCAAACAGGCTCGGACTGGCCTGGCGGAGGACTGGGAGATTTCCAGTGGGCCCCATTGATTTTAAACTCCGCCCACTTTTAAAGGGGGTGGGGCCTGCTGCCTGACATGTCAACAGTAGTCACTAGTCAGTGGCATTCCACAGGCGTGTGCACGCGGACCCGCTCACACGCCAGTACATAGTGCACTGTCTCAGATCCACAAAAGGGAGGAGCTACCAACGGCGCACCATCCAGCCTCAGCACAGCAGCCAAAAGCCAGCCAGCGCAACGCCATAAGGCAAACACTAAAAGCCAGGTTTCAGCGCTGCTACCAGAGTACCAACAGGTCAGACAGTGAATGTGCTGTTTTATATGTGGGGGAACCTATGTGCTGTACTATTATCTTAGTGGGGGGACCTATGTGCTGTACTATTATCTGAGTGGGGGGACCTATGTGCTGCACTGTTATCTGAGTGGGGGGACCTATGTGCTGTACTATTATCTGAGTGAGGGGACCTACTATGTGCTGTATAATATGGGAGGGTCTATGTGCTGTAACATTATCTGTGTGGGGAGGACCAATTTTGTTGAAAGACATTTCCCTTGAACCCAGTGTCCTGGACGAAAGATATTGACGACAGACGAAAGACAAATACGAAAGACAGTTTATAGGCTCTTTTTGAAAGATATCCAAAATGAGTTGCACGCACAGTTGACGAACAACCTTGATGAACAACTGGCAGGTATGCGCATCATCATTCATCGTTCGTCGCAAATGTACTGAAAGATATTTTGACCAATTTTGTTCAGAATGGCCGAAATTAACACAATTGATCAAAAAAGTTGGTCAAAAAAATTGTACATTGTGTATGCACCATTACATTATTCCGATGATCATACAGCTGAGCAATTATCTGCCTGAGTATGTGACATTGCGGCAGTGCAATTCAATTGCAATTACGGTCATAGTCAATATCTTTCGTCCAGGACACTGGGTTCAAGGGAAATGTCTTTCAACAAAATTGGTCAAAAAAATTGTACAGTCTGCATGCAACTTAAGGGCCCGATTCCGATTGACTCGCTAAGCAGTGAAAAAAACATTGTTTAGCGAGCCATTTAACGCCGCCAGCAAGGCACCCGGGTCCGAGAATGGAGAGGGCAGCTGATGTCCTGTGATGTCAGCCAACCAACCCCAGAACACCCAAGGCTTCCACAAAGGAGCCCTGCACTTGCGCATATACGCACACGCAGAGCATAAACGGACCAGAATTGGGCCCTGAATCTCACATTAGACTCCTGGGTCCAGAGTGTCTGCCTGCGACCTGTATATGTCCATTCTTATAGTCGATATTTTAATAAAATTCCAAACATTTCAGTAAGAATTCGGTCTTCAGACTGCTGTGGGATATTAACCCTTACACGGCAGGCTGCTTTCTGGATGATTATTTGTCAGTGGTTTACTATCCTTATAGTGAGAAATGGCCTGGCTGTGAGAATAATTAATTGTTGGACTTCGCAGCTGTGGAAAGCCTGCAATTAAAATGTGGTTTGTGTCATTCACAAAGAAGAAAGCCGGCACATTATTAATGACTGCTGAATATAGTTTTAGGGCATTTTTGTGATTGCAGTCACTTTGCATCCTTATATTTGTAGATTATTATTTTACCCGTTGTATAATGTGGAACAATTTCTAGTTATGATCTTCAGATCCATTTGTTACTTTGCTGTTCACACAATCTATATTCCAGTCTGCTGTAAAGGAGAATAAGTGGATCATCTGCACTCTCTCCGCTTTTGATTGAAAGTGCCATTCAGGGATGAAATTGAAAGCATTTTTCTGTGTCTTGGGAATGACGGTGCAGACAACGCCCGAGGGGGACCCAGACCTCGATGTTTGAGCATCTGCAGAATGGTATTTGCAGAATGATATTGTGAGGCTTTAGGTTCATAAACAAGTCTCAGTAGTGCTGCAGAACAAAATAAAATGAATGAAAATGCGAGCATTACACAGTGGCGCCAGCACAGGGTATAACACAGCCGCCTGCCCAATCTCATCAGCCACTTTGTTATTCAGCTGCATTCATGTATATTAGTACTCAATGAATATTAATACCGAACAGTGAGTACATGAGTTCATTTTTCTTTTCCTCAAGCCTTTCAGAAAAACTTTGTTGTTATTTTATCTTTTTCACAGGCAAGTCTGGGTTTATCATTTTTAACTGTTTACCTGTCACCTAAACACAGCATAGAAAGCCAGTTGGGCAGTACGGATGGTGTAATGGTTGGCATTACTGCATACATGACCACTCTCCCGGAATGGCCAGACGGCTCCTGAAAATAGGGTTGAACTGCCGGCCTCATGGAAAAGTAGACAAGTCTCCCACTCCGGCTCTCCCTCTTGCACCCCTCTCCAGCCACTCACTATACGCTGAGGTGGGAGAAGAGGGTGGGGTGATGAAACAATTTACGATACATCATATCATCGTAGCCCAGCCCCTAATTTACACTGCCACCCGCAGTCAAAAACTATCAATAACGATATTTTCTCCCATAATCCAAAAATATATTAGTACAACTAGAGGGCCAAGTGGTTCTTATCTGCTGTCAATTTTTATGTTTCTATTTAATTCAGAGTCCATGAAAGTATAGTCTATGACTTCAGTAGAGATCAATAACTCTACGTAGTGTCAAGGCCTTCATACATTGCATGCTTATACATACTGGGGGTTACTCTGAATCACTCAGAAAGGCACAATCACTCTCCAATGGAAAAAATTATATGCACTGCAGGTGGGGGGGCTGATGTAACATGTGCAGAGAGAGTTAGATTTGGGTGTTTTATTGTTTCTGTGCAGGGTAAATACTGGCTGCTTTATTTTTACACTGCAATATAGATAGCAGTTTGAAGTCCACCCCCCCCCCCCCCCACCCAAATCTAACTCTCTCTGCATGTTACTTCAGCCCCACCTGCAGTGCACATGGTTTTGTCCATTAGAGAGTGATTGTGCCTTTCCGAGTGAATCAGAATAACCCCCACTGTTCAGACCTCAAAATGGCTGCACAGATGCCATTAAGGTGCATGGGTCACAAGTGTACTAAAGGTCGCTCAAAACAGCAGGTTTGAGCGGCTTTCAGCTCAAAGCCGCCCAGTGTGTATGCCCCGGCGATGAGCAGTGAGCGCTGCTGCACGCGCCCGCAACATCGCCGGGAAAGCCGCTCATCTGCTGGTTATACCAGCAGATGAGTGGCTTTCAGGATGGCTTTGCATAGCGCTTCGCTATGCAACGCCATCCTCCCCCCTCCGTCGGCGCCGGCAGTAGCGCACGCAGGGGGGGTTTCTGAGTACCCAGAAACCCCCCCAGGAATCTAAGTGCCCTAGTCTGAAAGCTGAGGGCCCCCTCTTTCCATGGGTACAAGAATTTTAAAAATCGGCCCTGGGGAACTGGAGATATCTGACTTCAAAGCAGTGGTCCCCATCCAAGCCTGTTAATTGCTCTCCCCAGTCAGATATTTCAGGTTCTGTCTGACTTAGGGCAGTATTCAATGAGAAAAGTTCTCCGTGTTTTGTGGAGAATTTGTGCTTTGTTCGCCTTGGATGGAGCATTTTGCTCTCCAAAAGCGAGCAACCCTATTCAATGTGAAATATTCTCCGTCTTTTTAAGTGATTTTCTCCGTCTCTCTCCGTGTAGCAATTCTCCATCTTTTGATGGAGAGCTGGAATGTGAACTTTTGAACGTAAAGGTTTTTTTTTTAAATTTTGGTGTCAAAAAATCAGGTTTTTTTTCCTGTGAAGGGGCATGTTATTTTTATTCATGTGCTTATAGCACATGAATATATATTTAATTTAAAAAAAAATATTTTTTTACATTTTTTTTTTTTTTTTTTACACAGTGCAGCCAGCAGGGGGCCCTAGCGCTCGAGCCGCTCATTAGATATTCATATATTCACTGCAGCCGAACGTAACTATGCACGAACGGTGCAGTGAATACTGGGTCCCCCGCTGGCTATAGGGGGGTGCAGCCTGGGTCCTGGAGAGCCCCCCTCCCCTCCACAGTCCTCTGGAGCAGCCAGGGAGACTTTAATCTCTCTGGCTGCTTCCGGCTCCCTGAAAGCTCCCTGATCCCTGCAGGGGTTAAGACTCGCCGCGAGTGGCGGCGAGTCTTAACCACATTGAATAGAGGGAGCAGGAGTGGCAGCGAGCCCTCCGGAACACGGAGAGTGCATGGAGAGCTAAATAAAACGCTCTCCATGCACGGAGAACTTTTTCATTGAATACTGCCCTTAGAGTTTTTCTGAGGGTATATTCCAAAAGCAGGGACTCTCCCTCTCTGATGGACACTAGCAGCTTGTCTCTACTATTCCCAGAACCAGATATATCAGCCTTCCAGCAGCTGGTTACTGCTCCAGCTCCACACACCTGGTATGTAGTTTTATATTCTCTTTGGCGGATTGCTCTGCCTCCTGAACTCTGATCCCCAATAACATTTGGTAGGTGGGATTCTCTAGTTTTTAATTCCATTAAAAGCTAAGAAATCTAGTTCCAGGAACTGGAGATATCTGCAGTCAAGCAAGCTGTCCTCCCACCAGAAAATTATGAATAATAAGCCCACTCCACTATACACCCCTTCTCTGCGTATTAATCATTCTCTACCACCCTGGAAGTTATGTATCAGGACCTTCATTCAGCCCAATGCCCCCTTCTCCCACCTCATCTCCCACCATCTGTGCAGTAAAGGGGTAATTATTGGAAATTACTGAGCCCTACCACCTGCGGGACATCAAAGCTTCTGCTCATAGCACCCCCCACCCATACCGCTGGAGGATAGGTAGGGGCCCCAATACATTGCTATGCCCAGGGGTCTACACTGCTGTTATATATATATATATATTATATATATATATATATATATATATAAAAAATTATATATATTGTGGGGTTTTAGCATCAAACGGGTAGGCACAGGTGAGGATTTGGCACAGACTTAGACAGTGACATCACGGCTTGGGTCCAAAACAGGGCTTGCCTGAGTTTTATTGCAGCACTCAGAGCAAGAAACTAACAACAGCCTTTACACTTCAGGCAAAACAGAAAACAAAAACCTGCTCGTCTGAGCTCTAACTAAACAGAATAAACGTCCCTCTCTATACCAGGGCCACACTATGTGACACTGGACGCATACAGCAGATATAGATCAAGTAATGCAGTACTTACAGCCTTGTCTCTCTCTAGCAGCAGCTTACTGCCTCCAACACCCAGGGAGAGAGAGAGCCCTAAGGAGAGGGCTGACTCCTTTTTAAAGAATCAGGTGTTCTCCTGATTACCAGCCCAGGACAGAACACCCTTTGTAAGCCGGAGCTTACCACACAGATTGAAATAGCCTGCAGTCTATATGCCATAAGACAGGATTCTAGGGGAAAAGTACCTGCCGTCTATGACTTTCCCTGCCACTGTCTTACATACCCTCCCCCTCTGTTCGAACCTGTGGGGTCGGACACTGTCTGCCAACTGGCAGTATGTTCGGGATAGGGCATCGGCATTACCCTGAAGCCTTCCTGCTCTGTGTTCCACTGTAAATTTGAAATTTTGCAAATTGAGAAACCATCTCATGACCCTTGCATTTCTCTCTTTGGCTTGGTACATCCATGTAAGTGGGGAGTGGTCAGTGATTAATCTAAAGGAGCGTCCTAAGAGATAGTACTTTAGGGATTCAAGGGCCCACTTGATTGCTAAGCACTCCCGCTCGACTATACTGTAGTTTCTCTCCGTAGGTGTGAGCTTCCTGCTCAAATATGTTACCGGGTGTTCCTCTCCACCAACTTCTTGGGAGAGGACAGCACCTAGTCCCACATCAGAAGCATCAGTCTGTACGACAAACTCTTTTTTAAAATCTGGAGTGATCAGGACTGGTTGATTACAAAGGGCCACTTTTAATTCTTGGAATGCCCTTTCAGCCTCTGGGTTCCAGCTGACCATAACTGCCCTACCTCCTTTGGTAAGATCGGTTAGGGGCGCTGCCATGGTTGCAAACTGGGGAATGAACCGTAATACCCCAGAATTCCCAAAAAAGCCCTGACTTGTTTTTTTGTCGAAGGACGAGGCCAGTCTTGGATAGCCTCCACTTTATTTATTTGTGGCTTTATTATACCTCTCCCGATAACATACCCCAGGTAACGTTTTTGGACCTCCCCAGATATGGCCTGTCTACGCGCTTCTGGTACTCTATAGGGTTTTAAGCGTACCCGAACTCCAGGTTCGGTGACAATGTCATGTTTTATGGCTGTGGTGCGCCCTGGAAGTTCTGAGAACACATCATAATTCCTTTGTACTAACTCTTTAGTTTCCTGCTTCTGGGATTTGGACAGGGTCTCTGACACCCGCACCTCTGGGCTATCACTAGAGGGGGCACTTACAGCTGTCAAAGTCTCTCTGTCTTTCCAGGGTTTAATTAAGTTCACATGGTACAACTGTTCTGGCTTCCGTTTACCTGGTTGATACACTTTATAATTTACACTTCCCACTTTTTTATCTACCCGATACAGTAGATCCTGGTTAATGGCCATCTTTGGGAACTCTTTGTCAGCATTGGGGTATTGGGGCTCACCATTTATGACTTTAGGATTTTCCCTAGCTCTTAATAAGGTGGGATCTCTAAGTTGAGCAGTCCCAAAATTATCACGTGACATCTCTAGCTCAGGCATGTCACCTGCTTTTTCCTGCTCCTCAGCTTCACCTGCAAGAACAGCTAGGGGAAAACGGTCAGATTCAATAGTGGTCACCCCTACCGTTTGAACCTCAGTATCCTGATCAAAAGGCTCAGGACTAATCACAGGGCACACATTCTCATTATTAACAGCATTTCTAGTGCAGTGTACACTCTGTTTCCACAAGTCCCAGAACAATGGGAAGTCTCTTCCCAGGATCACACTATGCATCAGGGTCTTTACCACGCCCACTTCATGGGACACAGTTCCACAAGTACTCTTTAGCTGGACTAAAGCTGTGGGATACTCCTTGGTGTCCCCATGTATGCAGAAGACCCCTATGTAACGTCCTGTGAGTGTCCCAGGGTCTACCAAGCTGGCATGGACGAGAGTAACTAAACTCCCAGAGTCCAGAAGAGCCCTCCCGGGATAACCATCCACCTTTACATGACATATTTGCTGTCCAGTTTCTGACACAGTCTCAGCAGAGAAAACAGAACGTGCATATAAAGAGCTTCGCCAGGCTGTATCACACTCCATTGGCTCAGAAGTAAGGGGGCAATTGGCAGCAATATGCCCAGGTCCATGACAACGCCAACACTGTATGCGGCCCCAGTCTTTTTGCGACCCAGGTTTGGACCCCACTGTCCCTTGGGAACGCCTCTCCACTGTTTGTTCCCCATCTAGGCCACCTCCCTTTACAACATTATTCACCCCTCTAGTAAACGGAACAGTCTTACCAGATGATCCGGCCGTTTTGCTGTTCTTGAGGGTGGAATGTCCAGGAGGCACTTCTTGGAGTAGATTTTCAGTAGCTCTGTACCTCTCAACCAAGTTGACAAGCCCCTCGGCATCATTAGGGTCGCCCTGACCGACCCAGCGCTGAACCTTTGGAGGTAAGGAACAACGATACTTGTCCAGCACGACTCTCTCCACGATCTGCGCTGGTGTAGACTCCTCTGGCTGTAGCCATTTCCTTACCAGGTGGACCAGGTCATACATTTGGGACCGCGCAGGTAACTGTTCAGAAAAAGTCCAGTTATGCACCTTCCGGGCACGCACACTCATGTTTACGCCTAAGCGAGCAAGGATCTCTCCCTTGAGTTTCGCGTAGTCGTTAGCATCCTGCTCACTCAGATCAAAATACGCCTTTTGTGGTTCTCCAGTTAGAAAAGGTGCTACCACACCTGCCCATTGATCCACGGGTAACTGTTCACGCTCTGCTACACGTTCAAACACCGCAAGAAAGGCCTCTACATCATCCGTGAGAGTCATCTTTTGCAGAGATTTCTGTACTGCAGCCCGTGTGGTTGGAAGCAAGGGTTGGGGTGTTTGCACACTCTGCGCCACACTCTTAGCCACATTCTGTATTTGCTCTTGTAATTGCAGATTAATTTGCTGCTGTTCCTTTAAGGCTAGTCTGTTGGATTCAAGCAGCAAAACATTGGTTTCAGCCTGTGCACGCATGGCCTCCTCATGCACCTTTTGCTGACTTGCGTTTGCCTGCACCAAGTGTTTTAAAAGGTCCTCCATTTTAACAGTCTCCTGTTGCAGTGTTACAGCAGCCTTCAGCCAGGACATGCAAGTATCAGTGCACTCCAGACACTCACTTGTGGCTGGTTGCCTTTAGCAACAACTTCCAGCTTGCTGTAGCAAAAGTCCTATAGTTCGATGTATGTCTCTTTAAGTGAGATGCTTGCTCGCATTCTCCACCATATGTGGGGTTTTAGCATCAAACGGGTAGGCACAGGTGAGGATTTGGCACAGACTTAGACAGTGACATCACGGCTTGGGTCCAAAACAGGGCTTGCCTGAGTTTTATTGCAGCACTCAGAGCAAGAAACTAACAACAGCCTTTACACTTCAGGCAAAACAGAAAACAAAAACCTGCTCGTCTGAGCTCTAACTAAACAGAATAAACGTCCCTCTCTATACCAGGGCCACACTATGTGACACTGGACGCATACAGCAGATATAGATCAAGTAATGCAGTACTTACAGCCTTGTCTCTCTCTAGCAGCAGCTTACTGCCTCCAACACCCAGGGAGAGAGAGAGCCCTAAGGAGAGGGCTGACTCCTTTTTAAAGAATCAGGTGTTCTCCTGATTACCAGCCCAGGACAGAACACCCTTTGTAAGCCGGAGCTTACCACACAGATTGAAATAGCCTGCAGTCTATATGCCATAAGACAGGATTCTAGGGGAAAAGTACCTGCCGTCTATGACTTTCCCTGCCACTGTCTTACAATATATATAAGGTACTTGTGAGTTATCTGGGCGTCCGATTTGGGTACTTACGATTTGCATGCGATTTGCATGCGATATCGCATACGATATCGCATACGATATCGCATGCGATTTACGATTTGCATGCGATTTAACATGCGATTTGCATAAGATTTGCTATTCATTTCATTACCCCACTATCCCCAAAGTGTGTCTATCAACGTGAACCCGAAGCGTGGCGAGCGCAGCGAGCCCGCGAGGGTCGGCGGTACGCGTCCTCCGACCTTTTCATGCCCTACTATCCACTAGGGCGTGGAGTGAGAATAGAATAGTGTGGCGAGCGCAGCGAGCCACCGCGCCCGAAGCGTGGCGAGCGCAGCGAGCCCCGCGAGGGGACGCGGACACCTGTGAAGCCCGCAAGGGCACGCGGATACCTGTGAAGGTGTCCGCGTCCCCTCGCGGGGCTCGCTGCGCTCGCCACGCTTCGGGCGCGGTGGCTCGCTGCGCTCGCCACACTATTCTATTCTCACTCCACGCCCTAGTGGATAGTAGGGCATGAAAAGGTCGGAGGACGCGTACCGCCGCCCCTCGCGGGCTCGCTGCGCTCGCCACGCTTCGGGTTCTTGTTGATAGACACACTTTGGGGATAGTGGGGTAATGAAATGAATAGCAAATCTTATGCAAATCGCATGCTAAATCGCATGCAAATCGCAAATCGCATGCGATATCGCATGCGATATCGTATGCGATCTAGTACCAAAATCGGACGCCCAGATAACTCACAAGTACCATATATAATTATTATTTATATACATTTAGTCTATCTATAATACTTTAACTGACCCGGCATATACTGGGTCACCTAATTGTCCATCTCCGTGCTTTGCTCCACCCCTCTCTGGAAACCCCCTTTTGAAAATCCTGCGTTTGCCCCTGGCCGAGCAGGGGGAAAGCCACTCAGTGTGTATGTGCTGAGTGGCTTTCCCCGCAGAGATGATAGTCATCATCGCTGTCCATACACGCTGGGCATAGTCGCCCAGTGTGTATGGACCTTAACAGTATAAAACACAAACATTTTTGTTCAATATATCTTTAAAAACAAGGGAGTCTGAATAGTAGTATGCATGCCTAATGTGTGAACAGCATTGCAAAAAAATAAAATGAGATCTAATCAGACTAGCGTAACTTGCTAAAATAAAATCACATACCGGACAGAAGTAAAATGAACTGGTCAGCGAAAAACAAGTGATAACAAACAACTAGAAATATATACAGATATGATTCTGCTATTGCACTAAACTTGCTATGAGAAATATACACAATATAAGAAATGTCAAAAACTATCAATAACGAACCGCGGGCGCGTGTATCATTAATGATATAGGGCTAGATGCACTAAGCTTCAAAAGTGATAAAATGAAGAGTGATAAACAGCCAGCCAATCAGCTCCTATCTGCCATGTCACAGGCTGTGTTTGAAAAATGTCAGTCAGGAACTGATTGGTTGATTGTTAATCACTCTCCATTTTATCTCTTTTGAAGCTTAGTGCATCTGGCCCATAGTGAGGAAACACTAGACGATATGCACGATAATATCGTTAGCAATATTATCGTGCATATTGTCAGAAATTATCTTATAATGTGTACCCAGCTTAAGAGTTGGCTAATATGTTTGCTTGTTTCTAGAAACAGTACAAGAGCTTAAATGCAATTAAATCAATAAGGCTACTTGGTAAACAATATGCAAACAGGGTTTGCAGATGGATACATTTTGTAAATTATGACCAACATTTATATAATTAGTATGATAAGCCAGGTAAATTACCACAAAGCATGTACTTGGTTTATGTGAGAGTCTCATATGTATAATTTGAATAAAAATATTCATAATCATAGAGTAATTGTGCAATATGGTGGAATAGGTATGTACCCCTGCTAGTCATGCAAAATATAATATTAACATAGTAAAATAGTAATTACAGTTGAAAAAAAGACGTTAGTCCATCGAATTCAACCGATTTGTCTTGTAACTACTGACTTGAATAAGTCATATCTATGTGATTCCCTTAGTGGCCAAAAATGTTTTGACTTAAATTCATTAACAGTAGTTGCTGTAACCACCCCCACCGGCAATGAGTTCCAGAATTGTACTGCTCTAATGGTGAAGAATCCTCTTCTTAATTCAATACGGAATTTATTTTCCTGGAGCCTCAGTACATGCCCGCGTGTCCTAAGTATAGGCCTGTTAGTGAACAAATCATCTCCCAGTTTCATATGATTCCCAATCCTGTTTTTGAACATGCCCACTATGGTTGGGCAAGGGCCCATCCAGTAGTGCACCACTACACATCTATTGGTAGCCTGATAATAACAACAGGACATTACAAAGTACAGTACCACCTCCCCTGACATGCATGACCAAGTCCTACAACATACCTCCCAACAGTCCCGATTTTATCGGGACAGTCCCGATTGTCAGGGCCTGTCCCGATGTCCCACCCGCGGGCGGCAGTGTCCCGCGGTGTGGGGGGGCTGTTGGGAGTCCCCCCTGTCAGCTGCTAAGCAGCGGGGAATAAACGCTGTGCGCATGCGCACAGCGTCTATTCCCGCAGCCAGGGGGCTGGGGGCATGGCTAGAGGCTCACAGAGCCTCTGGGTCATGCCCCCATAGCGGCGAAATGGGGGCGTGGCCTCGCGGAAGAGCCGCGAGTATAGGCCATGCCCCCAAATTAGGCCACGCCCCGAAAATTTCATCGCGCCTCCGGCGCGCAGGAGCATCTCGTCCCGCCTGCAGGACTTCAAAAGTTGGGAAGTATGCTACAATAATATTGAAAGCCAAAATGCTTGATTATGCAGCTACTATATTAAGAGAGTGGATTGTACGTGTGGGTGGTCACCACTGCCTACTCATATTTCTTCTGTTGTATACATAACTAGTTACCAGCCCCTTATAATGACCAAAAAACATAACAATAATGTTAGCACTGATGGAAGAATTTGCCTCCAGCACCAGCTGTTAGGGAAATAAATCCTTGTATAACCGCTGGCTTCACCCTACTAATCACTGCAGCCGTGCGGTTATAGCTGAATCTGTCTGTTCGGGCTGGCTGCAGAGAGCGGGTGGCTGCAGTGAGACAGAAAGGGTGCTGGCAATTGAGACAGAAAGAGGGCTGGCTAGTAAGACAGAAGGACTGGCTGCAGAGACACAGAAGGGGTTGTGGCAGGAGGGACATAGAAGTTGTTGGCTGCAGAATCAGAAGGGGAGCTGGCTGCAGAATCAGATGGGATGCTGGCTGTAGAGTCAGAACTGGTGCTGTCTGCAGAATCAGAAGGGGTGAAAGCTGCAGAGTCATAACTGGTGTTGTCTGCAGAATCAGGAGATGTGCTGGGTACAGAGCCAAAAGGGGTACTTGCTGTAGAGTCAAAAGAAGAGCTGGCTGCAGAGTTAGAATGTGTGCTGGCTGCATAGTCAAAGGGGGTGCTGGCTGCAGAGTCAGAACTGGTGCTGTCTGCAGAATCAGAAGGGGTGACAGCTGCAGAGTCATAACTGGTGTTGTCTGCAGAATCAGGAGGGGTGCTGGGTACAGAGCCAAAAGGGGTACTGGCTGCAGAGTCAAAAGAAGAGCTGGCTGCAGAGTTAGAATGTGTGCTGGCTGCAGAGTCAAAGGGGGTGCTGGCTGCAGTGTCAGAACTGGTACTGTCTGCAGAATCAGAAGGGGTGACAGCTGCAGAGTCATAACTGGTGTTGTCTGCAGAATCAGGAGGGGTGCTGGGTACAAAGCCAAAAGCGGTACTGGCTGCAGAGTCAAAAGAAGAGCTGGCTGCAGAGTTAGAATGTGTGCTGGCTGCAGAGTCAAAGGGGGTGCTGGCTGCAGAGTCAAAGGGGGTGCTAGCTGCAGAGTCCTGGCTGCCGAGTCAGCAGGGGAACTGGCTGCCGAGTCAGCAGGGGAGCTGGCTGCCGAGTCAGCAGGGGATCTGGCTGCCGACTCAGCAGGGGATCGTGGCTGCCGAGTCAGCAGGGGAGCTGGCTGCCGAGTCAGCAGGGGAGCTAGTTGCAGAATCAGACGGGGTGCTGGTTGCAGTGTCATATGTTGTAGAGTCAGAAGAGTTACGGACCATGGTGTGTACACACGGGTACAATCTGCATGAGATTTTGACTATATAGGCAAAATCTCATCGGGATTGCATGGAGATCGCATGGGTTTTTAACCCTTGCGATCCCGATGCACGTTCACGTATCGAAAGCAGAAAGTCTTGGCTGCCTTGACTATATAGTGCAGATCTACAGTATATAGTGAAAGTCGTATGCAGATTGCATGCATCCCTGATGCGATCAGATAGCATCGGGATTGCATTGCACTGCACGGTACTCACACCATGTGTACACACCATTGCACGGTACTCACACCATGTGCTGCACCAATCACAATTCTGCAAACAAAGTCCAGTGTCTGTTATATGATGAAGCCTGGCAGGGGAGTTACACAACTCTCAGGAATGCTCAGTACATTTGTGCAATCAAGCATGGCTTGCCTGCTGATGGTCTGCTCCAGAAATCATTGTCATAATGCCAGTTAGGGGAAGCTGCAGCACTAACCCACTCCCATGCTCAAAAGCATTACTAAGACCAAATCCACACACAATTATGGTGCAAAACATACATGCAGACCGCAGGGGGTGGTTAGCTAGAGGAGGGCCCAGGGCCACTGACCACTTGTTACTCCAGTCTAAGCCACGCCTGGCCATACTCCATTTATGCCATACTGAATCTAGTTTACACAGATCAATCACCAGTAAACTCTACTCACCTATATGAGGCTACAGATTGTATGCAAGCAGCAGGGACATGTAACCCTTACATGAGCAAGTCATCACTTTCTTCCAGGATACAGATTAACTACACAGGTTCAGTGCCACTTAAAATCGACCTGACAGCCATCCGCACAACCTGTGTCATTAATATGTGTCCAGGATGAAAGGGATGGTTTGGCCGAACTATCTAACCCCAAAGTGTGTCTGTTGCTATCCAGTTTGTTTTATCACTTTATAGTATAGAAAAAAACAATTGAATCACCAGTGCTACAAAGCAAATAGAAGATGACAAAAGGAATAATGAATCTTTATGTATACATACCACTTTCCTCCGCCTGCGCCACCTCACAGGCCTCCTCATCCTCCTCTTCTTGGTGGTCCTCCGCAGCTGGCACCACCTCCATTTCAGCTGCTACCACCTCCTCCTCCACCAGCTCCTCCTGCTCAACCACCTCTGCAGCCTCCTCCTCCTCAACCACCTCTGCAGCCTCCTCCTCCCCAATATATCCATCTGGCACCTCCTTCCGGCCCTGCTCCTCCTCGGCCTCCTCCCTGGCCTGTCTTTGGCGTTCACGTGCTGTAATAAAAAAAAAAATTGTTAATGAATGCACATGATTTTTACATGCATCATTCCTTTAAAAAAAATACATATACCTACATTACAGCATGTCAAACAGGAAGTCACACATATATAGTGAATGATTTTTCTAATCATTAGCAGCCATGTACCCACATTAACTGAAATAATATATTAAAAACATTCACTGGTTAATATGTAATATTTGCATTAAAACTCACATCTTGCGATCTGTAGCCTAAGGCGTTGCAGTAGCTCCGGTTGCCGCCGGCGCAGATCTGACCACCTTCGCTCCAATTGGGCCACGGACCTCCGCACCTGTGTGCGTGCGAAGATCCGTCTGCGGGCAGTACGATAGGCCTGGCGCTTTTGGGCATTTGTAATAAAGGGCCCCGCACGCCCTAGCCTGGTCTCCATGACAGACACCAGGACCCTTAGCTCAGCAGTACAGAATGGTGCTGCACGATGGGAGGTCGCCATTTTCCCAATGGGGCACCACAAGCAATCATCGACTGTCATTGGTTGGGAAGATTGTTATTTGGTATTAACTTTATTGTTCATTTTTACAGTTACAGCGTGTATGCGCCATAACAGACAGCTAACCCTTTGCATCGCAAACCCACACGTGCTGTACCTTTGCATAGTTTAGCAGACCATTATATATAATCTATAACATTCCCCAAACATGGCTATAAGCAACAGGTGAAATAGTCTGCATCACTAGCCACTTACACCTAACTCAACACGGTACTAAACAGCTATTTTATACAAATAGCCAATAGTGGCAGACCTTTTCCCAAAATTAGGCCATGCTGCCATGTGTACACTTACCTTCTACTGGCCCATACTACAGAGGTGGAATGAAAAGTAGCTAGCATCCAGCCTGAATTTGGAGTGCTTTCACATGTGATTTGGATGCTAGCACTGATTACTTGTGTCTAAGTGGTGGACTGGATTTACATATGGAATGGGTAGTGTCAGTTGTACTACATGCCAAACAAGTGCACAGTACAGATGTACAATCAAATATACATTTCATGTGTGACCTCAGTTTTATTTGGTCTTTGGTGTTGGAATCTGCATTTAGCTACTAAATCAGACTTACTCAGTTTGCCAGGTTTTTGAGAAAAATTTATCCACACCAAGGGGCGTCCCGTATGCGCCGCACGGTTGACGCTGGCGTACGGGACGCGGCCGTACGGAACGCAGGTTGCAGCTGATTAACGCCAATTACAGAAATAGTATTTAAAGTTGTCCTAGAAAGGCAAACACTTGTTGCAAACATGGCAGGCTCAGTCAGAGGAAGACCAGGTGGTGCAGAATCTCTTGTCCCGCATGGAGGCCAACACCACCTATGTCCCACTCAACCCAGAGCACCCAGATGGCCCATCAACATCAGGCCAATCAGTAGCTGGGCCATCCTCAGCATCAGCAGAATCATTGGGAACACAGCAGGTGGCTTCCCAACAGAGTAGCCAGCCCAGCACTTCAGGTACAGCAACCGGTGGCCGTGGCAGTGGCAGTGCCCGTGCCCGTGGCCGCAGTGGGGCAACAGAGGAACCAACCACAAGAAACATGGCATATGAACCGCGGGAGCTTGACATCCTGGTGACCCGGGCACGTGATTTAATTGAGTGCCCAGCGGTGAAGTTGACACACACAAGGAGATGGAAGATCTGGGAGGAGATAACGGCGGAGATTAATGCAGTGGCTCCACAAGTTCGTCAGACGGAGCATGTTAAGAAGAGGCAAGTACATGTGTGTTACATTTGAGTAGTACAAGTCCAGTAATGTTAACATTCAATATTAGATGGAGTTGGGCAATGGGTGTTCACGTTGCTTGGAGGCACAGACATGTTGGCCATGACATTGAATTGATAGTTATTGGAGGGTGACTGTTTTTGTATCTTCTAAGGGTTGGTTTGAAAAATGAATATAATGTAAGTTTGGTGTCAGTAGGCACATGTTGTATTATGTTTCACATTGCAATGGGTGCTACAGCAAACATGAGGAGTTACATGTATTAATATGTACACTTTGATTGCAGGTGGCACGACTTCAAAGGCAACCTCAAGAAGAAATTGACCCAGCGGTGGGAACACAGCCACACCTCTGGGGCTGGCCCCATGCCATCCAAGCTGGCGCTCACCCCCCTGGAAGAGATGGCCCAGTGCTGTATTGCAGTGGAGGAGGTCCGGGGGGTGAGCACTATAGACAGCGAGTCCCCAGCGGAAGTGATGGCTTCTACGCTTGAAGGTAATTATTTGCCAGGCCATAAGTAGATGTTTAAAATTTGGCATGGAATGTGTGGTAATTGGTAATTTCTCGTTCAACAGCATCCCCACCGCTTGGTCAAGATTCTCTTGAGGAGGTTGTGGAGTCTGTGCCACCTGGCCCCAGTAGCAGGCCCGTGCAGCAGCAGCCGGGATTGTCCGCGGCTGAATTGTCCATGTGGGGCCGTGTGCTGGATAGTATTGTGCAGCAGGGAGAGTCTGCATTCGAGCGGGTGCGTAGGGCCGAGGAGGTGCTGCAGGGTTTGACCACCAGCCAGCAGAGTATTGCTGCGAGCCTGCAGGCTATGAGTGCCAGCCAGCAAGCTATGAGTGCCAGCCACCAAGCTATTGCTGCTAGCCTGCAGGTGCTGGCTGATCAAGCCCTGCGGCAAAATGACCTCCTCCTCCGCCATAATGAACTTATGGTGGAGCTAGTTACCAGCAATAGGGCCCTAATGTCACCCGCTTCGGGTGCATTACCAACATCATCACTCCCTGCTGCCAGAGGGGGAAGAACATCCACCCCCTCACCAGCATGTGCTCCACATGAGCCACCATCTGACTCTGGCCGTGGACGAGGCCGAAGAACTGCTGCACGTGGCAAGGAGCCTGCCAGGGGCAAACGTGCCCGCAAATGAACTTGTGTCCCCATTAATCTCCCCCGTTATGTCTTCCCAAATCTTCCATTGAGCTGTGTGTGTCAGCATCCTGTGTCCAAATCCGTGCCCAGGGTCACCACTTTTGCCCGCGGTTCAAATGTCATGTTTGGTTCCCCTGTTGCCCTGTTTCGGCTAGCATTACTGTGTGCTGTACTTGAAGTGTTGGTGCTGTACTTTTGTTGTGAAGCCACCTGATGTGTTCCTAATGATTCTGCTGTGGCTATTTATTCTATATTATTTCTTTTTTGTCCTGTTATGGTCCCATTTGTTTTGTGATGTTTTTGTCATTTTTGGCAAAGTTTCTTTAATAAATGATATTTTGGACCCACAAATGTCTGTATTAATTGATACATGCAGAAGTGCCATGTGTATTAGTATTATTAATATTAAGTTGTGTGCATTATTTGCAGTGTAAAAGTGTGTGACAAGTGCAGCATGTAATGTTCCCTTTAAGCTGCAATGCTTCCAATTGTAGCAGTGAGAAGCGTGTAATTTACAAGTAATGGGTAAAGTATGTGATTGTATTGGGTTCAGGTGACATTGGTTGAGGTGCGTCCGTCCTGATTAGGCGTTCCGATTGCCTAGCGCATGACCGAGTGGTGTCCGCAAAGCAAGAGTAGCCTTTTGGACACCGCACATTTCTTCCCTTTTTGTTCGCGTGCATTCGGCGTGCTGTCCGAATGCACGCCTACCAAAATATGTGTACTCCCCCGTGTCCGCCCATGTTTCCGCCCAGTTTAGCCCACTTTGAAACTACGCCCCTGTGTCATTCCGCATGACGCCCATAACACACCCATATTGCCCGAGTGATTGCGGTGCACATTTCTGTACGGTATTAATGAGAACAAGTACGGAGACCATGCGTGGCACATGTGCGTCGCGTTCTCCACGCATGCGCAGACGGCTAAAAAACGCCATCCGAAAGAATACGGAAAAGTACGCACCGATCAGTCGTATCTGACTGCTTTGTAATTTCCCCTCCGGAACACGACTTTGCATACGACTAAATCAGTCGTATGCAGCCGTAGGGGAAATACCAATACGAAAAACTAGGTTTTTCATATTGGTAAATTTCCCCTATAACTTCAGTTTCTGGGGAACTGAAGACAAATTAGAAATTTATAGAACAAGAACTCCGGTGTCTTCAGTGTTCTCAGGATATAACAGCATGACTTAACTGTTACACATCCAAACAGGGGAGCAACAGGGAGCCTAATACAGAAGCATAAAGGAGAATACACAGGGTCAAGAGTGACACGTACGTTCTCACATTGCCTAGCAACTATTCTTACTTCCTGCCATGTAATAAGTATTAAATCTTTTAGCGTTGTTGTTCAGGGTTGTACAATAAATGTTAAAGACAGGTATGAGAATTATACAACAAGATGAATTTCTCAGGGCTGATTAGTGTCTTGGTCGATGCATCCACAATCCTTGTCTAAAGCATACTTGCCTACTTTTGAAAACTAGTTTCAGGGAGATTATAATTGGTGATAGAATTTTGCAAAGCGCCCTATTGGAGGTGGCGTTTCATGCTCCACCCACAGCGCGTGTCTACTTCCATATATTAAGAAATTGTGAAAAGAGATTGTGAACGTGGCACCTAGAAGCGTGGGTGTGTCATTTAAAATGACTTATATCCAAATGTAGATGAACCCCAAAGCAGTTAGTAAGAGCTACTACACTTGGTAAAGTGCTGGGAAATGGCGCTGATGATTCAATGTAAATGTATCTGTTTCTCATTCCTTTTTTCCCCCAAACTGTAACAGCATAATGTGGGATAGGTGAAATGAGGGAGACTGGTAGACAAATGAGGGAAAGAGGGAGATTGCTGCTATTTCAGGGAATCTCCTGCAGAAAGCATGAGGGTAGGCAACTATGGTCTAAAGACGCCTATACTCAGTGCTGTATTGGGTAAATCCTCTCATCCCCTGACAGTGGCGTTAGAGAATCAGGGATATAAAATTGTATAAAAATCCCAATCCCCAGATCCTGGAAGGGATTGTGGAATTGGGACTTTTTAACATGCTTATTTCCCTGATCCCCAGACGGTTTGCCGATCATTGCTGGCTGCTGATCGGCGGAACGGTGATGCCGGTGGGTCGGGAGATCACAAACAATGGTGTATGGGCACCTTAACTCCAAGTAAAGTAACAATCAGGGGTGTGAGCAAAACTTTATAGGTTCACTATCAAAATATAGAAGGGGCCACTGTCCTGAATGCTTCTTGAGAGATAGCTCTCTGCAGCAGCTATTACAGTTATGAGCCTTAATGGTGCTCTAGTTTATTTCTGAACCATAGTAGTGCCACAGTTAATATAATGCCCCATAGTAGTGCCCTAGTCTATTTTATAAACCATCGCAGTTCCCTAGTTTACATGATGTCACATTGTAGGGCTGCCAGTACACATTATGGGCCTTATTCTAGTTCACTCTTTCTGACAAAATCCTTCTTAAATGGACAAAACCATGTGCACTGCAGGGGGGCAGATGTAAAATGTGCAGAGAGAATTAGATTTGGGTGAGTTATTTTGTTTCTGTGCAGGGTAAATACTGGCTGCTTTATTTTTACACTGCAATATAGATCTCACTTTGAAGTAATACCCCACCCAAATTTAATTCTCTCTGCACAAGTAACATCTGCCCCACCTGCAGTGCACATGGTTTTGTCCCTCTAAGAAGGATTTTGTCAGAAAGAGTGAACTAGAATAAGGCCCAATGCCACACAGTGGGCAGATGTATCAAGCCTTTAAAAAAGATAAACGCAAGTGTGATAAAGAGTGATACACGTCCACCCAATTAGCTCATAAGTGTCATTTTTTTCAAACACAGCCTATAATATGACAGTTAATTGCTGATTGACTGGATTTTTATCACTCTGTCACCATTGCGTTTAGATATATATATTGTAAGGCTTAATACATCTGCCCCAGTATACCCAGTTCACATTATAACATAGAGTGTCCTCAATTCTTATTATGTAACATTACAGTGCCCCAGCTATTAATATGTAACATGACAGTACCCCCACATTACACCAAGCAGATCAGAATATAACACATGACAGTGTCCCCCAGTACATATTTTGCGACATTAGAGAGGCCTCCAGTTCAAATGATGCCACATTTTAGTGCCTACTTAGGGGATGCATCTTGTTCTGACGGAGCCTGCCACCTCCCCGCTGCACCCTCGCCACTGCCCACACCTTCCCTAACCCTGAAGCGGAGACAGGCAGGGTTTCCGCCATCCACTGTCGAATGAAGGGGACACATGTGTGTGTGAGACGATCGCTCATCCCCGTCAGATGCAGCGCCTCTCTGCCAGCAATCACCAGCTTGGCGATACTCTGGGTTGGCTGAGAGGCGCTATATCTGTAGTAACTTATCATATCATTTATGATATGCAACCAGTTGTAAATATCTAACCGTAAAATATATACTAGTAAATATCTAAAACTCGTCGATAAATGGGCCCCTTACTATGGGGGAGATTCTCTAAGAATCTCCGCCCCCCTTCGCATATTTAATTATCGCATATGCTGTAACATATGCGATAATTAAGGCAAAGGACAGCTCTTGCGTTAAGAGCTGTCCTTTGCGGTGAGAGTCGCTGGGTCCCAGCAGGTCCCGGCGGCTCTCCCCTCCCTCCCACACCCGGCGCTGCTGCGCCGGGCTCTCCTCCTCCCTGCACCCGGAAGAGGATCAGTGCAGGGAGGAGGTCACAGGTCCGGGCAGCACTGCGCTGTGCTGCCCGGACACAGGTGAGGGGGGAGGGGGCGATGCGGGGCGGCGGGGGGTTGGCATGGGGCGGCGGAGGGTTGCGATAGAAGCCCATTGGCTTCTATGGGGCATCGCCAGATTTTTCTGGAGATGCCCCCCGCCGCGGTAACCCGGCGGCGGATGCTTACAGCATCCTAAAATGCGGTAAAAACCCTGATAACGGGGTTTTTACCGCATTTTTAGCTTAGAGAATCTCCCCCTATATGTGGGAAGGGAAGACACAATTCCATATCACACATCCATGCAGATAAGGGTTTCTGTTGCTTTAGAATTTGAGCAGATTTGTTTTTATTATACTGTTGGTAAATTATTATGCAAAAACATAAACATAATGCCATCGTTTTAGTTTAGGAAAATGTTAGTCTTATAGATAAAACTTGAATATAAAATGTATTTGCATATTTTCACAGATCATTAACTTAAGAAAAATTAGAAAGAATGAAATATAAATTTTTAATCTTCTTTAAGGTTTATTTCTTACACACAAAAAATTCCAGACTGCTATCAGTCCTGTCGTTTCTTCTAGACAATAACGCTAGATTTTCAGACATAAAGCTTGCCAGCCAATAAAAGCAACTGGCAGTTCTGTGGTTTGTGTGAAAATCAAATAACAAAGTGTAATATGTATACATAATTTATAATCTCCCCGATGCAGCATTTAAAAAGAGAACAAGATTTACTCTGCTAGAAAACAGCAGATTTATTTAAAAACAATGACTTAGAAAAAGACAATGAATTCATTAAATAAAAAAATACCAGTAGGAAAACTCAACAAAAGTTTCCTGTGTCGCAGTTCAGAGCACACCAGCCATGAAAAGAAAAAAAAAGGATTTGATCAATTGGATTGCATTACATTTCCCAATCTGATAATATGAAAATGTTGTCATTAACCACTTGAGTGGTATGCCTGGAAATTTTCCGGAGCTTAGCTGTGCTGCTGCAGCGGGCTGTCCCTGAAAATTTCCGGGCATACCAATAATATCAAGGTGTGCGCCAGTGGTGCCTGCAGCTGTGCACCACTGGCGCATCACCTCTCCAGGCAACCCCCATCTCCTCTCCCCTCCCCTCCGTGCAACGGCGATTGTACGCTGGAGCTCCCCTGCCACTGCTCCCACCACCATTAGTTACAGGGAGCGGGCGGTAGACTCGTTGATGTTCAGGGCTGCTTGGGGGGACTTGGGAGCGCTCAGAAGCCTGACTCCTCCCAAGCCACCGCAATCATCCCTGAGCCAGCCGCCTGTGGTCACTGCTGGCTGTGACTGGAGGCTGGGGCAGCAGCAGGGGAGCTCCGGTGTACAAACGCCGGAGTGGAGGTGAGAGGGGGTCACTAAGTTCTGTAGTGGGTTTTGCTGGGGCAGGACAAACCTGCCCTGGTAGGTTTGTCCTGCATGAGCAAAACCCACCATTCAAGGTGTTAAGGCGGGCCTTCGGATGAAAACCTGATCCACTTACAGTGTACTCAGAAAGTATTGAAAGCGCTTCACTTTTTTCCCATTTTGTTATGTTACAGTACATTTTTATCCTAAAATTGAATAAATGTATTTTTCCCTCCAAATTCTACACACAGTACCACACAATGACAACGTGAAAAAAGTTTTTGGGAGATTCTTGCAAATTTATTACAAATAAAAAATAAGAAATCACATGTACATGAGTATTCACAGCCTTTCCCACAAAGCTCAAAATTCAGCTCAGACGCATCCTGTTTCCACTGATAATCCTTGTAATGTTCCTACACCTTAATTGGAGTCCACCTGTGGTAAATTTAGTTAATTGTACATGATTTGGAAAGGCACATACCTGTCTATATAAGGTCCCACACTTCATAGTGCATGTCAGAGCACAAACCAAGCATGAAGTCAAAGGAATATCTGTAGACCTCCGAGACAGGATTGTCACAAGGCACAAATCTGGGGAAGAGTACAGAAAAATATCTGCTGCTTTGAAGGTCCCAAGCACATAGACCTCCATCACTCTTAAATGGAAGAAGTTTCGAACCACCAAAAAAGTCACCAGGAACCCGAAGGTCACTCTGTCAGAGCTAGAGCATTCATCTGTGGAGAGAGGAGAAATTCCAGAAGGACAACCATCTCTGCAGCAATCCACCAATCAGGCCTGTATGGTAGAGTGGCCAGACGGAAGACACTCCTTATTAAAAAGCACATGGTAGCATGCCTTAAGTTTGCCAAAATGCATATGAAAGACTCTCAGACCATGAGCAACAAAATTCTCTGGTCTGATGAGAATTTATGTAACTCTTTGGTGTGAATGTCAGGCATCATGTTTGGAGGAAACCAGGCACCGCTTATCACCAGACCAATACCATCCTTACAGTGAAGCATGGTGGTGGCAGAGTCATGCTGTGGGGATGTTTTTCAGTGGCAGAAACTGGGAGACTAGTCAGGATAGAGGATGTGAAATGAATTCAGCAATGTACAGAGATATCCTGGATGAAAACCTGCTCCAGATCGCTCTTGTCCTCAGACTGAGGGGAACTGTTCATCTTTCAGAAGGATAATGACCCTAAACACATAGCCAAGATATCAAGGGTGTGGCTTCAGGACAACTCTATGATTGTCCTTGAGCAGCTCAGCCAGAACCCAGACTTGAATCCGATTAAACATCTCCGGATATATCTGAAAATGTCTGTGCACCGATACTTCCCATCCAACCTGATGGAGAGGTGCTGCAAACAGGAATAGGCAAAACTGCCCAAAGGTGTGCCAAGTTTGTGGCATCATATTCAAAAAGACTAGAAGCTGTATGTTGTGAATACTTATGTACACGTGATTTCTTAGTTTTGTATTTCTAATAAATTTGCATAAATCTCCAAAAAACTTTTTTTCATATTATGGGGTATTGTCTGGAGAAGTCTGAGGGGAAAATGAATTTATTACATTTTGGAATAAGACTGTAACATATCAAAATGAGGGAAAAGTGAAGAGCTGTGAATACTTTCCGGATGCACAGTACAGCATCTTCTCCATATATATTTGTGGAGCCATGGAATCGTGCACCAACCTTATGGCAGATGCAGATACTCAGGAGGGTATTTATTAAAGCTCAGAGGGAGATAAAACTGTGAAAGAAAGAGCACTGGCCAATCAGCTTCTGCCTTAAATTTTACTAGCTGTGTTTGAAAACTGACAGTTAGGGGCCAATTGGTTGGGTATTTTATCTCTCAAAACGTTATCTCTCTCCAAGCCGTTGACATTTCTTTTCTTTTTCTTTTTTTTCAGGGTGCAGGAGTTATGATTAGGCACTAGCAGGAACAGTAGCGCACGCAGGGGGGTTTCTGAGTACCCAGAAAACCCCCCAGTTATCTACGGACCCTAGACTGAAAGCTGAGGGTCCCCTCTTTCAAAGGGCACAATAATTTTAAAAATCGGCCGTGGGGAACCAGAGATATCTGACTTCAAAGCAGTGGTCCCCATCCAAGCCTGTTAATTGCTATTCCCAGTCAGATATTTAAGATTCTGTCTGACGTAGAGTTTTTCTGAGGGTATATTCCAAAAGCTGAGACTCTCCCCCGTTAATTGACACTAGCAGCTTGTCTCTACTGTCCCCAGAACCAGAGATATCAGCCTTCGAGCAGCTGGTTACTGCTCCAGCTCCACACACCTGGTATGTAGTTTTATATTCTCGTTGGCGGATTGCTCTGCCTACTGAACTCTGATCCCCTAGTCCCCAATACCGTTTGGTAGGTGGTATTCTCTAGTTTTTAATTCCATTAAAAACTAAGAAATCTAGTACCGGCAACTGGAGATATCTGCAGTCAAGCAAGCTGTCCCCCACCAGCAAATTATGAATAATAAGCCCACTCCACTATACACCACTCCTCTGCATATTAAACATCCTCTACCACCCTGGAAGTTATGTATCAGGCCCCCTTCATTCAGCCCAATGCCCCCTTCTCCCACCTCATCTCCCACCATCTGTGCAGTAAAGGGGTAATTAGTGGAAATTACTGACCCAGGCCCTACATGCTGAGCGGTACCCCCTACCACCTGTGGGACATCAAAGCTTCAGCTCATAGCACCCCCCACCCCTACCGCTGGAGGATAGGTAGGGGCCCCAATACATGCCTATGCCCAGGGGTCTACACTGCTGTTATGTATATGTATATATACAATATATATATATATATACACACACAACAAAATCCCCAAAATTGCGCTTCAATATATACACACCTGGTGGTCGCTATTAGACACTTAGGTTCCCTACCAGTAGGAACCTAACAATTTCTACTAGCCACAATAGTGTCCTCAGCGCCCTATGTGCAATATGTAATGTCCATTCAATAAAAATTAAAAATTATGTAAAAGAACAAAGATGCTTGTAGCTTCTGTTTTTCTGGAAAATTCCTGTTTATTTTGATCACTACCCAACGCGTTTCGTTCAGGTTAGGAACTTCATCAGGGGCTTTTTTGATCTTCTGAATAATTATGCCTATTCTTAGGTTTTAATTTAATACACCGAAATTAAAACCTAAGAATAGGCATAAATATTCAGAAGATCAAAAAATCCCCTGATGAAGTTCCTAACCGGAACGAAACGCGTTGGGTAGTGATCAAAATAAACAGGAATTTTCCAGAAAAACAGAAGCTACAAGCATCTTTGTTCTTTTACATAATTTTTAATTTTTATTAAATGGACATTACATATTGCACATAGGGCGCTGAGGACACTATTGTGGCTAATATATATATATATATATATATATATATATATATATATATATATGTGTGTGTGTATATTATTATTATTATTTATATACATTTGGTCTATCTATAATACTTTAACTGACTCAGCATTTACTGGGTCACCTAAGTGCCCCTCTCTGGAAACCCCCTTCTGAAAATCCTGCGTTTGCCCCTGAGGAAGGGTTATGATCAAGTTGTGTGTGTGTGTGTGTGTGGGGGGTGGGGGGGGGGTGGGGTTAGGGTTAGGCAACTAGAAGGGAGGGTTACAAGTGGCACAGGGTTGTATACTTTCCTTAGTGAAAATTGATGGGCTGGGGGAAAAATCAATCAGTTTCAGGAGAGTCTAAAGAGAGATGAATTTGCGCTCTGTTATACATATGTCACATTTTGAGTCTGAAGAGAGGAGATGGTCTGTGTGCAGCCTCCTCCGGCTGGGCACCCTCCTCTCCGCCGGGAGCATTGACTGGAGCAATAGAGTCTGAGCACTAGATCGCACAGACCCTAATCAGCAAGTGTGAAGATCCAGAAAAAAAAAGGTGTGGTGGCAATGCAGTGTTTTTGAGTGCTCAGTCTCCACTGCGCATGCAAAGATCGTAAAAAAAAATGGGTGCCGTGTAATTTTTCCAATGATTTCGGCAGTACTCCAGGTTGAAGTATGCATGGTGTGGGCCCCCTGGGAGTCAGGGGCCTATGTGCACTATGCCCACTGCACCCATTATAGATACGCTACTGCTCAGTGTGTATGCACGGAGTGATTTATTAAACAGCGATTTTCATAGCACCGCTCATGGGCAAAATATGTATGCACCTTTAGTCCTGAAATAGGGCAGTATTCACTGAGAAAAATTCGCCGTGTTTTATGGCGAGTTTGTGCTTTTCTCGCGTTGGACGGAGAATTTTGGTCTCAAAGAGCGAACAACCCTATTCAACGTGCACTTCTCGCCGTCTTTCTAAGTGATTTTCGCCGTGTCTCTCCGTGTAGCAATTCTCCATCTTTTCATGGAGAAGTGGAATGTGAACTTTTAAAATAAAAGTTTTTTGTTTTAATTTTGGTGTCAAAAAATCAGGAATTTTATTCTGAGAAGGGGCATGCTATTTTTATTCATGTGCTTATAGCACATGAATATATATTTAATTTAAAAATTATTATAAAATTTTTTTTACACAGAGCAGCCAGCAGGTGGCCGGGAGCCGAGCCGGTCATTAGATATTCATATATTCACTGCACCCGATCATTACATATGCACGATCGGGTACAGTGAATACCCGGTCCCCTGTTGGCTCTCCCGGGGGGCAGCCTGTGCTGCCTGGCTCCCGGGGAGCCCACCTCCCCCCCACATACGTTCTGGGGCAGGCAGGGAGACTTCCATCTCCCTGCCTGCCACCGTCCCACGGCTTCCTGCAGCGGATGCTCGTCCGCTGCAGGGGTTAAGATTCGCCACAAGGGGCAACTCACCCCTCCGACATTGAATACTGGGAGAGCGAGTGTCAGCCAGCCCTCCGGAACACAGCGAGCGTGCAGCGAATCCTAAATAGGATTCGCTGCACACAGCGATATTTTACATTGAATACTGCCCATAGACTGATATCTGCTGCAATTTTTTTTCTTTATGTTTTTATTTAATTTTCACATATACATAAAAAAAAAAAAAAAAACAAGCATACATATCGGGAAATAGTATTCAAGGTCAAACGAATATAAACAATAATAATAATTATAATAATATATCAATATAAAAAGATATTGCAGAGAAATTACCCACCTACTACTTATAATCCGTAACGGATAAAAAGAGTCCAGCTGTAAAAAAAAGAAAATGGTTCGATGCGAAGGCCGGGAAACCGGACCAGCCAAGGTGCCAAGCATTCATATCAGAATCAGACAGCTTGTCTGAAGATTTGTCAATCCCATCTATAGGGCAGCCATGGAGAAAAGACCATGGCGATTTGGTAATATGTACTAGAGGAACCTGCGATACATCATCCCAAAACCGGGCAATATTGGGACATGTCCACCAAATATGGATGAAGGTTCCTTGCTCACCCCATTCTCTCCAACAATGGTCTGAGGCCGAGCTATACATTTTACGTAGGTGAATCGGAAATAAGTACCACCTATAGTGAATTTTATAGGAGTTTTCTTTCATTGCCGAAGATATAGAGGCTTTGGAGACCCTCTAGTGTATGGTTGACCAAGAGTCCTTGGCTGGTGTGTCTCCTAGATCCCTAGTCTATTGTGGAGTTCATGTTGTGGTGTGCTTGGGAGTTTGGCAAGGAGTAAATAAGTGTATAGATCCAAGATAATCCCTTTACATAGGGGATGGTGCAGACTAAGAGATTCAACTATGGTCAGGGATATGGTAATCAAAGCAATGGGTAAGGAATCAAAAAAGTGGTGTAGTTGGATGTACGTAAGTCTACTTACAGAAGACAATATGTACTCCATCACGTAGGACTTCTAGAGAGGCGCATTTGTCAGAATCAAGGAGGTCGGAGACCACTCTGATGCCTCCACCCAACCAAGAAGCAAAATGCCTGGCATTGAAACCTGGAGTGTACTATACATGTCTAGTGTCTGAAATAAGATAGTGGGCCAGATGCACTAAGCTTCAAAAGTGATAAAATGGAGAGTGATAAACAACCAGCCAATCAGGTATAAACTTTCCTGGTTCTCATCTTACCTATCTGATCACTCTTTCAGTGTTTGCTTCTCTGACTCTACCTCCTCTTCATTGCCTCTGTCAGTCGGAATTCTGCAAGGTTCTGTTTTAGGTCCTCTGCTTTTCTCAATATATTCCTCATCTCTTGGCAAACTAATCAGCTCTTTCGGATTTCGGGTTGGTATCATTTGGTCTACAGCATGATGGTCGACAGTCATTAGGTCGACACCATTAGGTTGACATTGGAAAATGTCGACATGTGTCTAGGTCGACATGGTAAAAGGTCAACATGGTTATAGGTCAAAAGGACATTAGTTTGACAGGTCATTAGTTCGACAATGTCTAGGTCGACAGTCAAAAGGCCGACATGGGGTTTTTCACAGTTTTTTTACCTGAATGTCAACACAGTCGACATGGACACAGTTTAAAGTGCACTGCATCCCCTTGCATCGCTCGCTGCACTCGCCATGCGTCGGGCACGGTGCCTTGCTAAGCTACGCACACTATGTTATTCTCCCACCACACCCTAGTGGATGGTAGGGCATGAAATACCGCCTGTCGGCACATGTCGGCTCAAAAAAACAGTGAAAAACCTCATGTCGACCTTTTGACTGTCGACCTAGACATTGTCGAACTAATGGCCTGTCGAACTAACGACCTGTCGAACTAATGACCTTTCGACCTATAACCATGTCGACCTTTTCCCATGCCAACCTAGACCCATGTCAACATTTTCCCATGTCGACCTAATGGTGTCAACCAAATGACTGTCGACCATAATGCTGTAGACCAAATGACCACATCGGATTTCAGTATCACTTGTATGTGGACGATACTCAAATCTATCTATCAACCCCAGAGTTGTCACCAGTGGTCTTGGGCCAAGTCTCTGAATGTCTCTCTGCCATCTCATCCTGGATGTCATCTCGCCAACTCAAACTCAATATTTCTAAAACAGAATTACTTACATTCCCACCAGCCAAGTGGCCAGACAACTCGACAATCTACCCTACCCCACAAGCTTGTTGCCTGGGGGTCATACTCGACTCTGAACTGTCCTTTGTTCCCCACATTCAATCTGTCTCCAAATCATTTTACATGCATCTAAAAAACATATCCAAAATACGACCGTATCTCACACAAAACACTATTTAATCTCATCCATGCACTCATTATATCCCGCATGGATTATTGCAATAGTCTCCTAATTGGTCTTCCCAAGAACAGACTCTCACCAGTGCAATCGATTTTAAATGCTGCTGCTAGGCTGATCTTCCTAGCAAGACGTTCATCGTCTGCTGATCCGCTCTGCCAGTCCCTCCATTGGTTGCCTGTATTTTACCGTATTCAAAATAAAATACTTCTGCTAACATATAAAGCTATTAACCATACTGCACCAGCTTATATCTCTTTACTCATCACAAAATATCTCCCAACTTGACAGCTCCGCTGTGCACAAGATCTGCGTCTCTCTTCTGCACGGATCACTAGCTCCAATTCACTATTACAGGACTTTTATTGGGCTGCTCCCACCCTTTGGAATGCCCTTCCATGCACAATAAGACTCTCTACAAGCCTCCAAACTTTCAAGCGTTCCCTGAAAACTCACTTCTTCAGGCAAGCCTATCATATTTAAGTACCACACACGGGATGCAGTTAAAATCCCGGCGGTCGGGATCCCGGCATTCAGAATCCCGACGCCGGAATCCCGACCGCCGAAATCCCGACACATTCTCCCTCCGTGGGTGTCCACGACACCCCTGGAGGGAGAATAAATTAGTGTGCCGAGCGTAGCGAGGCACCGGGCCCGCTGCGTGGCGAGCGCAGCGAGCCCGCAAGGGGGGGCGATCCACGTCCCCCCCTTGTCGGGATTTTGGCAGTCGGGATTCCGGTGTCGGGATTCTGAACGCCGGGATCCCGACCGCCGGGATTCAGTACTGAATCCACCACACACATAACCTTTTGAGGCACTTATGTATTATATAGCTTCCCTTCTGGACCTGTAACTTGGTGGGACTGCTGTGCTATTACTGGTGCCTGTCCTTGTGTTTCCCTCCTATGTTCCTATAGATTGTAAGCTTGCAGCAGGGCCCTCTTACCTCCAAGTCTGTCTGTTGTTACCCAGTTTGTTGTATCACTGTCTACTATTGTAAAGCACAACGGAATCTGCTGCACTATATAAGAAACTGAAAATAAATAATAAATAAATTAATTAATAAATAGTACGAGGTTGAGGTGATTAGCGAGAATCTTCTTGTAGATCTTTTTGTCAGTGTTCAACAGCGAGATGGGCCTGTAAATTGGACAGGTCCTTCCCCTCTTTTGGGATAACTATAATTCTGGCTTCAAGTGACTCTCTGGAGAAGGAACCCCCCGACATAACGGGGATAGAATGGCGTTAAAAGTTTTGTAATAATTGGCTGTAAAGCCATCCGGCATGGGGCTTTGCTGGATTCTAGGTTCTTTATCACTGAGGCAACCTCTTGGGCAACTATTTTAGAGCTGAGCAGTGCTAGGGCTGAGGTAGAGAGTTTAGGGAGTTGGATAAAAAGTTCTGGATTAATTCCACAGGAGAAGGAGTGCTACTTGTAGCGGAAAGATTATATAATTGGGTTTAGAACTTTCTAAATTTCTCTGTAATGGAGGTAGGATCGTGGATAGGTTGACCGGCACGTGTTTTAATTGAAAGGACATCATTATGTGATAGTTTAGTACACAATCTAGTTGTCAGTATTCTATCTGCCTTGACAGCTTTTTCATAGAAGGTCTGGTTAAGCCATTTAAGAGATGTTGATATCTGCTACTATTAGATGTTGATTGCTAGATGCCCAGTTCCTCAGGCAAAAAAAGATTATACCTTTTAATACATTAGAGAGACGTGGTGCAATATAATACTATCCACCGTGCTGTTATCCTTTGGCTCTGCCATTGAGGTGCAGTGACATTTACAGAATTTACAGTACTTGTTTGTGAATTTCATGGTCCGCTGGTTCCTGCGTAAATCTGTTCATATATATTCATATTCACTCCGGAAAATAATGCTTCTATACATTCTATGTGAGCCATACAGTATAATTGGCCTGCTTCTTCCTCCACTGGTACCTCATAAAACATGTTATCTTTAGATATTTTATGATGATTGAAAATGATCTCTATGAATTTTTAACCCACTGCATTGGGTTTTTTTTTATGTTAGTTATTTTGTTGCAACTCCCTGGAGTCTGTATATACAGTATTTTTTATTACATGCTTCAAGTCACCTAGTTAGTAGTTAAAACATATATATATATTTTTTATATATTTGTTGCTGGTTTTGCACTGTTTTATTATATATACTGTATATACCTTCTGCTCTCATTAGCACAGCAATTATTGCTTCTTTTTCTGTTTGCTTACTTTTGAGGGTAAGTGGATCTCTTTGTATTGCCAGCTGCATCAAGGATGAAGTTCCACTAATGATCTCCAATGCCAACAAAGGAGTCTAGGAGTCGGGTAATATGAGGGACTTCTCATACAGATCTGCGACTGTTACAAGGCTTGTGATTCCCATATTAAGTACAGAACAAGCAATGACAACTGAAGAACAATAGACATGATCATGGCAGAAATTATGGCTTTCTAAAGCAGCAGGGTGTGGTATAAAGGGATGGCAGTGAAAAGGTTGACAGTGTGTGTCTATGTGGGATACGGTCGGATGGTTGACCTAAAGATGGTCGACAGTCATTAGGTCAACACCACTAGGTTAACATAGTCTAGGTCGACATCGGACAAGATCGACATGGGTTAAGGTCGACACAAGCATTAGGTCGACATGATCTAGGTGGACAGTCAAAAGGTCGGGGTTTTTCACTGTTTTTCTTGAGCCGACATGTGCCGACACGTTGTATTTCATGCCCTACCATCCACTAGGGCGTGGTGGGAGAATAAAATAGTGTGCTGAGCGCAGCAAGGCACCGTGCCCGAAGCATGACGAGCGCAGCGGTGCACTTAATCCTGTGTCCATGCCGACTGTGTGGACATTCGGGTCAAAAAACCGTGACAAACCCCACGTTGAACGTTTGACTGTCGACCTAGACCATGTCGACCCACTGCTTGTGTCGACATTAACCTGTGTCGACCTTGTCCCATGTCGACCTAGACCCATGTCAACCTTGCAGTATGTCGACCTAGTGGTGTCGACCATATGATCCCATTTCGTCTATGTCGACATGTGAAAAAGGTTGACACATTTTTAGGGCGTCAAATTATAGATTTCATCACATGAAACACCAATCAGTGTATGCGTTCACTTATCTACTGTTCTGCTGCCGATGCGCTTTGGCAGAGGTTAATGTTCCCAGTTGTTGTCCACGTTGATGGTAAAGTAGGATTTTTATAAAAAAAAAACAAAAACCTTGTATCGAGAATATGTCATGTCAACCATTGTAATATCGAACATTTGAACCTGCCAATCTTTTGACCATGCCGTCCATATGCATGCCATATGGTGTCAAGCTATTGACTATCAACCTTGTGACTGACAAACTATCATCCAGATACTAATGCAGAAATGAAAGTCTCTTTTACCATGTACCGTATTGAACCACATATAGCTTGGAAAACAGCAATGCCACTTAAGATAACCCAGCCATCCCATCAGATCTGCTGAGCTGCTACATGCTCCTGTTTTCGCTCTTCAATTTGTGTTATATAGAACTGAATTACATTAATATTGTTACCTATCTTTAAAAGGCCTTAATACACACAGGGTGATTTTGAGTTGAAAGCAGCTCACTTTAACCGTTTGAGCTGATTTCAGCTCAAAGCTGCCCAGTCTGTATGGGCAAGTAATGAGTGGTGAGTAGGGTGGCCAATCCCGGGATCGGGATTGGCGGGATCTCGGGATTTGGCCTCAAAATGTCCGGGATTTCAATCCAGGATTGGAATATCCAATCCCGGGATTTTGGCATTAGACTGCTCAGTCTAATGCCAGGCAGCTTCTGAGCACCCGCTCAGAAGCTGCCCAGCTGTTCTCGACCCCGGCGTGTGGCCTGCGCAGCGTGACTCCCCTCCTGCCCAGCTAGTGCTGCCGCTACCTGCACGGAGGCCCCAGGCAAACAAGTAAATCTGCGGCACCAGGCACCCCCCCCCCCCCCGTAGCGCTGCTCTGCCCCGCTCCTGGCTGCTACGCACCCGCCCGCCCATGTAGGGGTGAACAGGGCGTGTTTTTGTTTTAGGGATGCCAATTCCGGGATCCAGAGAATCCCGGGATTGAGCATTTTTCTAAATGCCCCGGGATTTGCATTCCTAGTGGTGAGTGCTGATGCTCACTCCCGCATCATCGCCAGCTTGGGATTCATATTGCGGCTAACACCATCCACATCCACCCATTTCTGTGATACAAAATCGCAAATCCTCTGGAAAATTAGCAGAATGGAGCTTCAGTAGAGGTTCTGGCTAGAGAAAAATTCACATTAGGAAAAACGTTTCCTAGATGGCAGTGCAGTTTTAGTATACAGTAATAAAAACTGCCATAGATGTGACAGCACCAGGGCCGGTGCAACCACTAGGCAGCATTAGGCATTTGCCTAGGGCGCCGGCCACTGGAGGGCAGTAATGAGCAACAGAGGAAGACGCAGCAGCAGCTGCCTCCCGCCGAGGAGAGCAGGAAGAAAGGAGCTGGGAGCAGGTGAGTGAGAGGACCCCTGCCCCCCCGGAACCCGCCCGCCCCCGTCACCATCAACGTCAATCTGCGTTATTCGTTATCAATTCCCCAATACAAATCAGGTAGTAAAGTTTAAATATTCAAAAGCTATTTATGTCATTTATAAGAAATTGATATACATTGGATGTCTATAAGCGCTCCCTTTTGAATATTTATTTGTTTCTATCCAGTAGTCTAACCAACTATTTGGGAGCAGCTATGGTGGCATATTTGGTGGCATATTGGTGGCCGATTTGGTTTTTATTTATATGTTTATTAGGTCTCAATTGATAGACGATTAAATTTTATGTATTAATTTCCTTTGAGCCCGATTCTTAGCCTTTCTAGGTTGTAAAGTTTATAAATATTTCACACAATAAATCAGGGTAAACTCTTTACCTGGGTTTGCATGCAGTTGCTAAATCGGAACTAGCAGGTACAGTAGTGAAGATATGTGGCTTACCTGAGATATTGCATTAAAGGATGTACAATGTGTTATGATATTTGTAAAACGGGTATGGTATAACTTTTCTGCGCTCGCCACCTATTCTATTCTCCCTCTATGGGGGTTGTGGACCTCCACAAGGGAAAATAGCCCATGTAAGTTGGGATTCCAATTGTCAGGCTACTGACAGTCGGGATTCCAATGTTGGAGAAACAAATCAAGTCAATCTCAGTGACTCATCAGGCACCCTGTAAAACATGCCCTCCTGGTACTTACTAGGCGAAATACCATCCAATAAGACTTATCAGACTGGCATATTGTGCATATCGTTCAGTGTATATGTGAGATACAGTAGTCATTTGTGATGATGCTAGATTTGAGCTGCTGCACATCAAACATAGTGACATCGCTAGTGACACCATGCATGTTAATGAAGGATGGTACAGTGATCTTTTCATCCTTCAATAATATTGCTCCATTGATCAGGGCTGATGGAGATGTGGGAACCACTCTCCATCTCTCCAGTGTGTACCTGGCTTAAATGTGGATAAAAATGTCAGTCCAGACAGGGCCGGTGCTAGGGTGTCTGGCGCCCTCCTGCAAACTAATCCATAGACCATAAAGTGACAATTTGTGCTACAAAAAAAGGTTATGTTAGAGTACCTTTTCCCGTTTGATTTTTTTTTTTTTTGCTAGAGTACTCTTCCCCAGGATTGTAATGTATGACAAATATTTGTGTAAGTATTTGTGTAAGGCCGGGAAGGCTGAAACGGTGGCACACCTACATGAACACCTGTTTACAAAGTACACATACATCAAGTCTCCTCTCTGAATGAGAGTTGAGCGCATGGAGCTCCTGGGCCAGAACACTCCAGGAGGTGAAGTCTCGTGACAACACCTACCCGGAAGTGTTGCTGAGCAATGTTGAGCACTGTGGTATTGCAGCCGGTGAGTCTGCGGTGCACGCAGATCCCGGGAGAAGATACAGCGGCGGGGGGCGTCAGTGAGCAGGCATCGCACAAGCGGCGACAACGCATGCTGGAGCACTATAGCGTGCACCACACAGCAAGTTACCTAACAGCGGTACATGTTATGACATGTTATGACATTTTTTCATCTTTTCACTGTTGTGTTATTTTAGAATAAAGTAGCTATCCTTACAAAATATTGGATCACTGTTATATAATTCATAAATACACCAATAGACGTCGCATAATTTAGCATCACCCATACACATCTAGAAGGTGAAATGGAGGTGAGTATCACAAAGATACAGATGGGGGTCGGTCCTCAAAACCAGCGCTCACACAGATCTAACTACCACACCACCCTTAGGGGTGAATGGCGTCTCCTCTTCTCCAATATAGGGATTTCAACGGTTAATGTAACCCTGGATATCTCTCACACATCAGATCCTCCCAGATTCCATCAATAACCAGGTGTCCCTCATATGAAAAGAAGGAGAAGAATATTGCGCAATTCCACTTTTATTTTCTGCACAAGAGTTAAAACAATTCAATAGCAAAACAAGTCCAGGTGAGAGGAGAAGGGGTAGAATTTACCGGAGTTGATGGAGAACTGGATAAATGGCTCTCAATTGGGCATAAGCGGTGATAGATGTTATCCCGGGTGATCACAGCACATGTCCAAATGAGATATCCCCCTCTCTTTCTCCCCTGGTCCAAAACCACAGCAGGTCCAACGCGTTTCGGACACCAATGTGTCCTTGAAAAAATTGTTCTAACTCTTGTGCAGAAAATAAAAGTGGTATTGCGCAATATTCTTCTCCTTCTTTTCATATGAGGGACACCTGGTTCTGGATGGAAGGTGAGTGTGGAGCATATATCTTTGTATACATTTGACCCCTGGGGTGGAGAGTGGACTACTCCAGCTTGGCAGCCCTTTCAAATCATACAGTGAGCGCAGGTACTCATTTTGTGTTATCCAGAGATTGATATTAGACAAAGAGAGAGAGAGAGATGATAGATAAATAGATAGCTAGATAATTGATAGAAACAGACAGAGATAGATATATAGACAGAGAGAGAGAGAGAGAGACACACACACAGACAGACGATAGATAGATAGATAGATAGATAGATAGATAGATAGATAGATAGATAGATAGATAGATAGAGATATAGAGATATAGACAGAAAGAGTGACAGACAGATGATAGTTAGATAGATAGATAGATAGATAGATATAGACAGAGAGAGAGTAGATAGATAGATAGATAGATAGATAGATAGATAGATAGATAGATAGATAGAGAGTACAAAGAGATAGATAGATATAGACAGTGAGAGAGAGTACATAGAGAGATAGATAGATAGATAGATAGATAGATAGAGACAGAGAGTAGATAGATAGATAGATGTATACAGAGAGAGATAGAGAGTAGAGATAGATAGATAGATAGATAGATAGATATAGACAGAGAGAGAGAGTACATATAGATAGATAGATAGATAGATAGATAGATAGATAGATAGAGACAGAGAGTACATAGCGATAGATAGATGGATAGATAGATAGATAGATATAGAAAGAGAGAGAGATAGATATAGACAGAGAGTACATAGATAGATAGATAGATAGATAGATAGATAGATAGATAGACAGAGTACATAGAGAGAGAGATAGACAGAGAGACAGCGAGAGAGAAACAGAGATAGAGAGAGAGATATAGACAGGCACACACAAATAAAAATAAACTCACTCAGCCAGCTCCTCGATAGGCTCCCGGGCCATCTCTCTCGTGCAGAGCTCCACATTGAGATGGGGGCATTTAGAGGCTCCTACCAGTACTGCAGTTAGCAGTAACACTAACTCCAGAGCTTTCCTTTGTAGATTGCTTTTCCCTGCCTCCTCTGACGTTCACCCTTCCCCGCGTGCAGGTGGGTGATTCGTGTTGCCGACGCCACTGTCTGACAGTGTCACAGGCAGCAGCAGTCGACCGGAACAGGGTGCAGAGCAGGGAGAGCGCCTCTGCTGGCCTGCGCCTCCCTGCTTTGCATCCCTCGCTGAGTGGGTTCCGCCGGCCCTGAGTCCAGATGTGTACCTAGATATTTGTAGGCCCCATAGCAAAAGATTGTAAGGGCCCCCTATTTAGCAACTGATGGTGATAAATGTATGTAAAACGTATTAGCATACCTCCCAACATGACCCTCTCCAGGAGGGACACATTGCTCTGCCCCTGGACTTCCCAGGTAATGTATGACTGCCATCACCTGTGGTGAGCTAGTTAATTGATAAGAAAGGTGTTTCACCACAGGTGATGGCAATCCTACATTACCAGGGAAGACCAGGGGCAGAGCAATGTGTCCCTCCTGGAGAGGGTCATTTTGGGAGGTATGTATTAGTTAGACAGCAAAGATGGGCCCCCTTCAGCTCTGGGCCCCATAGCAGTTGCACCCCTTGCACCTATGGTAGTTATGCCCTTGTGTCAGTACCCATGTTATCAGGCAGTGGATTTACTTTTCCCTGTCAGCCAGATGAGTGCTGCTGTAATGAACAGCAGGAACACTGCATGCACTTAGCGTGTCACACACACACTGACTGTTGCATAATTGTTTTTGTCAAGATCATTTTCTACCTACACACCACACACTCACCACACAGTAGTATCCGCCTATTAGAGGCGTGCCTTATACTACAGCCCCGCCCCCTCTGCTCACCGTGCTCAGGTCCAGCTCTTGATTGGCTGACGAACTGACAAATAGCATATGGCGGAGCGCGGCTTCCAGCAGATGTCCAGACAGAGCCGGGAAGTTCTCCGCAATCTGCCCGCCTAGCGTGCCCTGTGAGCGGGCAGCGGACTCGCAACATGCTCCGTCCGGCCGCTGGTGCTCTGTTCCTGCTCCTCCTGCACGTGTGCCTTGCACCGAACCCCCGTACTGTCTACTCCAACCACTGGGCTGTGCGAGTGCAGGGGGGACCCGAGAAAGCGGCGGAACTGGCTGTGAAGTACGGCTACCTGAGCCTGGGGCAGGTGGGCATCATACCCGAGGGCTGTCTGTTGTGCTTGTAACACACTGTGCCTGCTGGTACCCGGCAGCTGCTATTTATTCATGCTGCAAACTTCACTGGTCCTCTTATACTACCCGGCTGTGTACCAATGTGCCTCTGCTGTCACTCCCTTTAATGCTTCTGGGTGGTGGGGAAGCAAGCATTGCATACATGAATATGTCACTGTTACTGATAGAGTTAGTTGTACTGTTTACTGTAGATTTTATATTAAATCATACCTATTATTATTATTATTATTATTATTATGTTACAGCAGCATATTCTGTGGCATTTTAGGTTTATGATCCACAGTGCCGGCTAAATAATCACTTTTTTTGTAGTGGATCTTTAAATGGTTTTTATAATTTTTTTTTTTTTTTTGTCTGTAACCTGTGTTGATAGTGCTGATTGTGCTTATGCTTACATACTGTATAGTATTGTCACACTGTGTACTATGCATTCAGGACAATATCCTGTGTTCTGCATGGGGTCAACAGAATGAGGCTCATGACTAATTTGACATTGTAGTTTGAGTGTAGTCTAATTTGGGTACTTATATGTTAGTTGGGCGCCCACTATAGATAGTACGCTCATTCCCCCACTATCCATGTTGGCACGGAGTCGATTTTATATAGTGTGGCGAGCGCAGCGGGCCCCGAAGCGTGGCGCGCGAACGCGGAAAACTAAGCAAATAGCTTAGTGGGCGCCCAACTAACATATAAGTACCCTAATTTGTGTAAGTGTTTGCGTTAACTTCTGTGTAAGATAATAATCAGGGTTGTATTACATTACTAGGAATTTGGAGTGTAATTAACACACCACATACTCCTCAATATTAAGTTTGGTCAGCAGGTGATGCTGTATTTGTACTGTGCGTAGTAAATTCAAATTGTCCATGCTTTCATTTTGTTTTAACGCAGATGGTTATTTTTGTTTCACTGATTGTATTGGATGGTGTTCATACAGTATGTTTAGTATAAGGTTGGTTTCCCATTGTTGTGCTTTGTTAAACAGTATGTTCGTTACTGCACTCGGTACTGTGTCTAAGTGATTGCATCTTTGTATGGGGTGTAAGATTATTGCAAGGTTTAATTGCTGCTGTTGGAAGATTATATGGGTATTTTACATTCGTATATATTTTTTTTCTTAAACACAAGATAAGACTTTGTATTTATCTATTCCAGATTATTTAATTTGCTGGTAAGGCTGAATTTTATTGTAGTCTGTATAAAGTCTGCTAGGAGCAATTTGCAATTAAACCGTGTTGTGTACTGTGTGTTTTGCTTGTTTGACAGCACCCTCATTATTACCTACCCAACATTTCCATTCTCCCAGGTATGGTCCTCTGTTATAAGACTAGTACATCTATCTGTAAATTCTTTACAGCTGAGTTTCTCTAATGATCAAGAAAGAGCTAGGATTGACTTACCACGTGTAAGTAACTGCAGCAGTAAGTAAGTTTATAATAAGTTGTGAGTGTGTGGGCACTTTCACAAACTTCGGGTAACTGTTTTAATATATCACAAATTCAATATTCCTGGTCTTGGATTGGCCAGGTTTGTGGGGAGGTACTTTGCATTGTCCTCTAGGTTAATTTCTGTTGATCTGCGGTCTAAAGTGATTTTCAATAATGTACTCCAACGTGGACGGATGCCTACATTTCCTGGCATGTTTTGTAGCAATTAAAGCATGCAGAATTTCTGTATACCATAATATAGCTGTCCTTATGACAGAAACATTGGCACTGACACACTCTTCTGCTGAGCATCTATTTCTATTCTGTGGCTGTGTCACAGTTAATCTTGCACTTGGATCCCTCTTACGGTTTGCTTAGATGTGAATTTCTGACTGTCCCATTTTTTTTGGAGCTGAAAATAACTTGATGTAAACTGCAACATGCTGCATTTTCTGTGGCATGGAAAATGTTGATCTTGAAATATTCTGGTTGTCATGAATAGCCCTATCTGTACTGCGTGCAGTCCAAGCAAAGCAGGCTTTCTATAGCCAAGTCTGAGTAGATAACATTTGACTTTCAAAATCGTTTATTCAAATGACTTCTGAGACATAATTGACGGCCAGTAAACTGAAATATTGTGTACTGGCCAGTAAAATATTACAGATCTAACGGTCACTAGGAATATGGCGGTGAGATGCTGTGCAGCAGTTTAGGAATCTCCTCTCTGCTTAAACAGTTTTGAAGTTTTAACAGCACCAATAAGTTGCTGAACTCAGTTGTTTGTCCCTTTCAGATGTTTGTCATAAATATAGAGCTTTGTTTGAGCACTGTCATAAGTAAGGAAGCTGTTGGGGTAAGATTAAAACCTGTCACGCACCAAAAGTAAGCTATTCCAGCTTAATGATGGTGTTGCATCAAACAGCAAACAGTCTGCTTTGACAGCAAGATAAACACCTTTCATACAAGCTGAATCTCTTACTGACACATTGTAGTGAAGATGAAAGGCTCTACTCCTGTCAAGGGTGAGCTTCAGCTCTGATAAATCACTGTGGCCTGATAGGTGAGGACTGTTTTACCTTCCTTTTAATGTCATTGAGAGCAGTTTTCCTGCTGTGAGCACTGATTTAACTCTTAAGTTGTTCCAATGCCACAACAATTTGGAATCTATGTATCAAACACCCAATGCTAAAATATAGTATTCCCATCTTTGTAATAATTGGTTAACATAAGAGATAGGCAGATCTCCTGTACTGAGGACTATCAATTGTTTTGGGCACTGGATGGAGCAATCCAGTTGTTTTGACCACACGTTCATTACCACTCTTGTTGCACCCCCATAAGCAGTGAGTTTACCTGCGTCTGGTGGCTAATCACTTCTAAAGTCTTGGTTACAGTTCCCAAACCATGGACTTTATTTGCACATTTCAGGAGACTGCGTGTAGAAATGTTGGGTATTCCAGCTCAATCGGCGCAACATTTAAAATCCTCCATCTGGCGCAGATTAAGAAGTGCTGCATAAGAAAAGAAAAAAAAAATACCTGTTCAGTCCACTGGTATAATATCTATGGTCCTGTCCTGGTTAGATAACGTTTTATCATTTTTTTCATAAATATTTATACATAGTTGTCAATTCAATTCAGCGCCGTATGAAAAGTGACGATAAGAAGCTTCCAGAGCTATTCAATTCAGCGCACTGTAATCCCCTCCTGGGGTGTGAGCAGAAATCTAAACTTGTGCTGCAATTTTGTTTTTCGCCATTAGTGTGGCAGGAACCGCTTTACTGCAGGTACTTAAGTAAAAGAATTCCGGTTCTCGCAGCTAAACGACTGACTTAAGTCGCAAGAACCAGCATCCTCTGACATAACAGCGTGGTTGATTGAATAGCTCCAGGAGATCCTTCCTGATAGTATTCATACCATGCTGAATTGCATTGACCCTATAGAGTAGGAATGGTCACCTCAGTGATTGTGTATCGATATCACAATTGCTACGGCATCAGCATGTGTGAATCAAACAAGAAGATATGTTGCGTGTTGTAATATATCTGTGATATCATGCCGCACATTTACAGTAACAATATACTGCCTCTGGTGGGCAGGTAAAACAGTTGGGCTGGCAGTTAAAGAAAAATTAAAATGTTGTAACGTGATACTACTATGCATACGTCTCCAATGGTGCCATGTTGGGCTACAAAAAGCTTGGCCTTTTGTCACTTAGTGGCCAACCAGCTACAGATGTGTCCAGTTATGTTGCTACATTGCATACGCACAGGCACACACATCACTGCAGCACTACTACCCGCTAGCAACTGCAGGTTTCCCATTCACTCTGTATGGGTCACTGGTGGGAGTATAAGTTCGCCCCAGAATCCCGTGACCTAACTGGAGACATTTGTGTGGCAGCAAATTTATTATCCAAACGAGCCCTCACTGGAAAATCTGACTTTTCCATGTACAGCCTTCTAGTACCATATGAGCAATAAAAGTGATTGTCAATGCTTTATACACTTTGTCCCATTATTCTTCTGTTAAGTGAGGGAGATGAGAGCCACTTGTTACAGCAGGCGTGAAGGGGATAGGTTGTAAATTCAGCACTGTGGGAATGTATAATTGAGTGAAAAAAGACTGTACGAACACCGCACAGGATATGAAATTCAATTTCAAATATGTAGAAAATGATAATCTCTGGAATAACTGACATCCAAGAGAAACCTTTTTAGTGGATCAACATGCACCTGTCAGATATACATCTGTTATCGTGCACCCTATTGTGACTGTCAGTAGTGCGCCACTATGCCAAAATACTTCTACTGATAAATCAACAGAGAAAGACTCAACAGATATATGTTCAATACCAACACTTGCATAATGTATCTCTTATATAGAAACTATATGCAATATGAATATATTAGCCAATAAGTAGCTCAAAAAAGCAAAACTGTGCTATAATGTATACAAGGAAGGCAAGACGATAGTTATGTCAGTCAACAAAATGGTACATAAACATTTGTCATAGTGCAGTGAGAGGTAAACATGTATTATTGTATGTACAGTATGTGTGTGTGTGTGTTTGTGTGTATGTATATATTTATTATTGAAAATCCGCACTCCCTTCCAGGAAATGTAAATTATTGGGTTCTCCACTTAAGGTCACACTCAAGGTGTGTCGTATATAAATCCACGTACACACCATTATCAATGAAGTCTGAATAGTATGCACTCATCAAGTTTAGAAGAAGAATGGTATTTAATACATCACCAAATATAGTTGACGTTTCAGACTTAAGGCAGTCCTTTTTCAAGACAATACAAGAGACATCCTGACAGCAAAGTAGAGAGCAGCAATGCCAGACCTGCCCTCTCTCGGCCCTCTCTCTCTCGCTCTCGGCCCTCTTTCTCGCTCTCTCGCCCTCTCGGCCCTCTCGCTCTCGGCCCCCTCTCTCTCTCTCTCTCTCTCGGCCCTCTCTCTCTCTCTCCCCTCTCTCTCTCTCGCTCTTGGCCCTCTCTCTCGCTCTCGGCCCTCTCTCTCGCTCTCGGCCCTCTCTCTCTCTCGCTCTCGGCCCCCTCTCTCCCTCTCGCTCTCGGCCCCCTCTCTCCCTCTCGGCCCTCTCCCTCTCGGCCCTCTCGCTCTCGGCCCTCTCGCTCTCCCTCTCGCTCTCGGCCCCCTCGCTCTCCCCCTCGCTCTCGGCCCTCTCTCTCGCCCCTCTCTCTCGGCCCTCTCTCTTGCTCTCGGCCCTCTCTCTTGCTCTCGGCCCTCTCTCTTGCTCTCGGCCCTCTCTCTTGCTCTCGGCCCTCTCTCTCGCTCTCGGCTCTCGCTCTCGGCCCTCGCTCTCGGCCCTCGCTCTCGGCCCTCGCTCTCGGCCCTCGCTCTCGTCTCTCTCTCTCTCGCTCTCGTCTCTCTCTCTCGCTCTCGTCTCTCTCTCTCTCGCTCTCGTCTCTCTCTCGCTCTCGTCTCTCTCTCTCTCTCGCTCTCGTCTCTCTCTCGCTCTCGTCTCTCTCTCTCTCGCTCTCGTCTCTCTCTCTCTCGCTCTCGTCTCTCTCTCTCTCTCGCTCTCGGCCCTCTCTCTCTCGCTCTCGGCCCTCTCTCTCTCGCTCTCGGCCCTCTCTCATATGTTTCATGGCCTCCAGGCACCCTTTGCATTGCCCTGGTGATCTTTTCTTCCTAAGTTTGAAGCAATGCCTGATTTGAGAAGGGTTTTTGACAGATAAGTGAATGGACTCTTTTGCCTCTCCCGAACCAAAGCTTTCCTTTGCCTTGCGGCATTAAAATTCACAGCCTGTAATGTGCTTTCTAAATTTACTGTTGTGTGCCCTTGATATTTTGTCTATATATGTTATTATTAAACAAATGACTTTACAGCTTGTTCACATCGGTTTGCTGTTAATGCGATTTTCAGCAAATAATGGCAGAATATAGAATGGTTTCTTATGAGCTTGTTCCTCTGTTGTGGAAACTGCAATGCTGCATTTAACATTTTAATATGTGTATTGACCCATTTCTCATGTTGCACACACTTGCTAGGACAGTAGATTGTCCTGCTAAAGGAGAATGGAAAATGCTATAAAAATCAGTAAAAATCCATGTGCACATTGGTAAATGATCAACCCTAAATTGCCACAAATATGTAGTACTGGTTGTTGAGTTAAGCTGGCCATACATCTACAGGTTGATTGTAAGATTGGGCTGGTTGGGACTAAAACCTGTTAATATCTGAATGACAGTTTGGCAGTTTTCCAGCATTTCAAAGCAAATGGTCAACTGTCATTTGCTCTCATCGTCTACCAGGTTTTTGTTCCAACCAGCCAGATCTGACAATCAATCTGTAGATGTATGGGCAGCTTTACTGTCATAGATCATCATATGGTTGAAGCAGCGAGGGGTTGGTGGCAGGGTGTTATGCAGTCAGAACAAACTGTAGTCTCTTGCATAGTTTGACGCACTTAATGAATAACCAGTTTCGGCTGCTTATAAGTCTCCGACTTGGATTTTGTGATTATTATGTGAAATGTCAGACCTGGGACCTCTGCTAAACTGAAACCTGCATTCAATCAATATTTAATTTAAAAAATGTTTATTTTCTAGTCACACTGCATTCTGATTTGTTTTGCAGAGGGTGGGGCTGGAAAGAGGGGATCAAATAATCCTAGTGTCTTGGGTGCTGAATCTGCTGCATTTCAAATCAATTGATGTCCTTTCACAGTGCTGGGAAATTAAAACCCTTCCATTGCTAGCAAAAGTGACGTTTCATAAGCTATAGCTTCCTGAATGGTCCTGAAGTTCTTTGAACTGTTTCTGCATCTAACTATACTGGCCAACTACAATCAGTATAGTATAGTGTTGGTGAACATTTCACAAGTGTACCCGCCTACCAGTTCACTAGTACCCCTCTTACACCAGAGGTTGGACCCAGGATATTGCCGCTCCAGTCCGGGGTGGGGCGTGGTGTAAATGGGCTGAAAAAAATAACGCGGGTACTGGTCCCCGGGAATCTGAGCCGACAAATGTTCAGGGTCGGACGCGGGGCTTATCCGGGGCTCAGGGTGGTGTAAATGGTCATTATCCGGGTTATTTGGCGGGGAAAAGGCTGTGAAGAGCTGATTGGTTCTTCTGCGGCTCTGGCAGATGATGTCATCTGCCGGAGACCCGCACATGACAGCGCATGGAGCATCGCAGCAGAAGCAGCGTTACCACGCTGTTTGCAGCCTGTACCCTACACTACAGCAACAGTATGTGCTGGAAGCACTCTACCCAGTGTGTTTACAGCCTCATCTGCAGCAAAACAAGCTGGCTGTCACGCATTTTGTCCCACAGCATCACCCTCAGCCGTACTATTTGGCAGACCCCAAACCTGACCTGCACCATCATGTCCACTACAATGCTGGGAGCAGAACCCACCCCCTCCCTTTTCACTTTCTTGTGACTGCATCTCTAACAGCCCAAAAGGTCAGTTTTTAATGACACCAGCAAGGAAAGACAGGGCTGTTCCGTTTTCAGTGTAAAAGGGCGTTAAACGGGAATTACCCGGATTGAAGTGCAGTGTAAATGGGGTCTGAGGCAGGGCATACCCTGGCAATTTCCCGTGTTCAATTTCCCGTGTCCTACTCGGCATTCTGGTGTAAAAGTGATATAGGTGTTCTCTGGACATGACTCCCATCCCATGACTATTAACCACATCCAGGGATGCAGTGCCCGGGTAAAATGAGGGTGTGTGACTACACCCCTGCAAAAAGAAAAAAGAAAAAAACATTACCAGAGGTGCCAGTGTCCTAAACCGGCGGGCGGCAGGGTGCGGATGCAATCTCCCAAGGAGGAGAGGGGAGAGGATAGGCTGCAACTGCCTCTCCTCAGCTTAGTATAAAGCGCTGGGTGCTGGATGACCTGCCGCCAGTTACCTGGAGATACAGTATCCAGGAGGAGGCTGGGATATCCCTCCAGCCAGGCAGCAGGAGGACTTGCATGCTCCTAGTGCCAGCCGTCACCCAAATCATGTAGACTGCTCCAGCAAGACATAGGTACCCCCTAGTTTTGTTGTGTGGAGGGGTCTCTAAACACAGAAGCTGGTTATACTGCATTTAGAGGGCTAAGTCACAGTTAACAGTGGGTACCAAATGCTGCTAACCTGTCTTGTATGTGAGGTGCTTGCGTAGGTGCTCTCAGGCAATTTGTATTTTAGAGATGGCATTTTCTCTAATTTCAAGTTGGCTAATGAGCAGAATGTACTGGAACAACGCCGCTGTGAACAGGCTGAAGTGAGAGCTAGTGAGAACCACTACACAAGAGTAAGCTTCAGGGCCATATGTACTAAGCTTGAAAAGTGATAAAATGGACAGTGATAAATGACCAGCCAATCAGCTGCTAACTGCCATGACACAGGCTGTGTTTGAAAAATGAAAGGTAGGAGCTGATTGGCTGGTGGTTTATCACTCTCTATTTTATCACTTTTCAAGGCTTAGTACGAGCGAAATGCCCATAGTGCCAAGTAAAACTGTAACAAAAACTACCATCCCAGCTGCTATGGGAACTGCACATCCCAGCAAGCTGTATACTTTAGTCTTTTAGAGCATGCTAAAATGGTTAGGGCATGCTGGGATGTGTAGTTCAACAGCAACTGGATGTAACTCTTGCAACTGCTAAATCTGTAGATGCAAATTCCTTTTCACAGGTCACCAGGAGCCTGAGGAGAGAGATGAGCTGACCCGGGTGGTTGACTAAAGATTTCTTACACCATATATAGGGAGCCTTCTTGGGGTAATGGATAAATATCCAAGGAAAATGGGTTTATGTAATTGTGAAACTTCACCTGAGTATTTGCATCTTCTCCAGTTGTTTATCCATTAGCATGTTTACACATACTTGTGGCATTTGCTGTGTACATTGCTTTGCACAATGTTTTTTGGCCTCTGCATGAAGACCTTGTATCCAGATGTATTGCACACATTAAGTGGTTCATTCCTTTGTTATGTTATGATTTTGTTCTCCCCGTTTGTACATTCTTTCTATACTTCCATTTACTTGGATCATTCCGGAATTTACCTTTTCATTTGTTACATGCTCTGCACATTTTAACCATTTATTACATTTTTTTTTGCAGTTTGAACTGTTCAGCAGCTTTATTAGGTTCGAATTAGAAGCAAAAAATAAAACAATTAGTTTAGAATGGTTTCGAAAAAAGTAGTTCAGTCAGCTTTAGCCAAATGGTTCCATTGTCACATTGTCAACACAGTGATGAATTACGTCAACATGGTCATAAATGCTAATACGTAAGAAATGTTGCAGTTGAGAATGTTATTAGGTTTAGGGATAGCCATGCTTAAAACGACATTGTCGACATTCATCAGTGTCGCTATGTTCTATGATGACAAAGAATATGCTGACATGTTCACTGTTATGAATGTTCGCCTAATATATCATCCCATTCTCCCAATATATGGGTGAAATTCAGTTGCTTTGTGCTGCTGCGGCTCATGTCTGAGGTGGCCAGGAGCTATTTGTTTGTGGTGCAGGTGAATGATTTCCGCAGACGCCTGGTAATTCTGCTCTGATGCTCCAGTGAAGGGGGCAGAAATGCACCTAAAGTTGAACACTTGGGTACCTTTACTACGGCAAGCATCCTGGTAGCATGCCGGCAAAAGAATCCCGACTTGAGGCCATAAGACCGGTGAAGGCATACAGACCAATGGAAATGCCGACGCTGGAATACCAATGGTAAGCTTGCTGGGGTTTGTTAGGTTTATGTACTAGAGCACTGTAAGCGACAGAGACAAAAAATATGATTAGGTGTGCCCCCAAGCCAACATTGTGTGTGCCAAAGATAGGGCACGGCCCCTGTGTCCACTAGGCCATACCTCTGTATGTAATACAATTCGCTCCCCTTCCAGACCAACCTTGTGTCCCTCCAGCCTCCCCGTACAGCAGCCCTACCTATGCCACAGTTCCCTTTATTGTAATGAGCTCTGTATGTCAGGGTGGATAAGTGCATCCTTTTGACAAAAATAACTGCAGTGCTAGAAGTCTTAGGATCCCCAGAAGCCTCTTGAAAACATCACTAGTGACAGGGACCCCCTGCGTGGGCGAGTGGAGTGGAGTCTGTGTTAAGGGAGAGTTGGGTAGGCAGGGAGAAGGCAAGTACACTTAACGACCTCTGTCAGAATGCTCTCAAATGGGGCACTGTTTTCCTGTCTGTTGGTAATCTGTATGTATAAAAAAAAATTTGCAGCGCGCCTGATTACATGCTTTACTCGCTGCTACATTTTGTGAGACATGAATGATAAGCAATGGACATTTGGGGGACTCGTCCCTTTTTTTTTTTTGTCCATCGCTTTAGACTGGAGCTGCAGTTAAAATAAAGCAATTGAATTACATTAGTCTAACAATACTAATGCTGGGTACACCCAATAGACTATTCCTGCAGCCGTTGATATAGGTAACTACTGTATATCGGCAGTGCCGCAGGAGAATGATATTGAGTGTACACATTGGGCGATATCATTCAAAATCTCTCTCTCTCTCTATATATCTATATTATCGTCAGTTATATAGATATAGTCAATATCATTCCCAGTGGCCTTTTCTGGAGCCACAGTTAGTGTGTGGTAGATTATCGACATCAGAATAGTGTAGTTCTGATGCCTTGATAGATTTGCCATAGTCTTCCACTCTATAACAATCTATCTATAAATACTAATGATGAAAAAAGGAAAATCGAAGGCCTAATTTGTCCAAAATATTTAGTGCCATTCTGTCTACAAGTAATTACTTGGTCGACAGGTGGGATTCATCCGAAGGTATTAATGGAATTAAGGGATGAACTAGCTACCCCCCTACATTATATCTTTAGCAAGTCACTATCGTCAGGTATAGTACCAAAAGATTGGAGAATAGCAGAGGTAGTGCCAATATTCAAAAAAGGAAAAAAGGAAGATCCCGCTAATTACAGACCCGTTAGTTTAACATCAATTGTGGGTAAACTATTTGAAGGATTTTTAAGGGATGGTATCCAGGAATATTTAGATCATCACCGTCTACTCAGTACTAACCAACATGGGTTCGTGAAAAATCGTTCATGCCAAACTAATCTACTAGGGTTCTATGAAGAGGTTAGCAAAAACCTCGATAATGGAAATGCTGTAGATGTGATTTTCCTAGATTTCGCTAAAGCATTTGATACTGTCCCACACAAGAGATTGATTAATAAAATGGAGAACCTAGGATTGGGTGAAAATATCTGCAGATGGGTAGGGAATTGGCTATGTAATAGAGAACAAAGAGTGGTTGTGAATGGTGCAGTATCAGATATGATACCGATACTAAGTGGAGTGCCCCAGGGTTCGGTTTTGGAGCCCATTTTGTTTAACATTTTTATTAACGATATTGGGATAGGGTTACTTAGCAATGTATCCATCTTGGCGGACGATACAAAACTTAGCAAAGTCATCAAATCACCAGAAGATGTCACCATGCTTCAAAATGATCTTGCAATTCTAGATGAGTGGGCAAAAAAATGGAAGATGAGGTTCAATGTAGATAAATGTAAGGTTATGCTCCTTGGGAGACACAACCAGTGTGCAAGTTACAACCTTAGCGGAGAGGAACTGGGTAATTCCATACTTGAAAAGGATCTAGGAGTCCAAATAGATAGCAATCTAGGATGTAGTGCCCATTGTAATGTAGCTACAAAAAAGGCCAACAAAATTCTGGCATGTATTAAGAGGGGAATGGAAACTAGGGACTCAAGGGTAATTATGCCACTATATATAAAGCATTGATGAGACCTCACCTAGAGTACGGAGTACAGTTCTGGGCCCCACACTATAAAAAGGACATCATAGAATTAGAAAAAGTCCAAAGGCGAGCAACAAAGCTTATTAGGGGAATGGAGAATTTAAGCTACGGGGAGAGATTAAGCAATTTGGGACTATTTACATTAGAAAAGAGACGTTTAAGGGGGGACATGCTCAACATGTACAAGTATATCAAGGGCCAATATAAGGAACTGTCACACACCCTCTTTTCTACTAGAAAGGAATCTAGGACGCGAGGGCATGAGTATAGATTAGAAGAAAAAAGATTTAATTCAGCTAGTAGAAAGAATTTCTTTACGGTCAGAACAGTCAAACTCTGGAGCTCTCTTCCCAGAGAGGTGGCAACGGCTGGCTCATTAAATGCGTTCAAGGCAAAGTTGGACAAACATTTACTGGAGAAAAACATCCATGGGTACAAATAAGAAATATAATTTGTCTGTAAAATACCAGAACCTACCAAATCAGCAATGGATATCTATACCAGGTTGAACTAGATGGACGCAAGTCTTTTTTCAGCCTTACCTACTATGTAACTATGACAGGCAAAAGATCTACACAAGGAAAAGATCGAATAGCTCAACATCAGGCATGGGGATACTTCGGCCCTTCAGCTGTTGAACTACACATCCCAGCATGCCCTGCTACATATTTACTATTTGGCCATGCTAAAACTGTTGCAGGGCATGCTGGGATGTGTAATTCAATAACAGCTAGAGGGCCAAAGCTCATCCCTGCTCAACATGAATAAAAAACCAACATGGAGATGGTCGACATTGGAAAATGTTGACGCAAGTGTTTTTTTTGTGTGTGTGGGTTTGTAGTGTCTATCGACATAGGCCACCAATTAGGGTAACCCATTATCTCGCATGGCTCACTTGGCTTACCATGCTTAGGGCTTGAAACACTATTATATTCTTCGTCTTTGCTGACATGGATGGAGCAGTAAGAACAAGTGTTTAAAGAAAAAACAACTCGTGTCGACCAATTCACAGCAACATTTTGCCCGTGTCGACCTTTTGTCAATATCGACTTATTGCATTTGGCCCTTTTTATGTGTTGACCTGTTGCCTGTCTACTAATAGTGGATCACTGATTGCCTGTTGACCTATCAACTGAAACTAATTTGCTGCTGTAAATATACATTAACAGTGTTTAATGTTCATACAGCTACAAATAATATAGATCAATCTCTCTCTCTCGCATGTTGTGCTGTGTGTCATGTTGAGGCTGGATGTATGCGGACGTATCTCTGTATGTGTATTCATACCTCCCAACATCAAGGCAGTGTGGCTGTTGCGCAACGAAAACATGTCCGAAAATGTTGGGGTCGTGGCCTAGTGGGAAGAGGGTATGGCCTGTACTTGCGATGCATTTTTCATTAATACCCAGTAAGTTTTTACGGTACTTGTGTATTATCACGGCGCCCGGCTACATTTTCAGCGTAGGCTAAGCTACATAATCAGCTTAGCCCAACGGCTGCCTAGTGTAGTCAGCGTAGTGACTCCACGGCAGCCCTGCGTAGTGTCCCCCATCAGGCAGCTAGTCACCGTACTGTCCCTGGGAGCTGTAGCTCTGTCCCCGGCGTCCCTGGCAAGCCTAGTGAGTGTCTCAGACAGCGCCGGTGCCCACATTATCCCCTTTCCGCTGTTGGAGAGGGGATCATGCGGGCACCGGCGGAGATGCGCAGGAGCGTCTCAGTAAGTATTGCAGTAGGGTACGGCAAGCCTGCTGGTAGGGTTAGGGGTTCAGTAGCGTGTGCGCCTCCAACAAAGGGGGGGGGGGGGGTGCGGCCGCAAGTGTCTCATGCACAATAAATGAGGCATTTGCCAGTGGTCCATGTTACATACTGGCAAATGCCTCCATTTTTAACCCCCACTATCCACGCCAGCCTGAAGCGTGGCGAGTGTACGCATTATGCGTCCTCCTGACCTTTTCATACCCCCACTATCCACGTTGGCGTGGAGTTGATTTTATAAAGTGTGGCGAGCGCTAACTAAGCTCTGGCTGGCTGCGAACAGGCGGGAACACGACGCTGATACTAACAGGGACACCTGGCTTACTATGCTAACTATGTTAAGCTCAGGCTAGCCACGAACGGGCAGGAACACTACACTACTCTGGCCGCGGGAACACTACGCCTATTCTGACAGGGACGCTGCGCTAACTGCGTAACGGGCGTCGTGATAATACACAAGTACCGTTTTTACAGTAGACTGGGTTTTGGAATGGTCACAATAACAGAGGTAATTCTGGATTCTATATATTCTTAATTAGTAAGCGCAACCATTTGTTGAGCTTGTAACTTATACGCATGTAACGGGGGGCCAACAGTATATTAAGATGTTACATTTAGCTGTTGGAAATCATAATGGCTATAGCTGAAACTGGTATGGTGTATAACAAAGCCTAATGCACTTTTATATTTCGCGATGTACCATGATTACAGAAAACTAGACACAAAACAAAAACTGAATGTTCTGGAATGTTTGATCCCGTGGGCAATGACTTGGGGAGGCCTTTTTGTTACGTACAGGGTATGTAGAAAGTGCTTCGCTTTATCACACTAGTTCTATACGCAGTTATCACAATATAGTAGGGGAAGTCTCCGTCATCAAGTTTTTGATGCTCACACAGATATTGGAAAGTGTCCTAATTGGCCACTAATGTTGCCCAAATTCAGCATGGTGCCAGAGAATTTTGATCAAAGATCAAATAGGGTTTGAGATGCCTTTTATCATATACTGGACTCTCTACATGAGTACCAAAAAGCAAAGTTTATCTATCAGCCAACCGTGTGATACCAAATAAAAGTATTTCCTTTATTTAGCTTGAAGAGTGAGAACATTACAATCCTTTTTTTTTATTTTTTGTCTGCTTGTAAGACAAAGCTGCCTCACACAGGTCCTGAAAACAAAGCCACCCGAATTTGCGGTTTGAAAAGTTCCGGGCCAGGGCCTGGTTTTCCAAACAAGGCTTGTCTGATCTCATGTGTTTTGGGTTCTATAAAAGGGGTGTGCATCATGGGGTCGACAATGTCTAGGTCAAAACTGGAAAAAATGACACATGAAAAAATCAACATGAGTTTTCCACTTTTTTGGTGTCCACGAACGCCTGAGTATATGGATGCACATTTAGTGTACTGTCACTTTGCCATTCCCAATTATAGTTCACATACAGTACATCAGAAATGATCAAAGTCTGAAAAATGAAAAATATTGTGAAAAACCATGTCAACCATAGCCTTGTTGACTTTTTGCTTATGTTAACCTTTTCTGTCAACCTTGTGTATGTTGATCATATGGTGTCAACCTAGACACTGTTGTGCGATCGTTTGGACCCCCTATAAAAGTCCCTCCTGTGTTTCAGGAAGAATTTGACACAGGTCGCTGGGCGGTTAGGATTTTGGGCTGCGGGCGGCAGCGCACGGGGACTGTCAATATAGGGCTTAAACACTAAGGTGACTGTGGCAGTACTGCCGCCCACAGCCCTTCCGTCTGTTATGTGTTCAGTGCAGGCAAAGTGTTAAAATAAAATTAAAACAACGGGTTTAGATCATTGGGTCGACCACTGAAGGTCGACAGGCCTTAGGTCAACACAGACAAAAGGTTGACGCAAGCATTAGGTTGATAGTCCAAAGGTGGACATGGAGTTTTCACATTTTTTGGGTCCCGGATGTCAACATAATCCATGCTTCAGGCACGGTGCCTCGCTATGCTTGGCACACTACTATATTCTCTCCCCGCATCCTAATGGATGGTAGTGCGTGAAATACCGCCGGTACATGTTGGCTCAAATAAAGGTGAAAACCCCATGTCGATCTTTTCACTGTCGACCTTCCCAATTTTGACCTAATGCTTGTGTCAACCTTTTGACAATGTTGACCTAAGGCCCGTTGACCACTTAATGTATGTTGACCTTAATGGTGTGGAACAAATGACCGTATACCAAAATAACATGGTCATTAAATAAATATGGTTAGGTGCCAGTGTGCTAACATTGCCTTTGTCTGAAAGTGGTGGTCCTGCTATTGCTACTACAGTTTCATGTGCTAGAAGAATGTCTACTGCGGAAGCACGGACCAAACAGGCATATTATGTAACCTCATATGATGCAGTATGGTCTTGCTCTTAGTCTAGTAGAGATGTCCTCTCTTGAATTAGGCACATCAGTGCCCTCCCCCCACCCCCCCTCACACACACACACACACACACACACACACACACTAAGGCTGATATAGCTTTGTGTCGGTCTGACACTATACTCATAGAGAAGCCTTCTTCCACCATTTCTGTAGCCTCTGCAAATGTGAGGATGCAGTACAAATGAAGATGGAGATGGTGACCTTTTGTGAAGCTATGTGGATAATTTTTGAGGCGTTGGTATAAGTAGGGATGCTAAGAATTTAGGAACCACCTCCTTGTTACCTCATTTGCAACGGGTTCATGCTTGCTTGTTAACAAATCAGAAAAAAGCCTATAAAATTGTAAGCATTCCAGTATTGGTTACCAGGAGTTTGGACCACTACTCACTTCAATCAAAGGTTCTCCTTCAAAAAAGTTGGGGCCCAAACAAACCATGCACTTCAGCCATTAAAGAGGCAGTCCTACCACCGAAGGGCTTGGTTTGTTAAACGGTTTGGGTACTTGTGTAGTTTCACGGCGCCAGCATGGCGCCATGCTACTTCCGCGTGTACGCTCGCCACGAAATATGTCCAAAAAAGTAACTTAACTCCATGCCAACATGGATAGTTCATACCCCCACTATCCATGTTGGCATGGAGTTGATTTTAAATAGCGTGGCGAGCCACCGAGCCCGCAGCGTGGGGGACTCTGACGCCTGGCGCCGTGAAACTACACAAGTACCAAGGTTTGTTTTTTCTATTATGTAAAATATAAAAGAACATTTCTAATTGGGGGTATTGGTGATCTATTTTTTTTTTTTTTTTAGACAAACCTTTTTTGGGGTATTGCTCTCTAATACATTACTAATTTGCTGCGCCTGTGCAAACCCCGACTGCAAATGGCCACAGCGAATTGATCCCTCGCCGGGAAGTTCAGAATAGAGGGAGGTTGGGGGCGGTGTCAGTGCTGGGCCATGGAAATGCCCTGCATTTTATGGGCATCCCCATGAAAACGCTGGGTGTTCCCATGGGCATGTGGGTGGATTGATGCCTGCGGGGGGGCATAAGGGGCTGACATCATGTACCCTCTCGCCATAGCGGGCACTCGCAAAAAAGTCAGTTCAGACTGACTCTTATTTGCAAATGCAGGAGAAATAATTCAATGGTCGACGGCGAGGGGATGTAAACGGTGGCTAGGGGGCTCTCTGGCACTCTACGCAGCTTACAGAATCAGTCCCCTAGTTTGTGCGGACCCTGTCCAGCTCTATGGCCACATCGCATGTCTTCAATTCACAATTGAATGAATCTCTGGCACATTACACACATATGAACACATTGGGGCAGATGTATTAATCCTGGCGAAGAGATAAAGTGGAGAAATAGTCAATCAGCTGTGTTTGAAATATGACAGTTGGAAGTTGATCGGCTGGTGCGTTATCTCCTTCCACTTTATCTCCAGTTTATCTCTTCACCTGGCTTAATACATCTGCCCCAATGTGAGAAGTGCATTCTACCTAAATGAATATATAATTACTCTAATTAGTGGACATGTACAAAATGTGACTTCATAAAGTCTTATAGAGTTTTTGGAACATAGCACCAGCCTATGTTTGTTACTGCTTTGTTATCTTAGGCAAGCATATGTAGGTGTTGTGCTATTATTCAGTCATCATGGGAGTATATAGCTGCTGGTGCATACATAAATGCTGTGCAGGTAAGCATTTAGGTCATCTGTGTGTATTCACCTTTACAGCTTTTTTTTTTTTTTTTTTTTTTTTTTTTGCTGCAGTGAGCAAATGCTGCTTAAAATGGGCAGATGGCATTTTTAATACCACTCATGTTTTTTAAGACTTGCAGTAAGTAGTGTAAGCTTTATAAGCAGGTGTTAATTGTAAGCGTTTAAAATGCACTCTCAGCCTACTGTATCAAAGTTCCTTGATGCTGATAGTCTGTAAAATGTAAGCTAATCTATCTGTGCACACAATTTGTGTAAATGTAGCCAGCACTACAGTCAGTGTATTGATATGTTGCCTGAACGATTTCGATATAAGCAGTGTTGGTAATCCCGGTTATGGAGCAGCTATACTTGAATCATTTATCCACCTGTAGTGACTTGGTGACTGCTACATGGCAGAGGCATGATTGGATGTCATGAAAGATGATGTACACAGTATCAAATGAAATAGGATAGGTCTTCATAACCATATCAGGAACCGCAAAGTTAGTTTTTTGGAATCTGTTATCCTAAGAAATATCCTTAAATATATCCAGTTTGCTTTGTATTATAGTAGGAAAAAGGAAGGCTACTTATTGGTTAAATATAAAGTCACTGGGCCATATTTAATTGTGCCCAATTTTCAGTGATGGGAAATCGTGGGGTGATATTCAATTGGTGTTTTTATTTGTGCATAACCCCACTCTAACATTTCAGTGGGCTGAAATTTTAGAGTGCCAGTCGGCATGCATGGGTCCTAAAGACTACACAATAACCCACTGGTTTGATTCTTAAACTTCCTGACCTGCAAGCCCTGCATGGAAGGAGGATTGCACTGCACTCCTCCCACCCACTCATGCCCCCCTCCTGGTTGAATGCTTTGATATTTGCATTGTGCAGTGTCTTAGAAACAGACTTGTCGATTGGTGGTGGGCTGTCTGTTGTATCAGCCATTGACTGTGCGGCAGGGTTGACACAATGTCATTCAGACATATCACTGGTACACACCCGCTAGATTCAATTGGCAGCAGTACTTAACCATGGGAATATTTGCTGCTGCTGGGGCTATTCAATTACAATCTGCGATAAGCTTGCAGGCTCAACTGGTGAAACCCGGGGTAGGTTCAAACAAACTGCCCTTATGGCAGGTGATGTGAATGCATTAAGCTATAATTCCTAGACGTATGGTTCCTGGAACCTATGGGTTAACATGTGTTAGCAGCAAATTTACCGCACAAGAAAAAGTGCCTGTAATTGAGGCTTCTATCTGTTTTCCCTGCGCAGTAAATTACCATGGCTGCTTCTTAAAGGTTAAATTACTTTGTTTTTTTTGCTTATGTTTAGTAGTCCATTTCTGAATGTTCTGGAACATTGAAGCTGGCAAAGTTGTAGAAAACTAGAATCACTTTGGAGACGGCCACAAAATGCAAACTTTATCCTTTATTGTCTATTGTCCTGAGGCAGGAAGCAATTAAAAAAAACACCCGTGAGGAAAGTTGTGGATCATCCTATAGAATGTTAACACTGCTCCTCACCCCTGTGCGGTGGGAATTCAAGTGTTGTGCACCCCAGTGGCCACTAGATGATACCAATTGAACATCCTGTGCATAAAATACCAGTCATGTCACCTAAGCTTGGGTACACACTATAAGATATATTGAACATTGTTATGATGAGGACCATCATAGTGTATACCCTCAAATACACCTAATTTACCATTTGATGAATTATGTGGTTGCTTAGTCCCATTAGGTGTTCTGCACGTCCAGCTTGACCATTCCACTGACCTCACGGAATTGTTACATAAAGCGTTTAATGATATATGGCTTTGCTGTATGATGCATTGTGTAGTGTACAGAGATGACCTATATGGTTAAATCACATCTCCGGGTCGCACTGTTTCGGTGCATACCAGACTATGAAAATGAACAAGTTACGTATAGAGCGATGTTTTGCTTTCACTCATTTTAGACTCCCAAAAGTAAGAATACAGCCTATGCACCAGCCTCTCCACCCCCCGCACGCGGCCTCTGTTCCCGCTTTCTGATGCTGGGTACTCACCTGGTACACAGCTGAGTAGTGCAGAGTCAGACGAGGCATGTAGCATTGACGCGGGTACCAGAGCCATATCTCATTAAGAAAAGAGCCACGGGTTTGCCACCTCTGTGCTAGAGCAGTGTGTGATTCCAACTTTGTGGCAACAAAATGATCTCATGCACAAATATAGTTAATCAAATGATGGCTTGAATCTGTTGTGGAAAAACATGCACAATGCCCTGACCTTAACCCCTCTGTGATAAATTAGAATTCCATCCATGAGCAAGATCTTGCGATATGGCCACTTTTTATGCGATACCAACATATTGCTGCATTTACCCGCGATTGCAATGTGAGGAGCATTCCCGTGTGCCTCGCAATGCAGTTGCAGATAGATCCTACCATGGATATGTCGCAGCCCATAGCCACTAGGATCGCATGCAAAAGGATACAATGTATCCTATGCGATCCTGTCCCCTGGGAGCTGCCCGATGAGATGGCGGGGTATTGCAGGTGACCTCTCAGCCTAGTGGATGGAGGCCTTTAGCCCAACATCAGTGCTGGGTTTCAAGCCATGTTCCAAGAAGATTGGTAACTAGATACATATTCGTATGGGTTTGGGGCTGAAATGCTGTTGTGTACATACATTTGTTATGTAGTTCATACACAATTGGTCCCCTCACTACCAACACAACAGCTATTTCTACTTTAATGCCAGTTTTAACACACCATTCCTAAAATGACTTCCTTTTTAAGGCTTCTGCCCTGTAAATAGAATGATATTATGGTTCTTGTTTGTTAAATGTTAAACTAAATTTCATATTTGAAAGTTCTCTCAAGATACTTATATGTTAGTTGGGTGCCCACTATAGTTACTACGCTCATACCCACACTATCCATGTCGGCATAGAGTTGATTTTATATAGTGTGGCGAGCGCATCGAGCTACCAAGCCCGAAGTGTGGCGAGCCGCGCGGAAAACTAAGCAAATAACTTAGTGGGCACCCAACTAACATATAAGTACAAATATTTTTTTTTATTTTATGGTTAATGATCGATATAAAACGTTGATTAACCCCTTCCCGACATTTGACGTACATTTACGTCATGGTCGGGATGTACTTCCCGACACATGACGTAAATGTACGTCATGACTTCAAAGTGTCACCGCGTCTAGAGACGCGGTGACAGAGGGACGATGTCTGCTGTCCCTGACATCTTCCCTCATTGCCCAGGGGGGGCAGCGATGCCCCCCGCCATGGGCGATCGCTGCGATTGGCTGTTCAAACGTGAACAGCCAAAAGCAGCATTTACTGTGTGATGTTTAAAATTTAGACTCTGCTGCCCCCTAGTGTCCAAAAAAAATAAAAGAAAGTTGAAATAATGATGTAATAATAAAGTTTAGATATGGTCTATGTTAGTTATTAACTATTTTGAGTGGTATGATTATTTGTCTCACAAGCAGAAAATTTTACATTTTGCAAATAGCAAAATGTTCAATTTTTTTACGACATTTTGGTATTTTTCACAAAAAAAAAACTGTATCGACCAAAATTTACCACTAATTTAAAGTACAATGTGTCACGAGAAAACAATCTCAAAATCACTGGGATAAGTAAAAGCAAAAAAAAGTTATCCCCACTTAAGTGATACATGTCAGATTTGAAAAAAAGGGCTCTGTCAGGAAGGCAAAAACATGCTGCGTCGGTAAGGGGTTAAACAAATATGACGCTGGCATGCATGAAGAGGAAATATTTTCCTATTGCCAGGTTAGTTATCCAGTAGTTACAGAGCAGATTTATCAAGTAAATGCACGTGATTCCAAACAGCTGTGCTTTCTAGATGGTATTCATTTCTGTGCTAAAGATGTCAGGGAACATATGCCATCTAAAACTTTAATGGCTTATAATGCCCACACAAAGCAATTTTTTTGGGCACAAGCATGTAATGGGCTCCAGCAGGACTATTCATTTGTTTTGCTGATGCCATTATATCTGTTAGAGCGGAAATACAACCAAAGTTGGCCTTTTGGGCATGCAGGCTGGCAGCATACTCAGTACCTTGCACTGGTTTAGCTCCTTTATGTAGCTAAACATTGCCTTTGGCGTGCCATGCTTAATAAGGACTGATTGCATACGACACTCACGAAAATCAGCAAAACTATTGGGTATTACTTATTGGGTGCCCAAAAAACGTTCAATTCCCCTGAATGAGGTAAGTATGAAACTTGATGGTCATAGGCAGTTTGCTTAATCATAAACAGCAATTAAAATTTGAGACCTCTGGTTATGAAGTTATTGAACAACAGCAATCATACTATATCTATAAAGCTTCAAGATGTAGATAGAATAAAAACAAAATTCTGAACTTGAATTGGCGGGTCCAGATGGTTAATAGCGTACGAGCTCCCGTCTAAAGTGACATAGGATATTCAAGGTAGAGTTTAGGTGTTAATAGTGGCTAAACCCGAACAAACTAATGGGCACAAGGAAAATAGTCCCATTTGCCGGCTCGAATGGGTGACTTGCGCATTTTAGTTGACGAGCTGAAAGGACATCGTCGGCAGCCATATGTGCCCAAACAGAGCTACCATTGAATATGACCCGATGTACAGCATCTTCTAGAAAATTCAGCAATTAATTAGAATGCTGCTGCAAATAAGCCACACACCACACCTAAGCATGAGGCAGCTGGCTGAGTGCTCTTTAATTAGGATTTGTCTGTGCAGGTATCCTGTAACCATGTGAGCTGTATATTTTGTTATATTTGGAGCAAATTAACAACCATTGATTGCTGCCATTCTGCTAACACAGGTGTGCCTACAACCTATTAAATAAACATTTACACAGCACTTTGGTTCCCCCCAACAAATCCGATGGTATGTGAATATTTAAGCATTGCACCTTTAAACTCTTGCTGCTGCGCCCTCTTATGCTACGTTTAATGCAGGTATTTGGAAGGTAATGGAGTCAATCCAGTGATGTTGCACATGCAAAGAGAGGTATTATCTGCGCACACACATTTCTGTTACACCCCATGGATAAGGCAGCGCTAGGGTACTGTGAGCAAAATAACCGTTATCTAAACTTTGGGCCTGATTCAGACCAGTTTGAGAGGTTGCCTATACTCTCAGCCTAGTGAACAGGTCAGCGATGCCCTACCGAATGCCTCTTCTTCCCCCCCCCCCGCACCGCCTGCACAAGAACACATTCCCACGAAGGCTGGGCAGGCGCTGACATGAGACATCCGCCGCCTGCCCCGAGCAGGAAACGCCACGCCTATCGTCCCAGCTAGTGTGAAACTCACTAAAGGCGTTTGCACAGAGGGGTCTGTACATGCGCATATACGCGCATGCACAGGCTCCCACCATCGAAACCGGGGCCGAATTGGGACCCATACAATCGTGTCTGAATCAGTCCCTTTATGCCCACGCTGTGGGTCTGTAGCTGTGCATGCAATCACTGAGGATATAGTCAAATTGAGCTGCAAGCTTGAACAATGACAACAAAAGGGTGCTAACTGTGCGCAGGAGTGCACATCGTTAACATTAAGCATACACACTACACTTTAAAAAACAACAATTTTGTTTTTGAAGAAACTGGTCATAAGGGCCCTTTTGAGAGCCCACTTCTCTAGTGTCTACGGGGGATTAAGAGCATCAAAATTTTCTATCTGGCTGCTACAAGAGACGGCATAGAATGTGCTGGAGAAAAAAACAGAAGTCTATTTTTATTGAATATATTCAAGCTTGTAATGAAACGACAATTGTTTTTAAGCTTGAAGTAGGATTATGAGATTTTTTTATGTGACAGAACCTATATATGGTATTTCTCCATCTGCAAAAAAGAACTTTGCACTCAGACTCCCTGCGGTGAAAATAAAGCCATGCGATTAACGCAGCAAGATACGCTGTACTCAAGCGAATGCTATTTAAATTGCGAGAGACATTTTCTCTGGGCACTTAAGATAACATCACATTAACTTTCTACTTTTACCAGTTGAGCCGCTGAATGGGTGAGTAAAGAGCTTGATACAGATGTGCCTCATGTACCTAGCCTCCGTACATGCACAAGAGCCACGCCAACTTGTGTAACCCCTTTCACTTTTATATGCATTTTACATGCAAACTGCTTCACGAGGCTGCTTTGAGCAATTTATATGAGACTCTTATATCTGGGTGTGAAAGTCTGTACAGTTATATGAAGCATAATGGAACTTGCTGTGAAAATAGTGCAGCACCTTGTTGGTGGGGCTCAATTGTGCCTGGCATCACATGCTGCATCATAGTGTAGTGAGACTAGGGACCTTATTATAGTTCACACGCAGCTCGTACAGCCTCCCGCACCCCCCCCCCCCCCTCATTCGCCAAGCTCCCCGCACAGCTGTGAATGGATGTTTTTGCATAAACATCCATTCGCAGCCTTGGGTGCGGGGGGGGCCAAATCATTGATTGAAACATACACCCAAAACTAAGACACTCTTAGGTGTCTTAGCTTTGCATGTTCCCTATGCGGAAACAGGGTGGGCATGTCACAAGCAGAGATAATGAGCCCTGGCACTCTAAAGGCCCCAGTGTGATTTAGGACCCCTTTCATCTGATTTTGGGCCAAGGAATCTGATAAAAAGGGGCCCAAATCTCATGTCTTTAATGTCCCATTCCGATCTGATGCGCATGCAAATGGACCACATGCAATATATCTCAAGGGGAATCGGCTTAGACTTCTGCAGTAGTGAATGGGGGAGGTGGCTTAAGAAGAGAGATCTGTACTAGTTTCATTGACTAATTCAAATGTCTAATTGTATTCTTCTGGAAATATACTTCTACTTGTATGTATTTAAGGAATGTTAGAGTATCTTGTCCTTTTCTAATGTTTACTGTGATGCAGCAAAGTGGAATGTTGTGCGTACTGAGATGAGTTTGACAATGAGAGTAAAAAAGTGCTAATTTAAAATGTGGATTGATGCTAGAATATTGATTTGAGACTTTAGAGCCCTCCTGTCTTGTGTGCCCCAAGTCCCCAAACCTTTATTCCAGCTCTGCTCACCAATGCCTCACGAAAATGGCATGCCTGATGAATGTAAGACAACTCGACTCTTAACAGATTTGTATTAAGATATATGGCTCTGCTGGCATCACTTTGCATTTTTTATAGTGTTGGAGTGGTGCGCTCTACACCTGTCTCCATTCGCAGTAGTAGGATCAGCCTCTAGGCTGATATGTCCCTCTGTGCTCCCCATCACCTGGAGTAGGCAGTCCCTGTCTCCTACAATTCCAGGAGTGTATTCCCATAGAGACCTTAGCTGAGGGTTCTGCCTTGGTTGCAAAGGGCACAAAGTTTAAGAAGCACAAATTCAAGTGTTTTGTATGTCACAAGATAGGACACAAAGCTTCAGATTGCAAAAAGAAAAATACCAGTGGTACACAGAATCGGCAAAACCAGTCGGCACTGAACGTAGCAGAAAAGGATTGCTGGTACGTGGACTCGGGAGCCACTAGGCATTTTAACTGCAATCAACATTGGGTCAATTCTTTGACACCATGTATACCCACTACAATTCGAGGGATCGGGAACAAGGTCCTTACTGCTTTGCAAGCTGGGTCAATCACAGTACATTTAAGAATTGGAGGAGAAACCGTTTTACTGACATCGCCATCAGTGTATTGGAGAAAAAAGTAAAAAAAGAACAGAGTCAAATTTGCAAAGGGCAGGTGTATGGTGCTTGACAGGAGGGACTGTAATTGCTCCAGAAACCAGATGCCACCAACTGTATGTCCTGGACACAGAGCAGTGTTAATGACGTCCTCGGACGATATCGAATCAATGGAGCTGTGGCACAAACGTTTAGGTCATCTGGGATATGACAACGTTCAGAAAATGATGTATGGAATGCAAACCGGAATCGCCTTGAGCAACTCTGAAAGACCTGTGTACGAGAGTTGTATAAAAGGAAAGCATACACACAACCCACTTCCCAAATCAGTAAGAGCAGTGACACCGCTAGCTCTAGTGCACACCGACGTGTCTGGTCCAATGGAAGTGGAATCGATTAGTGGTTACAGATACTTTATGACTCTCATCGATGACACGTGAAGTTGTCAGAAAAATTGTGGATTACAAAACCTTAGTGGAGACTCAGACGGGTCTGAAGTTAAAGATCCTGCGATCTGACAACGGTGGAGAGTATGAAAACAAACTATTAGCTAAATTCCTTCGAAAATATGGCATAAAGCACCAACTAACAATTGCCTACACACCGGAACAGAATGGCATGAGTGAGTGGGCAAACCGCACAATACAGTAGTTGAAAGAGCACAGACGATGCGAAGTGACGCTGGCCTAGAGAAAATATTTTGAACAGAGGCAGTATCTACTGCAGTTTACCTAAAGAACGGAGCACCTACAGTAGCTGTTAAAGGAAAAACACAACTGGAGGCCTGGTCTGGGAAAAAGCCAAGTGTTGTGTCTTCGGGAGTAAAGCTTTTGCCTATATACCCAAAGAGAAAAGCAGAAAAGTAGATCCAAAATTCATACAATGCATAATGCTTAGCTACTGCGAAGAAAGTAAAGGCCACAGACTTTGGGATACAGAAAATCTAGAGATGTAGTGTTCCAGGAACCAGCACCCATATTGAAAGTGGAGCAAGAAATGTATGTATTGCTGGATGTACAGGCAGCAGAAAGTGTGTCTGAAACAGACGGTTAAAGTGGAAACCCAATCTCGGAACAGTTTCCATTAGAAGTAACTAAGGTGTACCCGCTAAAACAGGGGTGGCCAAACCGGGCCTCGAGATCTACCAACAGTCAACATTTTTAAAATCACCTAGCTGGTACACATGTTGACAAAAGGACTATCGACACACTGACTACATTCTTGAAGAACTGTGGACTTGAATGTGGTTTAATGTTTATTCAGTTTTCACTGTTTGCTTCTCTTAACCCATGTTTTTCAGTTACAATGTCATGTTCTTTTATATGTAACCGCAGACAGCTTAGAGCGAGGGGGAGTGTTGGAGGGTTGCACTCTGCACCTGTCTCCATTCGCAGCAGCAGGATCAGCCTCCAGGCTAATATGTCCCTCTGCGCTCCTCATCCCCTGGAGTAGGTGGTCTCTGTCCCCCACGTGCTGTGTCAGTTACAGCGTGCCTTTACAGAGAGTGACCACACGCCCAGTTTGTGTCCATCACCACGCCTTGCTGTGTAGAAGCCTGTGCTGACAGTGTGCTTTCGTTACCTCAGATTGTGTGTCCCTCGCTATGTGCCGGAGATGGAGCCCCCACAGTGTGAGGAGAGACAGGTCAGTGCCATTATAAGCAGACACAGTGCGTCCCTGAGCCCTGGCAGCTACCCCACGTGGAAGGAGCTGTCAATCACCGCCGGGAGAGTCCCTGGATAGCCAGCGATGGTGTGGGAGTGTGCATTAGGGCTCATCACTGGCCCGTACACCCTGGATGGTTTTGAGCTAAAGCAGCTCATATGACCAAACCGAGCTGCTTTCAGCTAAAAATCGCCAGTGTGTATGGGCCTCAAGTCAGATTGACCATCTGTGTTTGATTCCTACATCCAGGAGTTCCAAAAGCCTGGTTCTTATATTTACTTCTAGATTGGAATGCTGTTAAATCTAAATATGTTTTTTTATAGGTTTGTTCTGCACATAGACCTATTTATTTATTAACCGTTTCTTATATAGCACAGCAAATTTCCTTGTGCTTTACAGTTGGAAACCATGATCAAACAAACTTGGTAGTTAGTCATTGAGGGAGGAAGGCCCTGCTGACCAGCTTAATCTATAATAAAATAGTAATTCATACACAAGCATAGGTGTTACCTATTGGATAATGGTCCACCAAATTGCAATGGTTCTTTATTGCTTTATGATATGGTCACAAAGCAATGTTGGTTTGAAATCAGGAGGATGGGAAAGTGAATAAAGAAAAGTGAGAATATGTGGACTGTACAGTGGGGATGTAGTTTTATTGGAAAATGTATAAAAGTTTTGAAGGGAGGTTCAGAATGATAAACTCAGGGGTATTTTTCTGCCGGAACGCTCCGGAACACCGTTCCTGAAGGTCAGATGAAAAATGACCTCATCAGGAACGGCGTTCCGGAACCTCTAGCAATGAAAGGAGTGAAAGGCAAACTGTTCAGCCAGCCCGCCCCCTGCCTCCGAGTGCATTGACATCACGTCATTGTGTGCATCCACAATACAACACACTGGTGATGTGACGGCGCACTGACGCCCTCCCGAGATGCGCCCACTCCCGCCCTCCCGAGATGCGCCCACTCCCGCCCTCCCGAGAAGCGCCCACTCCCGCCCTCCCGAGAAGCGCCCACTCCCGCCCTCCCGAGATGCACCCACTCCCGCCCGAGATGCGCGCACTCCCGCCCATGCTCTGAGTGCCCAGCGACTGTGAGACTGTGAGTATTTGTACCTGGGCACTGCCGCATAACCTGTGGCTCTTGTATGAGAAAGCAGCAGAGGTGTCTGGGGTGACCAGGGTGGGTCTGAGGGGAGAGTTGGCCTGCTGGTTCTGGGCAGGGTAAATGACCCCCATATGGGCTACTGGGGGACAGTCAGGGTCCCCTACATGCAGGATGTCAGCAATGCAGTCCTTCTTACCTGGGTCCAGAGGGGGGGAATACAGTGTCCCCTACTCCTCCAGAGCAGTAAGCAGACCACAGTTTTAAGTGAAAAGCTGCATAGAATGGGTCCACACACTGCTCTGTCCTGTCTGGTCACAGGGCCTTGTGCTGTTGCCTCACACACACTCTTTTAGCTATGGAAGGTACATTTTTCATCTGCCACAAATAGTACAAAAATAAATACCTGTGTACTGTATGTATGTGTGTATTTACATATCAGTGATTTGTGTACATTTTTATATATGTAGTGATCCCTCCAGGATTAGGGCAGGGAGCAGTGGGGAAGCGGGCAGTGTGAGTGCACTGCTGGGGGCATAAGTGTATCTGGCACTGAGGGTACATATGTGTATCTGGCAATGCACTATTGGGGTCATATGTGTATCACACCTTCATTTTCATTGCCCCACACAATTTTTTGGCACACAGTACCACTGAGTATTTTTGTAAGTCTTGCACTACTAGCTGGGGGCATTGTTTATCTGGCACTGCTGGGGGAATTGTGTATCTGGCATTACTGGGGGAATTGTGTATCTGGCATTACTGGGGGTATTGGGGGCATTGTGTAACTGCCACTGCTGGTGGCATGTGTATATGCAGTATGGTGTTACTGGTGGCATGTGTGTATATGGCATGCACCAAATGACACCGTGCCCATTTGGTAGCTCCACCCTCATCACCGCCCACTTCTGCCCCGCCCACAGTTCCCATACAAAAATAGCACTGGATAAACTTACTGTACATCAAGGTTTGAAGACTAGGGGGATTATTCTGATTCACTCAGAAAGGCACAATCACTCTAGTGGACAAAACCATATGCACTGCAGGTGGAGCTGATGTAACATGAGCAGAGAGAGTTAGATTTGGGTGTTTCATTGTTTCTGTGCAGGGTAAATACTGGCTGCTTTATTTTTACACCAAAATATAGATATCTGCTGTTAAATCATACCCACCTGCAGTGCATATGGTTTTGTCCATTAGAGAATGATTGTGCCTTTCAGAGTGAGTCAGAATAACCCCCAATGAGTATTATTGTGCATGGGATGACATTCCAAAGCAGTCCTTTTGAAGAGCAGAGAGGCCAGGCTGTGAGACTATTTTGAGATAAGTGAAGAGATGTACATTGGTGCAGTTTGGTTTATGTTCTTGTGTAAGAAAGTATTTTAGGTTGAATACTGTGTAATCAATACTGGGTAACCAATGGAGGGACTGACAGAGCATATCTGCAGGTGAACATCAAGTGAGGAAAATTAGCTTTGCAGCTACATTGAGGATGGATTATAGTGGTGACAGTCTTTTTGGTAAGAGCAGTAAGAAGACTATTGCTATAATCATTGCGGGAGATAACGAGAGTGTGAATTAGAGGTTGTGTAAGTTTCTTTATATTCTTTACTGTCCTATTCTGTCTCTTCACCAGTTCTTTGCAGCCGTCTGATACTTATCCCAGTCACCATTGAGTTAATAAGGGCCAGATGTACTAAGCTTCAAAAGTGATAAAATGGAGTGATAAACAACCAGCCAATCAGCTCCTACCTGCCATGTCACAGGCTATGTTTAAAAAATGTCAGGTAGAAGCTGATTGGCTGGCTGCTTATCACTCTCCATTTTATCACTTTTGAAGCTTAGCACATCTGGCCCTGAATATGCTAAATAGTAAATGGTTAGTCAAGTCAGTCACTCATGTGCCCCTTCAGAATCAGACCTGTCTTTTAAATGCAGCTTTCTCTTAGTTGCAATTTACATTCATTTTTCTAGTTTGCGTGCGAGGGTACTTACATTCATAAACGTAAGGTGCAAAATTACCGGAATAAAGAAACTCATGGAAATAGGTAGATCAAATGGGGTTATACTGTAGTTTTCCTACCCAGCTGTGCACATGAATTATACGGCTTCATATCTTATTTGCAGAATTTCTGGAAGATGGAGTTAAGATTGTATCTGCCTCACCCATGTGACAGGCATTTTTCATTGGGAAAGAATATGAAAACATGGTAATAAACATTGTCCAATGTCTACAAAGATGATGAATGGAGGTGTAGAACAGGGCCTTGCAGCTGTTAGCTGTTCTCACCATTCCAAAGCAAATTGGCTGGTGTTTGTTACCATGGCGACGGGCCCATCAGTGCCTTTTTGCAAAGTGATAATGGCATTTAACACGCAGATAAAAGGCTTCCTCATGGTCTTTCATATCCTGTGCTTTTTTGGCGATTTAAAAGGAAAACTTTTTTTTAACTTCTTAGCTCCTCTTAAATATCTATGGAAAACCTGAAGTATTTTTGAGTCTGATCATTTATAAAAATGTTAACATTCCTTTTTGTGTAATCGAAATGGTTTTATATTCTTGTTTCTAGGATTTTTGAAATCATCAGGACTGTGTGCCCGCTATGTTACCTGCTGTGGCAAAATACTGTGGAAATGGGCAGACTAGAGTGGTTCTTATCTGTTGTCTTATTTTTATCTGATTCTATTCTCCCTTTCACATTGCAAATGCCAGGTCAGACCCAGGATTTTGACACTGGTCTGTCCCGGGAGCGATCTGGCATTTACGCTGTTTTCTGCTCAGTGACCCAGCTTATTGCCGGGTTGCAGCATCTTCCGAAGCATCGGCACGTCCGGTGTGGGAGGAGGCAGCACTCCTCCATAGAACTGAACGGGACCTGGGTCGCTCAACCCAGGGTACCCGTTCACACTGCTCAGCAGCCTGGCTCCGACCCGAGAGTAACTTCTTTAATCTGAGGTCGGGTTGCTGGACCTGGGATATTCAATATGGCCCTGTAACAAGGTGCGATGTGAAAGTTTTTTTTTATATGAATGCAGCCCGTTTTGGTGTGTTAATGTACTTACACATAACTCCATCTCACTGGTGGAATACTGTAAATATGAGATGAGGTTAACAGTGTGTTTGCACATGCCTTTATACAGAACAGAAGCACATCTAACTTTATCATGTGTTAAAAGAAATGTATACAGAAACACATTGTGGTTTGTACTTGCAGTTTAATGTGTTAGACACATTCTAATCATGAGACATTAACATCTCTCTAACCACTTGACCGTGCTCTAAGGAACAAACTAAACTCCAAACGGAACACATTTGTATAGCTCTGTATTTAGGAAACCGTTGCTCCAGGTTGCAGTTTTTTTCCTACAGATGCTAATCTTGGTGGAAAGGTAATATGGGTACACATCTATCTACTGTAGATGAAACAGGTAGTGTTTGATTCATTAGTCACTGTGACCTTCCCTGCTCTCTTGCTATATTTATTTTGTTGCTCTGATGTAGTACTTTATGGTGCCAATTGATTTGTGTAGCTCGTTCTTCCATAATCCTGAAGGCTCTGGACAGATTGCTCTTTCAATTCTGAAATCTAGTCCTCATTGGTGCAGTTGTGTGTCAGTAATGATGTAAAAGAAAGATGTTGATTCTTAAAAAAAAACATTAACCTGTTGGTTTTAGCTTTCATGGTCTGAATATAAATCCTTTTACTTTGGCAAAATGGTGAAGACCTGAGGTGGTTTGTTTTGTTCCATGGACCCACCCTTCAACTGAAGGATGGGGTGATTACATCTGGCTTTATTATATTGTATTACTACCCATTGCATGTTTAAAGATCAGTTCTGTCAGTGATCGTGCTCAGTGAAAACAATTGTGGGTCCCGGGGACCCCTCACTTTAAAAAGTTGGGGTCACACACACCACTGTTTCTGGGTCCCATCATATATTCTGCTTTTTGAGCTCTCCATATAGCACCAGACCACCTACACATGCACCATAGATAGGATGGAAAGGGGGATATGCATTGTCATATTGTTTTATTTCTAAGACATCTGGACTGTCTTATTGACCATGACAGCATATGAATAAATGATCTAATATTTCCCTTTAGCAGAATTCTGTTTATGTATTTTTAATCACCATATGTTTTAGGATCATCCACTTGCTGTGCAGATTTTCTCCACCAGATTTTCTCCACCACGTGTTTCTCCGCCTCTGGTATGTCGGCGGCCTCCTTGATCTGAGGAAGCCGCCGACATACCAGAGACGGAGAAACGCGTATGTAAGCCTCTATTAAGTTGCCAACTACCGCTGATAACTACAACCCATTGCATATTGGGCTAACAGAGACTGTGATTGTACTGTGGACCTGAGTAACATCTGAGCCTGGGAGTGTGGAGTCCAGTTGGAAACAAGCAAAGGGGGCACTTATACCCCATACAGAGAGACTGCCTAAAGCACACCAGGAAGGAACATCCTCAAAATTACATCTATATGGCCACAGAAGAGATTTACTCTCTTAATGCGGGACTGGTAACTATTATCCATTGCCTCATATAAATTGAAAAAGCCTTAATTACCAAAGCCTCATTATATATCAAATATAGCCTCATAATGGTTCTATATTGATTTTATGTTATATGTAGTCTGTCTTGTATGTCTATTTTATTATGTTAGAAGTGCACTTCGATAAATAGTTTTTTATGCTATATATGGAAAATAAATATATTATGTTTTGTATATACCAAAATTGTGCTGATTGCTCTGGGTGTAGCTGCGCCTCCTATAAACAGAAGTTGGTGATATTCACTGATTTCAACCCCCAAAAAGTTTCCACCAGAGGATCACAAAAACCTCTGAATATAGGGGGCAGCAACTTAAACCCAGATTAGAAAAAGGTCCTCCTGTTTAACACATTAAAAATATCAGCGCTCCTGTGTGGCATACTGTCACAAACCCCCCCAGCCCTATTTAAATGAAGCTTCAGTCGTGCAGTAGATGGATTGTATGACTGATTATATGATGGATTGTGAGTACATTGTGTGTCCAAAAACCACCAAGGAGTCCCGGGGAGTTGAAGGGAAAGTGGGACACAATCATGATTGTAAGCAGATCTTTCTAATGTATGGCCACCTTTTAGAGTGATCATACTAGCTTTAAAAGCACATACGATCTGCATATGACTGCATCAAAGATGATGGATAATACATGCAGCATGTATGATCTAAGGCTTGACCCATGGGACCATCCATCCTATCGATATTCCACACAATTGATCGCGCGACCCACCGAAATTGTGCATTCGGGCCGGAGAGCTTCTGGTGCCGAGCTGAGGAGCAAGGCTGTGCTGCAGAGGCAGCCTGTTGTCGCTCGGCTCGCTGTACTGGGGGAGGGGGGAGCAGGTCCTGGGCCCCTCCACAGGCCTGGGTAAAAAGTACTCTTTTTGTCAGACTGCAGTTATTTTGTTTTGTGGGAGGAAACTAGAACACCTATTGAAAACACAAACAAACATGGAGAGAACATACAAACTCCACCGAAATAGGAACTTGATAGCCAATGACCTCAGTGCCAAGGGAGGCAGTGATGCTAACCAACCGTGCCAGCATACGTGATTGCAAACCCGTCTTTTTTATTGAAATTTGGCTCAAACACCCACTTTTGGATTTCATGAAACCCTCTTTGGACAGCACTGCATTATCTAGGAAGCGTTAAGTACTGGTTAAGTTATTTGCCCTTAACACAACTTATAAATTTAAATGATGTTGGGTCGCGGAGCAATTTCTTGACAATGTCATATTGGGTATTATGGTTCATAGTAAATATTACACACCGATTTGTATTCCAGGGAGATTCCTGCTCAGCCTTTTAATTTTTACTTTATTGCACCAAGCAGAAGGTCTAGCTAGAGGTTACTCAACCGTGTATATTTTTTTATTAAGTCTGCTGGTTTTATCAGGGAAATGCCATAGATTATTAGACAAAAAAGGATTTAGGCTGGTGTTTTTATTTATTTCCATTAGGAGAGTAGAATTGCGTGTGTCACATCTCAAGATGAAGTGAGCTATTTAGCTCGCCCAAGCAGCATAAAGAAATCATAGGAAGATGATCAAAGTACGTCATTACTCTCACATAGGAAAGTAGAACTTAAAATATAGTGAGTTGTGGGCTGCGAGACATTCCTGCACCAACATCCTTAATAAGAACAAGATTATCCTGAGCAGTAAAACCTCCGAGCTATTGCTTTCACAGAATAAGTAGCTGATTATTCTGCACCGGCTGCGCTGCATCAGGGAGAATATGGAGTCACTAAAAGGTGATGGATACAGATTTATTAGTGAATTAACCTTAGTCTCCATAGTCAGGTGGTTTCCAGATTGCTCTTCAAATAGCTCATCATACCAAAAGATACAACAGGAGCCGGTGATTACACAATTTAATTGGGACGAACAGCCTGCTATCAGCCTTGAATGTTTTAAATGTGTGTATAGTAAGGACAGCTTACAGGTGCTGGAACACAGAATGTATTGGACCTAGATCGGTATTAGATTATCAATGTACCAATGGATCTGAAGAGCAGCGGTTTGAGCTATTTATGGGTTCTGTTCATTCTACCGGCGATAGCATTATGTGGGCCACGCATCGCTATCGCTATGGCCCCTGCACACAGCAGATCAAGTGATCTAGTCAGATCTCTTAGAAAATGGATAAAAATCGCTATGTGTAGGCCCCATTAGGGACAGATTTAACATTAGTTATATCGGATTACATTCTATGAATAATAGTGCTCCAGCCAATCGGCTCCTATCATACTATTGAAAAAAAAAAAAAACTGTTCATAGCTGATCATCTGAAGCACCATTTATCATTTGCAAGCACCATTTATCATTTGCAAGAATACAGGTGTGTGCTCATATATCTTGCTTCAATACACCATGCATTGGGAAATGCCTGGCATGATTGACCTGACAGGTCCTGTGCAGCTCCATGAAAAGGGGTGTGGCTACAGAGGGATGTGGCTTAGTGACCCAACCCCTTTGTTTTCGTCATGGGGGTCCGGGTGGTGTCTGGTGAGTGTCTTGTCTGCAGTGCCGGCTTCTACAGGGTGATAGGAGATGGGTGCTTCATGCAATGTTAGTGTTCCACTCTGCCCTGGGCAAATGGCCAAAATCGCACGGTTTCCCAAAATCGCCAATTGAATTGCTGTAAGAATCACACTTTTTGCCGCAAATTTAAACATTCTGAAGTGGCAATTTTTCTATTTGCAGCCAGAGGTTTTGCCATTAAAAAGTACACAAATTACAAATTTAATGGGATGCGAATTCGGGAAAACTTTACTAAAAATCGCCACACAAACAGACCAGGTTTTGATGAGGGATTTTGACAGAAACATACACAGATTAGTGCGATCTGTGCATGGTTCTGTCCCAAAAAAAGTAAAAAAAAAAGAGTATGGTCCCCCATCCTGAGCATAACCAGCCCCGGGCTCAAAGAGCTGATATGGGCGACAAAAGGAGTAGGAGTCACCTGTATTCAAGAACTAGCACCCGGGCCCAACCAGCCAGTAGGGTAATGCCACAGCTGATGCGGAGACTTTTTAAACAAATGCCCCCCCCGGCCAAAGCATTAACCCCCTGATTGGTCAGCATGGGCAGGGATCCTGGGGAAGTGGCGTCCCCCCCCCCCTCCAGAATTTTCCTTCCCATGCTGACTGTCCCTGGTGGCCGTGGGCGGTGGACACAAGGCTGATTAAATCAGTAAAAGTAGAATAAACTATTGGGTGTTGTGGAACTACAAATCCCAGCAAGCCTGCACCACATGCAGGGACTTGGAGAACCACAAGTTCCAGCATGCGGGGCATTAAAGGGCCCACTGGGACTTGTAGTTCCGCAACGGTACAAATATTGAAAAAATACACACACACGAACAGTAAAAGTTTATTACACACATAGCCCACTCATACAATACTCACCTACACTATCTTGACCCGGTCCCCTTGTCCAATAGAATCCAAGTGGGGTTCCTGTTGAGAGAGAACCTACTCACCAGCCGGCTTCGGGACTTCTCTGGGGGACCCCTGGAACTCTGTAGACACAGGACGGACTTGCCGCAAATTCACATCTCATTAAATAGTCGAATTCAGGCAGAAAAATTTGCGATTTTAAAAAATGCGATAAGGTGCGATTTCGGAAACTTCATAAAAATTGCATCCTGTTAAATGTCTACATTAAGACGCATTTATATTCACAAAGTTGCATGAAAAGTCACTACCAAGACATAACACTGGAATGGCTGTTATCTTGCAGGGAGGCTAGATGTATGTGGGCACATCTGTATAATGGTTTCATCTTAGTATTGGTAGTGTTTTGAGTGGAAAAAGAACCCAGTGTTAAAAACTGTCTAAGTAATGTTTAACACAATGTAGTGGTGTGTGGAAGTAGAGGCACTGTATTTCGGCTAAGGCTTAATGAAGACAGGTAACAGTAGTGTAACAGACCTATTACCTAGTTATATGTAATTATGTCTCCAGTAAATTGCTGAAATGTCACGATCACACTAATTAGGGAGGAATGCCACCCTCAGAGACCGCTGTCTACCAACTGGTTCCGTCCTGCCATGAAAAATGTGTCATTTTATTTTTTGTCTGGAATATTTCCTGCAGTGAGTATTAATGAATTGGTTGCCGTCATAATGCTTGCTGTAATGTGTTTTCCGATGATTATCTGTCATTTGGGCCCATTAGCTGCTTCCTTTAAAGTCAAATGACTTTAGAAATGCAAAACTGTTAAAGATCCCCATCCTTTAATGGATTGGACTATTGTACCATGCTAACTGTTAATGAGAGCATGCACCTTCACACACAACCACGTTCAGGATCACTGTGGCTTAATCTTATGAGGCATGCTGTAGCTCCCTTTTATTTTGAATGCTAAGGTATATTAAGGAACCATTAATCCCTTTGTAAATGACAGGGAAAGGGTAATCGCTCTCCCTGCACATATAATTATGGCAAAAATGTTTTATCAAAGCTTTTTTTTATTTTTTTTTCAGATTGGGATGCTTGAGAATTATTACCACTTCTATCACAGCAAGACTATTAAACGGTCAACGTTCAGCAGCCGGGGGATGCACAACTTCCTGCAAATGGATCCAAATGTAAGCGATTTATTCTTAGTAACTGGGTTTGTCAACCTGTTGCATAAAGTGGTGGCAGCATCAGGTTTGTGCATTAATGTTCATGTGGGTGCAATTCTGGAAACATTATGCTGTACCTTGCTTTCTCTTCTGTCCATCCTGCTTTATTGTGTCATCATTGTTTGCCTGAGCTGTATTCTGTGCACAAAACATAAGGTGTTCTGTTCCATGAGCGGTGTTAGCCTTTGTCTCAACAGCGACATTCCCGCTGTCAGAGGCCTAGCGCGTTCCGCAAGTGTTAGGATGGAGGGGGGGGTTAGTCATTAACAAAATAGGTCAGGATTATGAAAATTTGGGTGCTGCTGTTGGTATTCTGACTGTCTGGATACCATACCCAACTCATTTTAAGGTTGTGTCCTGTAGAGAAAATGATAACTGGTCCCCGGCATGGTGTTGATGGTTTTACCAAAGTAGTCATGCTTCACACCACCATTCTTAAAATATGCTTTTGTTTCATATCTGATCTAGCAAACTTTGAAGACCAATAGTTTTGGCATTCGCTTAAGTTTATTTATCAGTTTCTTATATAGCGCACACATATTCTGCAGCGCTTTACAGAGAATATTTGAACATTCACATCAGTCCCTGCCCCAGTGGAGTTTACACTCTATATTCCCTACCACATATACATACATACATACATACATACATACATACATACATACATACATGCACACACATTAATTCTAGGGTTCATAAGTTGTAAGTAACCTACCAGTATTTTTGGATTGTGGGAGGAAACCCATGCAAGCATGGGGAAGAATCATACTTGCCTACTTTTTCATTCTCCTCTCCGGGAGAAGCCCGGAGAGGAGACCAGACTGCAGCATGGATGAGGTGGACTTCACCAAGCCCCGCCCCCATAGCAGCCAAAGGAGTCAATTCGCAGGTGCGCGAATTGGGGACGGGGCTAAAATGACGCAAAATGATGCAATTTGCGTCATTTTAGCCCGGCCCCTCGCCGTGGACCCGCGAAAATCACTATGTAGTGAAGGGGGGGCTGCGGGGACAGCGTGGCTGATGCGGGAGACTTGCCCACCATCCCGGGGGGCCGGGAGGGGGACCCAAATTCCGGGAGGGTAGGCAAGCCTGGGAAGAATATACAAAGTCATCCTAGTTAGGGCAATGATGGAAATCGAAATCAGTACTGTGAGGCAGTAATGCTAACATCACACTGTTTGTGCTGCCCCACTGTGGGACAAATGGGAAATAATTAAAACCTGTCCAATTAAGTGTTTTATCCAATGTATCTAAAAAGTACACAGCGGGCAATATATCATTGGGTGCTTATACACAATATGTCTGGACAGTGTTGTTCAGACATATTTTATTGGCCATGCAGCACAGTAGCTATAGAAGGAGATATATTTAAAATATATATTGATGCATTTTCCCATGTGTCTGACCTGCCAATCTTCTTTACATTGGCTGCAAGGACCACTGACATCACAGCCTGAGTGGGTAAATTTTAATGCCTGCCCAGTTGTTAACATCTGACCTGGCATATCCAACAGCTGGTTGGTCAGTGTGTATATCTTAACTAATTTGCCCCTGTGATGGCAGGTCATCTGCCAGGTGTTTATCCAGCCTAATAGGTCTAGAGACCGTCCAAGCAAGTCAGCCACTTCACACCTGTTGATTCCTGGTGTAGTTAAGCTTCGGGCTCCCTAGGGAGCTGCACCACACTCAAGCAGCATCGCTTATTACAGTGCAGGCAGCCTGTGTACCGCCATCACTCTGTGAGGACACAATACATCGGACCCGCATGCTAAAGGTACTTCTGTTGCGAACTCCATTGCATTGTGTTAAACATCGGATGCCCTGTGCCATGTACTCAATTCATTCCTAAGGGCTACAGAGAGCTGCCAGAATATCATCTCCCTTAAAAAAAAAATTCACCTTTTATACAGTGACATTGGAAGTCGAGCATAACACCCGGAGGAGTAAAATTTCCCCTAGGACACCTTACTGGCTATTTCGTTATAACTAATCTAATATTGGGACATAAAGTCATTCTAAAATGATAATTGCACACTTATTCCTCAAGCAGGATCCGCTATTAGAGATTTTTTCTTGACTATATTGTTTTTATTTTATTTTTTTGCTTATTGTGTTTTAAATAAATGTGAATTTTGTGACCATTGGCGCTCTTATATTTCTAAATATTAGGTTTAGAGGGCAGCATCGAATGCCATCTGTACTAGACACACTGTATCTATTCTGTGATGGAGACCTGTACATGAAATATTGTAAAGGCCTCTTTAGGAAAAGTGTTTGGGAGCAGTGCAAATGCAAAAAATACAAATGAACACATGCAAGCTAATTGCCGGGTGTGGGGGGGGGGGTGGGAAGTATATTACAACCGATTACAAGTAGGACACTATAATCTTTGGAGAGCGATGCACTTGCTGCAGAGTCAGCACCTTTTTTCTGGCATTATAGTGGTTAAAGTCTCTCTCTGAGATGAAAGTGCGAGTTTGGAAGTGTTTGCAGAATTCTCTGCAGTTATTTTTGGATTAAGCACAGTCTCTCCAGACTTGTAATGGCACTTCTATTTCCTAGCAGATTGACATTTCTACACCCTCACTCCATTCACACGTACTGCCTTTAAATCGTTGTGTTCTTCTGTTCTGTGTAGCACTGTGGTTTGTACTGGAAGTCCAGGGGCAAGAGAAACGCACATGAAACAAACAGCATGCCATTAGCTAGCCTAGATTTCCCTATCTACATGCTCTGACTTAGGGCTATTCTGTAGTATATCTGCAAAAGCTGCTGTAAAATCCCCTAGCTGTTTGATGGTCTCTTCCTGGAAATGTTTGTGTGTGACTTAGTCTAGGTGACACAAATGATTGGGATTTATTGAACCGTAAGGGCAGACTAGCCCTGACTCCCAGCACTGCAAGCAGGTAAACTTGTCTGAAACAACATTAGGCCTGATTCAGAGTTGATCACAAATGCAAAATCCTTTCTTAAATGGGCAAGACAATGTGCACTGTAGGTGGTGCAATTCTAACATGCAGAGAGTTAGAAATTGAACTCTTTAATTGCAAATGCAAAAACACGAGATTTGAGAGAATTCTTGACGGCAAAACCAGAGGAAAGTGGTCAATTTAAACCACTTTCACACAAAATGTTAACTTCCATCGGCAAGCATAAAAACACTTAAACTCAAAAAGCACATCAGTATACATTTTCATTATCTTTGTACCCCAGTTTCCATGTTTTGCACTTTGTTTCCAAAAATGACATTTCATTATTGCCCATTTTGAAAATAAGCTACAATGTGCCTACTTAGACAGTCAAGGGGGTTTCCCAGGGTTTCTACATCAAATCTAAACATTTTGACCTTCAAATATTTTTTTTTCCTGCATATACTTTGGTAACAGCAGTTGTGAAAATGACTGTCCCATTGATGTCCCAATTACTTTTCAAAGCTGCTTCACTGCAGTGGTGATAATGGTCATCATTGTCAGATGGCCTTTGTGCAGTTCAGGTATGCTGCAGACTGTCCTGTGTTCCATGAACAGCAGTGGAACACCTGGAGTGGTAAGTAAAAAACAAAACCTGTAGCTCAAAGCACCGACACCTATCAACCATAGCTATTAAATGAATCCCCCCTTTGTGTAAAAAGGTTTTCTTGAAAGCAAAACTTAGAACTATCATTCTCTGTGATAATCTTATGTGAATTACAACAAAGTAGTTTGGAATCGCCAAAATTGATAAATACTGTATACTTCCCATCGCTTTCTCTTTTCTTAAATTTCTGCTACCGTATCTCAGTTTTACTTGTGTTACTTGCTTAGTTTAAAAAATTTGCTTTACTTTTTTTTTTTTTCAAGTTTCTTTGCACCTTTACACAAAGATAGTATCATGTTTTGATGCTTTCTCAATAATGGTACCAAATTTATGCAAACTTCAGTTGCGTCCTCTGCAATTTATACAACTTTTTTTTTTTTTTAACTCCCTGGTTTTCACAGTTCTGGGAATAAGTGTTCTGCTTGTCAGACAGTAAAGGAGAGACTGATCTTGCAAGCTCCTGTTTATGTACTTTTAAAAGTGATATTTGAGTACGTTAGTCGTGACTAATTCTTTACAAATGTGAAAGGCTGAAGATAATACCGGAATTCTAAGAAATAGCAGAACTATAAACATACTGCAAAAGCTGTACTTTAATCTTATAATTTGATTTACAGTTTGTATTGCACATTTTGGTAAATTACATAAGTGAAATATCTATCTACTGTTTAATGGTTCAGCTGACCTAATAGCAGGGATTCTGGTAAGAGAATAGCTTTGTAGAAAAATCATGACCTTGTATTTGTTATAAACACACCTATATATGTCGAATTGTGTTTTGTATGTGTGCGGAGATCCTATTCTGTGTGCAGTTACATTTACGTACCTGCAGGGGGCGTGTCCTGTATCGGCATTCAGCAACTCTGCACATCTCCGGACCACCAGGGAATTGGGTGGGATATGTTCTGTGATTTGACCCAGTGGCAATTGTAATCCCCAGTTCCCATCTAAAGACTAAAGTCTTTGGGATTTGGGATGTCTGGCATGGTTTCCCTGTTAATTTCATTGTTAACCACAAAAATGTAATTGTCAGAATGTCTGGTACAGGATATGGAGTATTACCGGAGTGTAATCCGAACACTGGGAATAGTCATCAAACAGGTGATTTAAGTTCAGACTGTATCCAGACTCTTGCTAGATTGAGTCTAGATTGACAGTCATAAGGTAGACCACTATTGGTCTAAAGCATGGGTTCTCAAACTGCGGCCCTCCAGATGTTGTGAAACTACAAATCCCAGCATGCCTTGCCACAGTTTTGCTTTAAGGGAGTGTTAAAACTGTGGCAAGGCATGCTGGGATTTGTAGTTTCACAACATCTGGAGGGCCGCAGTTTGAGGACCCATGGTCTAAAGGGTCCAAAGGTCGACATGAAAAGGGTTGACATGCATTTTTTTACAACATCTTGAGCCGACACGTTCCGACAGGTGGTATTTCATACCCTACCATCCACTACGGCATGGAGGGAGAATATAATAGTGTCGAGCGCATCGAGGCACCGATCCCTAAGCAGGGCAAGCAGACGAAATACACTTGACATAAACACCCAAAAAAAACCCAGAAAAACTCATGTCAACCTTTTCAGTGTTGACCTTTGGACCCTGTCGACCATTAGTGGTCAACCATATGATTGTAGACCTAGACATTATAGATCTAAAATACCATAACCGGTTCAGACATGCACATCATATGGATGAGATCATGAAATCAAGTCCGTTCTCCTAACCTGCTCCTTCCCAAGTATTCAGTCAGTATATCTAAAGGTGCCCATACACCAGTGATGGCTAAAGTTGACACTCCAGCTGTTGTTGAACTACACATCCCAGCATGCCCTGCATCAATTTTAACATGGCCAAATAGTAAAACTGTAGCAGGGCATGCTGGGGTGTGTAGTTCAACAACAGCTGGAGTGTGAAGGTTAGCCATCACTGTCATACACGGTGTGATAGGCACCGTGCGTTTTGTACTAGATCGCATCGCGTGCGTTTTGAATGCAATGCAATCTAGTACAAAAAGTATGTGCAGCACATACTTTTTGCATTGTGTGCAGGAGCGTGCATCACACCTGTGTAGAAATATTTATGTGTTTCTTTTAGGTGGTCCTTTACTCCACATTTGGAATTTTTTTCCAGGGCTGTATTAACAAATGTCTGGGCTCCTAGGCTTTCAGGTATTATGGGCCCCATCTGGCACTTGTGTCTTTCACCCCGCTAGAGTGGACATTTGGAAATTGAGCTTATGCCATCATTAACATTTTCAGTATTCACGCGAACACAAATTCCCATTTGATATAAAGACTGCTAACCTTTTTTTTTTTTTTTTTTTCTTTAATACAGCGCAATTGTTCCTACTTTTCTCTTTTGAAATACTTCTGGTGTACTATCGCCTGCGTGCACCCTATTGTCTCACAATAAACCTCAGCTGAGTCCCTATGGTGTACCAAGTGCCTTTAACCATTGGAACCCTGAGGTGCAGGAGCTTGTGCTTCAGCAAAAGCAATTGATGCATCCCTTGTCCCGCAGGGCCCTTATGCTTAAGCCTGGTTAGCCTTATTTATAATAGGGCTATGGCTCCATCAGTGGGTTTAATTATCAAGAATGCTACAGAGGAAGAGGGTGTCCCCATTATTACTAATGGCTCTGAACACTACTTTTATTTAGAAGAGCCTTAAAACCTACAATCTTACTGTTTTATTCTTGTGTTTCATGCAAGATGCCTACTGTGTGCAATGCAACCTACTTTATTCTATTAATAGCATACAACAATTCATCCCACATTTTACCTATGTTCTAAACCTTGCCACCCCCTTCCTCTTCCTTCCTCTTCAATGTTTTGTGCCTTCACTGTTTAAAACATCTGTTTGAATGAAATCTTCTGTAAAATTCATAGCTCCGTTTATGTCTGATTATGCATTCTGATATCCCTGCACCGATTGGATGAAACAAATGTGAGGTGGTCCAGTTGGATCCTTACAGGCTTAAGGGGGTTGGGGTCCTGGTTTGACCACTTAGAGGAACGTTCCAGGTTTGACATAGGGTGCCTGTAATTGGGATCAGAACTGACCATTATTGAATGACCTGATATAAGTGATGACAGAAGGAAAACGTTAAACCCATTTTGCCCTGGAAAATTGATTTTAAAACTGAATAGAAAGAAAATCTGGGGATCAGAGCTACTAGCATCCCCTCAAAAAATGGTCCAGAACAGCCACATAATCTTTAATATGTTGAGTTTTAGCCAACTCATTGATAACTTAACTGAAAAATGTAAACCGGGGCAATGCCTGGTCCTTCAGCTAGCTGGTGATAAAAGACCATCTTTCACATATACTCTCCATTCTGTCCATAGCAGGAGTTCCCTGCTCCACAAGCACCCTCTCCTTGGTTATATTTTCAGGATTTTTTTTTTTTAACAGGGCTAGATTGATCCAATCTGCATCACGGGCAGAAATCCTGAAAACATGTCTTGTTTGAACTTGAGGTGGCTTAGAGAGGAGAACCACTGGCAATTGTTATACAATTGTTTTGTTAGGTTATGGCACAGCACTGTCATCGTTCCTGCTTTGATATAATAACCTTTTTAACTCTATACTACTAGATCTACTGCTTATCTGATTTACACAAAGTACTGACCATTTTCACCTTTGTTTTGTTGCGGTGCTGTGCAGCAATTCATGTTCTGTCCATGTAGTCACATTCAATAATGAAAGACCTCTGGGATGTCTGTCCTTTCCCTCTCGTCCGTGCGTGTCACTGCAGGCTCAGCGGCTCCAGTCTTTCTGATGTTCACCTTCCCATACCCCTGGAGACTCAATCAGGAGATGAGCAAGACTTTGCTCAAGGCTCCGACAAGCTCTTAGGGTCTTGTTGCTTGTGAGGCATTAAATGACTATTAATAATTGATGGGGATGAGCAGAGACATGGAATGCAATAATCTGTAAGCGTCAGGGGGAGGAAGGGGCAAATAGCAAAAACATAGATTTTGACATAAGACAGAACCTGCCAACATTGTCGTTTCCCGGATCTTAACACATTTTCAACCGCGGGCTGCTTTGCCTGTATGTAACAAGATATTTTTAACCACCTCTGTGCCAATTGGGCTTCAGAAACCCTACATTACGAACTGGGAGCTTTGAACACTGTGGATGTTCTTTGAAGGCTAACATAGGGACCATGGAAGCACTGGTGGCAGGTTACATTATCTCATTTCTGTTTTTCAGTTCATGTTAATTTATTAAATGCTGCTTTGAGTATCTGGTGTATTTAGTCACTTGAGCGGTGTGTGCGCTTTAAATTCTAGAAAACAAGAAAAAAGCTCATGTTTAGTTTTGCCGTTCTGCTTGCAATACCCCCCTAACGTTCAGGAAATGCAATCATTGGAAAGCCATTCCTCTGGCTTCTATAAGCTGCTATGCTATTAAGCCTATTATATATATATATATATTTACATATTTGTAAATACCGATGTCAGAGTTGGCATACTTATGTTTTTCATCTAGCTTAGGTATTCAATTATTTATACATAATTATAATAAAAAATCCTCCCGTCACATGGGCTGTTGGTAGCAGCGAAAGTCTGACAGAAGCTGAATGCAGCTATTGCTTCAAGCCATTACATTCTCTGATGAACAAAACTGTTTGATTTCAGTGAGATGCAATAACACCTGCGTTGGCTATAAAATAAATTAAATCCATTCTGGATAGAAGGGTCCCTCTGACTAGTTCTTCCTATGACTGGAACAGATGCTGCATTAAGAATTCTATTGTGACAAACAAATATTACCAGACTATTAGTGTGTGTGTGTGGGGGGGGGGGGTTCAGGGGGTGTGATTGACAAAATAAATGTATCAAATTTATTTTGGTTTTGAATTGATAAATAATAATGAAATAAATATATAATAAATAGTTTTTCTGCAGCAGGGGTCAGGGAAATGTATTTACCTTTTACCCCAAAATATATTTAGATACGCCGACGTAACCCCCATGATTTGGAAGGAAATCGTATAAGTGTAATACACACTGTACCCCCAGAAGTTGATGATATATCCTGCAAGTAGGATACAGCCTGGCAGCCATTGATGATGACGATGATGAATATTATCTATGGCTATTTGGTAATCATCATCATCAATGGCTGCCAGGCTGTGTGTGGTATAACCATTGATAATGTGACGTTCAGGCAACTGTTAGTGTCAGTATTTCATGATGATATAGTGACAGTCTGTGCAAATATTTTTGCCTATACTAGAGATGGGTATACCTTGACAGAAGCCTATAACCAGGCAAAGAAACTTGGCTCTGCAGCGGCAGTAGAGACTGCGCGCTGCCGAGATAGCGCAACAACTAGTCGACTCTATGGAGGCGGAGCCCAGGGCATCACGCACAGAAGTGTGTTATACAAAAGGGCTGAAGCACTGCACTGTCAGGTCCTTGTACGCTACAGTACTGTAACACACACAGCCGGGCATGCATATACTGTGCAATTTATATATAGATTCTATACACAGTAAAATTAAATTCCTGGGGGTAATCGACGGTCACGCTGTCGAGACACAACCGGGTATGCGTATAGATTCATATGCATGCCTGACTGTGTCTTTGCAGTGCGACTGTCCATTACCCACAAAAACTTCAGTAATTTACCCTTGTTCACTGACCACTGGTCTACAGGTTTCCTTCTACGTGATGGATTCCTGATCTGTAATCAGGGCCATTTCACTTGTCCCCATGTAGCATTGTTTCCTGCATCAACTATCTCACCCATATGTCCATGCATTAATACTGTTTGAATAATTGTTTGTGGTCTCAATGTAATGTGTAAACTGATTGGCTGTCTGTATGCTAACATGCGAGTTTCTACATGCGACCTGTGAATTTATATTACAAAGAACATGAGCTGTAATTTCACAAGTCTGATACTTTATCAACCACTTTCTTCCTCCACCTCATCTCTATATTTTCTGGAAATCAAAATTTTTAGTTCCTCTCCTACAGTGACTTCAGCAGTACACCTTCAATATGACATTTTTTTTAGCTGGCTTTGGAAGCTTGGATATCATTTAAGTTTTTATAGTCGGTGATGACATTTGACGCCACCCTTGGCTGTAAAATTTTCTCTCTGAAACTAATAAGCAACTTCATGCAGTAGATGGTGCAGACAGCATGAGGCATGTGGGTGGACATTACAGTAACGCTACAAAAAGCCGATTTATAGCTTTCTATTTTAAGTCTGTTTTCATAGAGACTAATGGGGTTAGTAACAGCTCAGAGAAGCTGCATTTAGTGCGTTTCAGACTGTATTTCACATTCCCTTAATTTCCAGTCTAGTCAAAGTCCTGTGCTGTCAGGAAAGCAGCTTTGTGGCTTGTCCTAGTTACTTTGTTTCGGTATTGTGCGGACAGTGGTCATGTGTACCAGTAAGGTTGTAATAAAATGTTTTTTTTCGTCAACATGTGAGTGTGTAAGCAGATAATTATTGATAGTCTTTGTTGTCTAACCGGTACATGATGTATTTCTGTTTACACTGTAAGTGTCTGTCATATTTCGCACAATTCTTATTTGTAATGTTCAAGACTTCTGGATAGGTATCTGCTCCTTTATTAAAAAATAAATTGCCAAACAGTAGTTCATTGGTGGTTATTACAGTATAGATTGCATGTACTGAGGTCATGGATTCGATTCCCACCATGGTCCGAACTAAACAGAGTTTATATATTCTCTTCATGCTTGTGGGGGTTTCCTCCCACAATCCCAAAATATACTGATTGGTTAATTGGCTCCCAACAACGCTGGTGGCAGCCCGGGGGAGTGGGATTTTAAGTTAGTGACCCGGGTTTTTTTCTGGGGGGGGGGGGGGAACGCTGGTGGCGGGGAGGGCAGTTAACGCTGGTGGCGGGGAGGGTGGGGGGGCTGGGAGGTAACGCTGGTGGCAGCCTGGGGGGGATTAATGCTAATGACCCAGCTTTGGGGGGGTGCCACCACTTACCCGGCTTCGGTGCCACGATGCCGGGTAGCAGTTTCCTCCCACCGCCACGCTGAAGCCGCTCAGTTGACGGCACCCAAGAGCGACCAGCGGCCATATTTAATGTGGGCAGCCAGGAGTTGGTGGCTGCGGTTGGCCGGCCCAGCCGTTACCTTGTAATTTGTTATTTTGTTTGCTATGTATGGCGCTGCGCCTTATAAATAAACCAACTACTACTACTACAGCCCAGCCAGGGTTTCCAAAGCCAAATCCGGACCGGCCCAACGGGAAATGGCCCAGATTCCCATGGGCCAATCCGCCCCTGCCAAGAATGAATGTGTGTGCATGTACATGTGGTAGGGAATATAGATTTTAAGCTCCACTGGGGCAGGGACTGATATGAATATTCAAATATTTTCTGATAAGTGCTGCGCAATATGTGTGCGTTTAATATAAATAACTGATAATATTTTGTAGCTTTCTTGGATCTGTAACATGTTAGCTGTTTTCTTCTATAGGTAGAGTGGCTGCAGCAGCAGCAAGTGAAGAAGAGGGTTAAGAGACACATCCGAGCTGACCCAAACCTTATGTACTTTAATGACCCCATCTGGTCTAATATGTGGTATCTGGTAAGTATTGTACCCTGTGCAGTGCAACTGGTCATCAACAGAGCCACACTCCTGGGAGCCAGATGAGAACAGATTTGTGTCCTAGAGTTCTGATAAATTGGCTGCCGATAACTAAGCATTATGTGCTTTTATGGACAGAACTTCAAACAAGCGGTAATCTATTTAATATAAGTGCTTTCTTATTATGAAACTGATCGAGGTGGAATTTATAGTAGGACAGTTTTAGTGCAGTGAAAGAGTCTGCAATTGGTTTATCCTCTTGGTACATGTGCAGTGTATGGAGTGTCCCTGTTTTGCAGGACTAGTTGCTTTTTAGACCTGAATTCCTGTTGTGCTTTTTTTTTCCCCCCAATTAACTGAGGCATTGCATCATGAATGTTCTGGTCTGCCACGAGTTATAGAATACACACAACTGTACAAAAATCATAGTATACTTAAAGTGCAGTAAGGAAAATGCATGCACTGAGCCTTGCAATATACAGGGCTACAGCAGACAACATAAAGCTGCAATTCTGCGTGGTCTGAATATATTCTGTTGCATTGTTACATCAGTCATAGCGTGTGATGTGCCACTTTTCTGTGTACAGACTGTGGTTACCCTAAAGCAGGGTTTCCAGCAGTTGCAAGTCTCCCTTGGTCTTTCACTCTTTTGCAGCATTGTGGGGATAAGAGAAGCAGATGCCGCTCGGAAATGAATGTAATGGCTGCTTGGCAGAGGGGTTACACTGGCAAGAACGTGGTGGTCAGTATATTGGATGATGGCGTGGAGAGAAATCATCCAGATCTCATTCACAACTATGTAAGTATGTGACTTTGGCTTTCAATAGATTGTCAATACACTTGAAGTGCTTGTAGTATTCACACAGAGTACTCCAGTGGGTCAAACCATGGAGTACCAAAAAATAGCAGAGAAAATTGAACACAGCAGCAAATGATGGGAATCCAAACATAAAGCTAACAGTGATCAAGCTAGACCATGTTTCATGGATGTTCTATTTTTGAAGTGCTGCTTTGTTTGTGTGTATGTATATTGTCAATTGTAAAGGCCTTCTGAACATATATTAGATCAGGGCTGGGCAACACAGGCCCTCCAGATGTTAATGAACTACACATCCCAGGATGCTTTGCATTAGTTTTGCTATGTGGCCATGCTGAAACTGATGCAAGGCATGCTGGGATGTGTAGTTCATCAACATCTGGAGGGCCGGTGTTGCCCAGCCCTGAATAAGATTGATCTGAAATGGGATCCAGCAAAAGGCAAATGCCTATACTGTAGGATTAAATGCAGCAGGTTTGAAAATGTGACAGTTAGTAAGGACTAAAGCTGTGCACCAACTAGTTTATTTTGAAAATGTGGACAGTTTGTAGATCTCGAGGACCAGTTTGGCCACCACTGCTGTAGGCAGTGTCCAGGATATAGTGGCAAGTGTTTTCTAAAGGGCTTCTATGTACAGTCTCCCAGACAGTTATCATATTCAGTGTTTATTTAGTTTTGAGATTTTCCTTGACTTTTTTTTTTTATGAACGGAATCCTATTTGTGTAAGTTTGTTTCCCAATGTAACCTGTTGAAGTTTTCTACAATGAAATTAGTTTAGTGAGACTGGTGGGTCACAGTGCTATTGCTCACCGTGCTCTGAAAGACTCATACCGCATTGTTTTTTTCTTAGGACCCCTTTGCAAGTCATGATGTGAATGGAGAGGACCAGGACCCAAGTCCGAGATACGATGCCAGCAATGAAAATAAGTGCGTTGGCCCAATGTTTTTTTTTGCTTAGTATTTTACATAAAGACAGAGTGGGCACAGTTAAACAGTGATATTAGTGGTTAGTCTGCTAGCCATAAAAACAGGACTTTTCTATTCCTAATCAATTGTGTCCATTTTTTAAGATCTGCTTCGCCCTATGCAGTTCCACTAAAAGTCGAAACTGCATCAGTGAAATATGATTAAAAAAGTCAGAAGGCCACAAACTAAACCTGTGGATCACTGAGCAGTTCGACGATTAATGTGTTTTTCAACAGGTCAAAAAATCGTCATTTTATTTGAATAGGTCAAAAGATTTTTGGACTATTGAAAAACCCCCTAACAAAGGATTTGGTAGATTGGTAAAGTTGATGGATAATTGAGAACTGTAATGTTTCAAAATGAAAATTGTCCAAGCCATTTCAAATCCTTTAAGGTGGTCTATAGTTTATTGTTTGATAAAACAATCTGCTCATTGGTTGGGCACAAGAGCCTCAAACTGAACTGGCCTATCCTTGACTCCCCAGCTGTTATAGACTCAATAGTCCTGTTGAAATGTGGAAATTTGTAGGTTTTTTAGTTTATAGTAAACTACAAGTTTGCTTTCTATTGCTTAACATTTGTCACAAATGTGTCATCCACCTTTTACTTCATCCTCTAAGGTACAAGATGTTTTATATACAAAAACATTACACAATTGTTAAGTTATGGCTGTAGGAGGCTCTTGCTTGTTAGCAGTGGGACACAGAGGCACGTGTAAGGGTGGAGGGATGGGCAATGTTCAAAGAAAAGATGTGTTTTTGTTTGCAGTACAAACCCTTTATGAGGACAGTCTGATGGAAAATGTACCATTCAATGTGGGTATTGGAGTCACAATCATGTATGTAATCTACAGTCTGTAGCAATTAAATTTTTTCCTTTCTAGACATGGTACCCGCTGTGCTGGGGAAGTAGCAGCATCTGCGAATAACTCCTACTGTATCGTGGGCATTGCGTATAATGCCAGAATTGGAGGTAAGTGCGCTTTACCATTAAGGCCAGTCACGGAAAATATGGGCCAGGTTAAACACCCTACACCTGGTGGATTGTGCATAATATCAGTCATACTGCCCCAACATCAGGTGTAAGACAGCAGGACTGGTAGAGACATGGTCTCACATTGAGGTGCACAGCGTGATCAGATTTCTGTGTCTAAATTTGCAACGGAGGTAGATTTTTTGCACTGCCTTTGATAACGGCAGGACAGATGTTCAAGGTGAGCAGTCTGCCATCCAAGAAGGTCCACCACATGTAGTGCACCACACCTATTTGCGTGGAATTAAATTAACACTGTACACCTCAACAAGTTCACAATTCATTTTAGTTGCGGTTGTGCCATTTAGATGCAGGAATCTCAATGTTTGACCAGATTTCCTCCGGCCCCTCCATCTTACAACTGGTGTAGGGTCAGTATAACTAATTAATTGTAGTCTAGTGGCTGTTAGGGCAAGCAGTGGAAGACTTTCTTGCAGATGGCTGAGTAAAGTTGGCCTTCGTTTTACTACTGCAGAAAAACGAAAGAAAAAGGCAGACGCACACTTTACCCACTAAGAATATTAATAATCTGAACAGTTATAATGAATCTGCTTATCTTGTGTGTTGTCCAGTGATGCTGGAGAACTTTTTCCTTTTTTTGTGGCCAATTATGATTTATCTCCAGTGACCTTGAATCATTGTCCAACTTTTCCAACAATAAACTTCCAACTTATGGTAAAGTTTTAAAGATTCTTCTTCTGGCCGCTATCTGGCCGCTACTGCAAGAGATCTACTTTATAGGGAAATTCCATCCAACAAATTTTTATATATATTTTTTGTTTATCCTTATGAAGGATACCTGCCCCTATTACCTGCTGCTATTGTAGGTGTCTTAAAGAATGGTTGTCTTTTGTAGACAGACTGGAAACAACTGCATTGGCATTGAACACCATTTACAAGCTTCATCCTGAAAGGGGATATGTGAAGTTAAATCTAAAGATTTTATTGCGATCTGTCCATCTGTTCCCATTCATTATTAATGAGATCTTTAATATACTGGTGTACTAGAAATACTCTGCCTTTTTTTTTTTTTTGATGATCCCCAAAAGAGTGGCTTTTGGGGAGATGCCACAGCTGATGTAGCCTCGGTCTATCCCATGGTTTTATTATGTGAATTAAAAATTTGCAGCTTCAGCATTAGATGACCTTGGCTCTTCCTCCGATCTCTCCTAATTCATTGCTTCATGACTAGTCATGTTCAATTAGAGAATCCAACATCTTGCTGGCACTTGAGAGAACAGGCTCATTATCCTCTGTCAACATTTAATATGCAGTGGCAAAAGAAACCCAGATCTGTGATAGGCAAATCCATCCTGCTTTGATGACACCAACCAGTAAATTACATTTTTAATTTGTTCAATGGTGTTGAGGTTGTGTCTACAAGAGTACAGATAATAGAGGTTTTAAGTAAACTATGCCAGTTCCATGAAAACTCAAACCACTAGGCTACACTGACCTCTTAAACACTGGAAAGACAAGGGAGTGAAGGGCCGAAACAATGGGGGAAATGTATCCAACAGTGTAAAGGGTGGCACAGTTGCTCTTGGCAACCAGTCCGCTTTGAAGTCGCATTTGTGAAGTACATTCTAGCCCATAGTCACCCTCTTACATTGGGTCAGAGCCTGGAGAAGAGATAAAGTGGAGATAGATAAAGTGAAAGGAGATAAAGCACCAGCCAATGAACTGTTTGAAAATGACAGTTGGAATTTGATTGGCTGGTGCTTTATCTCCTTACACTTTATCTCCACTTTCTCTTCACCAGGCTTAATACATCTGCCCCACTGCTTGATACATCTTCTCCTATTATGTCCCCTTTTTGGACTTTCCTCCTGCCAGCTGACTATGGTGTTAACCTATTGTTAATGACTGTCATGGAGTTTGAAAAGAAAACCTGCATTCCCAGAATAGAAGTCTAATTTGCCACTTAATATGCAATAATGTTCTAGACTTGGATCAGGTCAGTCAGTCAAGCGGTGTACATGATGTCCTTTTAGACTTTATTTGCAGACTGTTTGTGCCTCTGGGGTAACATTTTCCCTATTATACATATTCCCTGAAATATCTGAGAGACGGTGACTGCTGATGCTTGTAGAGCTTTTAAGCAGCATCTACCATTTGCAAGCATCATCAGGGAAACTAGGAGCTTGATTATAAGACACCGTTTTACTTACCTGGTACCAGGGAGGGAGATTGCTGTCATTGGTTAGATGTTTCTTTCAAGGCGGGCTTTCTCAAGAAATCTTGGAGTATAACGGTAACATGACCGTTCTATTTAGTGGCTGCTAATATATTTCTATACATAACAGCTGCTAGCACTGTGCCTGTCATAAGAACTATTCAACTGATCGGACTATTCATTTGTAAAGGTGCCCATACACTGCTGTGATGTCTCACAGCAGTGTACGGACACCCGATACCCTGCGAGCCGCCCAGCACAATTTGTTTTGATGGATCGCATGCGTCCCTGCTTCCCGCCCATCTCGCCGCCAGGAGGGAGGTCCAAGGTCAGGTGGTCGGACTGCCAGCAGGTCCGACCACCCGACACAGGTCCAATTCGCACGGGGACCGCACATCGGACCCGACTGCATGTCAGGGACAGGTTATTTGGTGCGATTTAACAGCCCGATTGGTCGCAATAGTCTGAAATCGGACCAAATCGGCTCAGTGTATGAGGGCCTTAACTCTAAGCTCTGTAGTCTTTCATTATGGGATGTCTCTCATTCTATGATTACACTCTACCTATATGGTAATTGATTCTTCAGTTTCACTGTAGGTGAAATGAAATACAGATCCACGAGATTACAAGGTAATCTCTATGCGAAAATGATGAATTGCAGGGTCTGGGTTACGTTGTATTCTGTGCTTTAGTGGAGACTGGATGGTGTCCAGTAGAGATTTTTTTTTTAAAGTTAATCCTTTAAATTGCTTAGAACCTGAAGCCTGTAAACGGTGGAGCACTTGGGGGGAATTTAATTTCCAGTGGTTCTTAACGGCTTTTAGTTCCTGGGTTAAGTGCCCAAGGATATTCAGTTACAACATGCAGGCTGCAATTAATGGAGGTTTCTGTTCTCACCCTCCTGATGTACGAAGAGAAATCCACAGTAGGTAGGTTAGTATGTGGGTGGCTAACCCATCGCTCCAGGTACTTAACATGGATTCTATGTGAGAAAACTGGCTGCTGATTGAACAGATCAATGCATTAAACCTTATATAGTGTAGCGAGCCACCGAGCCCGAAGCGTGGCGAGCGCACACGTAATATCTGTGAAGTAATGCGCGTACCCTCGCTGCGCTCGCCACACTATATAAATCAACTCCGACGTGGATAGTGGGGGTATAAAAAGGTCGGAGGACGCATACCTCCGCCCCTTGCGGACTCGCTGCGCTCGCCACGCTTCGGGGTGGCGTTAACAATGGGGGGGGGGGGGCTGGGGGCATTTGACCCATCAGGGTTGGGAAACAATAAAAATTGGGGTCTGAGGGCCATTTAACATTGGGGCCAATGTAAAATAGGGTCTCAGGGACCATTTCACATTGATTCCAATGTAAAAATCGCGTTGATCCCATCGCATGCGATTTGGTTGCATGCGATGCGATCGGCGCGATTTTTGGGGTCCTGATGGATACAATTTTTATCGCTGGCGCCGTGCTAGGAAACAAGTACCTTGGTCAGTATTTATTATAAACTGTAAGTCTATTTTGTGCAGTTCTTCTAGCTGCAAACATTCTTTTTGTATTTCCATACTCACTTGCTAAAATTTCCCATGTGATGCTGGCCTTGCTGCAGTCTTTGTATATTAATGTCTATTCACTGTCTATTGAATTGTTCCACTGATGCCTTGACTGTGAGGACACACAGCTGTAGATGTCTGTATTGTGCGTCACCTGCTCCTGGGCAGTGAGCTGGAACGTGTACCAGGGGACAGCAGTCATTAGTCACACTTCGTGGAGTCGCCATGTATTGTGCTGCTCATCCTGTATCTCTCCATGTACATCATCATATGCTGTAATCCTGGCAGTGATTAGCATTGCAGTTTTCCCCATCACCAAAAAGGTTAAACAAGTCTTTCCCAGGTCACTGCTGTACAATGCTTTGCTGATACACTGCCCTGCCACCTGGGAGATTAAACTGCAGTATTATACAGTAATTGGCATTTAACTGCTTGAATGCCCAAGGACAAATCACTGGTGCAATTTTTAGTGAGTAAAACAATTAAGTCCTTTTAATTTTTAGCACCCCTTTGTTTCTATGCCTTCATTTAGAAGAGCAGTACTAATTTGTTTACTTCTATTTGAAATATACAGCCATAGCCAAACATTTTGAGACTAACACACAGCCAACGTTTGCAGCTTCAGTGTTTAGAACGTTTTATCAGATGTTACTATTGTATACTGAAGTAAAATTACAAGCATTTCATAAGTGTCAAGTGGTACTTGTTTAGTTTCACAGCGGCACTTCCCAGCAGATCGTATCGTATGCAAATCGCATGCAAATATAGTACACGATTTGCATGCAATTTACATACAATTTGATCCGCAATGCGATTTAGCACACCCCCACTATCCACAGCAGCCCGAAGCATGGCAAGCGGATGCGGTAACTGTCCTCCTGACCTGTTCAGACCCCCACTATCCATGTCGGCGCGAAGTTGATTTTATAAAGTGTGGCGAGTGCAGAGAGCCACCAAGCCCAAAGCGTGGCGAGTGCAGCGAGCCCCGCAAGGGGATGCATAAAATGAGCCCGAAGTGTGGCGAGCGGACATGGATTATGTCACGTGTATTCTGCGGACCCTCACCATGCTTTGGGCTTGTTTTAAGCGGGGCTCGCCTCACTTTATAACATCAACTCCTCGCCGATGTGGATAGTGGGAGTATGAACAGGTCAGGAGTATGCGTACCGCGTCCCTTCGCGGTGCAAACTGCGCTCGTCACGCTTCGGACTGAGGTGGATAGTGGGGGTGATGTTAAATCGCATTGCATATCGAATCGTATGCAAATATCACATCCAATTTGCATACGATTTACATACGATCGGCTGGGAAGTGCTACCGTGAAACTAAACAAGTACCGGATTTGTTCCAAAACACCACCATTTTCATGTTTTGTGTTTCATGTTTTAGATCTCTGGATTTAAGAAAAAACAACATAAAAACTGCTTCAATCGCAGAATTTGGGAATTAACATAAACTTTCACTCATTTCCAGTATATCCTGAACACCTCACACATCACAATGTTGTTTTTAGGCCAAACTGTTGCACAGAGGTAGCTGGATGACTATGCTAAGCGACAAACAGGTGGCACTGCACAGAAACGTTTTTGATGTACACACCGGAGGGGGTACAACTCAGGTAAAACAAAGTCAGTTTGTACAGGTGCTTCCAAAATGCCTGTTTCCTGCCAGTACAGGTACGGACTGTGTGACTTGCCTACTTTAATGCTGTGACCAATGTAATCCTCCACCATCATTGGTGACCGCATCGTATGCAGTGACAGTAGTCATGTCAGTACTTGTTGGCAGGTCGTTCAGTCCAGACCAGATGTCCAAACTCGCTCCTGCCAGCCCTGCATCACCGCCAGGGGGTTGGGTAGGAAATTGGAGCAGTTTCCTCTCGGCCACAGGTGTGGGAGAAAATGAAGGAAATCGCCATGCTCTAGCTCCTCCTTCACGTTCTCCAGCTGCTTCTGCAACAGCTTGATCAGGGGAATGACCTGACTCAAGCTGGCAGTGTCGGAACTGACTTCACGTGTGACAAGTTCAAACGGTTGTAGAACCTTGCACAACACTGAAATTAGTCTCCACTGCACTTGTCAGGGGCATCCGCCCTCCTTTGTCTATCATAGGTGGCTGTATAGGCACAAATGGCTTTTTGCTGCTTTTCCATCCTCTGCAGCATATAGAGGGTGGAGTTCCACAGTGTCACAACCTCTTGTTTGAGGTGATGGCAGGGCAGGTTCAGGAGGGTTTAATGGCACTTCAGTCTTCTGCAGGCAGTGGCAGTATGGTGGAAGTGTCTTGCAATTTTACAGGACACCGCCAGCATCTCCTACACGCCCCTGTCAGTTTTTAGGAAATACTGCACCACCAACTTTATTGTGTGGGCAAAACATGGCACATGCTGGAATTTGCCCATATGTAATGCCTGCACAATGTTACTGGCATTGTATGATACCACAAATCCCCTAGAGAGTCGAAGTGGTGTAAGCCATTGCGTTGCGTGATGATTTCCTTCAGTTTCTCCAAGAGATTGTCCGTTTTGTGCCTCTTAGTGAAACCGGTGATACACAGCGTAGCGCGTGCCTTGGAACAAGTTGGACTTTCGGAGATTCTGATGTTGTTGCTTCGGAAGGCAATGCTTTTATCTAGTGAGCTGTCAGTCATATAGTCCTTCGTTTTCCATGTACCACGTTTCCACATGTCTGTAACAAATTGGACAGTGGTTACAACCGTATTTTTCTGGGCACTGAGGTCACATTCTTGGACATCTCTGTACATCCTGGGTATCGCCTGCCTAGTGAAGTGGAATCTAGATGGGATTTGGTACTGGGGACACAATCCCTCCATCAATTATCTAAATCCCACTCCACTAATGGCGGGCAGCGGATGCATGTCTAACATCAACATAGCTGTCAAGGCCTGAGTTATCCACTTTGCCATTGGATGACTGCTGTTGTACTTTGTCCTCATCGAAAATGACTGTTGGACGGTCCATTGCTTAGTGAAAGAAGTTGTGGTGTTCAGACTTCCATGTGGGATGATGACCGACTCACAGCAGCCAAAGCAGCAGCAGTATGCATAGCACTGTAGGATTATTTGGAGCAGGGCTGGGCAACACTGGCTCTCCAGATGTTGATGAACTACACAACCCAGCATGCCTTGCATTAGTTTCAGCATGGCCACATAGCAAAACTAATGCAAAGCATCCTGGGATGTGTAGTTCATTAACATCTGGAGGGCCGGTGTTGCCCAGCCCTGATCTGGAGGAATCCCTAATAGAAGAGGAGCCAGTCATGCTGATGACATGGCCTGCAGGACTACCTCCAATCCAGGAGGAAATTGACGAGGAATGACTTGCTGGTGTGGTTTTCAGGCAGTTGGATACAACAGGACCATGGTATTTAGAGATCACTGGACTGCTTACGGTCATAGCCACAGTTTCTGAACTAAACAGTGACTTATGAACAAGCTTCAGGTGACGCATAAGGGAGGATGTCCAACATCCTTACCCCTGCTTATTGTAGCTATATATGGCAAAAACAATTGTTGTCTGGATCTAGATAAAAATAATTGGTCTGCTGCCCAGGCATGGTGATGGCCTTTTGCATCCCACAGAAAACAACTGTCTCGCCATGTGCCTCATTTAAGCAAACCACATCAGCATCCTCCTCATCAATATCTTCCTCCTGGTGTACAACATTGACACCTTCAATCTCAAATTCAGGAACTAGACTGGGTGATCCTTCGAGCATATGCAGAGGGCATGCAAATGATGGAAGGAGCCACCTCTTCCCTTACAGTGATGCGAAGGTCTGGCATTGCGACCACCAACACCCTTGGACTCTCCTTGGGGATATGTGATACCTTGTCTTTAGAAGGCACAGTTGTTTTTTGTGTTTGATGACCGCTTACCTCTCTTAATTCTCTAGAAGGGGATGGAGGAGGGCCTAGATCGTCATGTGAAGCTGAACCACTAGGTATGAACAAAGGCCAAGGCCTTTGCCATTCCTTGCCACTCCGTGTCTTTAAATGACATATTGGCAAGCTTTCGTTTCTCCTCAAATGATTTAAAAAAAATTTTTTTGTGAGTGAGCCCACTCCCTTGGTAACCATGGTTATCAAAGGAAGATGATTTCAAGCACCAACCTCCTTTTTAATGCTTTCAGTCAGTTATTCTAACTCAGGATGAGCGTTCTCTCCAGCTTTGTCCTCATCAACACTCTCACCTGTGAATCACTGTGAATGTTGACTGGTACTTTTGTTGCAGTGGCAATGTTTTTTAGATTCCTTGTCATGGCAAAGAGGGACTTTGCAATTAATTGCAATTCATCTGAACACTTCATGATATTCTGCAGTATATGCAAATTGACATCACAAAAACTGAGGCTGCAGACTTTGAGAAAATTAGTATTTTTTGTCATTCTCAAACCTTTTGGCCTTGGCCGTACATGCATATGGAATTTGATCTCAAGGATGTACAGACCCTTTCTAAGCTTTTCTTTATAATATACTGTTATGGCAGTTTTGATACTACCATGATCCTAATTAACATGTTTTGCATTTTTGCTGCTAACTAGCTGAGAGACTTCACCCTCTTGGGGATAGATAAACTGCACAGATAGGTTTTTACCGGTCAATGCAAGAGTTGAGGGTGGTAGTGTTAAGGATATATCAAAGTTGCTAGAGATTGGAATGAAGTGGTAATTGGTCTTTTATTCTGACTGTACTTGTATTATTATTTTGAATAATATAAAATGTCCGGTTTGAGAAGTACTTTACGCCTCCATTATGTTATCTCAGTGGTTCCCAAACTGTGCGCCTAGGCTCCCTGGGGTGCCTTGGAACACTTGCAGGGGTGCCTCAGGTTGGTGATCCAGAATCAATTCAAGTTATTTATGACCAATGAAATAGGCAAAATCAGTGCTTGTGGATTCCAATTAAGAATATGTGGGTAAACATAAGTGAATCATGTTTCTCACCACATAAGTGGACCTAAGGAAAACATTTAAATCACACCTTTTTAAATATTTTTCCTGAAATTAGTAAACAACTTTTGGCCTAGGGGTGCCGTGAAAAATATTCTGATACTTTAGGGTGCCATGATTCAAAATGTTTGGGAACCACTGTGTTATCTACATTCTCTTAAGAGAAGCAGAGACTTATAAGGCATTCTACTTCTGCATTGTAGATCCAGGTCAGAGCACCATACTGCAGCATTCATTTTCAGTTTCCCCAGGATGGGTTGGAGATTGAACAACCTCTATTAACATTTACTTATAAAGCGCTAGCATATTCTGCGGACACTACAAGTGTTAATAGACAGACAATAAGCTTCTAGTATATTCAAAGAACAGACTGCATAGTAGTTGAAGATGAGTACTACTGATCCTCTGAGAATCCCTTGTGGAATTGAGATCTACATGTGACCGTGTCATGTCAGGAGGCTTGAGTAAAGCAGTAGGGCCATAGACTGATGGGAGGAATAGGGGTCCTCCAGAGTGTTGTTTAAGATTCGTATGCCACGTTGGTGATGAAAGATTTTTGTATCATGTACGATCTGAAACGAATCAGTTGTTTGATTCAGAAAACGTTCTTACAATACAAACCAAAGATCTGTTAAGACCTTTTTAGTATTCGTGAGGAAGTCCGTGTGGCTAAGTGCACTACATTTAAGATGTGGTGTATGCGATCGCATTTGAGTATGTCCCAAGACAAATGTAAAAGCTGCTCCCAGTAGTGTCAGTCGTTTATAATGCAGGTTTTCAGTAAATCTGCTTTCTGGGCCGGTTCCCATAGTGTCATAAATTGATAAACTATCACGTGACCTATAAATGCTTTTCAGAGTTGCCTGATCTGTTCATAGTATTTTGTGATGTCCTTCCGCATCTTGCACGGGCCTGTGGTTTATTCCTTTGAATAATAGAATTCCTTTTCCTACTGTAGCTACATTGAGGTTGGGAAATATTCTGAGCAATGCGTGTTTTACTCCAATGAAACAGCACGTCTCCTATTTGCGGAGTATTAAATGTCCATGGCAAAACAATGTGCAGATTTACTGGCTGGATGTGTTACGGTTGGGTCATAGTGCAATGTACATTTCTTGCTTACACTGTGAATGAACTCTCTGTATACTATAAATATAATCGTTCACAGATGAACAAACCCAACATCCTTGCTCAGAGTGGGTATCAAATTTGGGTTTGATTTTCACTTTAGGAGTATAATATAACTGCCCTAGGATAAGTCATTCTGGCAATACTTGTAAAAGTTATTCATAAATTAGATATGACTTCTAAGTCAGTTCTGTGTTGTTGCTGTAAGTCTCTGCTTAATTGGGCTCACTAGGGTTTGATTACTGGGCACTAAAGGAGAGTTAGAGAAACTGACAGGTCAGCATCTAGGTCCCAGACACCTCAGAAATGATATATTGGTTTCATAAGTAGATGTGAGTGTGAGAAGTGCAACCTCCCTTGGGAGAATTTGTTCATAGATACTCCATGTATGTCTGGAACTTATCAGTTTGTTAAATTATTTATGTAGTGTGCACATTATGCAGTGCTTTATAGACCATATTTACCCATTCACACCAGTCAGTCACCCAGTGGAGCTTACATGCTATAGGAGCTTACATGCTATATTCCAAACATACTGTACAATGGTCCAAAATAAAAGTATACATGTATTTGATCATGATGTAGCCTTGTATCCAAGCATTCCATGCCAATCATCATAAGTTCGGTTAGGACAGGTTCTGTGTCATGGGGAACGATTTGGGCAAATAGCATTTACGAGTAGCAGAGACGGTTGTAAATGATCTGTTACCGCATTGACCTACTTTTTCATAGATTTTGGAAGAGTTCTGCTTGGATCCTGTTTAAACCTACAGTAGTCTTCATTTACTTCTATGATGTTTTGAAGTAAAACAAAGTGGAAGATATGTCGGACATTTTAAAGGGTGTTGTGACTTTAAAAGTGAATTGTCCTTTAGAACAGCGCTCTATTCATCCTATGCAGGCACTGGTAATGTTACTGGTTTTTCCTCTCAATTGTCTGAAATTCCAAACAGTCTAGATCTCCATCCCTACATAACTTTACAGCACGGACAACAATCACAGTTGTACTACTTGAACTGTTGCTGCCTTGCAATAAGTAGAAGCGACTGCTAAGAAGTATATAGTCCAGTTAAAGAGTCATTTTACAGTTGTGTTCAGCAAATTTTTGAAACCTTTTGCTATGAGAAACTCCTTCAAGCTATTTAGAGCTAAGGCTTGCTAGATCGCCCTCTTATTTAAATTTAGAGTAACCTTTTCCTGTAATTGTACATTTCTGCAAAGTATATTTTTGCAGTGTTTTAGAATGACAGAAGTAAGGAATGATCAGATTTTAAGGACACCAGAATTTGTGTACTTGGAGTATGGCAGCAGTTCAGTGTTGTATGTACAAGAGCAGACAGAGTAGTTTTGTTTGATTGCAGTCATTTTTGGAAGGCTTCCCCAGAGAAGAGAGAAGTCAACCGTAAATGAGAACTGCTTAATTGGATATACTCCTTAATTAAATTGGTTCTTGCAATTTGTATGCAGGTAGTTACAGTTATGTGATGCAGAACTGCTCAGATCGTTTATAGATGGATATAACTGAGGTCCTGGTCTTTGACCGTAAAACATGGAGTATGTGGTCAGAAAAAATTACAGCTCAAGGCTCAAGTGACACCATGTAAATTCCAACGTGGTGTTAAGATGAAGCACATTAACGTTATATGTAACAGCATTTTTCCCTTTAAGCAGCAGAAATGTAGATGGAATAAGATTTTTGTTTCCTCCCTTTCAGGCATCCGTATGCTAGATGGGGATGTAACCGATGTGGTTGAAGCAAAGTCTCTGGGTATCCGACCTGACTACATTGATATTTACAGTGCAAGCTGGGGCCCTGATGATGATGGGAAGACTGTCGATGGGCCTGGACCACTGGCCAAAAAAGCATTTGAAGATGGCATTAAGAAGGTGATCTTGAGATCCAAGTGGTCATAACAAGGGTTTAACGGGGGGTAGGAATTCACCTTCAGACCTTGGCTTAGAAGTGTTTCGGGAAATGTTGGCGTTAGCTAGGTATTTGTTAGAAAAAAACGTATTTAATTTAACAGGCCATGCTGGCTGTAACAGCTGACGCAGATCAAAGGAACGGACACAGTGATGTGATGCCAAAACACCAGATTAGTGCTGAATCCTGTGGCCAGATTGTACACCTGAAGCCTGTGTACAGCCGGGAGGCTTCTGGTGATTTCCATAAAATACAGTATTTGTTCGGCCTATTTATAGCTTGCACTAAATTATTATTTTTTGTTACGGTTGAGCATTTTCTGGTTTTCTCTTTGAATAATACAAATTAAGAAAAAATGTAATGCTCAACCCCCACCAGGACAAGGGCGGTCTATCAGGACCGGAATCTCCTATTCTTTACTACATTGCAAAGCTAAAATTAAAATCTGCATTTAAAGAGCTCCAAGGTTAAGCTTGTGTATACTTTAGGGATTCAGATGTGCTATTGATGCGTGGAAATGTTTTGTGAATTGGCTGTATTGCTGCAATGTTTTCTATGAAATCAGATTTATTTTCCGTTACATGGGTCCATATGGTAAGGGCGTGGGAGCAGCTGACGTGTGCCACATGTTGCAGTGTTTTGACAAGACACAAAGGGGAGGTGCCCTGGCTGGTTATTGGCGTGCTTTCTGTAGAAGCCATCAGAATTTTCCCTAGACTTTTTGCGGTCTGTGAAGTCTAAAGTTGCAGCTGTGGGACGCTGGTGTTTGTCCAGCTCCATCAAGACAGTGTTGGCTTTAAGCCACCAAGCATTCCAGCTTCACTCCACCTTATTCTTTGTATTGGGCGGTGTAGTGAGTGCTTGCAGAGCTTAACTGAGTGATCAGTTTCATATTTAAATCTACTAACTTATCCGGCACTAGGAAATATTGAACATACCTGGTAACTTATTTTTTTTTTTTGCAAGGTCTGCAGGGTGTAAATATAAGGTAATTACATGCCCCTGTACAAGCAGGCCTAGTAGGTTGGTAAACCTGAAGACACAAATGTAATCATGTAAGTGTGTATACACTTCTTGACAGTAATGGGCACCAGTCAGTCAACTACAAAGAGTGTCCTCAAATTTGCAACCAAATGGGCAATACTCATTTTTTTTTATTTTATTTTGTGTGATATATCCATAGGAAAATCTGTGGTGTAATTGGTTTATTTAGTTTGGTGTAAGGCAGTCCTTCAATTTAAACAAGGATATGGTAAACATTGTAAAGCAGAAAGTCCTAATTGGCATTTTGGGAGTACGCTGCATATCAAATTGGCACAGTCTGTAAACAGACCTAAGAGTTTCTTAGGTTCATTGGTCACTAGAAAGATGGAGTGGTGCGCTATCAACAGCTGCTGGCACTGGGTTGTCAAACCCAAACAAAATAGTGGAATATAAATGAGAAATGTGCCAGCGCTGGCTGTACCAATATATAGACAAGACGGTTCTCAGTTTAAAAAAAACTATTTAATGTTAACACATACAAGTATAAAAGAGGTGAATAAATATAAAAATATATGTCTTAATGACATATATAGGTGATGAGCATAAAAAGATATATCACAGGTATATTGAATATGTATTGGGGAGCTCCATATAAAATGGCTGGTTTTTAGATGATTATTGGTATGGTGATGTATATTACCATCCGATGCTTTCTGGCGAGGTTTATAGGCCAGTACAGAGTGACACTTGCTCCTGAGGAAGCCGGACAGAGAACATCCGGGGAAACGCGTTGAAATTATTGAATGATTGCTGATCCATCCATCCTATTCATCAAGTGATTGTCCACCCTCCCACTGATGTCCACAATTCTCCTGTCTTACCTGGACCTTACAATTATCTGGGATATCTGCATTGTTCCTAATCGTTCCAGCATATAAGGAGAAGACGCCTAATAGGGAGGTTTGAGCCCTGACCAAGGGAACTTTAGGACTCTTCATCACTCCGTACTGGCCTATAAACCTCGCCAGAAAGCATCGAATGCTAATATACATCACATATCAATAATCATCTAAAAATCAGCCATTTCTATATTTTATACTTGTATGTGTTAACATAAATTTTTTTTTTTTTTACTGAGAACCATCTTGTCTATATATTGGCACATACAGCGCTGGCACATTTCTCATTGGTCACTAGAACCTTTGCCGTCACTGTTACAAGAAGGTTCTTACTGAATTCATGGTCTGCAACCTAACTGGAAGTTGGCTATTAGTGCACTTTAGTGGTGTGAAGTTCAACTTTTTCTTTTCTGTAATGGCTTCCAGGGTCGTAAAGGACTGGGTTCCATCTTTGTCTGGGCATCAGGGAATGGTGGAAGAGAGGCTGACTACTGTTCCTGTGATGGGTATACCAACAGCATCTATACCATCTCCATCAGTAGCACAACAGAAAATGGGTATAAACCGTGGTATTTGGAAGAGTGTGCGTCTACGCTTGCTACAACCTACAGCAGTGGGGCCTTCTACGAGAGGAAGATAGTAAGTTATGTGGTTAATCTTTTTACTTGACGTGAGCTTCAATTGTAATAATGCAATTCAGGTATAATATGATTGCTGCTGTGGTGTATTTCAAGGAAAGGCTTTTATTTCTAAAGCTAGTTCTTTATTTTCTAGTTTGTATTGAAGAACTTGTTGCTTTTCCACTAGAGAGCTTTTCTTCAGCTAATGTGTTCCTATGCAAAATTAGGATTGAACACTCTGCTGCCAGCCTATTGGGTGGCTCTAAGTGACCATTTCTTTTTTTGTAGTAGTATTTGAGACTACATATACCCTCAACGTATGGTAAATTTGTATGCACGGGGTCAACGTATGAGATAAATCTACTTGCTAATGACACTATTAAAGTGTCTTCCCAAGGTATTTTACATATGCCTATCACATAGCATTTTTACACTGCCCTGTTGGGTAGTTGCCGCATCAGACACCCAGGGCTGACTGATGCAGATGAGTACACTGGCTAGCAGAGCAACTACAATACTCACTGCACAGATCTGCCCCCTCCGCTAATCCCCTTTGCCTGGACACTGGCACACTGTGCATTGCAAACCCCCCCCCCCCCCCCCCCCCTTCACCAAGAGACTGAAATACAAGGTTCACATAAGTAAAGTTCCTTAATAGCAGTCAAGTATTTCACGGTATATTTAGCAACGACCAAGGACCTCCTTCATCAGCCTTAGTTGTTACAAGCTAGTTGACTGCCATTAAGGAACTTTACTATTGTGAACCTTGGTCCTACCAGGGACTATAGGAACAAGCTTTTTAATTCCATACCGCTATGTTGAATTATTTTATATATTTATACTTAGCAAGTGCTCATTTTTATATTAAGTTATTAATGTTTGTAAAGACAATCCCACTTTTTTCATTATTTTTTTTACATTTACAACTGTTAAATCAATCACTAATAATTGCATTATGAATGGATATGACTAGTGCTGCTGCATTTCTGTTTTTTTCTAGATTTTTTTCTAGATTTTAAGCTGCAATAATTTTAAAGTCAAAACCAGGTTGCTATAGCTGTTTAAATGATTGCTGCTTTATATCTACCGGTTAAATCACATGACATGGCAGTGATTGCATCTCATGGGCCAAAGACTAGTTTTGAATTTAAAAAAAGTTAGTGGAACGAGTATTCCACCCATATTTCTGCCCTCTGCTCATTCCCTGTTCAGTGCCAACTTTTATGGATCCGTTACAAGTATATTGTCATGAAACAAAACGTACATATGGGGTTACAGAGCTTCTACCGGTGCCAGATCATTGATAAAGCACTTACAGTTACCATTTAATGAGGAGCTCTCAGAGGTACGTTTGCACAGCTCTCGCTGTGATGAGGCATTAGCAGCACAGCGATAACAGGTGGTGACATTAAGCAAGTGGAGAATTTTCTTGTCTCTAATTTTTTACCACTCAATGACTTGAAATTATTCTCCATCTACCTTCCCCAATGCGCTCGCAGGCAGACCTACATCCAATTACCATTCCACGATCTCTGTAGTGTATGAATTCAAGTGCTGGATATTTGCATTTAAATATTAAAGGACAGCTTATCCACACTGCGCCTTACTAATTGGCTGGAAGGATTGTGGAAAGCTTGTGATAATTAATGTACCTGGTATTTCTAGTTCAGGCTTTAGTTTTGTGCGGCAATGTATTTATGACGTAGGATAAATTATCGAAATGCCTACCCTTTTAAATGTGATTCATATAAAGCATTAAGGACTAGAAAGCATTGAGCCGTATAATGTTTCTTTTCTCCGTGTTGCAAGCGAGCGGAGTTTAATAGTTATTGAGGGAAGGCGGAGTAGCAAATAGTTGAAGGCTTTTGCTATCAAACTTGTGCTGTAATTGAGTACTTAATATGCAACCCGATCCTGTATACATTAGGAGGCACAACTTTGCCCTGAGAGGAAAACCTCAGCATGAGTTCCGAAATAACCTGAACAGACTTATAAATCTTTAATGGAACAAGAACAGTATTTTGTAAACTCCTTTGAAATATGCTATATATATGTATCTCTCTGAAGTCCAAATTTCATGGAGTACAAGGTTTCAACTTCAGAGAAATACTTAGGGCTGCCACTTAATGTATGAAAGATGTCGAGCTGCGCGGGTCCCAGTCTGCATTGCCACATAAACAGGTGCAGCTGTTGGTATTCGTATTAACCACAGATGGGTAATGGCTGTTGCTAACTAAATTATCCATGAGGCTTGCTCAGCATCATTCCATATCTGTCTCTCTAGTGCTGGAGCTTGCCTATAGTGTAGTGTAACTGTAAGCTACATGCTGCGGAGGCAGCTGTTTTGTGTAATGAGCAGATCTTATACAAATTCACTGGTAATTAGTGATGTCGCTGAGGCCTAAGGCACTGTGATTTATCTGTATTGTATTGAATTGGAAGGTTTAATATTGGTTAAGCCTACAAATAGGCTTGTAGCATGGTTTATAGGTAATGGATAGAGAATAAGGGAGACTGTGGTTTAGCAAAAGTTTGTAATTAACAAAATGTATGTAATATGTATTTATAATACACCAGTCCTGCATAAATGCAATGGTTGGTAGCAGGGCTGCAACTACTCTATGACCAGGGTGGAACTCAACAGGGGTTCCGGTTGAGGGGATTGTGATGCCGCCTGGACCAGGCACTGACATTTCAGAACTTGAAGGGCCTGTGGCCACCTGATGCCTGTGACGGCTCTGTAGTACCAATTGCCTTTTGGTCCGAGCTGCCTGCTCTTACTGTAACTCTGTCATTGTGTTTCCGTGGTGAAACACTGGGTGTTCCCATAGGCAAATTTGACGGCCCGCCACCCTACGCCCCCCACCCGGACTTTTGTGGCTGTATATGCACATAAAAACCCATGCGCAGTTGCGAACAATCTGTCCCCCATGATTGTAAGGAGAGCTAGAAAACCGCATACCTCCCAACATGACCCTCTCCAGGGGGGACTAGAAAACAGGCACCACTAAAGGTTCCCTAAGTACTGGATTTGAAAAGCACCATTATGGGAGGTAGGGCACAAATACCCTGGCACTGGTCTAGGCTCTGCCTTATGTGTGTGTGTGTCAGTTTGGTGTTCAGGCAAAGGGTTTCCACCACTTTTACAGGGCCCCTTTAAGCCATACTTGCCCACCCCTGGCTTAAAGCATACTTACCTACCTGACCCTCTCCGTGAGGGAGGAAATGCTCTGTTCCTGGACTTCCCTGGTAATGTATGATTGCCCTCACATGTGATGAAACACCTTTCTTATCAATTACCTAACTCACCTGAGGTGATGGCAATCCTGCATTACCAGGGAAGTCTAGGAACAGAACATTTTCTCCCTCATGGAGAGGGTCAGGTAGGCAAGTATGCTTTAAGCCATGCCTCCCAATATGACCCTCTCTAGGAGGGATACAATGCTCAGTGTCTGAACTTCCCTCTTAATGAATGATCACCATCACCTGTGGTGATACACTTTTCTTATCAATGAACCTGTTCAACACAGGTGATGGCAATCAAAAATTAAGAGGGAAGTCCAGGAATAGATCATTGTCCCCTCTGGAGAGGGTTATGTTGGGAGGTATGTTTTAAGCCCTGATTTCAAGACCCTAATTGTAGACTGCAGAATAAAGTTGATAAAAGGCAGTAAGACAGTCTGTGAGATCCATAAAAATAACTCCATCCCTACCAAAGCTTCTGTCGTATGACAGTGCTCCTGAAATCCACTCCTCAGGACATACTAGCAGTGCATGTTTTCCACATAGCCTTGATGGGCGTGGAGGGTGAATCGAATAATGTGCCAAAGCATGGTGAGTGCAGCCAGCCATTGGAGAGGATGTAGTACACTTAGACAGTTGTCTGTCGATATTCAGGAAAAAAAAAGTGAAAATCATTTTTTTTGTCAACCTTTCTGTGACCTTTTGACTGTCAACCTTGTCATCGTCGTCTGAATGCTTGTGATGACCTTCCAACCCATCTCCTTTAGCCATACAGTATTGACCTACTTCTGGTGTCGACCCATTGCCTGTTGACCTAAATTGGGTTAACCCAATGACCCATACCCCTCCATTTACAGTCATAGGTTTTGTGCATTGAGAATCCTGCCAGATAGATAGATAGATATATATATATATATATATCTATCTATCTATAGATATATATAGATATATATAGATATATATATATATAGATATATATATCTATATCTATATATATATATATATATATATATATATATATACATATATACATATATATACACACACACACATACATACACAGTGCAGAAGAGGCGTGGCATTCTGGACTTGTTGAAATTTGTTCTCTGCCTGCAGACTACCAGCGAATATGATCGTGGTAGTTATAAATCTACTTTAAATAGCTAATCTTTGGCTACCAACAGATAAAATACTGTGATATACAGTAGCAGCCATTGATGACTGGCATGTAGATGCAGCACAGTTGTGCAGTGTAGGATTGAGGAGGGATGTGATGAGGTGGAGGCAAGAAATGAATGGTTGGCAACCACTGATTTTTAGCTGGACATGTACAATCTTGCATAAATGCCAAAAATTACACACCCATATGAGAAAAGCACCTGTTCTTGAGCGAGAATTATCTGTGCTTAAAAAAAGTGTTTCCTTTCCTGAAGGTTTTTATTTTTTAATTCAATGAAGAGTAGGTTTTTGACACCGTAATAATCACCAGACCTGAACAATTAAGTCTTCCTATAACCTTATAAGTTTTGTTTCTATGCTTCTATTTAAAAAATGTGCATATAAAATGTGTGACTTGTTGCTGCAGTCACACGAAACAGCCCTGCTCATTGTGCCTGGTTGTTGGGGAGTTTATTAATGACAGTTGTCTGTTTTGGGCAATTTTTAAACATAGTGATGCGGTTAAAAAACAACCCAGAAGTTAGCAAAGTTGCAAGATAACTGCTTATTCTGTTCACTAGAGCATTGGTTTCCTACATACAGCTAACAAAATGAATGCCAAGCCTAGGAGCAGATTCAGAGAACGATCTTATAAATTGGTATGAATGATAAACCACTCCTAGTCGTCATACTGATTGACTAGAGCACCATTTATTATTCATAATGAGTGATTACAAGATTCACTCTTTATATATGTCCATTTTATTTTGTGTCTAATAAAGAAGACCGTTTCTTTTCATTTCATGGTCAGTTACCCCAGTTGGTGCTCATATCAGCCCTTTCATTTACCATTTACCCATGAAGCAGCAGACTGAAAATTACCCCATGAATATCTACAATTAACCCCACCCCAATGGGGTATTTTGTAGACCCAATATTAGTTTGTATCTTGTATCTTCTGTGATGTCATTATCTGTAAGTCTCAGAATGACTGGGCATGTGATTATTTGATACAAAATTTTTAAAATATCATAACAGAGCGGTTACAGCTAAATTTTGTCTGAAAATTATCCCATTTCACCCGACATATTTCCTGAACCCAGGTCTACTTCCTATGCAATCCTGACACTTCTGTTTTTGTCCAGAAGGAATTCCTATTTTTGATTCTGAAACCCCCGTAAAAAGAAAAAAATAAATTAATTGACTTTCTCTAGTTTATTGATGTGGCTTTGTCTGATTAAACCTGGGGATTATTACAGACCATTTTAGGGAGGCCTGTTCTATAAAAAGGCTAATTAAAGTCTATTTAACAATAATTGCATTAATCCTAGCAAACATGGCTCCTCCGATTCCAAACAATATAGGCAGCCACACAGAAACTAGTGACATCACTTAGGCATAAGACACTTGAACTGTGTGCATAAGTTGTGTTTAAAAGAAACAGCCATAAGATAATGAACAGGCAAAATATGTTCTGTCAGATAATAGGGGGATATATATCCATTGCAAGAAAATAGGAGAAAAAGGACGAACTTAACAGCTTCTAGATATAATTTTACAAAATGTACTTGAGAAATGTTAGGTACTGTATAAGCTGGTTGCTATGGACAATTTCTCCACTTGCCCTCTTTAGAAGATCTGATCTATATCTTCCATAAAGGTTAAAGTTTTGCAACTTCATTAAGTTCTGTTCAGTTTCACCTACTGTATTCTATTTAAAGCCGGCTCAAATAAATGTTGGCATGTAATATGCATCTTTTTTAACTGTGTAAATTACAAATTGTTCCAATTTATCAGGTCACCACAGATCTTAGACAGAAGTGTACAGAAGACCACACCGGGACTTCGGTCTCCGCTCCTATGGTGGCTGGTGTTATCGCTTTGGCACTGGAGGCAAAGTAAGTTGTCTGCTTATGGGCTGTTTTGAGTAAACATTTTGCAACACATAGGCCTGATTCAGGAGTATTCTGGTTGTTAATTAAACTGTACTCAGTGGTTGCAGTTAATGCAACGGTTCCCGGACTCTGTCCTCAAGGCACCCTGACAGTCCAGGTTTTAAGTATATCCATTGCCCACCACAGATGGTTAAATGAAAATCCCTGAGGTACTGATAGTCACCTATAGCCAAGCATGGGTTCTACTTAAAACTTGGACAATTAGGGTGCCTTGAGTACCGCATTTGAGGACATATGAGTCTTTATGTCGTGAGACTATTGCCTGACATTTTTTTGCATCGGTTTTCTTGTACAAATGTTGGTTAACTGTTAAAGGAATTAAAAAATGTTTTATCAATTTATTTCTAATTTATATATGTATGCGTATTGTGCCTAATTTCCATTAAAGTGGTTTAAGCGCACAGATTTTCTTTTTTGGACAAAGATTGGGATCATTAGGTCTGTTTGACACTTGACATGAAATAGACTTAGGGATCAGATATGAATTTTTCACAATTGTTGAAGCTGCAGCAAAGGAGGACTATACCACCGGATAACGTTAGAAAATAAATTTTTGTCTCTCTATGGCAGTACGGATGGTGTAACCCTCCCTCTCTCCAAAAATATATCTGTAGGTTAATTTGCTCCCAATCAAAATGAACCTTGGTGTATATTTGTGTGCATGTACATGGGCAGACTAAATGGGCCAACTTTTTTTGCCGCCAAATTCTATATGTCTAGGTAAGAAGTCAGAAGTCCTTATATTATTATGCTCAGACATTATGAAGAATGGCAAGTCTGGCTTTGACTAGAAGCTTTTCTTTTCCAAACCTTTGTTTTATAACTTTTCTGAGTTGGTTAGCGGCAGTAAACCCAAATCCTACCTTAGTTTGGAACTTATTTTTGTTTATTTCTGGTGCAGTCCATTGCTTAATTGGAGAGATGTACAGCATCTGCTGGTGAAGACTTCCCGTTCTGTGCATCTCCGGGCCCCCGACTGGAGGATAAATGGAGCGGGACGCAAAGGTCAGAGGAACAAAAAAAAGCATAGCGATCGTAACGTGCATTCTTCATAATTCCATTCTGTGCTCGGCCCATGGATAGCTTGGCTCCTGGTCTTATAATTTAAGCATTATTTTCATTGCGATCCTTTGTATGACCCAGTTGGCTGAAACTTGATCCAGAGTTCTCTTTAAAAGAGGATATTTAGCATAAATCTCAGCTGTGAACCTGTGTTCATATTACACAAGTTTCAGCTGATAAAACATGAGTGCGTCCAACGAGCGCAATGTGTGGCCGCGTAACAGGTCAGATGGAGCTCATTCAGCTTCAGTTACTAAAAACATAGAACTCTGCACATTCCTCAGGCTGCTACAGGTGCCCGATACAGGATACTGCCGATTGTTTTCAGGAAGCAATCTGTAATGGAACCATTGTACTCATGTGACTCTAAATTTATTTAATGAAAGTGCATGCAAATGCCTGTGAAATGCTATCCTTATTTAACTTTAACATTTGAAAGCACCAGGGCTGTGACTTACAGAACCACAAACCAGAACTTGTCAGACTTTTATTCTTTTTAGTCAGCCATCTTTACGGCTTTGGCTTGGTGGATGCCGATGCTATGGTGGTTTCCGCCAAGAAGTGGAGAAGTGTCCCGGCTCAACACATGTGTGTCGGAGCGGCAGACAGACGGCCTAGGTGAGTGCGTTGATATTGGTTGATATTGTGTACCAAGCATACTGGTTTTTTTTGTGTGAGTATTTAATGTGGTGTGTGTGTGTTTTTAAAAGTAAAATAAACTTTACTAAAAAAAGTAAAGTGACAGCAGAACGTTTTTATGATGGAACTCTGCAACTATTCATCAATGCCTGCTTGCACTAAAGTTTAAGATATATATCAGAGTAAAGATTTAGGTAAATAGAGTTCTAGTTCTTCATTAAGAACCATGGGACTTAATACATTTAATCTGTGGATCCAATTGACTACTTGTGTGATTAAGTTTTTGTATAATTAGCACTGAGCCTGATGGGTTTTAATTAAGGACTAGGGGCCAGATGCACTAAGCTTCAAAAGTGATAAAATGGAGAGTGATAAACAGCCAGCCAATCAGCACCTAACTTCTAGGTCACAGACTGTGTTTGAAAAAGGTCACGCAGGTGTTGATTGGTCGGTTGTTTATCACTCTGTTTTATCACTTTTGAAGCTTAGTGCATCCGGCCCTAGAACTTAATGAGCTGTTCAACTAAATCTAGGTCTGAAAATCGTTCATCTCTGGATTTTGGAATATTTTTGAATATTTACATAGCTTGGGAATTAAATATTTTGGGGATGACGCACAAGTCTGAATACTAAATGCCTTTGTTTCATATACACCTTATACACAGCCTGAGGTTATTTTGTACAATAGTTAAAAGGATAAAGGTGCGTACACTCTGAGTGATTTTCGCCCATATATTTTTCCCGGGGGTGGACAACTTTCTATAGCAGAACGCTATGGAAAGCCAACCACCCTGTTGCTCATCTGCTGGTTATAGCAGCAGATGAGTGTCGGTGGCTGGCAGCAGTGCAGGAAAACGCATCAGCGTTCATCACTCATTACCGTTGGGCGGCTTTTGAGCTGAAAGCAGCTCAAATGGCTAAACTGAGCTCCATTCAGTGTGCATGAGCCTGGAGATCCTAGCTTGCTTAGATATTGGTTTGAATCATTTTATACAGTCCCAGGCTATATTCCGGACAAGACAGATCTAAATCAGGTAGGAGAGATGTGAATAATAGTGAAGTATGTTAAAATCAATTGGCTTTTGCTTATAACCATTAAAAACTCACTTGAATGTGATAATGTCAGAAATATCACAAACCGTGCATAGTTCCGAACACATCAGTACATACACAGGCAAAACGGCACCGCTGGTATCCATACTGTTCCAAGCCTCCATTCCGGACTCTGTGATGTCACTGTGCCAGTCTGTTGCTTCAGCCACAGAGATATCAGTGTTTCTTCTTCAGGGTTCCTGGGTGCCACAGGGTTAACATCAGGGTTGTAGGTGGATCCAGAGGACCGGGCACCAATTCTCCAAAGCTTTAATGCTCCCCATCATGCCTGGCTCCTCTCCCCTATAACCACGCCTCCATGCTAGGTCAATCAGTTTTTTGTTGGTGCCTGCAGGAAGCATGTGCACCACTGTTTTTCTCCTGAGATTGCCTAGAACATTTTTACTTAAAGATTTTAATTTTTTTACACTGAGCAGGTAGCGCTGGTAGTCATAGAGACTCCAACGCTACCGCTCTGTCACCCCCACCGGTGTTCATCACCTCCTGTCACCCCCACGGGCGCACGCAGGCAGAGTGGCCAGGAGAGTTTTCCATGCTGTGAAAACTTTGGGAGCAGATCACAGCACTGGCGTAGACTCTACTAGCCCACCAGGGATTGCAGGGAAACTGATCTCCATTTTAACACAGGCTCCATTATACCGGTGGGGAAGACCAGCTAATGGGGAGGCGCCGCTGGCTTGCAGATCCTCCCCACAGCTTTAGGTGCAAGTTCATGACAGTGCTGCCCGCCTATTAGCTGCAGTTTCGCGCCTCCAGCACCCTCACAGGCACTGACAACCATCCTCACATCGCTGTGCAGGCTCCTGGAATGCTGGGCACTGTCTCCCCTGTAAAAACATCACCTGCTTACAGGTTTTTACAACACTCACTGTCCTACCCTACCTCTGGCTCGTGGTGTAGTTGACGGCACCATTTACAGTAGTTTGTACTTTACATTGTACTGTGATATCTACTTTGTGTATGTGACTGTTTGTTCTGAATTACTTTACTGCATTTCTCCTGTGTATATTCCTATCACTGTATTCACCTGGGACCAGGTGTACTGGGGGAGCGGTAATATTTAGTTACACAACAATGGTCACTGTCAGGGCATAGAGCCTCATGTGTGGCGTTTCCTATATTGTTATTGGCATGTCTAGTGATTGGGAATGCCAACAAGCAGATTAGCCACTACTACGTTCATGCACAGAAGGACTATCCAATCAGGACATTGTGCATGATGACCTCTGTGCTAATTTTCATATTCCTACAGGCCCCTCTGGCCCAGCAGGAGCCTCCATTGACGGCCTTTACTCAGTTATTGGGTGCATTGGTGGACTGTCTGACACCTGTCACGGGTCCAGCACCCTCTGCACCCACATCAGCTGCACAAATTGCCCCACCGTGGGTGGATTTATTGTCTAATACAATGCAATCATTGACTCTGGAATCCTTTTCGGATTCCACAGGTTCTCCTCACCAGATGCAAGTCTGTGGGGTTGGGGAGCCGTAGTAGAATCACGGTCCTTGCAAGGCAAGTGGTCTCTCGAAGAATCCAAATTGTCAATAAACAAACTAGAACTGATGGCTGTTTTTAACACACTTCAGTTGGCACGGGATCTTCTTCAGGGCAGACTGGTTCAGATCATCAGACAACCCCACCACAGTGGCATATATACACCACCAGGGAGGTACAAAGAGCATAAAGGCCATGAGGGAAGTATCCAAGAAACGCCATTGGGCTGAGCATTATGTACCAGCCATCTCAGCTGTGCTCCTCCTGGGAAAACTAAATTGGGAGGCCGACTTCTTAAGAGAGGACCGGACTTACACTCGGGAGAATGGTGTTTCTACTAATACCGGAGAGATGGGTCATGCCAGATGTGGACCTAATGGTGTTTTGCTACAACCACAAGATGCCGCTGTTCGGGTCTAGAGCCAGGGACCCCGCAAGCAGTGTTCATGGATGCTCTATCCATACAGTGGATACAGTTCTTTGAGGTTCCTGGGCCCACAGGGTGCCGACCCTGATACGTCTGATGTAAATGGGGCATATGCAACCTTGATCATCGGCCCTTTTCCTCGTATTGAGTGATTTGTATACCATGCCTATAATGTCATCTGTTCTTTTGTGCTTCCTGCTGGGACTTGTTAACTAAACTGAGTGACCTAGCATGGAGGTGGGCTTATAGGAGAGAGTAGCCAGGAATGATGGGAAAAAAAAGGTATTCACTAGGAATAATCAGGCGCCTTGCAATGAGCTGGATCTCCAGTGAAAGCAGCTGCTTGACTGTGGGGGTAGTCACTCCCCACTGGAAGAAAACCACAGAAAAGAAATACTCACACAAGGTGGGTGAAGCAGCGCTTAAATCAATGAAGGATACCAGTAAATGAAAAGGTATAACAATTTTACTGATTCTGTTAAAATCACAATAATAAAAATACAGTAATAAAACAATGACAATAAATAAATTACAATAATGGTATAAGATGGTGGGGGGGAATAAACGTAAATTGGAATGAATATCAAAAATGGTAAATAATAAGAATAGGCCCCGCCTCAGAGGACAGTCAGAGTAAGCTGTGTTGACACTAATATGGAGGAAACAGGTAAGTGCACTTTACCAATATTAAACGGTGGATCCTTTGAATATGAAGTATGCTGGGAGTCCTCACGATGTATGCGGCTGGAATGGTTGCCGCTGGAGGTGGTAAATATCGCTTGATGTAAACAGACCATATGTTGGTGCAAGACTGGTAAATGTTGACTCAGTATACCAGAACCTGTCTGCAGCGATCCCAGATTAATAATCCCAGCGATAGAAGACAGATGTGGCTTCCGTGCTTAGTAGCAGCCCACACTGGTGTAGATGGTGATGACCAGTGGTAGTTTGCACGGTGTCCGCCAATAGAAACAAATTTTCCAAGTGAAAATAATGAAAGGAGATGATGTCCAAATGAAACCAAGGTGTCACAGCTGTGTCCAGAGGTGGGGGGCAGTCACCTAACGCGTTTCACTGCGTCCTGCAGCTTTATCAAAGGTGTGATAAAGCTGCAGGACGCAGCTTACTCTGACTGTCCTCTGAGGCGGGGCCTATTCTTATTATTTACCATTTTTGATATTCGTTCCAATTTACGTTTATTCCCCCCCACCATCTTATACCATTATTGTAATTTATTTATTGTCATTGTTTTATTACTGTATTTTTATTATTGTGATTTTAACAGAATCAGTAAAATTGTTATACCTTTTCATTTACTGGTATCCTTCATTGATTTAAGCGCTGCTTCACCCACCTTGTGTGAGTATTTCTTTTCTGAGGAATGATGGGAAGCCTTAAAGCTTTAGAGAATTGGTGCTCGGTCCTCTGAATCCACCTACAACCTGGATGTTAACCCTGTGGGCCCAGAAGCCTTGATGAAAGGGGGTTAACCGAAGGTAGTTTTACCATAACTCCCATTATTCTGTCTCCCCTTCCTACTAGATTGTAAGCTCCTCCGAGCAGGGCCCTCTTCCCTCCTGTTGTCAAAGCCCTCTTCTCTTCACATTTCATTCACAGCTCTCCTATACTGAAACACTCAGTGACCATCTTCCTCCGCATACTCCTCTTCATCATTGGCCTCAAGCCTCTTATAGTATTTTAATTGAGTCCTCACTACTTATATTTAAGCTGTAATGTGTATAGAACTGTGGCGCTCTTTATTTGTACTCCTATTTTTGTTATTTTTTCAATATTATGCCAAGTTTTGTCTCCCTGTATTGTTCCTTTGTACAGCGCTGCGAAACACATGTGGCGCCTTATAAATAAAATAATAATAATAATTATTATTATTCACCAACAAATGGGTTATTACTGCTTCTCTAAAATGTATTAAAGTTTACAACACCATTTATTCAGTGGCTCCTTCTGCTTGTGCAACAAAGTATTTCGCCGCTTATCCTCTAACATCGCCATCTTAGGATGGTTCTGTTTTACTTAAAAGTATCAGAAGATTCTTGACTTCTGTGTTTAGTTCTAGAACAGTGTTTTCTTGCTATAACGTGGCGCATCAACACTAGGCTGAAGTGCTACTAGACTTAAGGGGTTATTCTGATTCACTCGGAAAAGCACAATCTCTAATAGACAAAACCATATGCACTGCAGATGGGGCTGATGTAACGTGCAGAGAGTTACATTTGGGTGGGGGGGTGTACTTCAAACTGATATCTATATTTCAGTGTAAAAATAAAGCAGCCAGTATTTACCCTGCACAGAAACAATAAAACACCCAAATGTGACGCTCTGCACAAATTACATCTGCCCCACCTGCAGTGCACATGGTTTTGTCCATTAGAGAGTGATTGTGCCTTTCCGAGTGAATCAGAATAACTCCCTTAGAGCGAAAACGACCCCCTTCTGGCAATCTCAGTCTTTCGTTTTTAATAAGTCAGCCACTGACCTATTAAAACATCTTGCTGCTATCTGCACGGCCAATGGCTGCTTAAATGTTGCGTCATGAGAATGTTTCTACCTTGCGTTACGAAAATCTATTTGTTCTGTCATCTGCTGCATTTATTCTGCGTCCTTATGTGCCATTTAATCACTGTCCTTTTTAATTGGAAGATCATGGAGTTAGGACTCTTCTCGTTCTATTTCGTGTTATTGTATGTTTGGATAATGATGATCTTCAATGTTCAGTACTACGTATTGTTTGTGCTTTAAATAAAAATTAGACAAACTTAAACTTGATTGTTACCGGTCACTTCTGAATTACAGCTGTCGGAGAGGAGCAGTATAAAATGCATTGCATACTACAGCTCTGAGCATCCGACACAGAATGGTGTTCTAAAATTCTGATGTTGATAGAAGTGTTTCAATAGCCAGCTCATAAGATTAAGGAAACAGACTGGAGTGACTTATCTCTTTATACTGTAATAGGCTTATGTACCGGCGATACAATAAATGTGACAAGACACTCTTACAAGACTAGATAGGGCATTTTGGATGACTGATCTGATTTCCTTTCAGTTTGGTCATTCCCTCAGCAATTTCTCTTCTAACCGTGGGCTCTTACAAATGATCTCAAAGTGAAGGACACTTTCCACAACAGCTGAAATTATATTCCTGCAGAAGCCCAGCTTGAGAAATCAATCACTAAAATTCCCTGTTCCCTGAACTGCCACTTGGCTTCTGATGAGGACTGAATAAGCCTTGTCCCTGTGTGTTATACTGCTTTTTTTCAAAGTTGACTCTAAAAAGTAAACCAAAACCTAGAAGAAAAGGCTGTATTACTGAGCTAAATAATATACATTATTATTATTATTATTTTATTTATAAGGCGCCACAAGTGTTTCGCAGCGCCGTACAAAGGAACAATACAGGGAGACTAAACTTGGCATAACATTGAATAAATGACAAAAATACAGTACAAATAAAGAGCGCCACAGATCAATACACATAACAGCTTAAATGTAAGTAGTGAGGACTCAATCAACATACGAGAGGCTAGATGCCAATGATGGAGATGAGTATGCGGACAAAGATGGTCACTGAGTGTTGGAGTATAGGAGAGCTGTGAGTGAAATGTGAAGAGAAGTGGGCTTTGACAACAGGAGGGAAGAGGGCCCTGCTCAGAGGAGCTTACAATCTAGTAGGAAGGGGAGACAGACAGATTACAAGAGGTGCAAGCAAGTGGGTGTTGGTTAGATAGCAGGATGTAAAAAGGCAAGGGGTCGGAGAACCAGCTGGTTTATGCAGTGGAAGGGTGTGCTTTGATGAATAGGTGAGTTTTCAGTGCCCGTTTGAAGCTTTGGAAGGTCGGGGAGAGTCTAATGGAGCAAGGGAGTGCCTTCCACTGAAGGGGTGCAGTACGGGCAAAGTCCTGTACTCTAGCATGGGAAGCAGTGATCAGGGTGGAGGAGAGACGACAGTCGTCAGCCGACCGTAGAGGGCGGGAGGGTGTATGAATGGTGATGAGGTTAGAGATATATGGAGCAATGGAATTAGAGATGGCCCTGTATAGGAGATAACTTCTATATCTGTGCCGCAGGCTGTGTCTCTGCAGCTGGTTACAATGTTTGGATGGATACTCCTTCCTAACTAATCAAGATGGCAGTGGGAAAGGCCAGTGATGTCACAGGTTCTCAAATGACTGCGTTCTGTTTCTTGAGCTAACTTATTTCATATCAGGACTGCCCTGAAGATGTCTAAGGAGCCTTCTCAGATGCTCTATAATAAATTGGGGGTGTGATACCTTAATTTAACAGAGCGGTCTTATAATGTCAACGTGACACTAGAAAGTGAATTTTGTGATGTTTCACATAAGCATACCTCCTAGTATCTTGATTTTGGCTGGGCAGTCCAAATTTGAGGCGAGGCATTTCCATTTGTGGGGGTAATGCCGCCCATACACGCTGCGATTCCCGGCGGTGCGATGTGTGCTTTGAGGTGCGCGCTCCCGCGGCACCTCATCGCACAGCACAAAAAGTATGTGCTGCACATACTTTTTGTACTTGCTTTTCATCTCATCGCATTGCATGCACAAGGCATGCAATGCAATGTGATTGATGCTATTTTTAAGCCCGTAACGCACGCCAGGATCGCAGCGTGTATGGGCAGCCTTAGGACTTATTCCCCTGCAGGCAATGGACACCGGTGCTGAAAATATACAAACTTATATAGATTATACCCTGGTCTGAGTCAAATCTTTTACATCACAGCAATGCCAACCACTCTGCCACTGTACTGCCCCCAAATGTGGCAAATTCTGAAATAAATTAAATAATGTATCCACTACTGTTTAAGGTCGTATACACACACACATTATACAAAATGAGTACACCTATAGGGCAGGGTTGCCGACCCTCCCGGAATTTCCGGGAGTCTCCCGAAAATCGGGTCCCCCTCCCGGCCCCCCGGAAGGGTGGGCAACCCTCCCGGATTCAGGGGGGACCCCCGCTGTCCCCCGGATCGCGGCATTAAAATGCCGCAATCCTTGGGTCTCAGAGGAGGGTGTGGAGCTAAAATGACACAATCGCGTCATTTTAGCCCCGCCCCCTCCACTTAGATCCCTGAATTAGCTGGTTTAACATCATGGGGACGGGGCTTAGTGACGTCACACTTAAGCCCCGCCCCCTGAGCTGCTGCTGAAACTCTCCTCTCCGGGCTTCTCCCGGAGAGGAGAATAATAAAGTCGGCAACCCTGCTATAGGGGGTTATTCAAGACTCCTCGCTCCCCCGCGTGTTAGCACAAGGCATCTGCGCATGCATATTTATGCGCATGTGCAGACGCCGGGTGCGAACTGCTAGGGGATGTGCCCATGGGAACGCCTAGTGGGTGGCTGTGCGAGCTGCATTTAGTCTTCACGCAATGCTGCAAAATTTGCAGCGTTACATTTGGACCAGAATAAGGTCCATAGCCACATAGAAACTGTAACTGCATAACATGAGAATGTATATGAAGCAATGTGTCCCTAGTTAGCCTCTTACAGTATTATATGTCAGGTCATGTACAGTCCGTTGATCATTTGGAACTTATGTCCTGTCTGCTCTGTTAGTATATGGCGTGGCCATCCCTGTTTCCTGGCTCTCATTCTTGAAAGGAAGTACTGTACCTGTGTAAGTTTTGGAGTTTGTGATGACTTACTACAATTGTAGTTTTTATGTATAAAATGATAGGTTCTACAGTCTGTGTCAAAGTAGTGGACGGATTCTTGTTCTCTAAGTAAGATATTAAATGTATTTTGGGGACTGACTATTTAGTACAACAGGATGATAGAATGCTCTCGTTTTTTGGGTGGCACGCATACTTTCTCTCCTCTTATTTTACTTTACTATTACTCTCCGGGAAGGCACCTTCACACGGGCAATTTATCAAACGACCTACTCATATATTACTATATAGTGGAACAGTGGGGCAGATGTATTAATCCTGGCAAAGCAATAAAGTGGAAGGAGATAACGCACCAGCTAATCAACTCCCAACTGTTATATTTCAAACACAGCTGATTGGCTGGTGCGTTGTTAGCTGCTCCACTTTATCTCCAGTTTAGCTCTTTGCCAGGCTTAATACATCTGCCCCACTACAGCCCTTCTGTGTCACACCTCCCCTTTAGAATGTAAGCTTTCATTTTTAATCTTTTGCCGTTGACTCGCAATATGAGATCCAAAGAGCTGTCAGTCAGTGAAGCAAGCCATCATTAGGCTGAAAAATCAAAAGAAACCCATCAGAGACAGAAAAAACATTAGGTGTGGCCAAATCAACTGTTTGGAAATGAAAGAACGCACCGGAGTGCTCTGTAACACCAAAATACCCTGAAGACCAATGTTAAACAACTGTGGTGGATGAAGAAAAACCCCTTCACAAGAGTTGGCCAGATCAAGAACACTCTCCAGGAGGTAGGTGTATATGTGTCAGTCAACAATTAAGAGAAGACTTCATAAGAGTGTATATAGAGGGTTCCCCACAAGATTTAAACCATTGGAAAGCCCCAAAAACAAGACCAGATTAGTTTGCCAAACCACATCTAAAAAAAGCCTTTACAGTTCTGGAACAACATCCTATGGACAGATGAGACAAAGATCAACTTGAACCAGAGTGATGGGAAGAGAAGAATATGGAGAAGGGAAAGGAACTGCTCATGATCCAAAACATACCGCCTTATCACTGAAACATGGTGGCGGTAGTGTCATGGCGTGGCCATGTATGGCTGCCAATGGAACTGATTTCCTTGTATTTATTGATAATTTGACTGCTGACAAAAGCAGCAGGATTAATTCAGAAGTGTTTCGAGCAATATTATCTTCTCATATTCAGTGAAATGCTTCAGAAGTCATTGGACAGCTCTTCACAGTGCAGATGGACAATGACCCGAAGCATACTGCAAAAGAAACCAAAGATTTTTTAAGGCAAATTAGTGGAATGTTATGCTATGGCCAAGTCAATCACCTGACCTGAATCTGAGTGAGCATGCATTTCACTTGATGAAGACGAAACTGAAGGGAAGCTGCCCTAAGAAAAAGCAGGAACTGAAGATATTTGCGGTAGAGGCCTGGCAGAGCATCATTACGGATGAAACCCAGCGTCTGGTGATATCTATGCATATAATCTATCTATCTCTGCCACTGGTAATTGCTTCAATGGCCTGTCCCCTGGTGCAACTGCCTTTTATTTATCATGTACTTGTCCTCAATTGCCTTTTACTGTAATCCGTTGTTTAATTGTTTTTTGCCTATTTACATACACATATATATATATTTATTTATACGCTGTGGCACCATATAAATAAGCAACAATAATAAGTGAAGTGCGTAGATACTTAGGGCTGTTTCACACAGTACGGTTCCTGCCGCACGGTGAAATCCCGTACGGCCAGGGAGCCGTGCCGCACTCAGCAGTTGTGAATGGACACTATTGTGTCCATTCACACGGGTCGGCCACGGCCCGGCCGCACGGCTGCAGCCGGATCCCCCCACTGGAAGGGACGGCTGCCGGGCTGTGGCCATCCCTGCCATTATAAAATTCTGAGTGCGGCGCGGCTCCCTGACCGTACGGGATTTCACCGTGCGGCAGGAACCGTACTGTGTGAAACAGCCCTTAGGATTGAGCTTGTGCACAATTACCTTCCCCATTTTTTCCCTTCACTTGTAAATAATATTGTAACAGATATAGGCAAGTTCCTCCCATCTTCCCTAGTTTCGATGTGTGAGCTTATGTAACATGCATACTCTAAACCCTTTACTTGAATTCTAATTGTCATAAAAAGCATATGTTACCCAGTGGACTTGTTTCTACAGTAAGTTTTGTGAGCACATGTCCCTTTGCATCTCTCCTGGTACTGAGCTTGCAGCTAGTGACTCCCAGTACTTGGTCAGCTGTTTAGAGAGCGCTCACACTGTGCTGTATGAAGCCTGGAGCCAGAGAGCTGCATTTGGGAACTTGCGCTGGGAAATGCCTGGGGTTCTCATTGGAATTCATGGAAATATTTACATTTAATTAAGATCATTTTGTAATTCCAAGCTGTGGGGCGACTGGTGCAGGCAGCATTGATATTGTGCAGGCTGGTGCGGTTTGCGTATGCAGGGCTATGAGAACCACTGCTAATAATGGGTTAACAGAAGTGTGCTGCTATGTGAATGTGGTTTTCCAGCTGTGATCTTCCCCAGTGCTCTGGTGCCTCTTGACATCACTTCTATCCTGTTTAATGTTTCATTGCATTGATGCTTTGTAAATCAGATTTAAATCTGGCTGTAGTATTGTTAATCATGTTTACAAGCAGAGCGTACAGTTGTATCTTGAACATGCAGCCAGTATATATTTCATGCTGAATGTGCTATGTGGGAAACAAAATAAATGAAAATAAAAAAATTATATATATATTTTATGCTCTTTGATTCGTTGGTTAATTTGGGTCTAATTTTCGATAATCACTTTAAATTTGTTTAAAACAGTGTTTGTCTGTTCTAAACCTCAACACTATGTAACATTAGTTTCTATGGGAGTTATTTTGGTTCATTCGCTCGGATGCGAATTCGCATCCTTGCGAGTGAAGAGTGAACCAGATCCTGCCTTGCGAATGGTGGTACGCCAGCCCACCATTCGCAAGGTGCCTACGTTCGCACTGGCTGCAAATGGATGTTTTACATAAACATCCATTCGCAGCCTGTGGGGGAACACCCAGATCTTTCAATGCGGAAGGTGCACGCAACATCCGTTGAGGTTAGCTGCCCGGCCCCTGCATGGTCTCATTAGCATGAGAACACCCAGTGCTGGGCGTTCCCATATGTTAATGGAACAGCCCCCCCCCCCCCCCCCCCCCCCCCCGCCCCCCGCAAAGATGCACCCAGCAAACCGTTTGCACATGCGCAAGGCTCTAACATCAGCCCCGCGCGAACGCACCCGGCCCAACGAACTGACCTGAATAAGGTCCTATATGTAAGCACATACAACTAGAGGAGGAACTATATATAATTTATTTATTAGGGAGGATCATTTCAGTCTTATATAAATATTCCTATGTAGCAGATTTATTATTGATTCCAACCTTTTGTTAGAAGGTGAAAAATTAAGAACCTGGCAAATGTCACAGGTCTCCACAGACTCCAGAGTCTGAAATCCTGAAATGCTTGGGACCAGACCATTTTTCCATATTTTGGAATTTTTGCATACCATATCAAAGTATAAACCCAATGCATATTACGCTTAATAATGTCACTGAGACTTTATGACTTTAGTTGTGGGTTACTTTCAAAACTCCCCAACCATACACAGCAGAGGAACTCCCAGCAGAGACACAGTGCCCTGAAGGAGTGTATTGCCATGTCTGGAGCAGGTGCAGTAACAGACTCTGGGCCAAATGTATCAAGCTTCAAAAAGTGTTAAAATGGAGACTGATAAACTACCAGCCAATCAGCCCCAAACTGTCATGCCCCAGGCTTTGTTTGAAAAATCACAGATAGGAGCTGATTGGTGGTTTTATCATTTTTTGAAGCTTATTACATCTGGCCCTCTGACCCCAATGGTACACTAGGCAGTGGATGCGAGGTTGTCGGGTAGAGAGGGGGTTGTGCCCACCTGGATTCTGTTTGGCCCGTCACACGACATCTGTCACATTAATGCTCTGATCAGGGAGACTACAGACCACTTACTATAATCTATGCATTCACAGATCACACCTACATTTTTCTATTGCAGTCTCTTGAATTGACATCAGTTTTTCTACACTTGTTAAAAATGAAACCAGTAAAGGCTTCTCTATTTTATCGAAGCTGCTTGGACTCAAGAATGTGTATTGACCAATGGCAGTCTCACATAATTTTATTTTGCTCTTTCATGTGCTAGTTTCAATGGTTTTGTCTCTTGTGACAGTTGTTGTGATACACTTTTTGCTGTTCTCTGTTCATTATAATATTTATGCATTCTACAAGGATGTATTCAGAAGTTCTCCACTACACCATACGTAGAAATAGTGATACACTTCTCTTTATACCAACGACTGCACCTCTGGAGACACATCGGTGAAGCTTCTCAAATTCACGGATGACACTATGCTAATTGGAATGATCACAGAAAGTAATGAGAATGCCTACAGGCAAGAGGTGGAAAGGCTAGTCACCTGGTGTAGTGCTAACAACCTACAGCTGAATGCGTCAAAAACGGTTTAGACGATCATAGACTTAAGGAAAAATCCCCCTACTCTCCCCCGCTAACGGTTGAAGGTAGTGCAGTGGCGGTAGTGGCATCCTTCAGATTCTTAGGCTCCAACATTGCCAGGGACCTGTGGAGAGGGCCAACATCGATGGCATTGTGTGAAAAGCCCAACAGAGACTGTTCTTCCTACGTCAACTCAGGAAGTTCAAACTGCCGCAGGAACTCCTAATGCTCTTCTACTCTGCAATTCTACAATCTGTGATTTGTACCTCAATCATAGTCTGGTATGGCTCGGCCTCGGCTTATGACAGAAATAGATTACAGCGAATTCGGTACTCTTTACCTGGCACGGCGCCCACGATCTTGATCGTGGGCATCGTGAGGTAAAAAATCGCGTCGGTCGCGTCGTATGCGGGCTAAAGATGCCCGGACGCGACGCGACCGACGCGATGTCCACGATTTCCCATTGAAAACCATGTTAAACATGGACATCGCGTCGGTCGCGGCGCGGCCGGCCATAAATGTGCACACCATGGCCGCGACGCGATGCCCACGATTTGCCATAGGAATCAATGTTAAAAGGCCCGATGGACACGATTTTCATGTTAAATGGCTGAATGGACCCGATTTTACCATAGGAAACAATGTTAAATGGGCCTTACAGCCCAAATACTTACCCTGAACTCTGAAATGGCCCCCCCAATTGTTACCGCCACCCCACGATCAACGTCAACCCGAAGCGTGGCGAGCGGCGGCGGTACGCGTCATCCGACCTTTTCATACCCCCACTATCCACGTCGGCGTGGAGTTGAGAATAGAATAGTGTGGCGAGCGCAGCGAGCCACCGAGCCCGAAGCGTGGCGAGCGGACGCGGATACCTTCACAGGTAAACGCGTCCCTTCGCGGGCTTCACAGGTGTCCGCGTCGCCATGGACACCTGTGAAGCCCGCGAGGGGACGCGTATAGCTGTGAAGGTATCCGCGTCCCCTCGCGGGGCTCGCTGTGCTCGCCACGCTTCGGGCTCGGTGGCTCGCTGCGCTCGCCACACTATTCTATTCTCAACTCCACGCCGACGTGGATAGTGGGGGTATGAAAAGGTCGGAGGACGCGTACCGCCGCCCCTCGCGGGCTCGCTGCGCTCGCCACGCTCGCCACGCTTTGGGTTCACGTTGATCGTGGGGTGGCGGTAACAATTGGGGGGGCCATTTCCCAGTCAAGGTTGCCTATTTGGCCTCTGTGGCCCATTTAACATTGTTTCCTATGGCCACATCGGGTCCATTGAGGCATTTAACAGTAAAATCGCGTCGGTCGGGCCATTTAACATTGATTGCTATGGGAAATCGGGTGCATCGCGTCGCGGGCATCGCGGGTACATTTATGGCCGGCCGCGACGCGACCGACGCGATTTCCATGTTTAACATGGGTTTCAATGGGAAATCGCGGGCATCGCGACGGTCGCGTCGCGGCCAGACATAAATGTACCCGCGATGCCCGCGATGGGCGCCGTGATAGGTAAAGAGTACCGCGAATTCTACTCTGCAATTCTACAATCTGTGATTTGTACCTCAATCATAGTCTGGTATGGCTCGGCCTCGGCTTATGACAGAAATAGATTACAGCGAATTGTAAGAGCAGCGGAAAAAATCATAGGATTGGGTCTCCCGGCAATTGAGGACGTGTATGATCAATGGTTACAAAACGTGCCGAAAGAATTATCAGTGACCACTCCCACCCTGCCCATGACTTGTTCAGAAGGCTGCCATATGGGAGGCGATATAGCTCTCAACTGGCGAGGACAGCCAGACACAGAAACCGTTTTTTCCCCCAAGCAACTTCCATAATAAACTTAAAGGTCAAGGTCCGCGATTCCACCCCATTGCGCTAATTTAGGCACGCGACACCTGAATCTAAATACAACCCTGATGCCCTCCCCTTGAAATGATCCTGTTTTGTATTGGTCTGTTATGTATGTTCACTGTGTGGGAGCAGTGGCTATCGGAAACAAATTCCCTGTGTATTATGTATGCTGTACATTGATATACTTGGCAATAAAGTGATTCTGATTTATGCCCTCTAGAAATTGCATTTGTAAGCAGTTATTAATGGTACTCCAGATTGGTATAGTGTTCTTCTTTTATAGAGCACTAATAACAGCTGCCCATACACGGTACGTTTTGTGCGGTGCGATGCGTGCTCCCGTGCAACGCACATCACTTTGTACAAAAATGTGCTGCCAGTACTTTTTGAACTAGATAGATCAAATTCACGGTGTGCATTGCACAGTGTATGGGCGACCTTAGACAACAGAACTTACATTACAATAATCAATGCATAACATGTTAAACTGTATCCTTCCACAAGACCGATTATATAGTGCCACAAACATCACATAAGCTTGTTTCTTACAGTATGTCTGCATTTGGCAACTGCTGTCTGTATGGTGTGAGCTCAGCTTGCTGTAGATGAAGCTAAGATTTGAATTGTCCCCTCACCACCAGGGATATCAAATCGTATTTTATCATGCAGCTTGCTGTGCTATTTCCACACAGCAGCTGCAGTGTAAGGAACCTGCCAAGGATGTAAGGACCGTCCAAACGTTCCTAGGGTCACAGTGTAACTACAGTCACTACCCCATACACGATCTTTTTATATTGCTTTGTATTTTGTGGTGAATTCCTTTTAATATATACAGTTTTTATATTGTAAGTTTTTTAATATAATCTAAATTAGGGGGTAGATCTCAATGCCTCGAGATGAACTACCAACCAATCAGCTTCAAAAGTGATAAACCACCAACCAATCAGATCCTACCTGCCATGTCACAGACTGTGTTTGAAAAATGTCATGCAGGAGCTGATTGGCTGGTTGTTTATCACTCTCCATTTTATAATTTTTGAAGCTTGATTGGTTAGTGATTTCTCCATGAGCTGATATATGCCATCTCTTATTCAATATTAGTAACCGCAATGTTCTTCTAATCTAGAATATATTACCTACAAATGATTAGCTCAGAAACGTGACCATGTTTTTTTCTAGGAGTAGTGTCTGGGTAGGAAGTTTTGGGTTCATCTTTAAGTGTTTCCGTCTATCTGCCGGCAGATTTATCAGAGCCAATCAGCTGATTCGAACAACCACGCAGACCAGTGCCTGTGCAGATCACAGCGGGCAGCATGTGGCGTATCTGGAGCATGTCGTTGTAAAGGTCACCATATCGCACCCACGCAGAGGAGACTTGCAGATCAATCTCATTTCTCCTTCAGGGACGAAGTCTCAGCTTCTGGGCAGAAGGTACGTTTGCCTTTAACAATTAATTGTACAGCTATGCTGTTAAACTCTGGTGCTCTGAAACATAAACAAGGGGTATATTTACTAAGCCTTGGAGGGAGATAAAGTACCAGCCAATAGGCAGTAGTCTGTTGCACCAAAATGGGTGAATAAACAAAAGATGTGGATATGATGTATTGTTGAAGCTGTAGTCCTACAGAGTATAGCCATCTTCTCTGTGTGGAGTACACTTTGTGTAATTTGTACAGAGTCTTAGGAGAGCAAATACTTGTTTTTCTTTGTTATCCCTGCAACATTTAATTACTGTAAAACCTACTTCTAGAGGACAGCTAATGGCTCCTAAATTTAATTATCACTCTGCCGACTCCTACAGAGCTCCCCATTTCTAGTACAACCTATGAGTCACTTAAATCTGCCACTTGTGTAAAATCTATTTAACCTTCTGTCACACAGTTCTAGAAGCATGTTTTATTATATTGCTTAATGCTTTCTGCCAAGAACCAGGTCCGTCTCATGTGTCTAAAACAATCCTGACAATAAGAAGTGCCTCTCAGCGCATTTCCTCCTGGTAACGTACGGTATAAATTGTTTATCTGTCATAAAGCAGCAACAGCTAGATTCCAATCCTCAGAGTATTTCATGCAAACGTCCATCCATTCCAGTAAGTTGTACTATCTAATTGAACGATTAAATTAAGCAACATCACTTTTCAGAGGAATTAACCTTTCTTTGCATGGACTAAACAGCTGTTTTCTTTCCAGGACATTTGATTACTCAAGCGAAGGTTTTAAGAACTGGGAATTTATGACTGTGCATTGCTGGGGTGAAAAGGCAGAAGGGGAATGGATGTTGGAAATTCATGATATTCCGTCCCAACTGCGCAATCCAGAGACACAGGGTAATGGTCACGTGTGTGTGTGTGTCTGAGAAACCAGCCGGATCCAAACACAAGTTGCATAATAGAAAACAATATTATAAAAAAGTTATACATGCAGCTGGTTATGAAGGTCTTGCTAGCTCTGGGACTGGGAATTGTCACCTCTGCCATGATTTGTCACTTGTTGGGTGTGGCCATTTAATATATCATCAAGGCAACCTATGCCCCTTTCAGACCGGACATAATACCCGGTATTTTGCCGGCTTTTTTTACAGTTTCAAAATGGTAATATGTGCGTTCTGAAAGGTCCACAGTGAATTTACCGTTTTCTAAAAAAAAAGGTATTTGGGAACCGTAAAAAACAGGGTCCTACCCGTTCCAGACCCGTTTTTTTTTTTTTCCTGCAGTCTGAAACGGTATTTAGGACCCAGCCAATAGTGAGCACAAGCTGGTCCCGCTCTGTGCATATGGAATGAGCGGGACCCGCTCCATGCAGTGACAATTTAATAATCAGTCCCCGCCCCCCTGCATATGGAATGAGCGTGACCCGCTGATTACATATGCAGGGAGCGAGGACCCGTTCATTAAATATTTTGTTGCACAGAACCATCCACAGATCTCACTGATCTGTGGATGGTTCTGTCAAACTCGTGAGGCTGGACCTCATGTATTTTGTTTAAAAAAAAAAATACAGATTTGTAAAAAAATACGACCGTAATATTTGGAAAATACAAACGCAGAAGAAATAAGAGTCAATCAATAGTAAATTTGTCGAAACCATTGAAAAGAATAGGCTTTAACAGCCGTATTCTATCGATGGTGTGTCCATTCGGGTTTTTAAGAAATTCTTAAAAATATCAATGACTAAAATACGAATTGTACGCATTCGTACAGTCATAAATTTGCTGATGTGTGAAATACATCACATGGGTACGAGTACAACTATTAATACCCATTCAATCTTCGTAAATTTCCCCCTGTTTGTCTGAACAACTTAAATGATCATGAACTATCCAGGTGTCATAGAAGTAAGTGTACACTGTAACAAAAATAAAAATCAGTGCAATATGAATGAGGCCTCCTCTGCCCAGGTCCCCTCCTTTCTAGCTTGCAGTGCTGTACAGTCTGAGCATCAGTGGATCTCTGGTAAAAGGGCACAGTGGCCTTTTTCTCTGCAATTTTCATATGCACAAGATCCATGAAAATGGCCGCCACACCATTTTCCAAGTAATATACTTTTGCAGCCATCACCAGGGGACTCAAAAGTGAGTATTAAACGAATGTGTACAGCGTCCACTCTATAGCACCCATTCTAATTCGCCAGTGAAGGGTCTATCCCACAGGTATTCAACCTGTGGCCTTCCAGAGGTTGTGGAACTATATGTCCCAGTATGCCCTGACAGTTTTGGTATGCTCTTATAGGAAAAAATGTGGCAATGCATGTTGGAACATGTAGTTTCACAACATCTGGAGGGCCACAGGTTGAAGACCCATGGTCTCTCCAAACCAAAGCTTACAGCCCTGATATCTTCCTGGCATATGAGACGCCTCTTGTCCTTTAGTTGTTTTTACATCTGTTTTGCTCTGTTCTTCCCCCTCTTGTTCTCTCCCGTTTAGTAAAATTGAGGGTTTGGACTAAGTCATTGAAACTTATTATGGTCAGTGTATAAAAATAGAGTTTTAATAAATAGTTTGTTCCCCTGGATTGGGCGACATTTAATGAAATAGAACATGTATAATGGACTTTTTCTAAGAAACTTGGACAGTGATATAATTTTCTGATTTCTGCCCCAGCTATAAATAATGTGGGATCAGTTTGAGCGTCTGAGGATTAGGATCTGAAAGACGCACTCCCACTTAATCCCTTCCTTGTCCGTACTTAATTTGCATTACTTAATAAGGAGGACCCCAGCTTGACATCTACTAATATGAGGCAAGCAAGAGTCCCATAAGGACACTGACAAGCTGTATGGTCCAGTGGGCGAAGAAACCACAGCCAAATTGCATAGGAAGTGGAGTGTCAGCCCACGTGCTGAACCCAGATCAAAGAGCAATGTGTGAACATCTGGCAGTGTGAGGAATGGGCCAGGATGGGTGAGAACATTAGTCTACAGTGAGCATTAGTCATGGAGCTTATTCATATTATGTGTTTGCTCTCGCTGAAAACAAAACATTTCAGGCAAAAACACATTAACTTCACGGCTTGCACAGAATAGTGTTAACCGTTTAAGAGCAACGATAAACTGTGGTTGGAAGACCTTTTAATTGCTTGCATAGATAATGGCCTCTTGGAACTTCCAACATGTTAAATATTGATGCGTTAACAGTTTAGATCTTCACGCAATGAAAGTAATAGTATCAGGCTCATGGCTTTTTTTATCAAATATTGATATAAATCCGTGGTTCGCAAACATTTTTTTTAGTGTGGCGGCACACTACTATATTAAGATCTGGTTTCGAAATATTCCTTACCAAATAGGGCCTTTTTTATGTAGTAATGACATTTTATTAACATTTGCAACCTTCATTTGGTGAAAGATCTGCTAGCTATGCTATTTGCTAATTTTTCAAATTTGAATTTGTGTGGTTGAAAATTTGAATTGGTGCCATTCTTCACAGTCACGGTAACCGTGGCAAAACAAATAATTTTGAGATGTTGGACTATCTGATCACCTCCGTTTCTTTCATTGGTCATCAGAACTATTGCAACTGTTTTGATTTTGATGAAAAAGCAACTTTGCTGGATATTGCATCAGGAGTTACTTTTTTTTTTTTATAGAAAACAATGGGGTGTATATATTGAATTTTTAGACCCAGATACAGCGTCTCATGTACTTAAGAATTTTGAGGGCACTGTATGTTTTTTTTATATCTATCTTAAACCTGAGATTTCCTCATTGGGTCTTGGATTTATGTTAATTTTTTTTATTGCTGTACAGGTTGCTATACTAAAATTTTTATATTTTATATTGGATTTTATTTTTGTTCTATTTCTTAGAAGTTTTGTTTTATGTGTGACTAAGTCATACTTCTCTGATTTCTACACACGGAACCATACTCTGATTTTCCGGATTAGTAGTTGGACAAATCTATTATTTTTGTCTATCTGACTGTCAATACATGATGTGATCTGCTTTCTGTGCTTGACAAAGTAAAAATTGTTTTATTAAAAAAAAATCATAAAAAGTAAAAATAAGTGTCAGTTTCTCAGCATACAGGAATGATTCACTGGTGTTTTGCATAAGTCAGTAATTAGCTGGTCCATGTGTAATGAAGGACTTTGGTGTGCAGTAGCTGGGAGCCAGTTTCTCAGAAGAGGTTTCTATTACCTGCCAGTAAAGTGCTCATTTTCCTGCCCTAGCCTCTCCTGCCTGGGTTATACAAGGTTCTTCTCTCAGGCTTTTTTTTTTTTCCCCTTTCCATTATTGGACATTTTCCAAGTATAAATCTGTTTTTCCCAAATCATGTTTACACAGTGTCTGTAATAGTTTTTATTTTATTTATATAAGGGATGCACCTTTCAGAGTGAGCTTAAATGTCACTGTCACGAAGGTGACATTGGCAAACAGTCATTTAATCTTGGATTGTCAGGAATAAGCCTGCCGGTAATGGCACAAAATAGCCTTGCTATCAGGAGACAGATGAGCCATTCTATAATGTCACTTGTGAACCCTGCCCTCCGAACTAGCGGTTTATCAGTTTACAGAAGGTAACGTTCTGCAGGATGCATTACAACTGTAGCATAACTTGCTATCAGGGCCGGTGCTAGGGTGTCCGGCGCCCTCCTGCAAACCATACATTTTGCGCCCTTTCACATTGCTATTGCAACAAGCTGCAGCCCGATTGTGGGAGTGTATGCAACATGCGATCCTATGGAGGATCTCGGGTACATGTATGCATACACCATCTCAGTGCTGTGTCCGCAAAATGTTGCAGTCACTAAAGGTGCCCATACACGCTGCGAGAATTGCATACGTTATGGGCTAGATCGCATCGCACGGCATGCATGCAATGTGTGTGCGATGCAATCCGAAAGCAGTACAAAAGTATGTGCAACACTCGTGACTGAGGGGGAAAGGAGGGGAGAGAAGGAGGAGATGGAAGAAGAGGAGAGGAGATAGAGGGGGCGGAGTGTTGAGGACTGGCAGCGGCACTGGCACAGCACACTGAGAAGAGGGAATGAAGGTGCTGTCTGTTCGTCATTTGATTGACAGCTGACAGGCGCAAGGAGAAATGGGTAGGGGGCGGATCCGGACATGACATGTCATCCAGACATTCACAAACAGTGCTACATGCCTCAGCGCAAGTGTCCGTGAGATAGAGGGGGGCAGGTCACAAGAGGAGGACTGTGTGTGCACGGTGCAGGGAGCTGCTCAGCCTCTCCATACTGCTGCCGGCTGTCAGACAGGCACTGTGGGCAGTGTGCAGGAGGCAGTGACAGTAAGGGCTGAGGCAGCTTTAGCAGAGCAGGGAGGTATACAGCGCCTTTTCAGCATGGCGCCTCCCTGCTTTGCAGGAGCTGCTGAGTGGGTAGCGCCGGCCCGGCTTGCTATTTATTTCACTCAACACAATAAGGTGTCAATAGTTGGATTTTAACGCTACTCCCACTTAGTTACTGGATGTGCCTTTGTGCAGAGGCGGAACTACCATTGGTGCAGCAGGTGCATTGCACCGGGGCCCCTGAGGACTAAAGGGCCCACTGCTGCCACCCACTGCTATGTGGCATATTGTGAACTTGGGATGGAGTGGAGGAGGAGGGCCCAAATTATATTTTTGCACCTGGGCCAACCACTCACAATTTCAGACACAGCTTTTGTGTGCATATGGCATAGTGGGGCAGATTTATTAATCCTTAACAAGAGATAAATGCAAGGGTGATGAAGAGCGATAAATGTCCAGCCAATCACCTGCTAACTGCCATCTTAAAGGCTGTTTGAAAAAAGTCAGTAAGGATCTGATTGGCTGGACGTATATCTCTTTATCACCCTTGCATTTATCTCTTGTTAAGGCTTAATACAGGGGTCTTCAACCTTTAAGACAGTGTGGGCCACATTAAAAAATTCAACGAAGCCCGAGGGCCACTAAGCTCTACTGTGGTATTTAGCACAGCTCTTAATAGATAGACAGCACAGCCCCCGCATAGATAGTTGGCACAGCTGCCCATACACATAAACTCTGCCCCCAATATATAGTCTGCACCATGGCTATTTCTAAACAATTAGGGTCCCAGTACGAACAAAATTAAAATAGCAGCCCCCCCCATACATAATTTGGTATTTAAGAAATTGCGCACTCCCAAATTGGGATGTGGTCTAATTATAAGAGTGTGAACTAGCAGGAAAAAAAATTACCTGACATCTCACTTTTGCAACCTGCATGACCAGACATTGGTTACCGCAGGAATGGTGGTTGTCCTTCCACGCTTAAGTTGGCTGTCCAAAGGCCGCACAGTGACATATAAACATGAAGGCCCATTACACATTATGCCACTCACCATGATGCCCATTACACAATATGCCACACACCGTGATGCCCATTGCACATTATGCCACACACCGGGATGCCCATTGCACATTATGCCACACACCGTGACACCCATTGCACATTATGCCTCACATCATGATGCCCATTGCACCTTGCACTATAAGGCCCCCAATACTCCTGCTTATGCATATGATGGCCCCAGCAGTGCCTCTCACAAAATGCAACCAGTAGTGTCCCTCATAAAATGCCACCAGTAGTGTCCCTCACAAAATGCCCTAGTATTGCCCTCCATAGTCAGCACTGAATTGCGCAGCATGCCAGCCCTCCCTTAGTCAGCACCACATTGCACTGCCAGCCCCCCTCCCCCATAGTCAGCACCCTCCCCATACACAGGGCCACATTGCACTGCCAGCCCCCCTCCCCCATAGTCAGCACCCTCCCCATACACAGGCGACATTGCACTGCCAGCCCCCCACCCCCATAGTCAGCACCCTCTCCATACACAGGGCCACATTGCACTGCCAGCCCCCCTCCCCCATAGTCAGCACCCTCCCCATACACAGGCCACATTGCACTGCCAGCCCCCCTCCCCGATAGTCAGCACCCTCCCCATACACAGGGCCACATTGCACTGCCAGCCCCCCCTCCCCCCTAGTCAGCATCACCCTCTCATGAGACACTTGCCTTAGTGTCCCTTGCAGAGGTCTCCTTCAGAGGGCTGCTGCTGCTGCTGGCGGCGTCGGCTGTCTTAACAGCCAAGGAGCAGGCAGGGACAGGTGCGCGGCTGCCTGCGGTTGTCACACTCACTCAGTCTCCCGGCTGTCTGAAAGGGCACGGGCGGGACGGGTGCGCGGCGTCAGGAAGTACACAATGTGCATGTTCGCGCACAGTCCCGCCCGCCCCAGCCAGCACATCCACCTCCGCCGCGTCCCACTGCTAAGGGGACAGCTTGCGGAAGGATTTTAAGGGGACAGCGCGTGGAAGGATTTTTTTTTTTAATCAGCACAGCATTTAATAAAAAAAACGCAATTCACTGGCGGGCCACCTAAAACAACTCGGCGGGCCACACGTGGCCCGCGGGCCATGGGTTGAAGACCCCTGGCTTAATACATGTGCCCCATTGTCTTCTGCTCCCAGCCAGCACATCAGGAACAGGCATGTTGCATTTATGACTCATCTTTCCTGTGCTGTCACCTGGCCTGTTGCACTACCTGTATATCCTATTAGGCACAATTTTAAAAGTTGTGCAGTCATTTTAGAGATCTGATAGCCATTTCTGTCCAATAACTGCCTGCAATATATCTGATATTATAATCCTATATTTCAGGGAAGTTGAAGGAATGGACACTTATCCTTTATGGTACTGCTGAGCACCCGTACAATCCTCATGGTTTCCATCAGACAAGAGCTAAAACCTTGGATTTATCAAGTGCAGACCTAGAGCCTTCTAAGGCTGCTCTATTTCAGAGTAACCTGGAGTTTGAGGAAGAGGATGAGTATTCAGGTACAAGCCTAGGGTATGTCATGTATGTACAAAATGACCTAATTCCCATATTGACATAAAACATTTCATCACAATAGTTAAATCTGAGATGTTCGGGATGAATCTTGCGTATCAACTAAACAAATGTTAAACTTAAAAAACATGTTTCAGCAGTGGCACTGTACAATAATAAAGCAAATTACTGATGGGCGTTGGAGGGATCTGACTGCTAAGTCTTAGTTGAAGTTTAAAGAAAAATAAGAGTAAGTTAACAATTTATAGCGATACAGAAAAGGGTGGGGGTGAATATTTAAATATTCTCAATGTTCTGTGTATGGCAAATCCTGTTGTGTATTTCTGTGTAATCATGTGGATATGAGTTTGTAATAAGAGAATGACAAATGAGGTTTTTCTAACGTGTCTTCTCCCTTTAACGAGGATACATTTTGGAACCTACAACATCATTAGTGCTTCCATAGCCTGCTCCGCAATGTGCTTTTCTATTCATGGGCTAAATTTAATGAGCGGCTGGTCTGGTTTTCTGGCAGCTTTGCCACCTGCCGGTTTTACGGAAACCACCGCTCTAGAATAGAATATTAATACACCATCAGTGTATTGGGCTGAGATTTATATGCAATAGAAACCCCTTATTTATCAAGCAACACTAAAGCGGACTAAACTCATTCATAAATTGGTTTTCACAGGCAAGATTGAATTGATATGAGTATCGTCCAAATGGGCTATGGTGAATTTATTCTCACAGGACATGACCGAACTTAAATACCCAAACAAACAACAAAATGCAAACACCATCGCACTACACTCATACTGTACACAAAAGAACACCAAAAGCAAGGCCACTTATACCACTTTCTCATCACAATGCCGGATCGGACTCAGGAACTCGATCCCGGATCCAGAGCTTTCACATTAAACCCAGGTTGCCCATTATGCAAAGGGCGACCCAGATTTAACCCTTCTTATAACCTAGGTCAAATTGCCAGGTTGGTGGACCCGGGTTATAAGCTGCTTTCACCTCGGTCGACCTGGGTCGAAACATCACCAACCCGGCAATTACCCAGGCCCGAGGTGCAATGTGAAAGAGGTATCTCAAAAAATACACCGCAATCAGCAATATTTCCTCCTACTGTCCTATATATTCTTCCTTCTCCACTAAAACTCTTCATAAACCCACAAAGTGGGTAAAAAGGTGTCCATCGGTCTGTTCCATAGATTGCCATTTGCTCTTCTCTGTAAAACACTTTACAATAGAAGAGTACCACTAAATGAATATGTATCAAACCGCTTCTGGTCCACAGTGACTGGGAAAGAAACAGCCACAATATAGAACAGACCACGGAGGTTTGTCCTTTACAACTTGAAGGGGTTCAAAGGCAAAATGTTCACACAGCAAAACTGCCCCTTAGAAAATGCCCACAATTAGACATTAAGGGGGGTATTCAATGTTCGGGTCACGGCAGACGAGCTTGCTCGCCTGCCGTGACCCAGTCCTGTTCTCGGTCAGCTCGACCGAGAACATGCAGGCGGGATTCAATGTCCCGCCTGCAGCGGGGCGAGAAGGGGGCGTGGCCGCGAGTTGCGGCCGGGAAGTGACGAGCTGCAGCCGGCAGCTCGTCACTTCCCGGCTGTTCTCGGCAGAACGAGCCCGACAGCTAGAGATGTCGGGCTCGTTCTGACAGGAAACCCTGTTCAATGCTGTCGGGGAAGACAGCATTGAATAGGGCCCGTCGAGCATCTCCCCCACGGGAGATGCTCGACGGAGATTGAATATCCCCCTTAAACTGTTAATCTGTGTCTGTTTCCGAAAAAACTTCTTTTTTCCCCCCCAAAATGAATTTCACTGTAGACTTTCCTATCCCTTTATAGAATAAGCAACTTAGCAGTCCACTAGGACTTACTAGTAGTCACTCAGCTTGTTGCTTTATTTTGGGGAGAGAAAACAAGGATGCATTTAATGTATCCCCTGCTGCAAACATTACTGTAGCTATACTGCTAATTACATCCTAGCTTGTCACTGTATCTAAAACAAAATGTTGTTTATTTATTGAGCTGCTTCTCCATCTGTTTCTTATATAGTGAAGTGCAGGGTAGAGATGGAGGTTTTCAGTAGTATAAATCATGAGAATAATAACCAGGGTTATACCAGCAGGAAAGTGAGAAATATGTGACTTACCTTTCTTTACCCAACTGCGGGTACAGAGGTTCTTAAGGTATGGAATTATAGAATAACAATAGGCCACTAAGGTTAAATAATAGGGTACTTGTTTCCTAGCACGGTCACAATCTTGTGGATCGTGTACCTTTAAGTTAAGGTACACGATCCACACGATGGACCCGATTTCCTTTGAAATCAGGTCCATTTTGCCGGCAAAGGTACAAAATCGGGGGCATCGCGTCGGTCGGGACCATTAACATTGGTCCCGACGCGACCGACGCGATGCCCCCGATTTTCCCATAGGCTTCAATGTTAAAATATTTTTTAACATTGAAATCGTGAGGATCGCGTCGGTCTTGTGCCATTATAATGGCACAAGATGAGATGGACTTGATTAAGTCCATCTCACCTTTAAAAAAATGTGAAATGGGCCAATATGACCCATTTCACATTATAGATGTCCCCGTCGTCACCCCACAATAGACGCCAACCCGAAGCGTGGCGAGCGCAGCGAGCCCGCGAGGGGCGTCGGTGCGCGTCCTCCGACCTTTTCATTCCCCTACTATCCACGTCGGCGTGGAGTTGAGAATAGAATAGTGTGGCGAGCGGACGCGTATAACTTCACAGGTATACGCGTCCCCTCGCGGGGCGTGGCTCGCTGCGCTCGCCACACTATTCTATTCTCAACTCCACACCGACGTGGATAGTAGGGGAATGAAAAGGTCGGAGGACGCGCACCGCCGCCCCTCGCGGGCTCGCTGCGCTCGCCACGCTTCGGGTTGGCGTCTATCGTGGGGTGGGGTTTACGTCGTTAAATTTGGGGGTCTAGGGAATATTTTACATTGAATCCAATGTAAAATCGGGTCCCAGGGACCCGATTTACATTTCAATCAAAAATTCGGGTCGGTCGCGTCGATCGCATCGCATGCGACCAAATCGCATGTGATGCGATCGACCCGATTTTTCCAACACGACCACCCCGATGTAAATCGGTGTGGCCGTGCTAGGAAACAAGTACCAATAATAGTATAGCCCTATTCACACGATCGGTCACTTGCTGTGCATCTTCTGTCATTGTTATATATTAATGAACTGTAGCATCAAAGTATAAGCACATGTTAATATTAAGATGGGGTACATGGAACCCTGCAGAGTAACTACTACACTGGTAATGTTTACTTTGCAGTCAGAGCTAGAGGTTGTTACGAGCTAAATGAATTGTCATTGAATTACGTTCCGTGTGGTAGGCCTGAGTGCTTGTTGGGTTCTCACATAGCTCTAAATGTTTGTCTTTCAAGGTCCATGCCATGCAAAGTGTGGTGACCAAGGATGTGACGGGCCTGACGCAGAGCAGTGTCTCAGCTGCATCCACTATAGTCTGGGAAGTGTGAAAAGTGGCAGGTAACTTGGTGCATGCTGTGTGCAAATGTCCCCATCACAAGCATATGTACTTCAATCCATTATTAAAGAGCACCTCCGTAGTGCAATCTGTAGGTAGCTTATAGCTTGTGTGCCCTTTTCTATTAAGTTCATTTCGTGTATACATTTAAAGTGGTGGTGGTACGTATGGTATTCCCTAAACAGTTACATCGTGGACAGTCTACCACTAATAACCGGGATGTGTTCACCTTCCCGGCGGATGGGAGATTAAGGTTAGGTGGGTAGGAAGGCTTAGTGGTGGGTAAGGGGAAGGTAAGTGTTCTTACATGACCCCTGTTGGGATTCCATATGTATCACTTATCATGTTTAGAACACGGGAAGTGCATATAGTAGCAGTGACTAACTTTGCCCTATCTTTGTGCTGTGATGCAGGAAATGTGTGAACACCTGTCCTTCGGGGTATATGGCAGAAGTTGCTGACCGGAGATGTAGGCGCTGCTACAGAGGATGTGACATGTGCTTTGGGCAAGGGCAGCACCAGTGCAGCTCCTGCAAGAGAGGATTCTACCTTCAGCCAGAGATCAGCTCCTGTACAACCTCCTGCCCAGCAGGGGCATACGCTGATGAAAGTAAATATTCACACTCTGTAATATGTCTTCTTCCTGTAAATCAGTGTTCTCCTCCGTTCCTTCTAATATCTAACATTTACCCATCCTCTTTCAATCTCCTTCAAATGGTAATTTAATTCCAGGTTCCAGAATTCATCCACAAGTCAAACACAGTAGATTGTGTTTTTGTTTTTGATTCTAAATGACCTTTGTTTAATAATAATCATGTCTCAAATAGATTATTTGAACTTCTCCACTATTGTCATCTGAGTGTTATTATTTTTTATGACCATTTTGAATTAATATCTGGGTACAGAGTAACTCACCTAAGAGTCTCTAGCAACCGAGCATAGAACTGTGAAGACTGCTCTTAATTTTTCACCAGAACTTGAAGCATCCCATGACAATATCCCTTTTTGTAAGTCCGTCTATGAATACACTGGATTTATCCACTTATTAAAGTGAAGTATTTGTTTTTCCTGTTATTTTGCAGGTAGGACATTGCTTTGTACTAATTTGTTCCTTGTTAAGTGTGTGCGTCTCTGTTTGGGGAACTTCTGATTGTGTTGGAAACTCAATGAAGAGCAGCAGGACTGTTTGAACTTGATTTGGAACGTTCATGTTTCAGCTGAGATATGGAAGTGGCTCCTCCTGGTGGAGACATTCTTTATACCACAATTGCTATTGAACACTTCCAGATAACATTAGAAATTTTCTTTTTCTCTAAGTAGTTAAAAAGAAAATGTCAGATTGTTCACTGCATCATAATAATCGGGCGTTTGTGATCCACCTTCATCTTGTAGTCGGGGTCCTGCAGTCTGTCTTGGTGTTTTGGAAAAATGACTTTTCTGTGATTATGTTGTTTTTGTCCTTTTTTTTTTTTTCTTGAGGTCTTAAGCGATGCCTCAAGTGTAACCCAAACTGTAAGAAGTGCCTGGGATTCCCCGATAAATGTGTTGTCTGCAGAGATGGCTACAGGTAAGCACTGCGCTACAGTTATAAAGCTTAAACAGTTATTAAAGTCCAACAATTATATATAAAGTACTAACCCAGGAAAACTATTGTGTTGTATAATCTTCCCTTGTGTAGTACAACCAGTCCATGCATACCACATCTTATGCTGGGCATACACGGCCAGATAATTGTATAATATATGATCAGCATTAGTGTTAACCATTGTGCTGCCCCGCTGCTGCAAATAGGTGTGTGCCCGCGGTGCTTCACCACTGGCACACACCTAGGATCGGACCCAAAGCATTTTGGGTGCTAAAAAGCAACCGCGATGTGCCAGTGATGTGTCTAATCTAATAAATTTAATGTGCAGCGTGTCCGACCTCCCCGCTCTGAGCCGATACATGCGGCACCACACATCGGGTCGGAGGGGATGTCAAACACATCAGATTTGGGCTGATTTCTCTGCCCGATCCATCAGAATTTGGCGAAATCGACCCAAATCGGACAAGTGCATGCTCACCTTTAGACATCTAATTGGTGACAAAAGGACTAGAAGATCGCAAATACAACAGATGCAATGGGCAATATGTAATAGTCTGTGAGGTGCATGCTGTTTGGGGATTTATGCAAGTCTGCCCATATTTTTAAAACACCAGTACCGATTCTGACTAGTAGCTTGTAGTTGATCCTTATTGACACTTAAGATCTTAAGAATATCACGTCTCCGTACATCGCTGTATTTCCTTTGTGCAAGGTATAAAATGTTCCAAGCCTTGTGCTACAGATGTTAACTCTTATTTTGTGTTATTACTTTGGTCATAAGTACTCAATTTATGTAGTAGTTACTAATAACTTAAATTAATATGGAAAGAGTTATCATACTTTGGCAGAACATAAGCGATTTTACTTTTCTTCGTCTATAGAAGATTTACTTATTAACTTTAAGTGCAAATATTTACTAAATAAGCAGCAGTTTGATTAGATTTAAACAAAACCGTTGAAATGACTCAAAGATCATAAAAGTAGCACATCTACTGTTTTTATTGGCACCTGGAATTCCTCACACCACATACTGTAAGTTCTGTAGCACAATCAGCACATTTATATGAGATAAGCTCTCCATACACGTCCAGTTAATAAAGGGTAGGCGACATGAATCATTAGAACATGGATGTGCATAAATCAGCCCAGAAAGCTAAATGGGGATATACAGTACATAGAAAAATACAAGTAGACACCAGCAGAAGCCAAGGAAGGACTAGCGGTTCTTGGGTTCTCCAGGGTTTTGAGGCTGGCCAGGATTTTCAGAATGGCTTTCTGAAAGACGGCTGTTTTGATATTTGCCTGTAATAAATATTTAAGATCTATTTTAGTTCTCCCCTTTTGCGGGCAAGGTCAAGAGTTCATTTCTACTTATTATGATTATAATCTGCCAAATATGTCTTAATTAATGAGGTGATATTTAAATGTAGCAAACACAAGCTGGTGTCCTCTGACATGGTTCCGGCTTTTTTTCAAAACATGGTCAAACAGTCTGTCATTTACTTAATCACCAAATTAGAGGCCCAGTGAGCCCTAAAACAAACTAGTCTACTAGTGAGATAATGTAACCCACCATATAATTGGCTATGGTGCCATAAAATGTATAAAGCTTTGGTCTGCCCCCCCCCCCTCCATCCTCTTGTGAAGTGTTGGCGATGTAGAAATGGTGTTTCCTTGGGACTGGAAGTGCTCTTTCAAAGAAAAGCATTCGCTTGAACAAATATTTTCATCTAGCTAAGTAAATAAGTAATCGAGTAGTGGGCTTGAAAGGGCTCCCTGTGTTGGGTTGTGGCTTGATGCGTAAGGCGTGCAAGTAGAAGTCTTAAAGGCACATTCTCCTTTGCTGGTGTCACAGGGATGCATTCATTTCTGTAGTTTTCTCTACTGGAGGAAATGTAATTGAAGGTCCCATGGGTCAGTGCTACAAGACAGTTAATGGGTTCAGACAAGAACAGAAGCATAAAGTACACAGAATGATTCCATTAGTGAGATGCTATGCATTTTCCCTGCAATCACTTTCTGGATTATAGGACCCCTGGTTTGACTGGCTGTTTTGTTCTATTCTATCTAGTGGTCTTTACCTCAGCTGAAATAGCTATTTTCTAGTTTTGTTGGATCAGTATTTGTTCCTGAAAAATGTTTCTCCAGCCTAAGCAATGATGATGCAAATTAAAATGAAAATGATGTTACTTTGGTGGATATTTTTTGTAATACAGGGTTTGATGATGGAAAGGATAAAGCAGCATCCTATAGGTTGTAAGCTTGGGAGCAGGACTTGCCTAGCTGTATGTCGGTTTGTTACTACCCAGTTTGTTTTATCGCTGTTTCCAATTGTAAAGTGCAACAGAATATGCTGCGTTGTACAAGGAACTGTAAATATAGATTTAATATTTATTAATGATATATTTCAAATTCTATAGATTGTAAGCTTGCGAGCAGGACCCTACTACCTCCATGTTGGTTTGTATCTACCCAGTTTGTTTAATCACTGTTGTCTCCAATTGTAAAGCACAACGGAATATGCTGCGCTATATAAGAAACTGTAAATCATAAAATAAATAAATGCTTTATAGAATGTGTTCCATACTGTGACCTGGTGTAGCAAATCACTTTGTATCTGCTACGCTGCCTTCTCCTGTTGCCCGCCGTAATGTTGCTTGGACTACAGTTTTGTTGGGTCTAATGTAATTTTGTCAGACTCAGGGGCGTTCCCTACTTCTATCACAAAAGGAAGGATGACCGAGAGGCATCCTTGTTGATCTTAAATCAAATGGCAGGTGTTAAGGTGCCCATACACGTTACAATTATTGTATACAATATTGTATACAATATCACATCTCACATCTCGGTTTTGCTACATGATCTAGTACAAAAAGTATCTCATCCCATCGCATCACCGAGATTCGATGAGATGCGATATTGTATACAATATTGTATACAATAATTGTAACGTGTATGGGCACCTTTAATCTTCCCACCAGGGCACCAGGTAAGTATGGGAAAAAAAAATATTCCAAAATCCCCAAAAATCCCTTATACAAAATGCTCGCGGTCCTGAGCATTTCGGATAAGTGATACCTAACCTCTATTAGTGTGTGGGTGGTGGTGGGATCAGTAATCTGAAGTTTTGCGAAGGGTGCCAAAAAACATTGCACAGGCCCTGGTCCCCTGATTCAGCTATTGTTCTGTAACTGCGGATCTTGGGAGGATATGTTGGTAGGGTATTCCATAGAGCCTTAATACAGGCCGTATTATAAGAAAAACTGATTTGAAGTGGACCTATCTCTATTGTCATTGTTATCTCTATTGTCATTGTCATTGTGTTTCGCTGTATGAAATAGATGCTTGAGTTTTTCATATAATGCTTCATAGTAGTCTGTGTATTGTATTTTTGTATTTGTTGGTTGCAAAGTGAACAAAGGAGAGCAACATTATTTGATTTTAGGCTTTGGGGGTTATTTAATGTCGGGTGCTATTTCCGACAAGGGAAAAAGCTCCCATCGCCTATTTAATGTCGGGTACTTTTTCCGACAAGGGAGATAGCTCCCGCCGCCTATTGTGACAGCATTGAAGGCGGATTTTGACAAAGCTGATCCGAATTTAAAACCAGTTGGATCAGTTTTGACGGAGACGGCCGTGGATTGTCGAATTCACCTGTCTGTTGTCAATCCACAGTCATTTACACGGAAAAGGTTTCGACACTCGACAGACAGAACATTGAATTCCGCCAGTCGAAAAACTGTCTTGCTGGGCGAAAACAGCCAGGGATTCCAACTGCCGGGACATTCAGACAGTCGGAATCCCAGATTGAATAACTAGTTGTCACAAAAACCTGCAATTTCATTGAGGGTGTGTAGAATATTTATATCTTTGTAATACCATACAGTACTTGCTACTTATATACTGGAGTGGTATTCAGTTGCTTAAAATTCCTGTACAGAAAGGGAATCAAATGTCTATGCCAGATTAACACTCCATGGCGCCTATTGCAGGGTTACTATTGTGCAGTTCCCCACAAACTGCTCTAGCCATAATATTAAATACACCATAGTGACAAGGATTGGGACAGGTCCTGTGTGCTTATTGCCCCAATGCCTGAATTTATTCCACATGGAATGCAAGCAGGAAACTGTAACACATGAAAGGTAAGTTGTTCCTTTGTGACTATGGGAGCACGCACATGCTTTTGGGTCATTTTGATGAACTGTATGATGCCATTATGAGGACTTGCCACTGAATTGCTAGTACCGGTAATCAAAAGAATGTGTTTGGGGGCCACAAGAAAATCCTCTTTAGTGCTCATTTTTAATATTATGCAGGCCGATAGTTTTCCTCATTAGACTTACTTTTTGCAGACTTAATTTAACATGTTTTTGTTTTCCTCTTTTAGCCTTTCGGGTTCAATGTGTGTGCCAGAGTGTGAGCCGGGGACTTTCTACAATATGGCTTTGATGAAATGTGACAGGTGTCACTCATCTTGTCATTCATGTGTGGGTAAGACGCAGATTTTTGTATTTTTTTGCAACCAGTTCACAAACAGATTACTGCCCCCTGCATTATTATATTGAAGTCAACTTTAGATTGGCTTAAACTGGTTATGGAGAGTAGCAGATGTACTGTATATTGTCACAATTCCCTTCTTGTCAACTGTGATATGTGGGTTTGAAGTTAATTGAAAACAAAATTACTTATTTTGTCTAATAGTGAGTGTTACTTTGGGGGGGGTTCTGGTTTTTGAAGTTTTTTTTTTTTCTATCACTAAGATGATGGTTTTTGTTTATAGAACAATATATGGTACTTATGTAGTATCTGGGCTGCCGATTTTGTGATTGTATGCCTTACCTTAAGGCATACAATCAGATGCGATTCGATGCGATTTTGCATAGGATTCAATGTTAAGAAGGTCCTGTTCATTTCCCCACTATCCAAGTGGGCATAGAGTTGATTTTATATAGCGTGGCGAGCGCAGCGAGCCACCGAGCCCGAAGCGTGGCGAGCGAAGCGCGCCCCGCGAGGGGACGCATATTTCTTAAAAAGTATTCTGTGTCCCCTCGCGGGGCTCGCTACGCTCGCCACGCTTCGGGCTCGGTGGCTCGCTACGCTTGCCACAGGTTTATATCCAACTCCATGCCCACTTGGATAGTGAGGAAAGGAAAAGGACCCCTTTTTCCCATTGAATTCTATGTTAAAATGGACTAAGACCATTTTAACATTGAATCCTATGGAAAAATCTTGACCATCGCATCGCATACGATTTGGTCGCATGCGATGCGATACGATGCGATGCGATCCGATTTCTAAATCGGACGCCCAGATACTACATAAGTACCCAATATATTTTTTCGTTGACTTAAGTCCCTGACCCAGTGGAGTTTTTATTCTGTTTCCTACCAGATGTGAGGAGCGAGGTAACCTACCGGTATATGTTTTGGCTTGTGAGAGAGAGCCTCAGCACCAGTAGTTATCAAACGCGTGCACAGAGAGAGAATATACAAACCCCATACAGATAGCCCAGTGGTGGAAATCAAACCCAGGACCTCATGCCAAGACTAAAACATGAATTGTTAAAGGTTACATTTCTTATTGACCAAGATAATAGCTTGAATCTGATTGGGTGCTACGGCCAACATCCCATCTTTAATTGACCTCCGTTTTACTGAATAATACCAGTGGCAAACGCAGGATTTTAAGAAGGGGGTTTCCAGAGGGGCGGAGCAAAGCACATAAATGGACACTTAGGTGACCCAGTATATGCCGGGTCTGTTAAAGTATTATAGATAGACCAAATGTATATTAATAATAATAATAATAATAATAAAAAATATATATATACACACACACACACACATATACATACATATATATATATATATATATATATATATATATATATACATACAAGGGCGTCAACAGCAGTGTAGACCCCTGGGCATAGCAATGTATTGGGGCCACTACTGATCCTCCAGCAGTAGGGGTGGGGGAAGCTTTGATGTCCCCCGGGTGGTAGGGGGTATTATATCAACCGCTCAGCATGTAGGGCCTGGATCAGTAATTTCCATTAATTACCCTTTTACTGCACAGATGGTGGGAGATGGGGTGGGAGAAGGGGGCACTGGGCTGAATGAAGGGGCCCTGATACATAACTTCCAGGGTAGTAGAGGATGTTTAATATGCAGAGGAGGGGTGTATAGTGGAGTGGGCATATTATTCATAATTTTCTGGTGGGAGGACAGCTTGCTTGACTGCAGATATCTCCAGTTCCCAAAAATACATTTATTAGATTTTAATGGATTTAAAAACTAGAGAATCCCACCTACTAATGGTACTGGGGACTTAGGGGATCAGCGTTCAGGAGGCAGAGCAATCTGCCAACGAGTATATAAAACTACATACCAGGTGTGTGGAGCTGGAGCAGTAACCAGCTGCTGGAAAGCTGATATCTCTGGTTCTGGGAACAGTAGAGACAAGCTTCTAGTGTCCACCAATGAGGGAGAGTCCCAGCTTTTGTAATATACCCTCAGAGAAACTCTAAGTCAGACAGAACCTGAAATATCTGACTGGGAAGAGCAATTAACAGGCTTGGATGGGGACCACTGCTTTGAAGTCAGATAACTCCAGTTTCCAAGGGCCGATTTTTAAAATTCTTGTACCCATGAAAAGAGGGGACCCTCAGCTTTCAGACTAGGGCCCTTAGACTCCTGGGGGGGTTTCTGGGTACCCAGAAACCCCCCCTGCGTGCGCTACTGAATACATTTATCCATTATAATCTGAAGTTCCTAACAGGGTAATACACAATTGATGGACAACATGCATCCCTGAATAAAGTGATCTGATATTAAACAAACTTCTGACGCCTACACCAAAATACAAAAATATATTAAGCGCCTTATTCCTGACATGCAGTGATTTGCTTGAAACCATTTTATACAAAACAGTTTTTGCTTTAAGAGCATAACAATAGTTCCTAATTTTATGACCTGGACTGATGTATTAAGCCTGGTGAAGAGAGAAAGTGGAGAAAAGGTGTAAGGTGATAACACACCAGCCAATCACCTGTTTTGTAAATGGACAGCTAGGAGCTGATTGACTGGTGCGTTATCACCTACATCTGCCCCTCAGTTACTTAACCATTTTTAGCTCATGTGTGACTCCTCCCAGATCATCTCCAGCATAGAGGATTCTCACAACGTTTCATTCACTCAACACTATTTATTAAAGGTGATTAAATGATTTCTGAGCACTAGTGTTTTCATTGATTGCTTAATAAAGTCTTAAAAGGTAACATGAAAGATTTCAATCCATTTAATGACATTAAGTGTCTCTTACATACAGCCAATGAAGAATAGAAGCGTTCAGGTACTAGCAAATCTTAATGTATATATTTTACTAAATGGATTCTAAAGAGATTATTACTTTTGGAATATGAAGATTTAAGTTTCTTCACTGTTACATGGAAACCTGGAATGGAACAGCTGGGAACCTGGAATGGGACGGCAGATAAGCACTCAGCCCATGGACAGTGCTTGAGCCAATTAACCTACTAGTATATTTGGTACTCTTTACCTAGAAGGGCGCCCATCGCGACCATCGAATGCACTAAAAATCGGGTGCGACGCGATGGCCGCAATTTCCCATAGGGACCAATGTTAAAAATGAGATTGGACCCGATTTTAGTGTTCAATGCCTCAATGCCCGCGATTTTTACATAGGAAACAATGTTAAATGGGCCACAGAGCCCTAATAGTCACCGTGAACTCTGAAATGGCCCCCACAATTGTTAACGCCACCCCACGATCAACGTGAACCCGAAGCGTGGCGAGCGCAGCGGTACGCGTCCTCCGACCTCTTCATGCCCTACTATCCACGTCGGCGTGGAGTTGAGAATAGAATAGTGTGGCGAGCCACCGAGGCCCGAAGCGTGGCGAGCGCAGCGAGCCCCGCGAGGGGACGCGGATACCTTCACAGTTATACGCGTCCCCTCGCGGGCTTCACAGGTGTCCGTGGCGAAAAGCGGACACCTGTGAAGCCCGCGAGGGGACGCGTTTACCTGTGAAGGTATCCGCGTCCCCTCGCGGGGCTCGCTGCGCTCGCCACGCTTCGGGCTCGGTGGCACGCGATTTACCCGCGATGGCCGCGATTTTTTACCCCCGACGCCCGCGATTCCAATCGCGGGCGCCCTTCTAGGTAAAGAGTACCGTATATTTTTGCTGTTTGGTAGGAAAGTAGCGTATCCAGAGTAACCCCACTTAAGGACAATATACAAATGGGAAACCATAATGCTAACCATTGCACCATCCATACTTCCCTGTTGAGACGTTCAGTACCCCCCAGCTTCTTCCTGCATTATTGTACAATTGTTTCATAGCTTGTAACACTTGTACAAGGCTTTTCTTTGAATGCTATATTTCACACTGTTATGGAGATTAAGGCTAATATGTGCCCCTTTAATAGTTTAAAGGTTTACTTGTACTTCCTTTAATAGTTTACTTGAACATCATGATGCCCATCACTTATTTATCATTAATAAATATTAGTGAAATGCAGATATTGGGCATCAAATTAAAATGATATTAAATGCCTACAACACGATCTGTATTAATTACAAATGATTTCCAAAATCTATGCTATATGAATTCCCGATCTGGACTAGTACATATTACGACCGTAGGGTGTGAATCACAAGAACAAATAGACTGTGCAGATAGCGCAATTTTGCCTAGAAAGTGTAGAAACTATAGTACAATGTAGTCAGAATTGCACAGTGTGTAAAGTCAATATGGGTGGTTTTGGCCTCCATGGATTTCAATGGAAATCATACATAGCCAAAATTGCACCGTGTGTATGCGCCTTACGTTGTTGTTGAACGTGAAGTGCTACGTTTGTTGTGTATGAAATCAGGGAAGAGCTATCTGCTGAGCAGCTCCTGAAGGAGACCAGCTCAGGCTTGCAGTAAATATTTTGGTCCTGTGTGTTTGTTTACCCGACTTGCATCTCCATAGCAGTGATGCTATTGATTGACCTCGAAGCTGGGGGACTGCTTTGTGGTTTTGCCCCCACACAGAGTTTTGGAAGTGTCTGGGTGGCCACATGGTACCTGTGACGCCTGTCTGTGCTGGAAAAGTAGAGAGGTGTTTCTGGATTTTACTGCATTAAGTCAGGATGACAGTGGTTGAGCAGCGCTTGTACGGATTTATATTAGAACCACAAGATCATTTTCAGACAAGCAAATGCTTGATTCCTTGCGGACTGGATGCACATATACTTCATTGCTCTGGCACCTCCATGATCTGAGCCCTGACATCACGCTGTGGGAAGCCGCCTGTCATTTCCACTGTGCAAGCTTTCAGAGTTAATTAAGTGTTAAGTGATCAAGGAGGTGCCTTGCATGTGACGTGTGATCGCTGTGTACTGCAGCTGATGTTGGAAGCCATTCTTTTACATCTGGGTATTCGCTCCACTTCCTAATACAGATTAGTCCCTAAAGTGTTAAGTGGCAAAAGCAAGATTTCATCTTTTGAAAGATTTATTCCAATAGGAGCAGAATGCAGGGGTCTCACTTTCTGGGGGCTTTTCCACTTTTAAAGGAGTATGGATGGAGTTTTCTGCTCTGCAAAAGAAGCATTTTGCCTCTTCCAGCTGTTTCTGTAGGTCACCGATTCTACCTTTACCAGTTATTTATATAGCGCACACTTATTCTTCAATGCTGTACAGAGTATATGTTGTGCTTTTACAACAGAGATTAGTCGATTGAGAGTTACAAAGTAGAGAGTAGAGAGAGAGAAACTGCCAGTCAGCTTCAGACCTATTTTTCAAACATGTCTGTTAGTGGGGCAGATGTATTAACCCCCACACACGCATTAGCCTATAGAGAGCACCAGCAGTGTTGCGCATGCACATTTAAAAAAAACACCTATTCTTTCCCCCCGGCTGCCTCTTTGGGCATGGGCAAGATCTCGCTATTATCGCAAGATCTCAAGCGCAGCCCGGATCCAGCAGCAGGGCTAGCGTTGTCCCTGCAGTGGGTATAGGACATCACAAGCCCTGGGCTGGCGAAGCAGCTTGTCCCGGTCACTAAGGGATTGCAGGGGACAGCCCGGTCGAGCATTACTCAGCAGGCTGTCCCTAGTGCACGTTAAGTGCGCTAGTAATACATTTAAAAAAATTGAATTCCCCCAGTTAACTAGCGTTAAGTGCAGATATTCACTTAATGCTAGTTCATACATCTGCCCCAGTGCAGGGCCGGATTAAAGCAGGGGCAAAAGGGGTCAGTAGCTGTGGTTGGAATGTATTTAAAATTTTTTTTTTTTTTTTTTTAGCTTAAAGTTTTGTGCATGCCAATGTGACAATGATTAATGGTGCTGAGCATCGGGAGCCAAGACACACTGACTGCACAAGTGTGCAGTACATTACTGGGAGTTGACTAATTCCCATGACACATTGCACAAGAGGGCAAAGGCTGAAAGGGTTGTGCTGAGCTCTGATTGGTGGAGCTCATTACATTCTCAGGCCCATGGAGGACAGCAGCAGCCTAGTCATGGGAGGGTTTTTAATCAGAGGCAGCACTGGGACTGTGAGGTCTCCTACAGTCCTACAGAGTAAGGTGCAGAGGGACAAACACAGACTTTTCATGTGTTATATGTGTGTATGATCTCCCCCTGCAGTGTAATATTCTCCCATGCAGTTTGCAGCCAGTAATGACAAGTGCAAGGGGGGCCCCCTGTCTAAAGTGCCCCGGGCCCCCCGGAGGTTTAATCTGGCACTGCCCCAGTGAGTTATAAAGTATCCGCCAGTCCTAGTAGATCTACCTCTGTGTATTCCATACATCCCCCACACACACATACTGGTAGGTTTACTAGTTTTTGACAAACCTTAACGTATGTTTTGAGTGTGGGCTGAATCTGGGGCACCTGGAGGAAACCCACAGAGTTAGGGCCTTGGTGGGAATGAAACCCAGGACCTCAGTGCTGATGTATAATACAGTTCTCCTATTCAGTCTTCAGAGTTATAGTGTGTACACACTGTACAATTTGCCTTCCGATGTTGACAATAGTCAACATCGTGTCGGCATCGCATGCAGATCACAAGGGTTTTAACCCTTGCGATCCCGATGCGCGCTCCCGTATCGCAAGGCAGATAGTCTTGGCTGCCTTGACTATGTAGAGCAGATCTGCACTATATAGTCAAAATTGTATGCCTTCGCATGCATGCCGTGCGATGCGATCCCCATCTCATGGCACATCTCACTGTATGTACACACCATTATTTAAGCACTAAAAGAGGCCACTCCATGCAGGGGTCTTATAGACAGCCCAAGGGGGTATTCAATCTGCCTATTCAATGCAGTAGTTAATTTCAGAAATGTTGCCGTTACCAACAGCATTAAAGGCTGTCCGATCTGTTTTGTCTAATTCATGGCCGTTTTACGACAATTCGGGATTCCGACTCTCAGGACGTTCCAGTACTAAAGGGGGTATTCATTGTTATCCGCTAGTACGCCACTTGGAATTCAATCTTCCAACTGTTGGAAATGTTCTGACAGAATACTAGTTGATTGTTGAAATCATGTGTATTTTGTCAAAAACGGATGCAGATGTGACAAGCCGGCGGCTGTTTTCAACAATACAGATTTGGGTTTTCAAAAATTTTTAATCTGCGTGGGCTTCAGTGCGTTTGAAAAAAAGGCTGCATTATATAGATATGTGACCATATTTAAAACCGGTATATCTGCACGGGTGTGGTATAGGGTACCGACAGTCGGGATCCGACAGTCATTAGCCCGACGACGGGATCCTGACTGGCCAGACTCAGACAGCATGGTGAGCACAACAAGGCCCCTTGTGGGGACGGTGGCTCACTATGCTCGCCACCTATTCTTTTCTCCCTATATTGGGTTCAAGAGAGAATAGCCGGTGGCCGTCGGGCAACCGTCTGTCGGAGTTTTGACAGTTGGGATCCCGACATTGGGTAAATGACTGTCGGGACCGCGTCCGGCACCCATCTACACACACTGAATTCCCCTCTAAACTAAATTAAAATTAATTTTACGGGGATGTTTGTTAAATCTGTGTGGTTTGATATTATTCAACGTGCAATCGCCATCTTTTTATGGTGAAGTGGAATGTGAACTTTTAAAATAAAGTGTTGTTTTTTTTTTAAATTTGGTGTAAAAGGAATTTTATTATGTGAAGGGGCATGCTATTTTTATTCATGTGGTTACAGCACATGAATATGAATATATATATATATATATATATATATATATATACACACTAGGTGATTCATCGCGCCCTACGGGCGCTCTTCACACCGTCGTAAGGGGCTGCGCCCCATTAATTTGTGAATATTTGTATATAGGTGATTCATCCCGCCCTACGGGCGCGCTTCACACTGTTGTTAGCGGCTATGCCGCCTTAACCTGTGAGCGCCTTTATTGCTTGAAATATGATTTGTATTGTATAGAGGATTTCCAGCATTGCCAGTTTAGTTGGAGGTGATATATGTTACATTAAAAGGGCTTGGGGAGTGGGGTGTACAGAATGGAGTTGTGAAGGAAGTTTTTGGTAGAGATGGTGCTTTTGGGTGAAGGTGTTAAAGGACATGTTTTGCATTTGAGAGACCGTGTTGTGGGCAGCAGCGCCTGCGGGGTGGGTGGCTGAAGGGTGGGATGTGCAGAGGTGTGTTGGTTGGAGGAGGGGGTGGTGGGTGTGCTGTGGGTGCGGGAGGGTTGGGTGTAGTGTTTCCGCAGGTGGATGTGGGGGTTCTGGTGTCGCTGTTGGGTGTGGTGGTGGTGTGGGTGGGTGAGGGAGCATGATGGGGGTTGGTGCGGGTGGGGGAGAGGCAGGTGCTGGGATGCCATGGGTGAAGGAGTTGCGGGTGCGGGTGGTGTGGGTTGGTGGGGTGTTGAGGTGGGGGGGTGGAGAGGTAGTAGTGAGGTAGTAGTGTGTGCGGGGATGGCTCAGCTGTGTGTGTGTGTGTGGGGGGTTGCATCCTTGGCACATTGCAGGTGTGCACATGCTGTGGGCTATGGTGGGTACTGACTTTATATGGCAGAGACATGTTGAAGATGGGAAGGTGCATGCTGTATATGTGAGACAGATAATGAAGGAATGGATGGGTGTAGACCTGGAGTGTGTGTAGAGTGTGCACAGGTGTACATATATGGTGGACAGCAGGGAGACTGGGTGCCATGCTGTTACAGTGGAACGCTGGCGGGCTGCCAGGATGTGTAGAGGTGCAGGGACACTGATGATGGTGTGTGTGGCGGGCAGACGCAGCTCATTGCCAGCAGTGACGCCACGGCTGTCCTGTGTGTACAATGATTGACAGATGTAGCTAAATATATAAGAGATATGGGGGAGGGTGAGCACCCCTTATATCTGTGCATGGCATAGTGTTCATTCTAGCACCCGCTATCTTTGAAAACCCATGCAGTTGCTGTTCTCTGTCTGGGGTGTCACTGTCTGCTGTGGAGTTTCTAGCACAGGTCTGGTTTGCATATCAGTTTGATATACAGACCACACTGTGCTAGAAGCACTACAGCAGACAGCGACACCCCAGGCAGGGAAGAGGAACTGCATGGGTTTTCAAAGTTAGCGGGTGCTAGAATGAACACTAACGGCATATATCACTCATATGGGGAGGGTGAGCACCCCTTATATCTGTGCATGGCATATATCACTCATATGGGGGAGGGTGAGCACCCCTTATATCTGTGCATGGCATATATCACTCATATGGGGGAGGGTGAGCACCCCTTATATCTGTGCATGGCATATATCACTCATATGGGGGAGGGTGAGCACCCCTTATATCTGTGCATGGCATATACCACTCATATGGGGGAGGGTGAGCACCCCTTATATCTGTGCATGGCATATATCACTCATATGGGGGAGGGTGAGCACTACTTATATCTTTGCATGGCATATATCACTCATATGGAGCAGGGGGGGATGAGCACCCCTAATATTTGTGCATGGGATATATCACTCATATGAGGGAGGGAAAATCAGCACCACAATATCTGTGCACTGTATATATCAGGCATATGTTGGGGGAGGGTCATGGGTGTGTAACAGAGCACACCCACTATATAGTATATTAGGACAGTATGACAACCCCTGGGTCACACACAGAGACAGGTGCCCCTGGATGAGACAGCTGAGGGTCAGCAGTGTGACAGTGTATACAGTGTGCTGTCGTGTGTGTCTGTTTCTGTAACTACTCCCATCCGGGATGCACGCCGCGCGCGTCCACATCCTATCCCGTGCCGTTTGCGCTCCCGGCCTCCCCAGGCCGCCCGGGGCTTTGTACGGGAGTAACCCCGAGCCGCGCTCCCAGCAGCGGGGGAGACCTTTACCCTCCTTCCCCCCTCCTGTCTCCTGAGAAGCCGCGTCACTGCACCGCATAATGGCGGCCCTCAGCAAGTCCGTCCCGCACAGCTGCTATGAGATCGGGCACACCTGGCACCCGTCCTGCTTCACCTCCTACCTGCAGATCACGCAGAGCGCCATGGAGGAGTCCCTGAAGATCTATGCGCCCCTCTACCTGGTGAGAACTGCTGGGGGGGAGGAGGAGGAGGGGGCCCGGGAGGGAGGGGGCTGGCTGCTGCTGCCTTCCTGCTTTCCCTCTGCACATACTGTTATCTCTTATATATTTGGCTACGATTTTGCAGGCTGGGTGGTGTGTGACCCCGCCCAGCGTTAGAGCCGCAGATGATTGACAGATGTAGCCAAATATATAAGAGATACATACATACATACACACACACAAAATGTAGATCCAGACTGCGCACAGCCACAAGCTTCAGAAAATAGGAGTGCATCCTTGGGTCAGGATGTAGTGCAGCTCTCTCCAAATAAAGCCTTAATTGTCCCAATCACATGTAGAAAGAAATTGGAGACAAAGCGCAGATATGAGCAAAGTGTAAAACAAATTTTACTAAAAGTGCAGGCTCACATACATCATAGATAACAGCAAACAGCTTGCCACAGTGATATCCAACACTGTGCACCAACGACTTGAATAGCCGGGACCAGCCTTTTCGCCGCCGCCAGGGCCTCCATGGTCAGGAACTTCAAAAGCACAGCGTTGTCAGTTTAGGCCACGCCCAATGCATTTCATCATCTTAGGACTTCGTCAGGGGGTGTGGCCATCCAAAGTACCGGTGTTATATTTATAGTAGGTCGCACAGCTGCTGACGAGCTGCTTCAGTCATGATCCAAGCTCTCAGCTTGGAGAGCTGGTCCCGGCTATTCAAGTCGTTGGTGCACCGTGTTGGATATCACTGTGGCAAGCTGTTTGCTGTTATCTATGATGTCTGTGAGCCTGCACTTTTAGTAAAATTTGTTTTACACATTGCTCATATCTGCGCTTTTTCTCCAATTTCTTTCTATATATATATGTATATATATGTATATATATATATATCTACAACAACAACAGAAGAAAAGGGCGCCCAATGGTGCAGTATCTTTGGTATTTATTTTAAATGAATGTTAAAAGTACTTAGTTGTACATATTGCGTACCAGATGATTCATCAGCGGTGGACTCAATCAACCACTTGGCAATACATAAATCCACACTGGCAAGCTGGAAACAATGGTGGGTGTGTGACCCCTTGCTGTGCACTCACGGTTGCCGGCTACACACTGGCTGTGTGCAGGGACGGGAACACCACGCCGCACAGGACTCCGGGGACACACTCCTCTGCTCCGAACACGGTTGCGTCAGTCAAGCCATGCCCCTACGCGTTTCGTCAGAAGTCACACTGATTTTATTGCTCACATACATTGTAGTTAACGGAAATAAGCTTGCCAGCTCGATCTAACACAGGGATCAGGGTACTCCTACAGATGTCAAGTCTACCGCGCCACAGCCTCGGACCGCCGGACAGATATCCAAACGCCGGAGACGCCACGGGGAACGATGCACGGAGCCACCTGGATTTTTTTTTTTTTTTTTACACATATCAGCCAGCAGGGAGCCGAAAGCTGCTCATTACATATTCATATATTCACTGCTCCCGATCATTACATATGCACGATCTGGAGCAGTGCTAGCGGCTGCCTACCCGGTCCCCTGCTGGCTCTCCTGGGGGGCAGCTTGTGCTGCCTGGGTCCCGGGGAGCCCACCTCCCCCCACATACATTCTGGGGCAGGCAGGGAGACTTCCATCTCCTTGCCTGCTGCCGTCCGCCGCAGGGGTTAAGTTTCGACAGTCAGGGGCAGTGAGCCACTGCGGCATTGACAGGGAGGGCTGGCAGCGAAGGCTCCAGCCCTCCGGAACACTGAGACAGTGCAGCGAATCCTAAACGGGATTCGCTGCACATGCCGAATTTAGTCATTGAATACTGCCCATTGTATTAAAATTCAAAGGATAAAGGCTAGAATAGATAGCTGAGCTTCCTGTATGTCCCTTGGTTCCTGCAAAATACAGTACATTTTAGGTTTTGTACAGCAAACCCAATGTATACAGTAGGTGCTTGTTGAAATGTGACATGGTAAAAAGTGTCAGTGATGAATGTGCAATGCCAATGCTTCTGGAAAAGTTCACTCACTTTGCTCTCTGTCCCAGGGACAGGGAAGGATCAGTGCACTCAGTGTACGAAAGACTTTAACCTGCATGACTGGCGATGTGTCCCAACCTGCAGTTCAGGCTTTTATTCTGAAGAGGTGCCTGGGTTGCCGCACAAGATATGCCGGAAGTAAGTAATGCTGCAGTCTGTATTTGTAGACATGTTCATCCAGTGGCCTTCATATGCAGTATACAGTATGATTCTTTCCAATCTGGCTGGATGGATATTTCTGTGAGCAAATGACAATTGGCAGTTTGTTCCCAAACATAGAAAAGCAAAAAATAAATGTAATTCACAAATTGGTTAAATCCATTTATGCATATGATGCAATTTTACTTTGTTCCCAGAAACTTCCAGATTTTCAGTACAAGCAGCCAGATTTGAAAGATCATTTGGTACTTATATGTTAGTTAGGCGCCCACTAAGCAATTTGCTTAGTGGGCTATTCTGCGTAGGGAAATCGCATTGCATGGGCCATGCCATATGCGATGCGATTTTCCTATGTCATTTATTCACTGCTCTCTCAGCCTCGGGGCATCGCATCTGGCCCAAAATCGCATGCGATGCCATGACATGAGGTATACAATAATATGATTGTATGTTCTAAAAATAGGTTTAACGTCAGCGTGGAGTTGATTTTATATAGTGTGGCGAGCGCAGCTCTGGCTCGCTGCGCTCGCCACACTATATAAAATCAACTCCACGCCGACATGGATAGTGGGGGTATGAAAAGGTCGGAGGACTCGTTCCGCTGCCCCTCGTGGGGCTCGCTGCACTTGCCACGCTTCGGGGTGGCATGGATAGTGTGTGGGGGGGGGGGGTGCGTAAAAACTATTTTTAGGACATACAATCATATTATTGTATACCTGATGTAATGGCATCGCACACCCGATAAAATCGCATGCGATTTTGGGGGATGTGAGATTGTATGCAGTGTGATATTGCGGTGTAAAAAAAAAAAAAAAAAATCGAATCGCATGCGATGTGATTTTCCTACGTTACAGTCCGTATGCTAATTGGGCGCCCAACTAACATATAAGTACCAATCATTTTATACCCCTTTCGCATAGAAAACAAAATTATCAGGTGAAGCAGTTCTACACAGTAATTTTCTGTGTGAAAGGGTCAACACGAGTCATAATTTACCAGTTTCGAGGACCCGGTATTTTCAACCTGGGTTGACCCTTTCACTCAGAAGAAATACCTGTGTTATTTATAGCCTGCTAATACAGTTTTCAGACTGCAAATGTCGTGTCACACCCAGGATTAGGACACGTGTCACATCCCCAGAGCGACGCGGCATATGCGGTCTGAAAGATCTGACACTGATCCAACTTATTGCCATGTCAGTGACGTCACACGGGGTGAAGCTGAGTGCCGGCGCGTCACCAGGGGCTTGCGAGGAGGCAGCCCTTGGAGCTGACAGCTCTGCCTCCTCCATACTGTGAACGTACCCGGGTCGCTCGACCCAGGCACCGGTTCACACTGCACTTGACACGTGTCAGAGCCATGTTCAACCCTGGTCATTACCAGGGTGGAACTCGCATGTTGCTCGACCTGAGGTGGCCCTTTCAGAAAACACCTCGACCTGTGTTGGGGCCGCAAGGACACTGCAATAACCCGGGTCTAGAGTGCGGTCTGAAAGCGGTATAATTTGCTTTTCTGTGTGAAAAGGGATCAGACTAGGACCGGAAAAATTATCCGACCATGAAAACATCAGGTAAAAGCCAGGATTTTCTGTCTGAAAGTGGTATAGTGTGTGTGGTTCTGGTTACAGAATGCTCAGTGCTGACCTCCAATCCTGATTACAGGTGTGAAGAGAACTGTCTGGTCTGTGAAGCCAGTGGGAAGAGTTGTGTGAAGTGCAAAGAGGGATACAGCCTGCTAGTTGGATCATGTGTTTCTAATAACACATGCAACAATGGTAAGCATGTAGGCTAATACATTAGTGGAAGATCATACCTAGTAGAAAGGGAAGTTAGCTGTTGTATGGAAGTCTTAATGGCAACCAAAGTTTTTTAATATCACTGAAATATATTTAGAATATTTTATGAGGATGTTGCTGGCAAATGTGCAAAAAATGGCAATTAGGTAGGCATGGTAAGGCAACTCAATTGGTGAATTGCTAGAAACCATTTCTAAAGATTACCTGTAGTAGTAAAAGATCACAAGATCTCTAACCGGCCATGCAACCAGTGAGTAGATGGCAGCTTCGGGCTGTGGGTTGTTTGGTTGGCTGGTTCCTGAGGGGATCATAGAGACTACACTGTCTAGGTTGAAGATAAAAGTTGTGACGGAAATGTTCGGCACATGAAAAGGTAGACAGGGATGAGGTTCATATTTTTGGGGGTCTTATTTGTAGATTTGAGCACATGAGCCTCCCATGGCTTGCTACGCTTGCCACGGTCTGCTGTGCTCCGCTCACTTTACGTCGTCGTCCACTGGTAAAGTGTGACAAAGAAAAGAAAAATCTTTTTGAAATACTCATGTTGACCTTTGTTTCAACCTATTGTCCGTGCCGATCAGCAGTGGTAGAGCTAATGCATGTTGGCTCAAAGTCTGGATCCCATTACTAGGTACTGTTATGCCAATTGTTTGTCACTCTGAAGAGGTTATAGAATTTGTTTGTGCACAGGTGTTATATAATGTCTTGTATTTTCTCTTCCCTCGGCAGCTGATGAGATGTTCTGTGAGATGGTGAAGTCCACCAAACTTTGTGAGCAGAAGCTTTTCATCCAGTTTTGCTGCCGGACTTGTATGCACGCAGGCTGAACCTTGGTTTCTTTCCAGTACCTTCTGCTTCCAACCATGGAGTGACTGCTTACCATGTATAGTATCCAGAATAGCCACTTCTGGCAATGGTGCTACTTTGATGGCATTACTATACTTCATGCCAGTGCTGACTGGATGGGTTAAGAGGCTTTTCTACTTCACCAAACCCTAATTTGTTGCATTGCTAGTCACTCTCCACCACAGATGTCTGAGGCTGGAATGGTTTTCAGGCTCATTCAGGATCTGACTTTTGTCTTCTCAGTGCAGGAGCATACTCTGATCATCTTCAGGTGGCCCTATGTTCCACTTACCAGCTCATTCCCTAACAGCATGACACTGGTTACAGCGATGGGTGGACAGAAGCAAGAAGGGATGCACAATGTGAATCAACGTTGTCTGTAACTGGTTTCATTGCTCTGTATTTTAAATGAAGCGTTCTCCATACTTATCCATGCATTCCTGGGAGAGAATGAGAGAGTTGGTGCCATGAACACAAGAGCCTGCAAAGTTCCTATGGTATTGGGGCATGATTGTTGATGGCCTAGGGCATTTATTGGTGATTGCGTAAAGCTGCTAAATTTGTAGGATCACAGTTTAAGAAGATAGACAGGAATTGACACAGATAACGAAACACTAGAAAACACAATTTTTTTTTAATTTTTTTATGCCACAAATTAATGATTCATTTTTTGCACTTTTTTTCTACACAATCACACAGGGCACGTCACTTAAACCTTTCTATTGAACATGCACGCTGCCAGCATTGATTCACAATGAGCAAGAAGTTTACAAACCTATAACAAAAAGATTTCCTGGTTTCTGTATGAGAAGTGATCGAGTTGCTTTATAAATGTTACCCTGTCTCGAAACAACAGGCGTAAGTGCTGAGGGCGGCTTGTAGCAGTCTGGCATATGACACAACTGGACATAAAGGGAGTGCATTACCTTGTCACTAATGCTTCAATGCGCTTTATGCACCTCTGTACTCTAGGGGTTCCATTTAAGGAGTCAAGGCATTATTTTATGGAGTTCTAAGATGAGCGGTAATCCCATACAGCTGTACTGCGTGGTACTGTATCCCAAGTATTAACAATGAATATCGCCTGTACACGATAGGTACAGGAACTACAAAACAAAGGCCATCCACTGTATGAATGAAGTTGAGCGGAATGCATGCATAGGATGATACTGTGATTGACCCCGTCACTTTAATCTAGGAACTTGCTGAGCTATTGAGCGGAGGTATTAAATAATGTACCAACATGAGCTACTTAATGAGATTGTCTACCAGAAACAAATAAACCTCACCATGGAACTCGTTCATGCTTAGTAACCAGTCTCTGTCCTCCATTATAAGCAGATAGCAGGTGAGAATTGCTAGAACCAGCCAGTGCACGGTGAGTACACAGTATTTTGGTGAGCCATTTCTGTAATAAGAAACCTGGAAATATCTAAATAGGAAGAAAAGCTCTAAATCTGGCGTCTAAGTTAGGCTTGGATTTAAGATCATCTCTGTATATAAAATATTGTCAGACCACACACACAGACACAGACACATATACATATAGAGCTGAGCTTTGGGATACTGTAGCCAGTACTATTCCTGATGTCATTTGTATTTGCAATATGTCAGGACCATAGTCAAAATGGTATGTGGCCCCAGAGATGCCAGAGTGGCAGTAGGAATCTAGGCCCTGCTGGTCACTTAAGGGGTGGCTGATTATTTATAGTAATGGTTGTCTAATGCTCAGCAATGTTTTTACAAGTTTTGTCTTAAATTATGACAATTGTGTGTATTTTTCCATAAATGTAAATTTATATAAGAAATATTTTGTGTTTGGAATAGTCTTTCTGGACTACACATATACAGTTTGCCTAAATCAAGCTGTAGATACGTCTATGTCGTAATGTAATCTATATTCTGTATAAATATATTTTTAGTACATTGCTTTAAATAGTCCCCCAGCTCCATTGTGTGCACAGCAGCCGGGTAAGAGAGGAAGATACATCTGGAGTACTCCCACCAGCTCACCAGGGTTCACAATCACTGCCTCCACTGTGCTGGTTCACTTTTAATAGCTTTTAATACATTACCTTGCAGATTAATAGACTCATTTATCATACTGGACCCGGTATATTTATTGGCTTTATATTAAATATCCTTCTGCCTCCTCAGCAGTTCTGAGCTATGTAAAATGGAAAGAAATGCAATTCCATGTCCTTGGTCTGTGGAACCTGAGGTCTGATCCAAAGATCTGCCATCCTGATCAATAAAATGCTACTTCCATGAAATGGCTTTGATTTCTTACTTCATATACCGCAACTTCCATGTGTGTGTTTAAAACCATTTTATTAAATAATCAGTCTTTCTAAATTACAGATATCATGCAAAATGTTAATTTGTCAACTTGTGGCAAAACACCACTATAACACTATATTTTATGTAAATATTGCAATAGACGGGCACATTGCAGGTGGTTGATTTGCAACAATCACGCTGTGTTCCAATTGGTTGGCACACCATTGTGCTTTATAGAGTGAGAAGATGTATCAGTGATCAATCACCACCCACACACACGTCACTTATTGCCAACTTTGCAGCCTTCTGTCAGCAATACTCCACTAAGCCTCACATTACAAAAGTGATCATCAAAGATTCACTTATCCATAATCCTTCTCCTGTCTATGCATACCTTGGGGTCAATTCAATTAGGTGGGCTGTGGCGCTTTAACGCCAGCAACGGCACCAGAACTCCCAACCTTTGCGCATTAAAAACAGCCTAAATTCTCACTGAATGCATCTGAACCATACAGAGCAGTAAGCACTTCTGTGCGATTATTTAATTTAATCTGCATTCACGATCACCCATATGCGCATGACCCTTAAATATTTTCCCCTTCTGTACTATGGGCCTGATTCAGCATGGTTAGCAACGCAAAAAAAGCACATAACTGGGCACAGCAGATGTAAGGTGCAGAGAGATTTACAACCCCCATACACTAGTCCGATTTGGCCACTTTTCACCCAATTCGGACGGATCGGGTAGAGAATCCATAAGGTCTCCTGCTTTGGGAACCTTGCTGTGCACATACCTTCAATTTTAATCACTATATGATTGACCACTTCAAATTCAGTTACAAAGTACTTATTCACCAAACCTAAGTGAAGGACCTCCTGGTTCCATTTTGAGGAATCTACTTTGGGGGATGTCTTCCAAAACCAATATATGTTATACATTGGATGTATATACATTGGGTACATACTCGTGAGGAATTGCATCACTGACAACGGATTATCATATAGTGTTATCATTCAATCAAATAGCTGTATCTCTACCCCTGATGAAGTCATGTCTTTGACGAAAAGCGTTGGGTTTACATGGTCGATCTGATGATTGTACTGTCAACACTCTAGGGCATCCATATTGGTGGTTCACTGCTATTATCAAAGAAAACAATTGAAATATGTATGCGTAATGTTATGCTTTTAGAGTATTTTTATATTAAATACTGTTTGATCAAAATTTTTAATAATTTTACATTGGAAAGCTACCGCCCTCTGAATCCAATTCTTTTCATCTCTAAACCGTGGATCCTGTCCAACAGAGTATTATTTCAGAGGCGCTGCTTGTATTGTTTAGAAGCGTGGGCTGGGGCCACTTTTCTATTTTTATTTTTCACATCTGTGTAAATGTCTGCAAAACTAATGCCGGGCTCACCCTAGATAACAAATCATCTGCATAAGCAATTACGGTCTATCTTAACCCCTTAAGGACGCGGCCTATTTGGGCCCAAAGGACGCAGCCCTATTTTTCAAATCAGACATGTGTCAATTTATGTGGGAATAACTTTCTAATGCTTTTACTTATCCAACTGATTTTGAGATTGTTTTTTCGTGACACATTGTATTTCAAGTTAGTGGTAAATTTTGGTTCATACAGTCTGTGTTTATTTGTAAAAAATACCAAAATTTTGCAAAAATGTGAAAAAATTTGCCATTTTCAAAAGATAAAGGTTTCTGCTTGTAAGATAGATAGTCATACCATACAAAATAGTTAATAACTAGAATTTACCATATGTCTACTTTATGTTGGCATAATTTTTTAAACTTCCTTTTACATTTTTAGGACGGTAGGAGGCTTATAAACATAGAAGCAATTTTTCAAATTTTTAAGAAAATTTCAAAATGTCAAAATTTTAGGGACCAGTTCACTATGGATGTGGCTTTGAGGGGTCTGTATGTTAGACACCCCCATAAATCACCTCATTTAAAAAGCTGCACCCCTCAAAGTATTCAAAACAGCATTTTAGAAGTTTGGTAACTCTTTAGGTTTTGCACAGGAATTAAAGCAACATGGAGGTGACATTTTAAAATTTAATATTTTTTGGCAGAATTTCAAGTTTAATCAGTTATATTCTGTAACATAACATATGTTAACCAGGAGACAAAATATAATCCTCTGATTCTGCAGATTTTAGAAATACCCCATATATGGTTGTAAAACGCTATTTGGGCAGACAGCAGGCTTCAGAAGGGAAGGTGTGCCATTTGGCGTTTTTGGCGCAGATTTTGCTGGAATGGTTTTCATGCGCCATGTTGCATTTGCAGAACCCCTGTTGTATCAGAGCAGTCAAAAACCCCAACAAGTGATACCATTTTGTAAACTGCACCCCTCAAGGAACTCATCTATGGGTATAGTGAGTACTTTGACCCCACTGGTGTCTTGTCAAATTGTTAGGCATCGATACGTGAAAATGAAAAATGACATTTTTTCCATTAATTTGTAGATTCACCCCATAATTTTATACTTCCACAAAGGGCAATAGTAGAAAAAGCACCCCAAAATTTGTTACACAATTTCTCCTGAGTATGGCAATACCCCATATATGGTTGTAAAACGCTATTTGGGCAGACAGCAGGCTTCAGAAGGGAAGGAGTGCCATTTTATCACAGAGTTTGCTGGAATGGTTTTCGGGCGCCATCTTGCATTTGCAGAGCCCATATTGTACCTGTGCAGTGGAAATCCCAAGCAAGTGATACCTTTTTGTTACTAGCCCCCCTCATGGAACTCACTTACGGCCGTAGTGAGCATTTTGACCCCACTGGTGTTTTGTCAAATTGTTATGGGCTGTGAAAATAAAAAAAACTAATTTTTTCCATTAATATGTAGCTTTAGATCAAAATGTGCCATTTTCACAAGGGTTAATAGGAGAAATTGTGTAACATATTATGGGGTGCTTTTTCTCCTGAGTATGGCAATAGCATATATGTGTTTGTAAATTTCTGTTTGGACACATGGCAAGACTCAGAAGGGAAGGTAATGGCATGCGGCTCTTTGTACAAGCTGTGTGGAGTACATCTAAATAAATTTTAAAACATTAAAATTCAAGGGAAGTGTGATATATCTTAAAACAATCTTTGATACACAAGCTGGGTTGTGTGGGGCAGGTTTCACATTGGTAAGTTGTGTCCTTTCTTATCCCCTTTTTGTAGCATACTCTACATCGTTTCTGGGACCTTCCTTTCTTTCCAGTGTGGGGGACTTCACTCGGAAAATGTTGCCCTGGTACAATTCGCGAGGCCTCGCTTCCAGAAGTACTAGGGCCCCCCTGTTCCTGGTTGCCAAAAATAAGGGCCTTTATTACTGCCTCTTGGTACTCCAGGAATGTCCCCCTTTGGCCTGCAAATCGATGTAGTACAAATGCGTTGTACAGTGCCATTTGTACTATGTGTATAGCTAATTTTTTATACCAGAACCTTGTTTTTCTCATGGCACTGTAAGGCTTCAGCACTTGATCTGACAGGTTGACCCCCCCCATGTACCTATTATAATCCACAATGCAGTTGGGTTTTGGGGTTTCGGTACTTGTGCCCCGCACTGGGACAGGGGTGCTGCTATGGCCATGCACTGTTGTCAAGATAAGGACATCTCTCTTGTCCCTATACTTGACACACAGTACATTGTCGCTGCATAATGCCCTGCTCTCGCCCCTTCTAAGTGTTTGCCCAAGCAGCGACCTAGGGAGGCTTCTATTATTTTTACGTGCAGTGCCGCATGCCACAGTACTTCTGGAAGCGAGGCTTTTGAATAGTGGGACGCTGGTATAGAAATTATCCAGGTACAGGTGGTATCCCTGGTCCAGCAGTGGGTGCACCAAATCCCACACTATCTTCCCACTAATTCTGAGTAAGGGGGGGCATTGTGGGGGGTCTTTTTTTGTGTGTCTACCTTCATATATCCTAAATTTGTGTGTGTACCCTGATGTACTCTCACACAGCTTGTACATCTTCACGCCATACCTTGCCCTCTTACTTGGAAGGTACTGGCGGAATTGGAGCCTCCCTTTGAAATGTACCAGGGACTCATCTATTGAAATGTGCTTCTCGGGGATGTATGCCTGGGCAAACTTGGTACTAAAATGGTCTATTAGGGGTCTAAGTTTATATAACCGGTCATAATTGGGGTCATCCCGGGGTGGGCACTGTGCATTATCCCTATAATGGAGAAACCTAAGGATCGCTTCGAAGCGGGTCCTTGACATAGCCACACGGAACATTGGTGTATTGTATAAGATGTCTGTGTTCCAGTAGGACCTAATCGTGGGCTTCTTCACTAGCCCCATGCACAGTACAAGGCCCCAAAATATAACCATTTCATTTTTATGTACAGGGGTCCACTTTCGGGGCTGGGCATAATTAGAGGTGGGGCTTTGCTCAATAAATTGTTGGGCATAAACATTAGTCTGGGTCAGAGCCGGCCTTAGGCATAGGCAAACTAGGCAATTGCCTAGGGCATTTGGAATGTCTAGGGGCACCAGCAGCTTCTGCAGATTAAAATGATATGCAGCATGCCTATATTCTGTGTGTGAGTGAGGCTGTATCTGCATATGAAATAGTGTATTCATGGAAATCACTGTAACATTGCATTCCATATGCCGGTATAGCCACAGTCGCACACAGAATATAGGCATGCCACATATCATTTTAATCATCGGAAGCTCCTTGTGTGTCCTGGTCACATAACAATGCAAATAAGACGAATTTTCATCAAAAAAGGCGCCCCACGTTAGCAGAACTGGCCAGGAGCTGCATGGCCTATTGAGACAAGATGTATGAGGAAACATCTGTATCCAAGCAGAGGCAGAGGTCACAGTGTTAGCGGCTGTGCGAGTGCTGTCTGCAGGTGGGTTGGTTGTGCAATAGTGTTCGGTATATGTGTAAGGGGCATTGTGTGTGTCATGTATAAATGCATTTATAATGTGCGACATATGTGTAACAGGCATTATGTGTGTCATGTGTATTATAAGGGCATTAATAATGTGCAACATATGTGTAATGGGCATTATGTGTGTCATGTGTATAAGGGCATTAATAATGTGCAACATATGTGTAAGGGGCATTATGTGTGTCATTATGTGTATGAAGGGCATTAATAAAGGTTGGCATAATGTGTAAGGGGCATTATGGTTATAAGGACATTAATAATGTGTGTCATGTGTAAGGGGCATTACTGTGTGATATTATCAGGGGTGCCGAGAGAAAGGGGTAGGGAGTACAAATTACCCAGGCCAAAGTCTGATGGAAGGGCCCAGTGGGGGCCCCTGGCCCCCTCTCCTTCATTGACAGCAGCAGCTGCAGCTCTTCTCCTCTGCCCAGCACACACTGCTTTGTGCTGGGTTGCAGTGTGGCCATGGAGGTGCTTAAAATACAATATTTTCTCAGGATTTTTTTCTAAGGGTATAATGTGAATAATGTGAGGAGTAATGTACATAAGGTAAAGTGGTACTACTGTGTGATGTAACGTGAATAAGGGACACCATCGCATGATATAATGTGAATAAAGTTGCACTACTGTGTGGCATAATTTGAATTGGGGGTACTATTGTGTGGCCATGCCCCTTCCCAGCAAGAACACACTCCTGTTTGGGCTGCGCACCGAATGTGTGCATTGTTTCGATTTAAAATATTGCGGGTAGGAGCACCAAAATGATGACTGCTATGATGAGGGTTGATGGTGCTGGGAAAGGGGAGCAAGGTCAGAGGTGGAACTAGTGGCGGTGCTAGGGGGCACCAGCCAAAATCTTGCCTAGGGCGTAATTTAGGCTAGGGCCGGCTCTGGTCTGGGTGACCATTAGATTAACTAAATCATCAGTAAAAAAAAAAAATTAAAAAAGTCCAGCTCTCTGAACCCTGCTGAATTGAATTGTATTCCTGGATTCCCTGTGAACTCAGGGACCTGGGGTACGTAGTTTTCAGTGGTTGTCCATGTGGGGTCAGAGGACTCGACTACTGCAGTGGGAGTCCTGCGTTGCCTCCTTGGGGGTTCATCAGAGTCACTAGATGATGAAGAGGATGACAAACGGAAATTTGTCTCATCCTCGCTAGCAGACTCAGTTTCAGAGGCCAGAAACTCGTATGCCTCCTCGGCAGTATATGTTCGGTGGGCCATAGTTTTATGTATTTATGAGGTGCTTCAACACGTGTGGGGTTTTGTAGCACTGACAATTTTCCAGAAAAATTAAGCCACGTAAAGAAAAATTATGGTGTGCGAACGCACTGAAAAATTATGGTGTGCGAACGCACTGAAAAATTATGGTGTGCGAACGCACTGAAAAATTATGGTGTGCGAACGCACTGAAAAATTATGGTGTGCAAATGCACTGAAAAATTATGGTGTACGGATAAGGTACAGAAATATAGTATGCGGATCACGCACAGAAATATAGTGTACGGATCACCTACAGAAAAATTATAGTGTACGGATAACGTACAGAAAAATTATACGGATCACAACACACAAAATTAGGTGGTGACCACAGGGAGGGTGATCACAGCACAGATGACCACAGGGAGAGTGATCACAGCACAGATGACCACAAGGAGGATGATCACAGCACAGATGACCACAGGGAGGGAGATCCCAGCACAGATGACCACAGGGAGGGTGATCCCAGCACAGATGACCACAGGAAGGGTGATCAAATGTGTATAGGCAGGGGTAATGTGGTGATCGGCGCAATTTTAGTTTTTTTAACACTAAAAACAGCTCTGACACAGCTCTCTCTGCTTCTCCTTCCAAGGCTCTAACACGAGTGAGACGGTTAGAGCCCGGGAAGAGAAGCAAAACTTCCTGTTTCAATTGAAAGGCTGTGATTGGTCAGTCAGTCCTGACTAACCAATCACAGCGATCGGCGGGGCGGGACCACTCTGATTGGTCCGCCGGGGCATTGCAGTGATCGGCTGCTGTCGATGACAGCAGCCATCTTTACTATGTCACCTTGTCACTTGACAAGGCGACATGACACGGCGGGGACGTACCGGTACAGCAAGTTGCGTGAACTACCTCGCTGCAGTGACGTACCGGGACGTCTCAGGGCGGGAAGGGGTTAAAGACCAACTAGGTGTGTAGATCCAAGTCATGGGTCAACGAGTTATAGTACAGATACATCACATTGGCCATGCTGTATGGCATGATTTGGTGCAGTATGTTTGGACAGCTGAGCTATTGGAGGATAGGTTGGTTGATAGATGTTTTGTAAATGCTAGCCTTAGTGGGCTGGCATCTACATGAAGATTTAGCAGTGTGTACAGAGTCACGTTTGGTGGCTCACAATTCTCGGAACAGACATCCTTCATGCTCTATTGTTAAGAAATTAAGAAAGGTTGGTCAGCTGTAAGATTGTCAAAGTGTGTATCCCCACATAGCCAATGTCCCAAACATTTGTTAAAGTGATCACTATACTCAGTGCTATTTTTGTAGGAAAATAGGTTCAGGAACTGTGGGCGGGGGCAAAAAGTGGGCGGTGATGTGGGAGGAGCTACAAAGGGGGCGGGGCATTACATAAAAACACATATAATTCCTCCTAACAGTGGCAGTAACATAACAATCCCCAGCAGCAAAGTGGATTATATGCCCCAAAAAACAGGAGTGTAGCCTCACTACAAGGGGCACAGCATTGCAGGAAAAGACTACTTTATACTGCAGTTTTGCAACCTGCACGCCGAGAATTGGCCCATTTTACATATGCCCCACTCCGTAACGCTTATTATACATATGCCACACACCGAGATTCCCATTATACATATTCCACACACCGTGATGCCCATTATACATATGCCACACACTGATGCCCATTATACATATGCCACACACCATAATTCTCCATTATACATATGCCACACACAGAGATGCCCGTTATACATAAGGCCCACACAGAGATGCCCGTTATACATAAGGCCCACACAGAGATGCCCGTTATACATAAGGCCCACACAGAGATGCCCGTTATACATAAGACCCACACAGAGATGCCCGTTATACATAAGACCCACACAGAGATGCCCGTTATACATAAGACCCACACAGAGATGCCCATCATACATAAGGCCCACACAGAGATGCCCATGTAGACCACACAGAGATGCCCATGTAGACCACACAGAGATGCCCATCAAACATATGGCCCACACCAAGATGCCCATGCCACACTCAGATATTTCAGACAGCAACAGCAGTGACAAATATAAAATTGCATTAATTAGTTCAGTAAATAAATACCAGACAATGGTACAACCAGGCCATGAGGTTCAGAGGGGCTCTAAGGGTCAGGGGGTCCCAAATTAAGTAAAATAAAATTAGCAAGCAGCACAAATATTCCCATACCCCTGCTTGGTGCTTACCCCATCATTTGGTCTGGTCCTGGTGGTCAGTGCTGCTTTGCTGTTCTGGCTCTTCCCTGTGTATCTCTGATGCCACCACCACGGAGGAGCATTCCAGCATAAAAAACCATCCCGTTGACACTGACAATCAGTCACTGACAGCCGCGGGAGAAGCAGCCAGCAACCGCACCTCTTCCTCGCTGCAGCCATCGGCACCACTGTCCACCTCCAGCCCCGTTCGGACACAGCAGTGCTGCGGCCTCCACACTGCACCCCTCACCCAGTAGACAATCAGCGGCGGTGCACTTGTTCCCACTCGTGATTGACTCACAGCCGGCCACCAGCACACAGGAGCGCAGCAGTAGCCCGTTAAACACACAGCCGCTGGGTGAGTAGTCGGACCGGTGCTCCATCCCTGTCTCGAGCAAAGGACATGTGGGGGTCTCCGTGCCCCAAAGCGGCCCCTCCCCCCAAACCCATACCCTCACTCACCTGTCGCCATGCTCGGTGGGGTGTGTCAGCCGTCCCGCTGCTGCCGCCGCCCGTCCCTCTGCACTGTCTCCATGCTTCCTGGAAAGTGCCTGACTCCCCGCCCACATGACAGGCCGGTGCACCAATCCGTGCCGCCTGGTACCCAGTGCCGGCCAATCCCAGCGTGCCTGTCAGGGCTAAGGGGCGGTCGCAGGAAGCAGAGACTCGAGAGAATCTCTCTGCTGCAGCCTGCGCCCTGCGCCAGAGGCGGAACAGGTGAGTTGTGGGCCTAGGTGCAAAAATATTCTTTGCCCCCCCCCCCCCCCCCCAAAAAAAAAGCATAGCGTTTTTTTGTTTTGATTACTGCAAATTTCAAGTATAAGAATGTTGTAATTTTTACTTTAACCGATAAACACCCAAAAATAGGGCCTAATTCAGGCCAGATTGCTGCACCCTGTGATCAGATAGCTGCCACCCCGCTAGAGTGAAATCCAGCCCTGTGCAAATCTGTGACTGGCTTGCGAAAATCACGTTGATCGTCAATTAGTTACAAATCCATTCGCAACTCACTCACCAGCGAATGATTTTGCCAGTGTGTGCAGTCTGTGCGTAACCCAAAACCTGCTCTGCTTGTGTGAAAGAGACAGGCTAATAGGGGCCGGAGCTGATGTCACATGTCCTCTCTGAAAACGCCTGGGCACACCTGCGCTTTCCTCACACTCCCAGAAAAACAGCTGGCTAATAATCCTGTCAATCATCTTGCAAAAAGCTAGCAATTTTTAAAAATCCTGGATTTCATCGTAGTTTGGCCTCGCGCATTTGTGTATATTCAAAGATCCAATTCAGCACGTCGGCAGGCAATTGGGCCATACTATGGCCCGATTGCCTGCTGAAATGCAGGGTTTCAACTGCCTCTGCTATAGAAGATGATAAATAAATATAGTGTGCTGCCAACCACTCCTCTTAAAATAAAAAAAAATAAAAAAATGGTTAGAGTACTGCCACTTGTCTCATACCCCTTTCAAATCATGGGATCTGAAAGAGCCCCTTAGACACACTGTGCGGGGATTACAGACACCATAATGCCAGTTATACATTGTCACACACTGCAGTGCCCATTACACATTATGCCACCCACGTAATGCCCAGTACACATTATGTGACACACGTAATGCCCATTACACATTATTCCACACAAGTAATGCCCATTACACATTATTCCACACACGTAATACCCATTACATATTAAGATCCCAGTAATTTCCCTTACACATAATTCCTCCAGTAGTGGCCCTTACACATTGCCCACATTAGTGCCCTTACAGAATTTCAATATTATTTCAGGAGAGTAGAGAAGAGGGGAGAAGAGCACTCACTGCTACAGTCCTGTGTGGTGTGCATTCAACTCCTATGCTGCTGAGCAGCTTATACCAGGGCATTTGAAATATGGCACAGTCTCGTGAGCCAATCGGAGCTCGCGGCCCAGCAGCCAAACGCTAACTGAGGCTGCAGATCCGCAAGCTCTGATAGGCTGATGGCCAAGTTCCATATTTCAAATGTCCGTAAGGAATGGTATGAGCTGCTCAGCAGCATAGGAGCTGAATGCACACCACACAGGGCCGTGTGAGTGGCCATAGTATAATTATTATTTAACGGTCCCCCTGCACCTTTCTGTTTCCCCTGCACCTCTCTGTCCCCCGCACCTCTTCATCCCGTTACCCCTGCACCTCTCTGTCCCCCGCACCTCTTCATCTTTTTGTCCCCCCTGCACCTCACCGTCCCCATAACCAACCTTGCACCTTTCATTATCTAAAAACATAAAAAAAAGTTCCTCAAAACTTATTCAACTTTTCTAACCTGCTGGTGGGCAGCAGGCATCAGGTACCCAGCCTGGCAGAGGACAGCAGGCATCAGGTGGCTGGGTGGTGTGGCAGACACTAGGCAGTGTAGCGGGCAGACGAGGGAAGGAAAATAGGATACACCTCTCTCCCGCAGTAGCTGCTGCCGTGGCTGTGTCACCGCCTCATCCAGTGGAGCTTCACAATCCTCACAGCCAGGGGCAGATCCAGAAGTAATTAATAGGGGGGCACCTTTATAGGGGATGGGGTGGCATGAGGGGATTAGTGTGCCAGGGTGTACATTCTGTGAGAGAATGGAGAGAGATAGACAGGAGAGAGAAGGAGAGTGGAGAGAATAGAGAAAGAAGGATAGGTATGAGAGAGAAGGAGAGAGAGAGAGAAAGAGTGTGGTGAGGAGAGAGTGAGAAAAAGAGATAGAGAAGAATGGGGGAAAGGGAGTGAAGGGGATTGAGACAGGTATGGGCCTGCACCCCACCTGTACTGAACACCACACCCTCCACTTTAATATACAAACGTCATACCTATTGCAGCAGCAGGGCGATGGTCCGTTTCAGGCAGCAGGGATCCCTTGGAGGAGGCTGAGGCGGGTCCTATGGAGGAGGAGGGTGAGGTGATGAGTTCCATGGAGGAGGCTGTGGCGGTGGTTTGAGGCCTGAAAAATAATAGAAATGACTTGCTTCCTCCTCTGAGGAGGAGACAGACGCTAGAGGTATGCCTTACGGTATCTCCGCCACTGGATCACAGAGAGAGAGGGATCGCAGAGAGAGATAGAGAGAGAGAGAGAGGGATCACAGAGAGAGATAGAGAGAGAGGGATCGCAGAGAGAGATAGAGAGAGAGGGATCGCAGAGAGAGATAGAGAGAGAGGGATCGCATAGAGAGAGATAGAGAGAGAGGGATCGCAGAGAGAGATAGAGGGATCACAGAGAGAGATAGAGGGATCACAGAGAGAGATAGAGGGATCGCAGAGAGAGATAGAGAGGGATCGCAGAGAGAGATAGAGAGGGATCGCAGAGAGAGATAGAGAGGGATCGCAGAGAGAGATAGAGAGGGATCGCAGAGAGAGATAGAGAGAGAGGGATCGCAGAGAGAGATAAGTGAGAGGGATCGCAGAGAGAGATAGAGAGAGAGGGATCGCAGATAGAGAGAGAGGGATTGCAGAGAGGGGATGGCAGAGAGAGATAGAGAGAGGGATCTCAGAGAGAGAAAGAGGGGGTTTTATAAAGAGAGAGAGGGATCGCAGAGAGAGAGAGAGAGAGAGAGAGAGGAATCGCAGAGAGAGATAGAGAGAGAAAGGGATCGCAGAGAGAGGGATCGCGGAAAGAGATAGAGAGAGAGAGATCGCAGAGAGAGAGATAGAGAGAGGGATCGCAGAGAGAGAGAGATAGAGAGAGAGGGATTGCAGAGAGAGAGGGATCGCAGAGAGAGATAGAGGGATCACAGAGAGATATAGAGGGATCACAGAGAGAGATAGAGAGAGAGGGATCGCAGAGAGAGATAAGTGAGAGGGATCGCAGAGAGAGAGATAGAGAGAGAGGGATCGCAGAGAGAGATAAAAGAGAGAGAGAGAGGGATCGCAGAGAGAGAGAGGGATCGCAGAGAGAGAGATAGGGAGAGAGGGATCGCAGAGAGAGATAGAGGGATCGCAGAGAGAGATAGAGGGATCACAGAGAGAGATAGAGGGATCACAGAGAGAGATAGAGAGGGATCGCAGAGAGAGATAGAGAGGGATCGCAGAGAGAGATAAGTGAGAGGGATCGCAGAGAGGGATCGCAGAGAGAGAAAGAGGGGGTTTTATAACACCACACCCTCCACTTTAATATACAAACGTCATACCTATTGCAGCAGCAGGGCGATGGTCCGTTTCAGGCAGCAGGGATCCCTTGGAGGAGGCTGAGGCGGGTCCTATGGAGGAGGAGGGTGAGGTGATGAGTTCCATGGAGGAGGCTGTGGCGGTGGTTTGAGGCCTGAAAAATAATAGAAATGACTTGCTTCCTCCTCTGAGGAGGAGACAGACGCTAGAGGTATGCCTTACGGTATCTCCGCCACTGGATCACAGAGAGAGAGGGATCGCAGAGAGAGATAGAGAGAGAGAGAGAGGGATCACAGAGAGAGATAGAGAGAGAGGGATCGCAGAGAGAGATAGAGAGAGAGGGATCGCATAGAGAGAGATAGAGAGAGAGGGATCGCAGAGAGAGATAGAGGGATCACAGAGAGAGATAGAGAGGGATCGCAGAGAGAGATAGAGAGGGATCGCAGAGAGAGATAGAGAGGGATCGCAGAGAGAGATAGAGAGGGATCGCAGAGAGGGATCGCAGAGAGAGATAGAGAGAGAGGGATCGTAGAGAGAGATAAGTGAGAGGGATCGCAGAGAGAGATAGAGAGAGAGGGATCGCAGATAGAGAGAGAGGGATTGCAGAGAGGGGATGGCAGAGAGAGATAGAGAGAGGGATCTCAGAGAGAGAAAGAGGGGGTTTTATAAAGAGAGAGAGGGATCGCAGAGAGAGAGAGAGAGAGAGAGAGGAATCGCAGAGAGAGATAGAGAGAGAGAGGGATCGCAGAGAGGGATCGCGGAAAGAGATAGAGAGAGAGAGATCGCAGAGAGAGAGATAGAGAGAGGGATCGCAGAGAGAGAGAGATAGAGAGAGAGGGATTGCAGAGAGAGAGGGATCGCAGAGAGAGATAGAGGGATCACAGAGAGATATAGAGGGATCACAGAGAGAGATAGAGAGAGAGGGATCGCAGAGAGAGATAAGTGAGAGGGATCGCAGAGAGAGAGATAGAGAGGGATCGCAGAGAGAGATAAAAGAGAGAGAGAGGGATCGCAGAGAGAGAGATAGAGAGGGATCGCAGAGAGAGAGAGGGATCGCAGTAAGAGAGAGATAGGGAGAGAGGGATCGCAGAGAGAGATAGAGGGATCACAGAGAGAGATAGAGGGATCACAGAGAGAGATAGAGAGGGATCGCAGAGAGAGATAGAGAGGGATCGCAGAGAGAGATAAGTGAGAGGGATCGCAGAGAGGGATCGCAGAGAGGGATCGCAGAGAGAGAAAGAGGGGGTTTTATAAAGAGAGAGAGGGATCGCAGAGAGAGAGAGAGAGGAATCGCAGAGAGAGAGAGAGAGAGGGATCGCAGAGAGAGAGAGAGGGATCGCAGAGAGAGAGAGAGAGGGATCGCAGAGAGAGGAATCGCGGAAAGAGATAGAGAGAGAGGGATCGCAGAGAGAGAGAGAGAGGGGGGGGATCGCAGAGAGAGAGAGAGAGAGAGAGAGAGAGAGAGAAAGAAAAAGTCATTCACGGGCAAACCCCCCCCCCCCCCCCCCGAAAATCGCGGGCACCCCTCCCCCACCCGCGACCCCCCCCCACCCGAAATTCGCGGGTACCCCTCCCCCACCCGCGACCCCCCCCCCGAAATTCGCGGGTACCCCTCCCCCACCCGCGACCCCCCCCCCCCCCCCAAAAAAAAATATAAAAAAAAAAATCGCGGGCACCTTTCAGCAGGGGCTGTACGCAGAGTACAGAAGTACTCACTGTTGATGTTCCCAGACCGGCAGCCACTGAAGGAGGAAGGTTCTGGCAGGAGGAGACAGATGAGGCACTGCAGGCCAGGGTTCCCGATGCATGCTGTCCTGAGCCAGGGTTCCCGCTGCAGCTGTTAACTGACACTGACAGGAGTCAGAAGGACTGTCCCCCCGACATGCTGCATACATGCCTGTCAGCTGTCCCTCGCCTTACCCTGCCCGGCGGCATCCTGTCAGGGGACTAAGTAAAAACCGGAATCGGATAAGACACCGGAACGCCGGACCAGACATCAAACTCTGCATTCCGGAGCTTATAGTGTCTGGTCCGAGGGGTGTCCCATGCGGGGGGTGTCTTGTCCGGGGGGATGCCTGTGATTGCTCACACCAGGGACATGAGGAAGGGGAGATTACAGCCTCCCCGTCTGGTCTGGACCGTTCCAGTTTTTATTACACCCCCGGACCATGCGGTGAGGCTGTATTCTCCCCCCTCTCCTCTCCCAGGTGACAGGTGCGAGAGCAGCCTCATCAGATGGAGCACCCCCGGACAGGACACCCCCGGACCGGATACTACAAGCTCCGGAATGCAGAGTTTGATGTCCAGTCCGGCATTCCGGTGTCTTATCCGATTCCGGATTTTACCCATACCCTCCTGTCAGGTCTGTATCTCCCGGCGCGGGCCCGCACACTCACGCTGCCGAGTGCCGCTGCTTTAAGATAGAAAATTAAAACGGAAATGGCAGCGGCGGTATGCTGTGCGGAGGGCAGCGGCTGCGGGCCCCATGATCCTGTTGGGCCCCGGTGCACTGCACCGGGTGCACTGGCGGTAGTTCCGCATCTGCCCTGCGCAGATTTGAACTTCCGGAACGCCGTTCCTGGTGATGTAATTTTTCAACTGAACTTCAGGAACGGCGTTCCGGACCGTTCCCCCTGAAAAATAGCCCTGACTATACTGGCTAAACTAGAGCATGTAGCATTTGTCTTGGTGCAACATCTACTGGATTGATGTTTAAACTTACCCCCTACCCCCCCCCCCCCCCCCCACGACATGAGGAATGGAGCCGGCACACGGAGTTGAAGAATAGGTGATTTAATAAGTGCGCATCATGTAGACCAGGGGTTCTCAAACTGGGTCCCCACCTTCTCATTGTGGGGTTGCGACTCCATTTTGCTGACCATCAGGCTGATGACTTTTTTAATCTGACAGTGATTCAAGGAGTCTGTTATTTTAGACTCCTCCCATCATTTTGTGCTGCCATGTATGTGCTGTCTGCTGACTACACATGTGATGTGATGACCTTCTGCAGTAACTTGCTGGGGTCCCATAATTATTTTTATTGTCTGATGGGGTCCCAGAGCAAAATAGTTTGAGGACCCCTGATGTAGACCGTAACAGCTGAATTACCCGACAGCCATTTCAACTGCTCACAGGCAATTTTCATCAGACTATTCTGTCACTCGCAATGAACTATTGTTTGCTGCATTTGTTTGAGACATATATATATATATCTTTTATAAAATGATGCACAGCGTAATGATGGAGTGCTGTGTCATGGATACCTCTAGTATGTTTCCACTCCGAATATATATTCATTCTACAATAATCCTTTTATTTATATAGTGCTTTTTCTCCAGTAGGATTCGAGGTGATAATAAGTTATTTTGGACTTGAGCCAGCACCCTGCACCTGCCAAGTGTAAAGCATCTGTTTTTCTTTTATTGCTAGTCTCCCTGAGGGCACTTTGAGACACTACATACCTCCGTTTCATTTTAGGTTAATAAGATATACAGTAGTGAAAATGCAATTCAAATACATCCAGTAGTTTTTTTTTTGTGTGAGCAAACAGACCAAAAAATGTAATAAACTAACCTAGACAAATATTCTCAAAAAATATTCTGTGGACTAATGGGCCCTACATACGCAGAGATGTGTGCCAGAGATACATAACGGGAGATTCAGCACAAGAGATTTCACTCTTGTGACTCATTGTGACTACTAGATTGTAAGCTCCTACTAGATTGTAAGCTCCTTACTAGATTGTAAGCTCCTTACTAGATTGTAAGCTCCTTACTAGATTGTAAGCTCCTCCGAGTAGGGCCCTCTTCCCTCCTGTTGTCAAAGCCCACTTCTCTTCACATTTCACTCACAGCTCTCCTTTACTCCAACACTCAGTGACCATCTTCATACTCATCTCCATCATTGGCCTCAAGCCTCTAGTTGTATGTTGATTGGGTCCTCACTACTTACATTTAAGCTGTAATGTGTATTGAACTGTGGTGCTCTTTATTTGTACTGTATTTTTGTTATATATTCAATGTTATGCCAAGTTTTTGTCTCCCTGTATTGTTCCTTTGTACGGCGCTGCGAAACACTTGTGGCGCCTTATAAATAAAATTATAATAATAATAATAATAATTTCAGACAATGAGCCACATACAGAGAGATTTGTGTCAGAGATTCATAATGGGAGATTCAGCACGGGAGATTTCAAATCTGTCACAGAAAGTGAAGTAAAAACACTGCACTTCATCACAAAAATGTTATTATTACTGAACACATCTAGCACATAACTTTATGTCTTCTTTAATAAGTATTCTTTCACCTCCCCTAATATGCTACCCCCCCCCCCCCCCCCCAAAAAAAAAAATTAAATCATGGTGGCTAGTGGTTCCCCCTGAACCGAATGCAAACCCATATGCAAACTATTAAACGTTGGTGGTACAGTGGGAGCTGACAAAAAAATACTTACCAAGTCCGGGGTCCAGCGTCTCATCCGCTGTCATACAGACAATAATTTTGTCAAAAAAAATGGCATGGGGTCCCCCCCCAGGCATGACCAGCCCCGGGCTTTTTGAGTGGTCCTGGTTCCCAAAATCCAGAGGACAAAGTGCGTGGGGTCCCCCAGATTTTGGGGACCAGCACCAGGCTCTTGAGCTGGCCCTGGTTTCCAAAATACGGGGGACAAAATGAATAGGGGTCCCCCATATTTTGGAGACCAGCACCAGGCTCAACTAGCAGGGGGTGTAATGCCATAGCCAGGGGACACGCTTGATGGTGTCCCGTGGCCAAAGCATTACCCACCCTAACTAGTCAGCCCAGGCCGGGAGTTTTTGGGGAGGTGGGGACCCCCCAAATAAGGGGGTCCCCCCTCTCCAGGGCACCCCAGGCCTGGGCTGCAGCCCGGGGCTATCCCCTGCACCCCTGGGCGGTGGGTGCAGGGTTGATAGCTTATTTAACAGTAATATTGTCTTTTACAGTAGGACTACAGGTCCCAGCAAGCCTGCCCCACATGTGGGCACTTGGGAGAACCACAGGTACCAGCATGTGGGGCATTAAAGGCCCGCCGGTACCTATAGCCCCCCTGTAAAGGAAATATTAAAATAAAACAACAAACACTGGTTTTAAATGTTTTATTTAATAAAAACACAAACACAGAGTTTTTAGTATTTTATTAAACTGCATCTGGTCTTCACCTGGGGGCAGCGGCCCCCTAAGCTCTTTTGCATGGCCGCCGCCTCCCAGGGCTTCTGCCTCTTCATCTGTGTTCTTCACCTGGGGGGCGGCAGCCTTTTAAGCTCTTTTGCATGGCCGCCGCCTCCCAGGGCTTCTGCCTCTTCATCTGTGTTCTTCACCTGGGGGGCGGCGGCCTTTTAAGCTCTTTTGCATTGGCCGCGCCTCCCAGGACTTCAGGAGCTCTTCACTCCTCCTCCGCCGTCGGACTGACTGCCCCGACCCTGTCTCGAGCTGGCTAATATAGCCAGCTCTAGGGGGCGGGGCAATGACGCGGCGAGCCGTGATTGGCTGGCCGCGGCCATTTTGAAATTTGAATTTTTTTTTTTTTTTTTTTTAACATCTCCGTGACCCGTCCCGATGCCGCCGCGCTGCCGCCGAGAGGAGAGGTGAGGTGGCGATGGGTGTTCCTGCTGGTGGGGGAGGGAGGTCAGGGGTGGCGGCGGTGCGGGGTGCGGCGGTTCTGCGGTGCGGGGTGCGGCGGGTCTGCGGCGTCCGCAGTCGCTCAGTCCTGCTCATCTGCCCGCAGCCACACATGCGGGAGATGAGCAGGAGCTTTCTGAGCGACTGCTCTGAATTGTACAGCCCGTCCGTTCTGAATCTTGGACAGATTCAGAACGGCGGGTGCGCGCATGTAAATCGCTGTGTGGGCTATATACACAGCGATTTACATGCATCTTCAGGCATTTTCTGAGCGATTTGTTAGAATCGCTCAGAAAATGCCTGAATATCGTGCTGTATGTGGGGGCCAATACTGTATAGAACCCTTTTACAGTTGTTGTATTATATGTAGATTAGATTGTGCAGAAACAGTGAAAGTGTAGAACTGGTGTTCTATTGCCCTCTACTGGTTTTTATTGGTATGTTAAGAGGAGAAACGTAAAACGTATAACTTAAGCCTGCTTTCGTTTATAATTAAAAACAATTTGCCTAATTATATGCAAGCACTACCAGTTATCTATTGTGGGGTGTCCAAAATACAATGCACATATATTATACAGATATGTAAGCTGTATAACTTACCCTCTCTCTCCAAATAATATATGGCTGGCAATGACAGGGAGATACAAACATTAGTTGTTCTCACCTCCCAATCCTGAAGGCCCATACACACTGGGTGATTTTGAGCTGAAAGCCGCCCAGTGTGTACGGCCCGGCGGTGATGCGCGTTCCTGGATCATCGCGGGGAAACCCGCTCATCTGCTTATATAACCAGCAGATGCGTGGCTTTGTGGACAGCTTTCCATAGCACTGTGCTATGCAAAGCCCTCCGCCCTCCGCTGACAGCGCCGGGCAGGGAAAAAGCCACTCAGTGTGTATGCGGCTTTCCTCCCATCGATGACAGCGATCATTGCTGGGCAAAATTGCCTAGTGTGTATTGACCTTGATGTACAGCAATGCACTTTTGAGTATTTACCAAGGACATAATTGCAGCTCCAGTGCTGCATAGTGTAATATACAAAAACAGTACGCGGAATTGGCATGGGTTCTGCTTGCGTTGGTTTACATTTTGATGCAGCAAATGCAGTTACTTCAGGGGGTGGAATACGGTCCCTAAGTCGACACTATGAAGGTCGACCTATACATCAGGTCAACCACTGAAGGTCCACAGGGCTTAGGTTGACCGGTCGGAAGGTAGACGCAAGCATTAGGTTGGCAATGGGAAGGTCGACATGATTTTTATTTTTTGTTCCTGCAGGCGGTATTTCATAACCTACCATCCACTAGGGCGTGGAGGGAGTATATAATAGTGTGCCGAGCCATGTGGGGGGACATGGCACACTGATACGGTGTCTGTTGACTTGTGTCGAAATTCAAGTATAAAAAAAACGGGAAAAACTCATGTCAACTTTTTGACTGTTGACCTATCCTTTGTGGACCGAATGCTTGTGTCAACCTTCTGACCCTGTCATCCTATCTCATGTGTTGATCTTTAGTGGTTGACCTAATGTATGTCAACCTTCATACAGTGAACCATAAGACCCATACCCATCACATTGAATCACAGGCAACAATACCTAACTAGTGGTAGTGGATAAAGTCATTTTATGTAAACAAGTAGAAAAAATGAAAATAAAATAATGTGGATTTCAGATCCCAAGCCGTTACAGCTTTGCCAAGACCTCAGATGTAAATTGACTACAGATTCTAATAGCTTTGCCTGCTCTGTATGTGCGTCTTGTAGTCGTTTCTTGCCAGCAAGAATCTTGCTTAAATATTAAATATGCTGGATGTTTTCAATAGAACATAGAAGTTGGTGCATGAACTAATAAGAACCAAGTCAGGCTTCTTATGAGGAAGTGCTAGATGAGTACAATAAGCACTTTTTAAATTTTGTATTTATAGTTCAATTTTTAATGTGTTTGTCATTTTATTTTAATTCATGTGTAGAATGTGAGGGGAAATGACTGCAAGGAGCGGCTGCCGGAACTCTAGTGAGGGCAGTGGGATGGCAGGATAATCTTTCTCTACCATTTCTGGTTATGCAGCTTTATTACAGAAACTAGGGTACTCTTTACCTAGAACGGCGCCCACGATTGAAATCGCGGGATCGCGGGTAAAATCGCGGCAATCGCGGTAATCGCGGGTAAATCGCGGGTACATCAAAATCGGGTACCCGCGATTACCGCGATTTTCCCATAGGGAACAATGTTAAAAAGGCAGATTGACCGCGATTTTAGCGTTAAATGCCTCAATGCCCGCGATTTTTACATAGGAAACAATGTTAAATGGGCCACAGAGCCCTAATAGTCCCCCTGAATTGTTAAATGGCCCCCACAATTTTTAACGCCACCCCACGATCAACGTGAACCCGAAGCGTGGCGAGCGCAGCGAGCCCGCGAGGGGCGGCGGTACGCGTCCTACGACCTTTTCATGCCCTACTATCCACGTCGGCGTGGAGTTGAGAATAGAATAGTGTGGCGAGCGCAGCGAGCCACCGAGCCCGAAGCGTGGCGAGCGCAGCGAGCCCCGCGAGGGGACGCGGATACCTTCACAGGTAAACGCGTCCCTTCGCGGGCTTCACAGGTGTCCGCATTTTTTTTTTTTTAACATCTCCGTGACCCGTCCCGATGCCGCCGCGCTGCCGCCGAGAGGAGAGGAGAGGTGAGGTGGCGATGGGTGTTCCTGCTGGTGGGGGAGGGAGGTCAGGGGTGGCGGCGGTGCGGGGTGCGGCGGTTCTGCGGTGCGGGGTGCGGCGGGTCTGCGGCGTCCGCAGTCGCTCAGTCCTGCTCATCTGCCCGCAGCCACACATGCGGGAGATGAGCAGGAGCTTTCTGAGCGACTGCTCTGAATTGTACAGCCCGTCCGTTCTGAATCTTGGACAGATTCAGAACGGCGGGTGCGCGCATGTAAATCGCTGTGTGGGCTATATACACAGCGATTTACATGCATCTTCAGGCATTTTCTGAGCGATTTGTTAGAATCGCTCAGAAAATGCCTGAATATCGTGCTGTATGTGGGGGCCAATACTGTATAGAACCCTTTTACAGTTGTTGTATTATATGTAGATTAGATTGTGCAGAAACAGTGAAAGTGTAGAACTGGTGTTCTATTGCCCTCTACTGGTTTTTATTGGTATGTTAAGAGGAGAAACGTAAAACGTATAACTTAAGCCTGCTTTCGTTTATAATTAAAAACAATTTGCCTAATTATATGCAAGCACTACCAGTTATCTATTGTGGGGTGTCCAAAATACAATGCACATATATTATACAGATATGTAAGCTGTATAACTTACCCTCTCTCTCCAAATAATATATGGCTGGCAATGACAGGGAGATACAAACATTAGTTGTTCTCACCTCCCAATCCTGAAGGCCCATACACACTGGGTGATTTTGAGCTGAAAGCCGCCCAGTGTGTACGGCCCGGCGGTGATGCGCGTTCCTGGATCATCGCGGGGAAACCCGCTCATCTGCTTATATAACCAGCAGATGCGTGGCTTTGTGGACAGCTTTCCATAGCACTGTGCTATGCAAAGCCCTCCGCCCTCCGCTGACAGCGCCGGGCAGGGAAAAAGCCACTCAGTGTGTATGCGGCTTTCCTCCCATCGATGACAGCGATCATTGCTGGGCAAAATTGCCTAGTGTGTATTGACCTTGATGTACAGCAATGCACTTTTGAGTATTTACCAAGGACATAATTGCAGCTCCAGTGCTGCATAGTGTAATATACAAAAACAGTACGCGGAATTGGCATGGGTTCTGCTTGCGTTGGTTTACATTTTGATGCAGCAAATGCAGTTACTTCAGGGGGTGGAATACGGTCCCTAAGTCGACACTATGAAGGTCGACCTATACATCAGGTCAACCACTGAAGGTCCACAGGGCTTAGGTTGACCGGTCGGAAGGTAGACGCAAGCATTAGGTTGGCAATGGGAAGGTCGACATGATTTTTATTTTTTGTTCCTGCAGGCGGTATTTCATAACCTACCATCCACTAGGGCGTGGAGGGAGTATATAATAGTGTGCCGAGCCATGTGGGGGGACATGGCACACTGATACGGTGTCTGTTGACTTGTGTCGAAATTCAAGTATAAAAAAAACGGGAAAAACTCATGTCAACTTTTTGACTGTTGACCTATCCTTTGTGGACCGAATGCTTGTGTCAACCTTCTGACCCTGTCATCCTATCTCATGTGTTGATCTTTAGTGGTTGACCTAATGTATGTCAACCTTCATACAGTGAACCATAAGACCCATACCCATCACATTGAATCACAGGCAACAATACCTAACTAGTGGTAGTGGATAAAGTCATTTTATGTAAACAAGTAGAAAAAATGAAAATAAAATAATGTGGATTTCAGATCCCAAGCCGTTACAGCTTTGCCAAGACCTCAGATGTAAATTGACTACAGATTCTAATAGCTTTGCCTGCTCTGTATGTGCGTCTTGTAGTCGTTTCTTGCCAGCAAGAATCTTGCTTAAATATTAAATATGCTGGATGTTTTCAATAGAACATAGAAGTTGGTGCATGAACTAATAAGAACCAAGTCAGGCTTCTTATGAGGAAGTGCTAGATGAGTACAATAAGCACTTTTTAAATTTTGTATTTATAGTTCAATTTTTAATGTGTTTGTCATTTTATTTTAATTCATGTGTAGAATGTGAGGGGAAATGACTGCAAGGAGCGGCTGCCGGAACTCTAGTGAGGGCAGTGGGATGGCAGGATAATCTTTCTCTACCATTTCTGGTTATGCAGCTTTATTACAGAAACTAGGGTACTCTTTACCTAGAACGGCGCCCACGATTGAAATCGCGGGATCGCGGGTAAAATCGCGGCAATCGCGGTAATCGCGGGTAAATCGCGGGTACATCAAAATCGGGTACCCGCGATTACCGCGATTTTCCCATAGGGAACAATGTTAAAAAGGCAGATTGACCGCGATTTTAGCGTTAAATGCCTCAATGCCCGCGATTTTTACATAGGAAACAATGTTAAATGGGCCACAGAGCCCTAATAGTCCCCCTGAATTGTTAAATGGCCCCCACAATTTTTAACGCCACCCCACGATCAACGTGAACCCGAAGCGTGGCGAGCGCAGCGAGCCCGCGAGGGGCGGCGGTACGCGTCCTACGACCTTTTCATGCCCTACTATCCACGTCGGCGTGGAGTTGAGAATAGAATAGTGTGGCGAGCGCAGCGAGCCACCGAGCCCGAAGCGTGGCGAGCGCAGCGAGCCCCGCGAGGGGACGAGGATACCTTCACAGGTAAACGCGTCCCTTCGCGGGCTTCACAGGTGTCCGCATCGCCACGGACACCTGTGAAGCCCGCGAGGGGACGCGTTTACCTGTGAAGGTATCCGCGTCCCCTCGCGGGGCTCGCTGCGCTCGCCACGCTTCGGGCTCGGTGGCTCGCTGCGCTCGCCACACTATTCTATTCTCAACTCCACGCCGACGTGGATAGTAGGGCATGAAAAGGTCGTAGGACGCGTACCGCCGCCCCTCGCGGGGCTCGCTGCGCTCGCCACGCTTCGGGTTCACGTTGATCGTGGGGTGGCGTTAAAAATTTTGGGGGCCATTTAAGACTTCAGGGGGACTATTTGGGCTCTGTGGCCCATTTAACATTGTTTCCTATGTCAAAATCGCGGTCATTGAGGCATTTAACGGTAAAATCGCGGTCAATCTGCCTTTTAACATTGTTCCCTATGGGAAATCGCGGGCATCGCGTCGCGGGCATCGCGGGTACATTTATGGCCGGCCGCGACGCGACCGACGCGATTTTTCAGGTTTAACATGGTTTTCAATGGGAAAATCGCGGGCATCGCGTCGGTCGCGTCGCGGGTAGCCATAAATGTACCCGCGATGCCCGCGACGGGCGCCGTTCTAGGTAAAGAGTACCGAAACTAGTTACTGCTTTGTTCATGTCCATGTTTGATTTTATTTTTTAAGATAAAGTAAAATACTCCCCAGTGTATCATAGCCAGTGCATACTATCCTTGGGATTCTAACTGCTGCCAGCAGGGGTGCTGACGGGTGTCCTGGGCCCAGGTAATAGGAGGGGGCTTGGCCAATGCAGGGAGGTGTTTTTGCTCACCTCCTTAGGAAATATTGGTAGTTGCCACATGTGGGGCAAATGTAGGAACTAGTGTTAAATGCATATGCTGCACTTTACGCTAATTAACTAGGGGGATACATTTTTTATATGTATTACCAGCACACCCAACTTGCACTAGGGACAGCCCGCTGATAAACGCTCTGCGCGACTGTCCCCTTCAATCCCCCATTCATTAGTGGTGCAGGTGATGTATGAACAGCCTTCTAGGCATACATCCCAAGCTGTCCCAATTTTAAACTGCTCAATAAATGTGCATTGTGACAGAGGAAATTGGAATAAAGCTGGCTGGAGGAACAACAAAGCCAGAGGTAAGTAGCTATGCAGAAAACACCCACTGTACAATAGAAATGGGCAAATCACTACTATCCTTTTAGTTTATGGAACTTAACTGAGGGGAAAAAACCTATATAATGTTTTGAAACCATATTGAATGGATGTTTTTTTATAGAAAGAGGAATTGGGGTAAACCTACCCTCGGTTAACTCCCTTTCTCCAGGGTTCCTGGGACCACAGGGATGACATTGGGGTTGTAGGCAGATCCAGAGGATGGGCACCAATCTCCAAAGCTTTTGAGGTTCCCATCATGCCTGGCTCCTCTCCCCTATAACCATGACTCCTAGCAGAGGACCTCAGTTTGGTAGCAAGTCCCAGCAGGAAGCAGAAAAGGAAAGAAGACCTAACTCTATCCTTTTACAGGGTTCCTGGTTGTGGGACCAGGAACCCTGTAAAAGGATAGAGTTATGTCTTTTTTCCTTTTCTGCTTCCTGCTGGGACTTCCTACCAAACTGAGGATGACATTGGGGATGTCCAAAAGTCATATAATTAAGGGAGGGATGACGTCTGGGGGGCCAGAAGAACCTTGCGACCAAATTAAGCATCTGGAGAAGCAGTGTGTCAAAGGCATAGAGCCTCAGAAACTTACGGACCGAGGACCACCTTTGCCGCTTTGCACAACTGTTCAGCAGAAACTCAACGAAGCGCAGCCCAAAGGGAGCAACATACCTGGTGGAATGTGCCTAAATCGAAGAAGGTAAAGATAGAGCAGTCTTCTCATATGCATGAGCAGTGACCAGTCGAATACAGCAAGCTATAGTCTGCTTGTGAGCTGGCCACCCATGTTTGTGAAACCCATAGAGGATAAACCAAAAATCAGAATGTCTGATCGCTTCATGCGAGTGACCTAGATCTGAAGAGCCCACACCACATCCAGAGACTTCTCTTTGGAAGTCAGGTTTGAAGAGTTAAAGGCCGGAACCACAATTTCCTGATTTCTGTGGAATTTGGATACAACCTTGGACAAGTGAGAAGGTTTGTATGCAGGACAGCTTTGTCCTGGTGAAACGCTAAAAACAGGTGCGGCAGGATAACGTCCCTAAATCTGAAACCCTCCTGGCAGAGGCAATTGTGTGAGGGAAAACCACCTTAGCCGTCATCCATTTCAACTCTACAGATTTTAAATTCTCAAAAGGGGGTTCAGAAAGTGCTGCAAGCACTACCGAGATCCCAAGGAGCATGCGGAGGTGTGTATGGTGGTTGGACCCCAACAGATCCAAGCCTTTGTGTACACAAGGACCTTGACTGAGAAGATCCTGCCATAGAGGGAGCCAAAACGGTTGAGCCGTGGCCAGATGTAGAAGATCTGCAAACCAGTGCCTTCTGGGCCACGATAGGTCCACCAGAATCAGACTTCTTGTTTTAGTTTCCTGAGAACTCGAAGCAATGACACTGGAGGAAAAGTATTTGAAAGATGGTTACTTCTGTAGTAACTGGGTGCCCGATGTTCTGATCGGGTCGGAAAAATCACATTGCATGCAACCAAATCGCATGCGATGCGATCTACGCAATTTTCCCATAGGATTTAATGTTAAATGGTCCTGTTCATATCCCCACTATTCAAGTGGGCATGGAGTTGATTCTATATAGTGTGGCGAGCGAAGCGCGCCCCCTGAGGGGACGTGGAAAACATTTTAAGTAATCCGCATCCCCTCGCTGCGCTATATAAAATCAACTCTATGCCCACTTGGATAGTGGGGAAATGAACAGGACCATTTTAACATTGAATCCTATGGAAAATCGCATCCATCGCATGCGATGCGATGCGATTTTGCCAAAAATCGCATCGCATCTGATTGTATGCCTTATGTTAAGGCATACAATCAAAAAAACGGGCGCCCAGATATTACACAAGTACCGAAAGATGAAATCTCCACGGAATGGATAGGTCATCTATGAACATTGCTCGAGGATCCCTGGACCTGGATCCGAACAGGGGTACCTTGTGGTTGTGACAAGATGCCATGAGATCCATGTCTGGTTCCGCCATCTCTCGACTATCAACCGAAACACTTCGGAGAGACCACTCCCCCCTGGATGTATGTCCTTGCAACACTACTGAGATGGCTGGTATATGATGCTTGGCCCAGTGAAGGATCTTTGTTACCTTCATGGCTCCTATGCATCTGGTAACGCTACAAAAAAGGGGGGGTGTTTCGATCGCACAGGAATTTTTTTTTAACTATAGCTATAGATACCTTCAATTCACCATATAGTCTAACTGACACAATTAGGTGTAAGGTGTGCTACCGCCGAGCACTAGAGGGGATATACACAAGAAACAACATAGTGCTATTTTTGCGGTGCACCAAGAGGAAAATAAACAGTACAATCCAATCTCTTGGTAACCAACCGACCTGAAGGCTATACAGGGACACGGTTCCCCTTTCAGTGGACGAGTATATTAATACCCACTGCTTTCTAGGATCGCTCATTGCACCACATATTCCCTACCAACAATAAAGAACCCAGCTTACATCCCCGCCACGATAGGAAGTCCGATTCCTTTTTATCCAATTGTGTGTCCTGTGTATTATATGTATTTTATCTTCGCAATACTTTTACTACATACCTATTAAAAGTTAAATTTTACTGTTTATTTTCCTCTTGGTGCACCGCAAAAAAAGCACTCTGTTGTTTCTTGTGTGCATCTGGTAACACTATTGCGAAATATGTACGCTATAGTGGTTGTGTTGTCCGATTGGACTTGGACTGGTCTTCCCTGTAGCAGATCCTGGGGCAACTGTAGTGCATTGAAGTCTGCTCTTAACTCCAAATCATTTATGGATAAGCAGGCTTGCAAGGATTGGGATTCTACTATAGCTCCCCACCCCCTCGAACTGGTGTCTGTGGTGAGGAGGACCCATTGTGGAATCCAGAAAGGTAATCTCACTGTGAGGTGAGCCTTGTCGAGCCACCAGTTCAGGGAGGACAGCACCATCGGTGTGAGACCTGAGATGTTGAGGTCGACCATCCAACGTTTCAGGATCAGCTTCTGCAGGGGCAGAGTGGAATTGTGCCCACTCGACCATGTCGAATGTCACTACCATGAGGCTTAGAATTTGCATTGCCTGATGAACCTGTGACCCTGTTCGGTTGAAGAAACCGACGGATTCAGTCCTGCAGCAGGCGACACTTGTCCAGTGGCTGAATAAAATGCTGAGCCTCGGAGTTTAACAAAGCCCCCAGATGAACCATACATCTGGAGCAGACCAGAGACAACTTCTTCCAATGTATTAAGTACTGTGTCTTTGTAGAAAGATTACTGTGGTTTGAAGATGGTTGAGAAGTACTTCCTGAGAACTGGCCAGTAACAGGAGGTTGTCCAGGTAGCGGATTACTCGTATGCCCTGGTGTTGTAACAAAGCAGTCATGACTGCCATGGTATTTGTGAAAAAAATCCTGGGAGCTGTGGCCAACCCAAAGGGAAGGGCCTGGAACTGGTAATGTTGTTCCTGAATGGCAAAACGGAGGAACCACTGATGTGATGGAGCAATGGGAACATGTAAATAAGCATCCTGAATATGGAGGGATGCCATGTAGTTCCCTGGTTCCATCTAACACTTTAGTCCTCAAGGTGTCCATGTTTAACTTGGAGACTTTAACAAACTTGTTCAAAGACTTTGTTTACGATGGGTCTGTAGTGTCCCAAAACAGAGGTTATCAGCGCTCCCCAGCAGCGCACTGCATTACCTGCGGAGATGTGTTGAGCACTGGCTGTCATCTGCTGCCCCATCTGGCATTCCGCTGTTGTCCTTGTGGCATTCAGTCTCAGCGATCCGGCGGCCTGCTGTGCATCCCTGAGGGCCCACTATGCTGGCCTTAATGCCATTCTCCTCCAAGGGCAGTGCCATGACACTTCCTGGTCATCCGACACTGTAAGGCCCAGTCAAGACTCACTTCCCAGCAGAGAATTTCTTCAGCCAATCAGCCCAGAGAAGGAGGTATAAAGCCCAGCTCTGGGAACAGAGAGCTGTCAGTACATCCAAAGACACAGTGCAGTTTCCATCTCCAGCACCACCTGGCTCTCAGCTATCCAACTAATCTGCCCTGCTGGAAGTCACGCAAGCTTCCTGCAGTGCTGGTGTCCCCATCTTCTAGCCATCCAGCTATCTGCACTGCTGGCATCGCCAGTTTCCAGCCATTCAGCTATCTGCACTCTGAGTACCCCAGCTTCAAGTCTCGTCTCCTGCATTGCTGGTATCCCCAGCTTCAAACAATCCTGCTTCCTGCACTACTGGTATCCACAGCTTCAATAAAGCCTGCTCTCCTGCATTGCTGTTGTCCCCAGTTCCAAGCACCAGTCTCAAGTCACTCTGTTATTTACTCTGCTGATATTCCAGTAGTCGATTAATCCTGACCCACTAGTCAGTACAGTCTTTCATACATCAGCCATAGACTCTTATTGTAAACCTCTTCTGCATTTAATAAATATTATATTAAACTTGCTAGCTTCTGTCCTCTTGCATCCCACCAACCGGAAATCTGATCTTGTCCGGATTCACAAATAACCTCAGCCCTGACATGTAGGACCATTTTGGTTTGGGTACCAAATCAGGTTTGAGTAGTACCCTTGGCTTCACTGAAGCTGAGGAACTGGGACAATAACCCTTGATTGAAGGAAAGATTCCACAACCAGTTTTAGACACGTCTCCTTGCTTGGATCTTTTGGGAAGCATTTAGGAAAGAACTGTTGTAGGGGGGTGTCTTTTGAGGGACATAACATACCCATAGGTCACCACTCCTTGCACCCAGGCATTGGAAGTTGTTTTGATCCATTCCTGTGTGAAGTTGACGTCTGCCGCCCACCCTGGGGTCCCCAGAGGGAGGCCCTGTCCCATCAGACTGAGAGCTTGTCAGGCTTGGTGGGAGACGGCCTAGGAGCCCAGGGCTATCTAGACTTGGTGGGCTTTGCAGAACCTGCTTGTCTGCCAAAGACCTATTCTTTGGCCTTATCAGAGGGAGGAGAAGTAGATCTCTGTGGTCGATGTGTGGATGTAGCTGATGGTAAACAAGCAGTTTAACCATTGCCAGCATGGTTACAATTTTATTTAACTCCTCACCAAAGACGTCCCCTGCAAATGGAAACATTTCCAGGGTGCGCTTAGATTCAGCATCCACTTTCCATGAACGCAGCCAGAGTACCCATCTAGCCAGTACAGACACTGCTGAAGCTTTGGCTGACAGAATAACCACCTCACTTATGTAGGCCACAGCCAGTGACATATGTGAAAGGCACAATTTGCATTCCTCAGACATATCATCAGGGAATTATGACTCGAGGATCTTAAGCCAGGCCTCAATTGCCCTTGCTGCCCGTAATGCTGCAATGGTAGGCCTGTTTCCTGCACCAATTAAGCTAAAAATCGATTTAAGCCACTGTTCCAGTCGGCTGTCAATGACATCCTTAAGGGAGACAGCTGACATAACGGGTAAAACTGAAGGCATAACTAGGTGGGTCACTTGGGAATCCATGGGTGGAGGACTTTCCCACAGCTTACAGTCATTCAATGGTGGTGGGTACTGGGCAGAGATCTTTTTAGGTACTGGGAACTTTTTTCCAGGGGTTTTCCTTTGATTATCTGATGGATGTCAGACAGGAGCAGAGTGTGGGAATTCAGATTTAACATCTTTCCATGATTTATACACGTCTGTTTTCATAGCAACAGGGGTCTGCTCGTCTTCTTCAGACAGAAGCATCCCCTTAATAGCAGCTACCAGTTCTGGGATATTAACCACTACAGCATATTTTATCCTCCGCTGCCTCAAGTTCCTCAGAAGTATTCCCCTCATCATCCTCCTTGCCCTCATCATCAGATGAGTCAATAGTATCAATCATTAAAGACTTTGACTGAGAAGACGACGACATGTGCTTAGGCTGCTGTGACTCTCGTGCCATAGCTGAAGGTACTTTCTTTACTGCTAGAGTTTGAATAAAGGCCTGCACGGAACGAGCCAAGGAATCTACCCATGGAGGGGGTTTGTGGGCAGGAGGAGTGGGACTTGCAACCGGAGTTAAGAGATCCACTAATGTAACCAATAACTGGGAAAAGGCCACCATGGTGGCTCCAGAACCTGAGGGGCTGGTGCAGGACCAGTGGGAACATAGCAATCAGCGCAGAGGCCGTTGTGATTAATGTCCTGATCTGACAGACCTGCAGTGGGAGAAGCTGTCTGTGAGTCTGTATGCTAGTTACCTTAGCTACAATAAAGGGATCAGCCCAACGTGAGGTCCTATGCCTTAACAGGAATCGTTTTATACGAGTGACAATTAATACAGAATACTGCTCCCCAGAACACCTGGTCCATGGTGAACAGTAGTGATAGATACACACTGTAAGTAGGAGAAAGGCAGTACAGTAAAGCTAGCACAAGCAGTCACACATATATACAGCAGAAATGAAGTACAAAGACAAGTAAAATCTAGTGGACTTTAGACACTATGGGGATTATTCTGGTTCACTCGCAAAGGCAAATTCACTCTAATGGGAATGTGCACTGCAAGTGGGCCTGATGTAACATGTGCAGAAATAGTTAAATATGGGTGTTACATTGTTTATGTGCAGGATAAATACTGGCTGCTTTATTTTTACACTGCAATATAGATATCAGTTTGAAGTACAAAGCCTGCACAACTCTAACTCTCTCTGCACATGTTACATCAGGCCCACCTCTAGTCACATGGTTTTGTCCGTTAGAGAGTGAATTTGCCTTTGCGAGTGAACCAGAATAACCCCATATGTCAACTACACCATATGCCAGTGGCAGGGTAGGACAGAGTGCAGTAAAGCCTTTGACAGGTGACGTATTTACAGGGGAGACTTGCCCAGCGTTCTGGAGAATCTGCACAGCATGGAAGATTGCCGCTAGGGTCTCAGCATGGAATGAGGGCTCATGGGATACAGCAATCAGCAGGGAGCACTGGAGGGAACTCATGCCTAAACCCGAGAGGAGAGACTGTAGGCCAGGGCTGGGCAACACCGGCCCTCCAGATGTTGATGAACTACACATCCCAGCATGCCTTGCATCAGTTTCAGCATGGCCACATAGCAAAACGAATGCAAAGCATCCTGGGATGTGTAGTTCATTAACATCTGGAGGGCCGGTGTTGCCCAGCCCTGCTGTAGGCAGTTGCCTCCTCCCCATTCCTGGGTGAGCCTGTTAAATTGGAGACCAATCCCCTGCCTAATGGGGACTGATCTCCACCTGCGCAAAAGCTGCTTTAGACCAGGTATTTAAAAATTTTTTTTTTTTTAAACGGGTCAGAGGAAGTTTACCCCCTTTCACACCGCATCTAAATACCTGGTCTAAAGCAGGTTTGCAGTGTGAAAGCGATCGTGAAAACGGCTCCTGCTCACCTGTGCACTGTGGCCGGTCCAGGCTCCAGGGGGGTCCTCCCGCAAAGCTGATTAATTTATTGGGGGTGGGGGGACAGGACTCGTGCGCCGTCCTGCACTGGCCAACGGAGGAGAGGAGTGAGTGACACCCAGCGAGTGTGCGGCGGCAGCAGTGACAGCGGGACTCTGGTCCCGACATCCTGACCACGCCACTACCCAGCCCGTCATGGCAACCATCTACAACAATGCTGGGCAGCCTCACGCGTGCGCGCCCCCCCCCCCCAATAAATTAATAAGTTTGGCGGGCAGTTTTGCGATTTGCATAACCATCCATTCGCAGCCAGGGAGAAATACACCTCTATGGTGTCTCTGATCTGTGAGCGTGTGGAATGCAGGCAGGCAGCTGACATCAGCTGCCTGCACCCGCGCCACTGGGCGATTACCATGGGAACACCTATGAAACACTGGGCATTCCCATGGGCTGTGCACCCCACCGCCCCAAACCCACTGCTAGATGCGAGCAGGATTGCGAACATGTAGTTCACCGTGCCTGCTCGCACCCTGCATCTGCACAGAAATGCGCCTGCAAATGCGCAGACGCAAAACATCGGTCCCCCAACTGTTTGGTTGAATAGAAGAATCTGTATCAGGGAGAATGATGTAATAATGTTACTGTTTGGGCAGAACAGACGGTTTAATGGTTACCATTACTGCCTCACAGCACTGAGGTCATGGGTTTGATACCCACCATGGCCCTAATGGTGTGTACACACTTGTACAATGTGCATGAGATTTTGACTATATAGTCAAAATCTCATCTGGATCGCATGCAGATTGTATGGGTTTTAACCATTGCGATCCCAATGCGCGCTCCTGTATCGCAGCCAGAAAGTCTTGGCTGCGTAGACTATATAGTGCAGATCTGCACTATATACTGTAGTCTAAATTGTATGCAGATAGTCTAAATTGTATACATAGTCTAAATTGTAATATAGTCTTGTATACATAGTCTAAATTGTACAAGTGTGTGCACACCTTAAATTGTACAAGTGTGTACACACCTTAAATTGTACAAGTGTGTACACACCTTAACTTTGCGGATTTTGTATATTCTCCCCGTACTTGCGTGGGTTTCCTCCAGGTACTCTGATTTCCTCCCACAATCCAAAAATATACTTGTAGGTTATTTGGCTCCTAACACAAATTAACCCTAGAATGTCTGTGTGTGCCTGTACATGTGGTAGGGAATATAGATTGTAAGTTCCACTGGGGCAGGGACTGATGTGAATATTCACTATAAAGCGCTGCAGAATATGTGTGCACTATATAAGAAACTGTTAATAAATAAAGAAATACTGTATAGGTCATTGGTAGGACCTCATCTACAATACAATGTCCTATTCTGGAGGCACATCTTCAGAAGAATATACCGTATATACTTGAGTATAAGCCGACTTTTTCAGCACTTTTTTTTTGCTGAAAAAGTACCCCTCGGCTTATACTTGGGTATATATGGTAATTGGTCCTTCAGTCAGAGCCGGTGGCAAGGCCTAGTGACGCTAGTGCCTGGCGGAGGCTGATGATGTTGCAGCCTCTGTGCTGCTGTCTCTCTGGCCAGAAACTAGCATGGAGGCAAAAATGGAGGACGTGACAAGTGCCGCCGGGCAGGAGAGTAAGGAGCAGCCAGTATCGGGAAGCAAGGGCTCCGGCACTGGGGCTCATGACCTGCCATGTTGAGTGCTGAATACATGCAGCGCATCCATACCCCATGCAGCGCCAGCTCTGCAGCAGTCACGCAGCCCCAATTACCTGGGACCCTCTCATCTCTTCCTTATTAGTGCCTCCCTCTACATGGACTGTAATTTCACATTACAGCTTCCCTTCCTGTCACACGCTGTACTTGGCTGCTCATCCTGTAAGATTCCTGCCAGCTGGGGAACTAAAATGACAGGAGACCCAGCTGCAATTATGGGATCATGGTATGAAGGGAGAGGGGGACTTGCCCCTAGGCCCTGTACAGTGTGTCTGTGTGCCCCTAGACCCTTTGCATTTCCCACCCTAGGCTTATACTTGGGTCAATAAGTTTTCCCATTTTTTGTGGTAAATTTAGGTGCCTCGTCTTATATTCGGGCCGACTTATACTCGAGTATATACGGTAGATACCATATAAGAAGGGCAACTAAAAGATGCATGGCCTACATAAAAAAATAAAAAAACAGGAAAGGCTAAACGATGTTTAAGATTTATAATTTGGTGCAAAGATAGAGAATTAGACCACAAGGACATGCACTGGAATTAGAAGGAGGTAAGATCAAAGGAAACTTGGGGAATAACTTAAACGGTACTGCTAATATCATTATTTATTTTTGTATTATTTATTAACAGTTTCTTATATAGCGCAGAATATTCCATTGCGCTTTACAATAGTAGACAGTGATACAACAAACCAGGTATTTACAGACAGTCAAAGGTATGAGGGCCCTGCTCACAAACTTACAATCTATAGGGAAATGAGCATTAATTCCTCCAGAATGCAAAGGTTCCTGGTGTGATCTATGATACAGTGACCCAGCAGTTTGGTCAGGTGTCGGGAGGATGGAAAAAGAAAGAGAGTGGATATGTGTGGATTGTACAGTGGGGATGTGATTAGATAGGAACAGTATATGAAGGTTAAGTGTCTGGTTCTGGAATTTGATAAGCTTGCCTGAAGAGATGAGTTTTCAGGGAACGCTTGTAGATTTGACTGGAGGAGAGTCTTACTGGGCGTGGGAGAGCATTCTACAGTGGGTGCAGCCCGAAGAAAGTCGTGCAATCGGGAATGGGAGCGAGTAATGAGTGTAGAAGAGAGACTTAAATCTTGTGAGGAGCGAAGAGGTCATGTTGGAAGATATTTTGATATACGAGAAGAGATGTATGTTGGTGTACTTTGATTCATGGCTTTGTGTGTGATTAACCCCTTCCCGACATTTGACGTACATTTACGTCATGGTCGGGAAGCACTTCCCGACACATGGCGTAAATGTACGTCATGGATTTAAACTGTCACCGCGTCTATAGACGCGGTGACAGTTTCAACATGTCTGCTGTCCCTGACAGCAGACATGTCCGTGCATGCCCCGGGGGGGCTGCGATGCCGCCCCCCCGTCGGCGATCGCTGTGATTGGCTGTTCAGTGTGAACAGCCATTCACAGCGTTTTCCTGTGTCACCGGCGAATAACGTTCGCCGGTGACACGGGATCAGAGGTGATTGGTGCTGTAAAGTACAGCACCAATCACCGCGGGGTGTAAGGGTGACACTGGTGTCACCCCACCTCACCCCGCCCGCCCCCAAAGGCCGTGATTGGTCCGTCGGACCGACGGACCAATCACAGCCAAGGAGGGAGATTTAAACTAACGGTGACTGCACTGCAGACGCCATTCCGGTCTGGAAAGCGTGCAGTGCGGTCACCGTACCCCCCTGCCGCCATACTGACCAGAAATACTTGCTGCAATACTTACCTGATCGCTGCTGATTGCTTCCTGGATCCTGTGCAATAATTGTGCCATACTGTGATATTGTGCTGCTGCTGCACTGTATTAGTATTAGCTAGATAGATAGAGAGATAGATAGAGATAGATAGAGAGAGATAGAGAGAGATAGAGAGAGATAGAAAGAGAGAGATAGAGAGAGATAGAGAGAGATAGAGAGAGATAGAGAGAGAGATAGTGTCAGAGAGTGCTATATTTTGTGCTGCTGCAGTGTGATATAGTTATAGATAGAGAGAGAGAGATAGAGAGAGAGAGATAGAGAGAGAGGCCTACTGACAGAGTGCTATATTTTGTGCTGCTGCAGTGTGATAGTTATAGAGAGATAGAGAGAGATAGAGAGAGAGAGATAGAGAGAGATAGAGAGAGATAGTGACAGATTGTGCTATATATTTTTTATATAACTGACTGCTGCCCCCTCCTTTTGTGCTGATCAGTATAAATTAACTGATCAGTAACTTTTTGGGGGCGCAGGTTTTTTTTTATATATAGATATACCTGTGAGTGCTGCTGCTGCAGTGTCATAGAGTGTTAGATAGTGTTAGATAGTGAGAGATAGAGAGATAGAGAGAGATAGTGATAGAGAGTGCTAAATTTTGTGTCTGCTGTCCCCGCCTTTTGTGCTGATCACTATATCTGAGGTGATCAGCAACTTTTTTGGGGGTACAGAGGTTTTTTTTTTTTTATATATACCTGTCAGTTGCACCAAAGGTTGTGCACCTGCTGCACCTCACTGGTAATCAGTGTCGCATCACTGATCACCTTTTTTTTTTGTGTGTGTGCTGTGGGGTATTTTTTTAATTTTTTTTTTTACACACACTGTGATTTTGTGGGTGTCCTGTGGCCGCTGTGCGCTGATCAGTGACGTACATCACTGATCATCTTTTTCGGCACAGGGTTGATCTATTTTTTTTTTTTTTTTGATCAAATTCCTGTTGCCTTTGAGCGCTGTTCAGTGACAGACGTTACTGACCAACATCTGTGCTCAATTTTTGGCGCAGGACCTTTTTTTTTTTTAACCCCTTCCTTTTTTTTTTTTTTTAACCCCTTCATTTTTTTTTTTTTTTAACCCCTTCATTTTTTTTTTTTTTATTGGTATAAAGCATTTTTTTTTTTTTCTGCACCACATACACACTACACACTACATACCCCCCGGATTGAAATAAAGTTTGTGCCCCCCCCTACACTATACACGTGTTGAAACATTTCACTACCGGTAACACAAAAATAAAAATGGCATCCCAAATGTCCTCCCAAATGTCCTCCCAAATGTCCTCCCAATCATCCAGGAGAATGTATTCAGTGGAGGAGGCATATGCCATGCTTGCTTCTGACTCTGACACAGGCAGTGATGCAAGCGGGGAATTTGAAGGATTTGCCTTAAGCTCCTCTTCCTCCTCTGCTGATGAGGGACCCCCTCAAAGACGCCCCCGTAGATCAGCTGAGATTCCCCCCCCAATAATTGATCTAGTATGGACCCCACCACCAGACAATTTTGAGCCCCAGGTTCCTGAGTTTTTGGCCATGCCAGGAATCCAATTTGATTCCACAGGTCTCAGAGAAATTGACTTTTTCAAATTATTTTTCTCTGATGATTTTATAAATTTAATGGTGGACCAAACTAATTTATATGCCCAGCAGTTTATTGCTCAAAACCCCACGTCATCATTTGCTAGGTGGACCCCTGTAGATGCAGTAGAGATGATGACGTTTTGGGGTCTGGTGTTTCATATGGGCATAGTAAAAAAGCCAGAAATTAGGCAATATTGGAGTACAGATGTTCTGTACAGTACTCCATTTTACCGTATGGCCATGCCCCGGACTCGATTTGAGACAATTCTTAAATTTATACATTACACCGATAATGCACAGTGCCCACCCAGAGATGATCCCACCTTTGACCGGCTATTCAAAGTCAGGCCGGTCATTGATCATTTCAGTGCCAAATTTGAAGAGGTGTACATCCCTGAAAAATTTATTTGTATCGACGAGTCCCTTATACATTTTAAAGGAAGGGTTAAATTCCGCCAGTACCTTCCCAGTAAGAGGGCAAGGTATGGCATAAAAATGTATAAGCTGTGTGAAAGCACCTCAGGGTACACCCACAGGTTTAGGGTTTATGAAGGGAAGGATTCAAGAATTCAACCGCCAGAATGCCCCCCCTCCCTCGTAGGTGTTAGTGGGAAAATTGTCTGGGATTTAGTGCACCCCTTCCTGGATAAAGGTTATCACCTCTATGTGGATAACTTTTACACTAGCATCCCCCTGTTTAAGGCCCTTGGTTCAAGAGGTACAGCAGCTTGCGGTACTGTGCGCAAGAACCAAAGAGGCCTCCCAAAAACGCACATTGCCCAAGTAATGAGAAGGGGTGAAAGCAGGGGAATATGCACCGAAAATATGTTGTTGGTCAAATATAAGGACAAGAGGGATGTCCTTATACTGACAACAATTCACGGAGACAGTACCACCTCCGTCCCTGTACGAGGTACCAGTACCCACACCTCCAAACCTAATTGTATCCTGGATTACAATAGGTACATGGGCGGAGTGGATCTTTCAGATCAGGTACTGAAGCCGTACAGTGCCCTGCGGAAAACAAAAATCTGGTACAAGAAGGTGGCCGTGTATATCATCCAGATGGCACTGTATAACGCTTACGTGCTATTCCGTTCTACCGGCCAGAGGGGGACATTTATGCACTTTCAAGAGGAAGTCATAAAGGGCCTAATATTTGGGAACCAGCAGGCAGAGGGCCCCAGTACTTCTAGTACTGGCCCCCGTATTGTACCAGGGCAGCATTTTCCTGATGAAATCCCCTCCACTGGAAAAAAGGGCAGGACACAAAAAAGGTGCAAAGTTTGCTATAAAAAGGGAATAAGAAAGCAAACTATTTTCCAGTGTGACACTTGCCCCGACAAACCCGGCCTATGTATAAAGGAGTGTTTTAAAATATACCACACATCTATGGAATATTAGGTTCATCATTTCACCGTGCTTCGGGGGTCTTGCTAATGCCACATAGCACCCACCATTCATTCCACCAGAATCTGAGCCGCAAAATCCAAAAATCACTCCTTCCCTTCTGAGTCCTGCCATGCACCCAACTGGTATTTTTTGGTCACATGTGAGGCATTGCCGTACTCGGGAGATATTGGGGCACAGATTTTGGGGTGCTTTTTCTCCTTCATTCCTTGTGAAAATGAAAAATTTTGAGCCAGAACTGCATTTTTGTGTAAAAAAATGTAATTTTTCATGTTCACTGCCCAGTTTTATCAAAATTGGTGAAACCCCTGGGGGTTTGAAATGTACACTATACCCCTAGATGAATTCCCTGAGGGGTGTAGTTTGCAAAATGGGGTCACTTGTGGGGGGGGTCCACTGTATTGGTGCTTGGGGGGTCTTGCTAATGCGACATAGCACCCACCATCATTCCACCAGAATTTGTGCTGCAAACTCCAAATATCACTCCTTCCCTTCTGAGTCCTGCCACTTTTTGGTCACACATGAGGCATTGCCGTACTCGGGAGAAATTGGGGCACAGATTTTGGGGTGCTTTTTCTCCTTCATACCTTCTGAAAATGAAATATTTTGAGCCAGAACTGCATTTTTGTGTAAAAAAATGTAATTTTTCATTTTCACTGCCCACTTGTATCAAAATTGGTGAAACCCCTGGGGGTTTGAAATGTACACTATACCCCTAGATGAATTCCCTGAGGGGTGTAGTTTGCAAAATGGGGTGACTTGTGGGGGGGTTCCACTGTATTGGTGCAACATAGCACCCACCATTCATTCCACCAGAATCTGTGCTGCAAAATCCAAAAATCACTCCTTCCCTTCTGAGTCCTGCCATGCACCCAACTGGTATTTTTTGGTCACATGTGAGGCATTGCCGTACTCGGGAGAAATTGGGGCACAGATTTTGGGGTGCTTTTTCTCCTTCATACCTTCTGAAAATGAAAAATTTTGAGCCAGAACTGCATTTTTGTGTAAAAAATGTAATTTTTCTTTTTCACTGCCCACTTGTATCAAAATTGGTGAAACCCCTGGGGGTTTTAAATGTACACTATACCCCTAGATGAATTCCCTGAGGGGTGTAGTTTGCAAAATGGGGTCACTTGTGGGGGGGTTCTACTGTATTGGTGCTTGGGGGGTCTTGCTAATGCGACATAGCACCCACCAAAATTCCACCAGAATCTGAGCTGCAAAATCCAAAAATCACTCCTTCCCTTTTGAGTCCTGCCATGCACCCAACTGGTATTTTTTGGTCACATGTGAGGCATTGCCGTACTCGGGAGAAATTGGGGCACAGATTTTGGGGTGCTTTTTCTCCTTCATATCTTCTGAAAATGAAAAATTTTGAGCCAGAACTGCATTTTTGTGTAAAAAATGTAATTTTTCATGTTCACTGCCCACTTGTATCAAAATTGGTGAAACCCCTGGGGGTTTTAAATGTACACTATACCCCTAGATGAATTCCCTGAGGGGTGTAGTTTGCAAAATGGGGTGACTTGTGGGGGGGTTCCACTGTATTGGTGCTTGGGGGGTCTTGCTAATGCGACATAGCACCCACCAAAATTCCACCAGAATCTGAGCCGCAAAATCCAAAAATCACTCCTTCCGTTCTGAGTCCTGCCATGCACCCAACTGGTATTTTTTGGTCACATGTGAGGCATTGCCGTACTCGGAAGAAATTGGGGCACATATTTTGGGGTGCTTTTTCTCCTTCATACCTTCTGAAAATGAAAAATTGTGAGCCAGAACTGCATTTTTGTGTAAAAAAATGTAATTTTTCATTTTCACTGCCCACTTGTATCAAAATTGGTGAAACCCCTGGGGGTTTGAAATGTACACTATACCCCTAGATGAATTCCCTGAGGGGTGTACTTTGCAAAATGGGGTGACTTGTGGGGGGGTTCCACTGTATTGGTGCAACATAGCACCCACCATTCATTCCACCAGAATGTGTGCTGCAAAATCCAAAAATCACTCCTTCCGTTCTGAGTCCTGCCATGCACCCAACTGGTATTTTTTGGTCACATGTGAGGCATTGCCGTACTCGGGAGAAATTGGGGCACAGATTTTGGGGTGCTTTTTCTCCTTCATACCTTCTGAAAATGAAAAATTTTGAGCCAGAACTGCATTTTTGTGTAAAAAAATGTAATTTTTCATTTTCACTGCCCACTTGTATCAAAATTGGTGAAACCCCTGGGGGTTTGAAATGTACACTATACCCCTAGATGAATTCCCTGAGGGGTGTAGTTTGCAAAATGGGGTGACTTGTGGGGGGGTTCCACTGTATTGGTGCTTGGGGGGTCTTGCTAATGCGACATAGCACCCACCAAAATTCCACCAGAATCTGAGCTGCAAAATCCAAAAATCACTCCTTCCCTTCTGAGTCCTGCCATGCACCCAACTGGTATTTTTTGGTCACATGTGAGGCATTGCCGTACTCGGGAGAAATTGGGGCACAGATTTTGGGGTGCTTTTTCTCCTTCATACCTTCTGAAAATGAAAAATTTTGAGCCAGAACTGCATTTTTGTGTAAAAAATGTAATTTTTCTTTTTCACTGCCCACTTGTATCAAAATTGGTGAAACCCCTGGGGGTTTTAAATGTACACTATACCCCTAGATGAATTCCCTGAGGGTGTAGTTTTCAAAATGGGGTGACTTGTGGGGGGGTTCCACTGTATTGGTGCTTGGGGGGTCTTGCTAATGCGACATAGCACCCACCAAAATTCCACCAGAATCTGAGCCGCAAAATCCAAAAATCACTCCTTCCGTTCTGAGTCCTGCCATGCACCCAACTGGTATTTTTTGGTCACATGTGAGGCATTGCCGTACTCGGAAGAAATTGGGGCACATATTTTGGGGTGCTTTTTCTCCTTCATACCTTCTGAAAATGAAAAATTGTGAGCCAGAACTGCATTTTTGTGTAAAAAAATGTAATTTTTCATTTTCACTGCCCACTTGTATCAAAATTGGTGAAACCCCTGGGGGTTTGAAATGTACACTATACCCCTAGATGAATTCCCTGAGGGGTGTAGTTTGCAAAATGGGGTGACTTGTGGGGGGGTTCCACTGTATTGGTGCAACATAGCACCCACCATTCATTCCACCAGAATCTGTGCTGCAAAATCCAAAAATCACTCCTTCCCTTCTGAGTCCTGCCATGCACCCAACTGGTATTTTTTGGTCACATGTGAGGCATTGCCGTACTCGGGAGAAATTGGGGCACAGATTTTGGGGTGCTTTTTTTCCTTCATACCTTCTGAAAATGAAAAATTTTGAGCCAGAACTGCATTTTTGTGTAAAAAAATGTAATTTTTCATTTTCACTGCCCACTTGTATCAAAATTGGTGAAACCCCTGGGGGTTTGAAATGTACACTATACCCCTCGATGAATTCCCTGAGGGGTGTAGTTTTCAAAATGGGGTGACTTGTGGGGGGGTTCCACTGTATTGGTGCTTGGGGGGTCTTGCTAATGCGACATAGCACCCACCAAAATTCCACCAGAATCTGAGCTGCAAAATCCAAAAATCACTCCTTCCCTTTTGAGTCCTGCCATGCACCCAACTGGTATTTTTTGGTCACATGTGAGGCATTGCCGTACTCGGGAGAAATTGGGGCACAGATTTTGGGGTGCTTTGTCTCCTTCATACCTTCTGAAAATGACAAATTTGGAGCCAGAACTGCATTTTTGTGTAAAAAAAATAATTTTTCATTTTCACTGCCCAGTTGTACCACAATTGGTGAAACCCCTGCGGGTTTGAAATGTACACTATACCCCTAGATGAATTCCCTGAGGGGTGTAGTTTGCAAAATGGGGTCACTTGTGGGGGGGTTCCTAACTTTTAGCATGTTATGGTGCCTAGAAACCTACATGGTGCCTAAAAAATAATCTCATAAAAAGGAGGCTCCAAAATCAAGTAGGTGCTCCTTCTATTATGAAGCCTGTGGTTTGGTCACCGTGCACACTAGGGCCACATATAGGATATTTATGAAAACAAAAGAATTGGGGGAATCAATTTTTAGTCACATTTCTCTAGTAAAATGTACTGTGTTCCTTAGAAAAATGTATTAAAATTGCAAATCTGCAAAAAAAAAGAAATTTTGAAATTTCACCTACACTTTGTTTTAATTCCTGTGAAACACCTAAAGGGTTAACAAACTTCCAAAATGCTGTTTTGAATACTGTGAGGGGTGCAGTTTTTGAAATGGCATCATTTATGGGGGTGTCTCACATACAAGTCCCTCAAAGTCACATCAGAACTGAACTGGTCCCTAAAAAAATCAGTGTTTGAAATTTTCTTGAAAAATTGAGAATTTGCTATTCATATTGTAAGCCTCCTAGTGTCCAAAAAAATTAAAAGGAAGTTGAAATAATGATGTCAACATAAAGTAGACATATGGTCTATGTTAGTTATTCACTATTTTGAGTGGTAAGATTATTTGTCTCACAAGCAGAAAATTTAACATTTTGCAAATCGCTAAATTTTCCATTTTTTCACGATATTTTGGTATTTTTCACAAAAAAACACAGACCGTATCGACGAAAATTTACCACTAACTTGAAGTACAATGTGTCACGAAAAAACAATCTCAAAATCACTGGGATAAGTAAAAGCAAAAAAAAGTTATCCCCACTTAAGTGAGACATGTCAGATTTGAAAAAAAGGGCTCTGTCAGGAACGCAAAAACTGGCTCTGTCAGGAAGGGGTTAATAAAAATTGTATTGAATATGGTAAAATATAGGTAACCAATGAAGTGATTGACAGTGTAATGTGGGGTACACAACAGAACGATTTGGCCCAAAATTTCCCAATTTAGATACAATCTCGACCAATTTTATGTAAATTGGGCATGTTTTAGGCCATTTCAGAGAATTTCAGATCTGATCCCGATCTGCAGCAGGTAGGATCTGAAAAACGACCATTCAAGTGGGTACGGGTCACGATCAGATCTCGATCAGATTGCATACAGTTCTTGAGCGGGTTGTAGGCTCCACCAGGTCGTGAGTGGGTCGCATGATCATCTTTTGACCAGCTCACGATCTGCATCATTGTGGTGTGTACCCAGCATAACTTTGCAGATGATGAATGTTTGGCTAGGAAGCCTCACAGCTGCATTAATGATGGACTGTAGTGGTGAGAGTCGGTATTGGGGAAGGCCAACGAGGAGACTATTGCAATAATCAATGCATGAGATGATGAGAGCATAGAGTTTTTGCAGTGTCTTGTTAGGTAAGGGTGAATTTTGAATATGTTTTTTAGGTGCATGTGCCTGATTTCTAGACATATTGAATGTGGGGAACAAAGGAAAGTTCAGAGTCAAGAATGACACTAAAGCAGCGAGCTTGAGTGGTAGGAGTGATTGTCATATTCTCAACAGCGATAGAGAGATCTGGTTGGTAACTACTATTTATTGGCGGAAATATGATTAATTCTGTTTTAGAAATATTCAGTTTGAGATGTTGAGATAAGATCCAGGATGACACAGCAGAAAGGCATTCAGAGACATGGCCCAATACAGATGGGGACAGGTCCGGGGAGGATAGGTAGAGTATCATCCGCATACAGATGATACTGAAATCCAAAAGAGCTTAGTTTGTAATTCGATTTTAGTTTACTTAGATGAGGTATAGATTGAGACAAGCAGAGGACCTAAAGGCCCATACACACTAGAATCTGGCTGGTTGGAATGAAAATCTGAAAATATTTGGGAGCAAATGACAATTGAACATGGAAAACAGACAAAAATTGGTCCTACAGACAAATTGGTTAAATCAATTTATGCAGATGACTGCTTTTGTCCATTTTCCAGCGTTTGATTGATTGTCACTTGTTCCTAGAAGTTTCCATCTTTTCGTTCCAACCAGCCAGATTGGAAAGATAATCTTCTAGTGTGTATGGGCCTTATGACTGAACCATGAGGTACTCCAACTGATATAGTTAACGAAGAGGAGGTGGAATCAGAGAAACAAACACTGAAGGAGCGGTTAGATAGGTAGGATAAGAACCAAGAGAGGGCTGTGTCTTTAAGACCTAGGGATTGTAGTATTTGTATGAGGTGTGTGGTCAACAGTGTCAAAAGCAGCAGATAGATCTAGAAGAATTAGTAGTGCGTAGTGGCATTTAGACTTAGCAGTGACCAGATCATTCACAACTTTAATCAGTGCTGTCTCTGTGGAGTGTTGGGAACGAAATGCAGTTTAATGTTGATAAATGTAAAGTAATTCTTTATAGGAACAAAATGAACTTAAAGGCTAAATGGAGTTATTATAGGGAATTCTGCTGCAGAGAAGGACCTGGGGCTCATCATAGATAAAAAAAATTGGGTAATAGTGCATACTGCTCAAGTGCAGCAGCAAAAGCAAACCAGACACTTGAATGCATTAAAAGGGGAATGGATTGAAGGGAAGCCAATGTGATAGTGCCTCTTTACAAGGCAATGGTGAGACCACACTTGGAATATTGTGTTCAGTTCTGGGCACCGCACCTTAGAAAAAACATAAATGAATTGGAACAGGTACAGAGAAGGGCGACTAAGCTAGTAAAAGGTCTCCAATCACTAGAATACAAAGATAGGCTAACCAGGCTGAATATATTTTCACTGGAGAAACAGAGGTTGAGAGGTGATATGATTAGTATGGTCAAATACAGGATTGGGAATCATATGGAACTGGGAGATGAGTCTTTTGATAACAGGCCTATACTTAGGACACACGGGCATGTACTGAGGCTCGAAGAAAATAAATTCCTACTGAATTAAGCAGAAGATTCTTTACCATTAGAGCAGTAAAATTCTGGAACTCATTGCCGGTGGGGGTGGTTACAGCAACTACTGATAATGTATTTAAATCAAAACTGGATACATTTGCTATCTTTTGTACACAAGGATTCGCTACCCGCTCTAAAAACCCGATGGGAGGCTGATGTGGGATGTTTTGAGGAGGAGGAGTAGGGGGAGGATACGTCACTTCCACGACTCGCCACAGTCTCTGCGAGAGTCCAACAAATCCAATTATTAATTTTACATAGAACCTACCTGACACCGTGTAGACTGGTTAAATTTGGTGGTTGGGCCTCACCGGATTATCCGAAGTGCATCTCCCACAGGGAACCTTCTGGCACCTCCTCTGGGATTGCCCTCTGGTTAGTTCTTTCTGGGTCGCAGTTGAATCAACGATAGTGTCCATTGGGATCCCGGGGCAGACTCTGACACCTATGATGTGTGTACTTGGGAGCAGGGAAACACTCCTCTAAATAATTCAGAAGGCCAATATGTAATCAATCTATGCTCCCTGACCAAAGTCATCATAGCTAGGTCATGGATGGCTGGATCGGGGCCTGCATTGATGGAGTGGAAAGCTTTAAAAAACACCATTGTGCAACACGAAAAATATGTTTACATATTTTAACAATATGTTTGAAAAGATATGGAATTGGTGGCTGGAGTCCCCGTATTCCTCACACTCCTAATTCTGGGGAATTGGATGATGTGACCAATGTGGATACTAATAACCGTATTGTAATGTTCAGAAATGTCTACTTTATACTATGACAATAATACACTGATCTCCACTGGATGAAGTTTTCACATACACGCCTAATGCATGATAAACGTTCTTTCTATTCTCTTTCTTTCTAATGTTATACTTAAATCATTTAAATCAATAATCTACAGTATTATTATGAAGTTTGCACAGAATGGGGACACCATATATTGAATATTAAGGACACTTTATTTTGCATGAATATACAATATGAAACCATATGTTATCATCCTGTACATTTCATATATGCGGTTACTGATAATGCCATGATATCTGTCTGTACATGCGACTTGAAGTGTTGCTCTGTTCTGTACTTTCATTCTGTTCAATAAAAATACTTTATTTAAAAAAAAAAATGGATACATTTTTGGCCACTAAGTGAATCACATAGATGGACTTATTCAAATCAGTAGTTACAAGTTAGATAGGTTGAACTCGATGGACTAACGTCTTTTTTCAGCCTTGATTACTATAGTATGTTACTATGTATGTAGAAATGAAAGTTTGGAAATATGTTTGTTTGCCAGTTTCCAGGGCATAACTATAAGACTGGTAGGTAGATCATCTTATATCTGAGGAAATCCATTGGACTGCGAGATTTACGCCATTTATGTTCAACTTTCCTTATCATAGTAAGGAGAGAACTCTGCTGCTACTGGTTCTCTACAGCAGTACACCACCGCCCGCTATCACTGCTGCCCGCTACCGTCTCCATGAATGCCCTTTTTTTTACACATAATACCCACAGTAGTTGTTCCCTTTATACGCAATACCCATAGTAGTAGTGCCTCTTTTACACATAATGTAGATTATGCCACACAGACACAGCAAGAGTTACACTACTACTATGGGTATTGCGTATGTCAAAGGAGGGGGGTACATCATAGGAGAAGGGTTGCGGTTAGGAGATTATGTACCAGAAAACAGGGTGTGACCTCACTACAAGGGGCATGGCATACTGTAGGTGAACATATACATGGAGACAGTGGCACTTATATACAAGGTGACAGAAGGGGACATACCAGTGAGACAGTGGTACTTATACATATAGGGTTACTATTATGCAAAAAATAGTTTTATGTTTTGTATTCCCAGTTTTCTGGGCCTAAAATTGCAGCATTGGCGTTTTGCTCACTTACAGTAGTAAATCATTTCCTTGTGGTTTTCTTATTGTGTATATTATTAATAATTTTTTCACATATTATAAACAATGAAATCATTTTAATCTGGGTTTATGAGATACAGTTAGTTTTTTTACAGTTTTTTTGAGCCGACATGCTGACAGGGGGTATTTCATGCCCCATCATCCACTAGGGCATGGTGGGACAATGAAATAGTGTGCCGAGCATAGCAAGGGGACACGGTGGTACGTTTCGTTGTCCATGTCGACACGACATGTGCCGACAGGTGATATTTCATACCCTACCATCCACTAGGGTGTGGTGGGAGAATAAAATAATGTGCCGAGCGTAGTGAGGCACCGTGCCCAAAGCATAGCGAGCACAGTGAGCCATGCGAGGTGACACGGTGGTACGGTTTAGTGTTTATGTCAGTGGTTCCCAAACTGTGTGCCGTGGCACCCTGGTGTGCCTTGGGGACTTGCAGGGGTGCCTTGGGTTGGTGCTCCAGGACCAATTCAAGTTATTTATGTCTAATATAATAGTCAAATTGGGGATAAACAGCAGTGAATCCTGTCCATTACCACATAACTGATCTTAAGCATAAGTTATAAACACAATTTATTTAACTTAATATTTGTTTCTGACTTTCTTAATGAAGAGCCTTTAGCCTAAGGGTGCCACTAAAACAAAATTCTGGTTCTTTGGGGTGCCGTGATTCAAAAAGTTTGGGAACCCCTGGTTTATGTTGACTGTGTCAACACAAGGGTAAAAAAAAAAAGTATATAAAAAAAAAAATCATGTCGATTTTTTTTTCAATGTCGACCTTACCCCTGTCGACCTAATGACCCTGTCGAACTTACCCCTGTCAACCTAATGACCCTGTTGACCTTATGACCATGTCGACTTAACCCATGTCGACATTCCTGCACGTCAACATTCATCCATGTCGACCTAATAGTGTCGACCTAATGACTGTCTAACAACTTGCTGGTCCACACCCCAGTTAGGGTCAGAATGGTAACTATAGCTAAGCCAACCCTAAAAACAGCAGTATATAGGAAGGCATTCAAATCGATATACGTATACACAACTAGCCACAACACAACTTCTGCGATCGATTACTTCTATGCTCCATTATTTCTGACTTGTATCCTTGCACTGTGATTGGAAGCCGTTTGAGCCTGCCGAAGAGGGAAACGTCCCGGAAGTGACGTCCTGCGGCCTGGCTAACACGCGTGTATAGTAGGCGCTGTATCTCCGTGCTGTGTAGTATACATCTTACAGAGGCGCTTGGGCGGCAGCACCATGGTGAAGCTCACGGCCGATCTGATCGAGCAGGCAGCGCAGTACACAAACGCGGTACGGGACCGGGAGCTGGATCTGCGTGGTGAGTTCTCCCGTGTTTGTCAGGGACCCTGGTTAGCTGCACGGAGTGTCGCTTCTGCCAGGAGCCCGCGAAGCCCTTGGGCGGCTATGAAGCTATGGTTAAGTCTATATCCTATACCGCTTTTCGATTATCCATGCTTCGGCAAAGCTGGCTTAAAGAGTGCATCATCTGCTCATGCTGGCTATCCCTACAACCTGGAGTGTGGGAGGCACTGGCTTAAGCTACCTAGGGAATTGCATGAGTATTTATTTAGGCAGGTGTAATTGGGGTTCTTACATAGGACAGAAGGTACCCTGTTATTGGGAGACCTCCAGCATCCGAGTCAGCTGTTACTGCTGCTGTCCAGCTGTTGATTGAGCCAATAACTCCCCTGTAACCAGCTAGTGGGTTATTGTTATACAGCATCAATGACTACCAAATACAGAAAAGTGATCACATAGAAATAAAATCTGCTAGAGCTTGTAATAACATAAAAGGAGAAAGCAGTCAGTGTTGAGCAGCAGATATTTAACCCCTTTGCCAGGGCCCTACTTGAGGAATCACTTTAGTTATTGCCAACAAATTATCTGAGGTCAATTAAATGAAGTGGTGAAAACAAAACAATTTTAAGGAGATATTTTGCACATATCTCATAGCAATGTTGGCATTCAAAGGGTTAAGGAAACAAGCTGAAGTTCATATCTGGTATTTATGAGACAGTCCTGTCAGTATTAGTCTTTCTGCAGCTGTGCCTCGCTTGTAATAAGTTGCTATATTTTTATGTCATCCTAAGAAACCGTGTAGGGCTGGGCACTAAGTGGCCTTCTAGCTGTTGACGAACTACACATCCCAGCTTGCCTTTCATCAGTTTAAGCTTGGCCAAATAGCAAAACTAAGGCAAAGCATGCTGGGATGTGTAGTTCATCAACAGCCGGAGGACTGCTTATTGCCCAGCCCTGGTGTAGAGCCTTTCACTAGTGCAGACTAGTCATGTTGACAAACTTTAGGGGTACACTGAAATGCCTGGTATGAATACTGAGCACATTTTAAAGTTAATGGCATTAAAAGTTTCAATGTGGTGCTTTATCAGTGTGTTTATTTAAAATGTGGCTAGCGTCATAACTGTGTCCTAGTAATGGTGCTGCCATTTTGGTATGCCAATCACAATTACAAATGTCAAGATTGACCAAAGCCCCATACGCATTTGGCGATATTTGAAACAATATTGCTTATTGTTCACCTTCTGAGTGGTGTCCTTTTAAAATATTGCATAGTGTGTTTTCTAAATATCAAGGCTGTGCGACTGGAAAGGGGAAGCGGGATGCACAGTGACTGCTGGGAGATGTAATTCTCCCAGAAAGGGAGAATTACACATTCACATACACAACCCCAATGCAGAAGGGCGGTACACCTGTCTATCCGTAATGCAGGTGAGCTCAGGGAGGACCGAAACCTCCCATGTAGCAGAAGGGCAAAGTGCTTTGGAAAGTGAGTCAGGAATAAGCAGATCGGAAACTTCCAAATAGCGATCATTGTAAGTGCCGCCAGGGTGCCCGAGAATTTTAGGGAAAAATCTGAATTTGCCTGGATGTGTAAGAAGAGGCAGTGCTTTTCTAAAGTTCAGTAATTGAATAGCCTGTGGTAGTTTTTTTTTTCTGAATCTCCTTCCAGAAATGGAATACCCCTGCATGTGGGCAAATGTTTCATTACATTCAGTGCTCTGATAACTACTGTGGTTACATTGATTTGAGAAAAATGTGCATATTAAATACTATCTTTTATCCCACAATTCCCTCTTAAGTGCTGCAATTTTTCTTCCCATCTTGTTGCTGTTTCAACTTCTCTCTGGCTTTCCTTCCCCAGCAGAATCCAATTTAAACTCCCTTTCAACGAACTACATTACTCCAATATCTGACCTCCTTTTAGTCCATACTGCTGCTTGCCCTCTTTGGGGCAGATTCAGTTCAGAGCTGGAGATCTTTCCTGCAGCCACAGGCTTTTCCTATTCAATTATAGGGGGGAAAAAAGCGATTTCTATTTTACGTACTTCCAAAGCCATTCTGATTTATTTTTTCTTACATGCTATTCTCCTATTACTATTGCTAACCTCATTTAAGGCATACTATAAAACTGCACCAGGTCTCCTCACACTGTCCACTCATTATTTTTGTTCATTCTCTTTAGTTCCTATTATGCATTTTGCAGTTATACCTGCCACTCCATGGACTAAGGTCTGAGAAGAAGGTACAACCATTTGGTACTCACCCTGCACTATCATTGTCTCCAATATGCTCCCACTCAATCAGCAACTAATCCCTTCTGTGGGTCATTGAGTGCTACTGTTAAAAAAAATGATGGTTTTATTTATTTGTTTTATTGTACTGTTTGGACATGCCTGGTATAGACAATAAAAACAGGTCTAAACTATGGCCCTCCAGCTGTTGTGAAACTACACGTCCCATTATGCCTTGCCACAGTTTTGCTATTCGGGAATGCTAAAACTGACAGGGCATGCTGGGATGTGTAGTTTCACAACAGCTGCAGGGCAACAGTTTTTACATGCCTGGCCTATACTGTAACTCTCATTATATGGCATTATGGACACTCAGTGGCTTTGTTAAATAGACTATAATTATGTGCTATTTTTCCCATAGGCTACAAAATCCCAGTTATTGAGAATCTTGGGGCCACATTGGACCAGTTTGATACAATTGATTTCTCGGACAATGAAATAAGGAAGTTGGATGGTTTTCCTCTCCTGAAAAGACTTAAAACCTTATTATTAAACAATAACAGGATATGGTAGGTAAAGGCTAATGTATTTGGTCTGTTTCTATGTTTAGTCCTTGATTTGTACAGTTTTTTTTTTTTGTTTGTTTGATCTTCTGTGTAGATGGTAAATCAGCTGTAGCTGGTCGTATAGAGATCTGTGATCAGATTTTTTTTTTTTTTTTTTTTTTTTTTTGCTGCTACAGGCATTTTACCCAGTAGAAAGACTGCCCAATACAACAGTGATTCATTAAATTGGGCTTTCTGAAAGATATCTTTCACTTTATCTTCTAGCGTGTATGGTGCATATATATGTAAGTGATATACTATAGCCGGGCAAATATAAGGGTCCTTCCAATCTTTTTGGATGGACTATAACGTGTCCCTGCTGTTGGAGAAATAGCATTAAAAGCCTGCAGGAGTAATCTTTGAATGTCTTTGTAGTGTGATGCAGAAATAGCCGTCACAGCCTATGCTCTTTCTGATATTGGCTTGTTTTCTATACTATCTGTCTACATGAGGGATGGCCCTTACTTAATGCACTAGCCAGCATCCTACCTGGTTTCTTGCCACACAGGCAGAAGTGATTACAACCTTTATAGTAGGGCAACTTCAGCATTCTAAAGTCCAGTACGTTCCAACCTGATCTTCGCTAAGTTATAATCTATGGGGGGTATTCAATCCCCGTCGCTATTTTTGAAGGGAGAGTGACAGGCGCCTATTGAAAGCTGCCTTTCCCGACAGCATTGAGGTGGCAGCTCGTCAGAACTGTCCCGACTTTAAAAACAGTCAGGCCCATTTTGACAAAAACGGCCACGGGTTGTCGAGATAACGGCCGTTTCCGCAGACACACACCCTTTTTTTCCGATCGGCGAACAGGACATTGAATTCCGCCTGCCGATAAACAGGCGAGCGGACCAAAAACAGGCCAGGGTCCAGACAGTTGGGACGGTCCGACAGTCTTGACCCAGGATTGAATTCCCCCTTTTATCCCAGATAGAATATACTTTGGGCATTTACAAGTCTCGAATTTTGCAGAGAACATTTATACTCTGCTGTTATTTTTCCAAGGAGCTCAGCTGTATGCATTTGTCCCGGTAATGACTTAAGTCATGCAATGACTTAAAAACCCAAATGGTCATTGCTTGCACCTGCTTTTACAGGTTACGCCCCAAATAGCAATTCAGTTAGCTTAGTCATGGTTATTGTGACTTAAAATGTGAATATTGCAGTGTTTAACGCTGGCTTCTGCTCTTGTGCAGATATGTGCATCCAAATATCATGACTGTCGCTCTGACATGGGTCCTCAAACTGCGGCCCTCCAGATGTTGTGAAACTACAAATCCCAGCATGCATTGCCACAGTTTTGCTATAAGGGAGTGTAAACTGTGGCAAGGCATGCTGGGATTTGTAGTTTCACAACATCTGGAGGGCCGCAGTTTGAGGACCCATGCTCTATGATATGTGACTGTTAAAGTGCAGCTGGGCTCCTGTTGAGTGAACCTGATGGTATATTTGTGTCTGAGTGACCATAAGGGCATCATGGATGGTGTAATGGTTAGCATTACTGCCTCACAACATTGAGGTCATGGGTTCGATTCCCACCATGGCCCTGTGTGGCGTTTGTATATTCTCCCCGTGATTGCATGGGTTTACTCCAGTTTCCTCCAACAATCCAAAAATATACAGGTAGGCTAATTGGCTTCCAACAAAAATTAACCCTAGAATGTCTGTGTATTTGTGTACATGTGGTAGGGAATATAGATTGTAAGCTCCACTGGGGGACTGATGTGAATGTTCATATATATACTCTGTAAAGCGCTGCGGAATATGTACGCGCGCTATATAAGAGACTGTTAATAAATAATACATGGATATATTAAAATAGATTGTCAGTTTCAGTTTGTGTTCTTGTTTCGCAATCACAACTGTAGTAGAACCTTATCCAGGTCTGACATGGACCTAAGCATTATATAATCTCTTTGAAATGGTATAAACAGTGATTGGGAACCTTTTGAACCCCAGCTATATTTTGAACTACACATTTCAGAATGCCCTGTTACAATTTTAGCATGGGTAAATGCCAATACTGTAGCAGGGCATGCTGGGATGTGTAGTGACAAAGGTTCCCCATCACTCGTGTATAGGAAGCAATAAAATGTGCAGATATCGGCCTGCTCAGCTCACAACTTTCTTTGTTGCAGGTTCTGCACTATAGTATGGTGTCACTTTCTCATGATGGCTATGTGACAGTCTTCCTTATTGGCTTGTTGTTTTTCGTTCTAGCCGTGTCGGGGAAGGTCTGGAACTGGTTTTGCCTAATTTAACTGAAGTTATCCTCACAAACAATAATATTATGGAACTGGTAAGATACTGTACTTTTATTTTTATTTCTTTGTTTTAATGTTGCTGCTTCTGTGAATTTTTAGAAGCATAGAATTTTGATGAACCACTTGGCCCATTTTGCCTTCCCCTTTTTAAGCCTTATGGCAACCTCAACTCTATTTGATCCTTATTTCTGTGTACGGTATCCATAGGTCTATCCCAAGCATGTTTAAATTGCCCTACTGTAAAATCCTCTACCACCTCTGACTGGAGTCTGTTCCACTTGTCAACTACCCTTTCTGGGAATACATTTTAACAACTGTGTTTTATATTTTCAGGGCGATCTGGATAATCTATCAACACTTAAAAATCTTACCTATCTCTGGTAAGTAAAATACACTAGAAACCTCTTGTATTGTATGATATGAGAACACAAGACTTGTTACGAACTATCTGGTGATTCCTAGTCAGGGAACTTTGGAGTAGTGGAAAATGCAATTAGATGACCTCAATCTCACGGTTTGCTGACATTAACTCTGCACCCCTATAAGTGATGATGGCAATCTGGTGCACTTTTTGATCAACGCAAATGTAGACTTTTCTTGAAACATGCATGTGATAATATCCTGAAGCTGATGTTAGCAGTGTCTGTCTAAATCCTCTCCAATACATGCTTTTATGTATGCAAGGTAGAAGTTGTAGGTAGGTTTCTGCACAAGTCAATAAATGTTTTCTGCTGACCAGTAATAACGTAACACAATGATAGATGTATTTTGCAGGTTTTAGAAACATATAGCTGATTGGTGGTGCGCCATTAGAAATGATAAAACCACATTTAAAATTGAAATTCTTGCTTATATTTCTTGTCATCTATTTTCACTTATCTCTTATTTTTCAGTTTATTGAGAAACCCAGTCATTAACAAGCGACATTACAGGCTGTATGTGGCTTACAAGATACCACAGGTCCGAGTGCTTGACTTCCAGAAGGTCCGACAGGCAGTAAGTAACGCGAGATACAGATGGAGCACCTCTCATTGTTGCCCGCCAGAACGTCCCCTCTGGTGAGCGCCGGGGGGGAGGGACTCCATTAAACTCTCTGTGGCTGGGCAGGAGGTCCCTGCCTGTCTCCGCTTCAGGGAGGTGGGCAGGATTGGGGGGGATGCATTAGTTTAGCCAGCCCCTGCAAAGATGGAGCACGCTCCATCTGTAGGTCTGTCTGATGTGCATGAAGTGAAGTAGTGTTTGGTAATTGGCGAGTATAAGGCTTGTGCATATCATTGGGTGATTGACCCTTGCCTTGCATATACTTCAGGATACTCTAGTATGTGAATTGGGGGTGTTGTGCGTTACATTTTTGCACACACAGCCAAATGGCTCTAGGCAGCTCACTCTTGAATTCCACGTCTCTTCTGTTCTTGCATGGCTGCTCAGACTGGATGTTTTATGGAACCTGACGTAGTTATTTGGTATAAAGAAGTTTTGGCACTGCCTCGGTGATGGTTTCGGTATAATCTTCATGTGGTCCTCCTGTCAGGCCTGCACATTTGTCATTTTTATGCAATTTATAAGACTGCTGAGCAGTTCATCCCCAGTGTTCCATTTTGCTCTTGCTGATTCTTAATTAACTCTATGTATGGTATCGCTTCAGGAGCGAGAGGAAGCAGCGAGTATGTTCAAGGGCAAACGGGGTGCACAGCTTGCAAAGGATATTGCCAAGAGATCAAAAACGTAAGATACGAATTTCTACTTTGAAAGCAAAAGTTTTCTTCACAAGCACCTTTCACGTGAAGCGGACACATAGTTTATTCCAGGAATGTAGATCATGCCATATTACTCTGGTAACAATGGCTTACATCTCCATCTTTGGGTCCTCCATTGAGTAAATGGAGGAAAGAGTTCATCAATACTGCTGTCACTTAAATTTTTTTAAGGTATGTAACCAAGTTCTATGCAGACAAACTAATTTTGGGCTGCCCCAAAACTCTCCATAACAAGGTGCTTCTGAAGATGCTTTCTTTATGTATCAGTTGTTAACAAAGATAAGATACTACACTGGTTTTTATATCTTTCATTGTGAAAGATGAGCGAAGCGGATACAGTGTGTGAGTGCTACGTGTTGTACCTGATACATTATCCCTTCTTTCTAGGTTCACACCTGGTGCCGGCTTACCTACAGAAAAGAAGAAGGCTGGCCTCTCTCCTGCTGATGTTGAGGCTATCAAGGTACACTTCTCAGATGCATAGTCTGAATCCATTAAGTGATCTGGGTGGTTGATTACGTAAAATCCCTTGTTATTGGTTCATTTTAATTGCATGTCTCATTCACATTAAAAGTATGGAGGCTATAGACTTCCATTGCATTTGGCCCATCTAGCCTGCCATACCTTTGCAATATGTATCAGAACTGAAGCATGCAGTATTGTAGTGATCACTATGTGTTGTGTGATACGTGTGCCTTTTGCAGAATGCTATTGCCAATGCTACTACCCTGGCAGAAGTAGAGCGGCTCAAAGGCCTGCTGCAGTCTGGTATGATTCCTGGGAAAGAACAGCCTCCTGGTAAGACTTTTTCTTTTATTTTAAATCTATATATCTGCTATCAAACCTGTATAAAATCCCAAACAGAAGTGAGTGGTGAAGGATAGCACTTCACTGGTACTTTAGCATTTGGCTATGGGTAGTTGAATCTCCAGTGTCACAGACCTTCACTGTATTCACTAATACACCTTTCTCACCAGAAGCAAATTCCCGGGTCAAAGATTTTCAACCCGGGAATTTTTTGAAAAAACTGCTTTTTTTTTTTTTCTGTGGTGTGAAAGGGTCAGCAAGGGTCTTAAATTCAGGCACACGGCCCTGGTCAAGAGCAGGGTCGGAGTACTGGGATTTAAGACCCATGTTGACCCTTTCACACCACAGGGGAAAAAAAAACACAACAGGTTTTCCGGCAAATTCCCGGGTTGAAAAGCTTTAACCTGGGAATTTGCTTCTGGTGTGAATTGGGATCAGGCTGCACCCGGCAAAATGACTTGACACTAAAAAATGTCAGGTATTTGCTGGATGGCATGTGTAAAAGTGTGCCGCCTCTAATCTTTAACAATATCCACAACCAGATAAGGTTCAGTTGGAGAGATCATGGGCACTGACCTCATGGAATCCTATCACAGTACTCAGGTGAAAAAGGGTAAATGGGGCCTGGCTGCTAAATCCTGATATTTATCTTGGCAGCTTGTTTAATTGTGGAGGCTATATCATCATAAGAGGGCTCTGAGTGGTGGTTCTAACATACATTGGGATCTGGACTGCACAAATTCCACATGGAAATTGTGCCCCTATGTAACTAATGTATGTTGTGCAATTAATAATTCCTTGTATTTGCTTGCAATGCTGCCTCATTACTTTGTGTGACCTGGCTACTCACAATGACTGGGAGGAACATGTATGAACTTGACATTGCTATGGTTCAGTATAACTGATTTCTGCATAATAGTCCTGTATATGGATATGGTGGCAGGCGTGTGTAATCTTAAGAGGATTGCAAACTTTGTCTGCAAAAATATGTTTTCTAAACACCCAACTAACAGACTACAAAAGGCATCAGTCATGTTCATAAATACATAGCGGCATGTGTACTGGCTTCAGTATGTTGCAGGTGCTGGATGCCGCCTCAAAGCAGCAGGCCATGCCATGCCTTGTAAAAGATTGCTTCCTTAAAAATGTCTGAGTCCAGCAGTCATTCCGCACCTCCGGCAAACTTGTACGCTATTTGTTACTTGCGTGTTGGTCACTCCCTGGCATTCCTATACATCTTCCTTTTTGCCTTAAGGCCCCCATACACTAATCTGAGGTATTGCATGTGATACCTGTGCAACGTGATCCCCAGCAACTGCTGCCGGGTCCGACAAATCTTATGTAAGGCACTTGCATTAAATGGATCCGATCTGATGCCCTAGGGACCGCAGAACAGAATCGGCGGTAAGCCGCATGTGATTTAGGCACAGATTGCTCGTACCGATCTGTCGGAATCGGGTAAAAAGTGCGCAAATCGTATGGCCAGCTTTTAGTTTTGTGTGTGTTCCTTCCTACATTGAATAAATAAGCTTTATTTCCCAACTAAGGGCCAAACGCTTTCTTGAACTATTACCGTTTTCATGATAATTAATAGATAAAACCTGTAATAATTTAGTATATATTGCATTAAATGCTTCTGTTCACAATCCACAGGAACGGAAGTGTTCATTTCAGAGGAAGCAGAAGAGGAGATGGAGGAAGACATTGTTGTAAATGGGTCTTGAGTGTTTGGGTTTTTAATGTTGATTTACAAAACTTTGTTTTACTGTAAATGTTTTTCTGTAAATTTAATTCCAATAAACCTTTTTCTGTATTTCTGACTTCATAATGGAATAAGATGGTGTATGCAGTGATCGGGATACAGTCATTTGGTCTACAGCAGTGGTAGCCAACTACGGTCCTCGAGAGCTACCAACAGTTCACATTTTCAACCAAGCTGTTGCACACGTGCACTCATTACTAGCTGAAACATTTTCAAAGATCCACAGGTGGAGCTAATTACTTCACTTGTGATTTTGTGAGGAGATCTGGAAGACATTAACTGTTGGTAGCTCTCGAGGACTGGAGTTGGCTACCCCAGGTCTACAGTAAACTAGGTAGACACCCAGTTGCTGTAGACCCAATGATCCCAACCCCAGTGATTGCGCTCAGTGAAAACAATGTGTGGGTTCTGGGTGCCCCTCACTTTATAAAGTTGGGGTCCTACTCTACTACTACAACTAATCTTTTCGTTCCAGATTATGCTTTTGAGCTCCCCTTACTACTGTCACTACAACACCCCTTAGGTGGGCAGAAGAAAGTGAGAAACGAAGGTATTGGGTAATGACCGTGAGAAAGGGGTGGTTAGGGAGGGAGAGGGCTTCATGGAAAAATAGGGAAAGAGGTACGAGAGGGTTTTCAGTTAAAGGGGGAGAAACAAGAGGGAGGGGAGTGAGCTGGAGTAAGAGAATGTCTGGGAGGAAGAAAGACAGCAGCACAAAAAAGGAGGACCGACTTGGTGCCAGGGAAAGAGCAAGATTGAAAGTGTGTCGGAGAATTTTTTTTTGAGAATGTTTGATGGAGACAGCTAGCGAGAGCAGCATCGTGAAACAGCAAGAGTGTGTCAGGAGAAGAGAAAGATTAGGGGCAGAGAAAGAGGTGAAAGATGAGGCGGCGGGGACAAGGAAGAGAGATCAGGTGAACAGACAGTAGGGGAGAGAGTGGGTGACAGATATGGGAGTGGCTGAGAGCAGAGGGGAATTGAGAGGAGAGCGAAAAGGTGAAGGGGAGAAAGCAAAAGAGGAAAGGGATGGGGGAATGAGAGGTTGAGGCGAAAGGAGGTCTGGGGGGGGGGGGGGGGGGTGTGTAGAGCAAGTCTTGTTCGCACCAGCGGGTCTCTCGACTTTCCTTGGCCCCCGGCTGCTTGACATCTCTAAGACTGGCTGCCGCAGAGCTTGTCTGTGGGGACCCGCTCAGTTTGTAAAAAGTAAGTATTGTTGACATAACACTGACATAGGGACTGATGTGACATAACACTAAATGTCACATAACTGGTGACACTGAAGTGAACATTTCTCATCATCTGGGTACCCCCTGTAGGTGTACCAAACACCAATTATGCCCACAATATCCATACCCCCTCCACCTATAGATTTGTTTCGCAACCCACCGCCATCCAAACAATTATCAGTTTGAATCATAATTTATTTTTTAATCCTACTTTCATTTCTTGATTGTACTTCTATGTACACATTTGTTTCACGATTTATTGAGTAAATTGTACGCTATAACATGACAAATCTTCATCTCAGTCTTATTCTTCAACTTCTTACACTCATAACATTCAAACAAATGCATGCAGCGCTCATGCCCATCGACCAAACATTATCGATGAACCAAAAGAGTCTGGGAAATCCTTAAGGCAGAGCAGTGCCTGATATCCAACTAACAGGGTGAGTGCAGTGTACCCACTTTGTATTGATCAATGGGTGCATTGGCCAGGACAACGATTTCTCAGTGCAACTGGAGGGACGGATATGGGGAACAAAGTAGAAATGGTACATTAGGTACAGTTTTTATTTGCCGGTACAGACTGTTAAATAAACGGCAAATTATTTTTTGTGTGTGTTGTACTGTTTTTGTGTGTGTTGTAATGTATGTGGTTTTGTGTGTTATATTGTATGTATCTGTCCAATGCGTAAGTGTGTGAGGTGTGCTATGTATATACAGTATGTGTGTGTTGTGTCTTTGTGTATCTGTGCAAAGTTTAAATGTGTGTTTTGTGTGTTGTACTGTTTTTTGGGTGTGTGTGGTGAATGTGGGTGTGTGTTGTGCTGTTAGAGGTATGTTATGTGTGTGTATCTTTGCAATGTTTAAGTGTGTGTTCTGTGTATTGTACTGTTTTTGGGTGTGTGTTGTAGTGAATGTTGGTGTGTGTTGTACTGTGAGTTGTGTGTGTGTGTTGTGTTGTGTATATCTGCTGAATGTGTAAGTTTGTGAGGTGCGCTACATATATGTGTGTGTGTGTATCCTGGCAATGTTTAAGTGTGTGTGTTCTTAGTGGCGTAGCTTGGTTTGGGGTGACCCCTCGCCGTTAATGGGAGGGCGCTCCCCCCATATCCCCATCGCCGCAGGCTTACCTGCGTCCCGGCTCCCCTCCTGGCTTCAATTAATAAGTCTATGCAGACGGACCACGATAAAATGGTCGCCCCCATACCGCAAACAGTTTCAGAGAACTGTCTGCTTTATTTGGCGGCCATTTTATCATGGTCCGTCTCCATAGAATTGATTGAAGTCAGGAGTTGTGTGTTTGTTGTACTGTTTTTGGGTGTGTGTTGTAGTGTGTATGGATTTGTATTGTACTGCATGCGGTGTGTTTCCAGCGATTTCAGCCCCTATCTCCCCCGTGTGTACACAGCTTAAGTGTGTGAGGTGCTCTACGTATAAATGTGTGCGTATGTGGTGTACTGTGCGTGTACAGTGTGTACGTGTGTGTGTTATGTGTGGCTATGTATATCCTCAATTATTTCCTAATTGTTTAATGCCTTCACCATAATGTTAGAATGTGTCTGTCATACTCCATGACAGCAATGAAATCAGGTGTGGAGTTGTTCCTTTGTCCAGGGCAGTAACAGGTTATCCATCGTCGGGACATCAGTGGAGAGAGTAGACAGTTTCAGGTACCTAGGTGTCTACACCATGCAGACCTAACTTGGTCCTGCCAGGTTAACTCTCTGGTGAAAAAGGCCTGGCAGCATCTTTATCATCTTAGATGACTGAAGGACTTTAGAATATCCTCAAGAGTACTAAAGAATGTCTATTCCTGCACCATCGAGAGTATCCTGACAGAAAATATCACAGCCTGGTTTGGAAACGGCACCAAGAAGGAAAGGCAAGCTCTCCAGAGGGTTGTGCGATCGGCAGAGGGTACCATCCGTTTTGAGCTCCCAGACCTGGACACTGTATACAGCAAGCAATGCTGGACCGAAGCCAGGAAGATAATGAAGGACCTCAGCCATCCCAACAATGGCCTATTCTCTCTGTTGTGGTCAGGGAAACTCTACAGCCCACTGAAGGCTAATGAGAAGGAGCTTCTTTTAGCAGGTCATTAGAGCCCTTAACCAGACCTCCTACTACCGGGGCCTTCCTTCCCGACACATTCCCTCTACACTCTTCATCAGCCAATCTACTTTATCGTAATGTAGGACAGTTGTATAAAAGAAGCATCTTTTTTTAAATTCAATACTTTTTATTAACATTTTGCTTTTCTTTTACATACATACATACATACATACAATGAGACATACATTTAACAAGGAAGACAAAAAAAGGCAAAAGAAATCAAGATCATTCAAGAACAAAAACAAGTCCCTGTGGTCTCACATCTACCAAGCAGTCAACATTCCAGCTGTGATATGTTAACTGTTAAATCAATTGTTATGTTGGATTATTTCAATAGACAACATGCATTTTGTACAAGACATGGTTGTAGCTACCCATATAATAAAGGTGTTCCATCTAACTTGTGGTCAAATTTTACATTCTTTCATGCAAGTAACCCTTTGTCCCACCATACTTGGGGAAACATGCAAGCACTTCATTAGGCGATCTGTATCTGCGCAGCAGGTGTATACAATAACCTGGTTACATTACTTTATGCGATTGTGTCTGACAGATCACATCTGCTGCATGGCTAGGGGGAAGTTAGTAGGCCTTGACCCAGCTATGGTCTGGCACAACGAAGGGAGGATAGCCATCTATATCCCATATCCTCAAGTATTTGGGATCGGAGTGTCTGGCCACATACACAAACCTCTCATGACACATAGTCTCATTGGTGAGTCACCCATGCCTCATAAAATGGTCCGCTAGGTGCCAGCCATGCCCAGGCTATGCAGACCTTGGCCAACATGCACAGGATGTTTATGTAGCCCATGGCGTCTTTATCGAGTGTGTCCCCCCCCAGCGGTGGCCAGTAGGCACGTCACAGGTGTAAGTGCGTCCAGAGGAACTCCAGTGGATGCTATAGTGTGAATGATCTGTTACCAAAAGGTCCAGATTAGATGCCAATAATTGGCCTCCGAGTGGGCACATTTGGGACACCTGTAGTCGGCCCTCCCCGCCCATCCTGAAGAGACTGGTCGGGTGAGGTATACCCTATGTAAGATGCAGTTGGATTTGCTGAAACCATGCACAGGAGGTCGCTACGCGTGGGCTAGCCAAGGCAAGCGCCCAGGTTTCAGAGGACAATGGGCCCAGGTCTTCCTCCCAGCGCGCCCTGAGGTTGGGGAGTGTATTGTTGTGGGTTAGAGTGAGTATTGAGGAGTATATGTTAGATATTAGTCGCGAGTCTCCCAGGGATTGCAGTAGGGACTTAACAGGGGACACCTGTAGGTTGGGTTGGCCCTGGGGGAATTGGGCGCCGCAATTGTAGGTACCTGAAGAAATATGCGTTGGGTATTGCGTTGGCTACTTGTAGTTGTTGAAAGGAGTTAAATACACAGTTAGTATATAGTTGTCCTATGGAGGTTACCTCGTATCGTCCCCAGACTTTCCTGAGTTGTTTTCCATTCAGCTCTTTAAATCCCTGTGTGTCATCTAGTGGAGTGTCCGGGTCCCACACAGTAGCGCGCATGATGTAATTTGCTCTTTTCCAGACCAGGATGGCCTGTTTAGCCAGGGGCAGCCTGCCAAGTGCAACATTGCCCGAAAGAAGGAGTTGAAGGGGCTTAAGTCCCGGAACCATGGTGGAGACCATCTGCACGGGGAGGGCCCCCTCTGTTGTCTCCCCCACCCATGAATGTATGTGGGAAAGTTGTGCTTCAAGGTAGTAAAAGCGGAAGTTCGGCACCGCCATGCCCCCCATGTGTTTTGTGCGAGTTAATGTGTTGAGGCTGACCCTAACCCTCTTTGAGGACCATATGATGGAGAATAAAATTCCATCTATTTTCTTAAAGACATATTGAGGAATGTAGATTGGGGAGTGCTGTAGGGCATATAGGACCTTAGGCTGTGCGACCATTTTGATGAGACCAATTCTGTCTGTCACCGTGAGGGACAATTTTCCCCACACCGCTATTCTGGACTGCAAATACTCTATCTGGGGCTGAATGTTATGTGCTATGTAGTTGGAGGGGTTATTAGATATCCAAATCCCCAAGTATTTGAATTTATCAACCCATTTAAGCGGAAGAGGGATGGGTGTGTCAACCGGGCATGGGCCAGTATGGGGCATGATGCACAATTTGTCCCAGTTTATCAGTAAACCGGAGTAGTTACCGAATGTGTTAATGTTATCCAGAACAATGGGCATAGTGTTTACATAGTCAGAGACAAACAAGAGTATGTCGTCCGCATACAGCGCTATTTTATCCTTCAGGGATCCTGTTACAAATCCCGCAACTGCCTGACTGTGCCTCAGGAGGTATGCCAGAGGCTCCACCGCCAGGGCGAACAGAGCAGGGGAGAGGTGGCAGCCCTGTCTGGTGCCTGTAGATAACGGGAATGAGTGGGATATATATCCGTTGGCTGAGACCCTATCGCTTGGTGAGGAATACAGAATCCGCACCCATTTAATGAACCCTGGACCAATATCGAACTTAGACATGGTTCCCCACAGGAACGTCCCACTCCACCGACTCAAACGCTTTTGCAGCATCTAAGCATACCACAATGGATGTCGGGGCTTCCCAGCGGGGAAGTGGCAGAAGGGTGAATAATCTGCAAAGGTTTAGGAGTGTGGATTTGCCCGGCATGAACCCGGTTTGGTCACCGTGCACAAGTTGGGCAATGACTGAGTTAAGTCTCATGGCCAGGACTTTCGCCAGTACCTTAATATCAGTAGTGAGGAGGGATATGGGTCTATACGACTCAACTCTGCGCGGGTCTTTATCAGGCTTCAGCAACACTATAATGAGTGCTTCCGACATAGAGCGTGGGAGAGAGCCAGACTCAAATATCCCGTTAAAGGTTTCAAGTAATCGGGGTGCGTAGAAGGTAATGTGTTTTTTATATCTCTCCAGGGGAATGCCATCCAAACCCAGGGCCTTGTTGCTTGGGAATGACTTGATCGCTGCTTCTATTTCATCCACCCTAAGGGGGGAGTCAAGGATGTCACTCGCCTCGGCTGTCAATGGGGGCTAAGTATTCCTCAATTTCTCAATTTGTGTGTTGTAGTTTGGTGCTGTAGAGTTGCTCATAGTATATCTGGAATTGTTGCACTATATCTGGAGTGTTGTCATATTTAGTTCCACTATTGTCTATCAGTTCGGATATAGTGTTGTTAAGGCTATCAGCCCTAGCTAACCTTGCCTTAAAGCTGCCAGGCCTGTCCCCCGTGAGGTACTGGTTATTTTTATTAAAAAGGAGTGTATAGTGCAGGTTTTATCTTTAAGGCAATTAGTCCATTCTTTCTGGGCCCCCAGCCAAGCCTCTCTGGATGCATCAAGGCCATCCTCCAAATAGGCAAGTTCGAGTGAGCGGCAGGAGGCTTCTAAAGTCCTTTCCTATTGTTTGTATGATTTTTTAAGTGTGGATATGGATTGTATCATGGTGCCCCTTAAGAAGGATTTAAATGCATCCCACACTACAGAGGGCGGGGCCGAGCCCATGTTAGATCTAAAGAATTCCTGCCAGGTGTCCTCCAGGTCCCGTCCCTTACCCAGTCTGGTAAGCCAAAAAGGGTTTAGCTACCAGTGAATCTGTCCCCTCAGGCCCAGCGTGAGCGACAAGGGGGAGTGATCCATGATACCCCTGGTCTCGTACTGTGTTAGTCTGATTCTGGGGAGCAGATCAGGTGTAAGCAGGACCATGTCTATCCTGGAGAAGGCAGTGTGTGTCGCTGAGAAGCAAGAGAACTGACTTATGTCGGGGTGTTTATGACGCCAAGCATCGCACACGCCCATGCCCTCCACCAATGCCCGGAACTGTCCGTTACCCCGTCTATGAGTGTCCCCAGCGATCGTGCGTCTATCCAGTGTATGGTCCATGACGTTATTAAAGTCTCCCAGAATAATAGTGGGGGTATCGGGATAGGCTGCCATCATGTCCGCGGCCTTTAGCACGTCGTGTGAGTAGGGGGGCGGGATGTACACCGCCATCAGCAGTATCGATAAGGAGTGTATTCTACATTTCAGGAAAACCGATCTACCCAGTGGGTCTATCTGCACCTGTTCTACCTGAAATGTGACTGTCTTGCGTATAAGTATGGACACTCCCCTTGATGCAGAGGTATGAGTAGAGTGGTAAGCCCACCCCACCCACGGTTTTTTGAGGGCAAGTACCTTAGCACCTTCCAGGTGTGTTTCCTGTAAACATACTACATCTGGGTCGTATAGTTTGAGCTGCCGTAACACTAGTGCTCGCTTAATCCGATCATTGGGGCCCCTAACGTTCCAGGTAAGGAGTTTGACATTGTTTGAGGCCATCATCTATTGTATGGTGGGGCATATACATAGGACCACAAGAGTGCAATCAAGTCAACATAACAGTATCGATAGAGCAGGTAACATGCATGTACATCATTTTCAACAGTATCAGAGCAATTGGCTGTAATGAGCCACAAAACTAACACTAAACATTTATAAAAACCCATACCCCCCTCCCTGTATACTTTCTTAACTAAGTACATCTCTTCCCTATAACCGGAAAAAAACGAAAGAGAAACTAACCCTAGTGGTTAATAACTATTTGAGGCAAAAGATTGAATGGCTCCTGTGCATGTGCACTAGACCAAGCCATCCATCCCTTTTCTTTGCACCCAACGAGGGTCTGATGTGTAGTACATTTATTAGTGTAAACCCTTACTATATCCATTATACTATCTGAATATTAAGTGCAGTTGTTAGGCGTCGTGGGTGTTGAGAGTATGTCCTAAGGTCCCATATTCGTGACCAACCAGGACCGGCCCCTCTCATACAGGGGCCAATTGAAGGGAGTAGCCCGCCAGCTATGTTGAGTTAACAGTATGGTGGTGTGCGCCCACCCCACAGGAATTATCATCGTCACAAGATTATACCCGCATATCCCCTATACCCATTAGCAGATATATTTTAACAGGCATGCCCCCCCTAGCATTAGACCTGGTGCATCCTATATTACAGCAGGGATTAAATCAGGCGAGCCAAGTAGGCTGCAGTGGCAGAAGCCACGTAGATCTATAGATCTATCGAGGGATCAACCGAGAGGGATCTATAGATCTATCGAGGGATCTATAGATCCATTGAGGGAGATCAATTGAGAGATCCATGGAGCTGGATCTATAGATCCCTCGACGGATCTATAGATCCTTCGAGGGATCCATCGAGAGGGGTCTATACATCCTTCGAGGGATCTATAGATCTATCAAGGGATTGATAGATCCATCGAGGGATCCACAGATAAGGATTGATAGATACTTTGAGGGATCCACCGAGAGGGATCAAGAGATCCCTCGAGGGGTCCACTGAGAGGGATAGGTTGATCCACCGAGAGGGATCTATAGATCCCTCGAGGGATCTGCTGAGAGGGATCTATAGATCTATCGAGGGATCTATCAAGGGATCCACGAGAGGGATCTATAGATACATTGAGGGAGATCGATTGAGAGATCCATGGAGCTGGATCTATAGATCCGTCGAGGGATCCACCCAGAGGGATCTATAGATCCTTCGAGGGATCCATCGAGAGGGGTCTATACATCCATCGAGGGATCTATAGATCTATCAAGGGATTGATAGATCCATCGAGGGATCCACAGATAAGGATTGATAGATACTTTGAGGGATCCACCGAGAGGGATCAATAGATCCCTCGAGGGGTCCGCTGAGAGGGATAGGTTGATCCACCGAGAGGGATCTATAGATCCCTCGAGGGATCTGCCGAGAGGGATCTATAGATCTATCGAGGGATCTATCAAGGGATCCACAAGAGGGATCTATAGATCTATCGAGGGGTCCACCAAGAGGGGGATCTATAGATCTATTGAGGGATCCACCAAGAGGGGATCTATAGATCCACCGAGGGGAATCTATAGATCCATCGAGGGATCCACCGAGGGGAATCTATAGATCCATCGAGGGATCCACCAAGAGGGGGATCTATTGATCCATCGAGGGATCCACCAAGAGGGGGATCCATCGAGGGATCCACCGAGGGGGATCTATAGATCCATCGAGGGATCCACCGAGGGGATCTATAGATCCATCGAGGGATCCACCGAGGGGGATCTATAGATCCATCGAGGGATCCACCGAGGGGGATCTATAGATCCATCGAGGGATCCACCGAGGGGGATCTATAGATCCATCGAGGGATCCACCGAGGGGGATCTATAGATCCATCGAGGGATCCACCGAGGGGGATCTATAGAACCATCGAGGGATCCACCGAGGGGAGCTATAGAACCATCGAGGGATGCTATAGATCCATCAAGGGATCCACCGAGGGGGATCTATAGATCCACCGAGGGGGATCTATAGATCCACCGAGGGATCCACCGAGGGGGATGTATAGATCTATCGAGGGATTCCCCGAGGGGGATCTATAGATCCCTCTATAGATCTATCGAGGGATCCACCAAGAGGGATCTATAGATCCATAGAGGGATCCACCGGGAGGGATCTATAGATCCACCGAGAGGGCTCTATAGATCCCCCGAGGGGGATCTATAGATCCCCCGAGGGGGATCTATTGATCCCCCAAGGGATCCACCGGGGGATCTATAGATCCACCGGGGATCTATAGATCCACCGAGGGATCCACCGCGGGGATCTATATATCCACCGAGGGATCCACCGAGGGAGATGTATAGATCTATCGAGGGATCCACCGAGGGGGATCTATAGATCTATCGAGGGATCCTCCGTGGGGGATCTATAGATCTATTGAGGGATCCTCCGAGGGGGATCTATAGATCCCTCGATAGATCTAAAGATCTATCGAGGGATCTATAGATCCATCGGGGATCTATCGAGGGATCTATAGATCCATCGGGGGATCCACGAGAGGGATATATAGATCCATCGAGGGATCCGCCGAGAGGGATCTATAGATCCATCGTGGGATCTGCCGAGAGGGATCTATAGATCCATCGTGGGATTTGCCGAGAGGGATCTATAGATCCATCGTGGGATCTGCCGAGAGGGATCTATAGATCCATCGTGGGATCTGCCGAGAGGGATCTATAGATCCATCGTAGGATCTGCCGAGAGGGATCTATAGATCCATCGTGGGATCTGTCGAGAGGGATCTATAGATCCATCGTGGGATCTGTCGAGAGGGATCTATAGATCCATCGTGGGATCTGCCGAGAGGGGGATCTATAGATCCATCGAGGGATCCGCCGAGGGGGATCTATAGATCCATCGAGGGATCCGCCGAGGGGGATCTATAGATCTATCGAGGGATCCACCGAGGGGGATCTATAGTTCCACCGAGAGGGATGTATAGATCTATCGAGGGATCCTCCGAGGGGGATCTATAGATCTATCGAGGGATCCTCCGAGGGGATCTATAGATCCTCTATAGATCCCTCGATAGATCTATAGATCTATCAAGGGATCTATAGATCCATCGGGGGATCCACCGAGAGGGATCTATAGATCCATCGAGGGATCCACCGAGAGGGATCTATAGATCCATCGTGGGATCTGCCGAGAGGGATCAATAGTTCCATCGTGGGATCTGCCGAGAGGGATCTATAGATCCATCGTGGGGTTTGCCGAGAGGGATCTATAGATCCATCGTGGGATCTGCCGAGAGGGATCTATAGATCTATCGAGAGATCCACCAAGAGGGATCTATATATCCAACAAGGGATCCCTCGAGAGGGATCTATAGATCCTCGATAGATCTATAGATCCCTCGATAGATCCCTCGATAGATCTATAGATCCATCGAGGGATCCACCGAGGGTGATCTATAGATCCATCGAGGGATCCACCGAGGGGATCTATAAATCCATCGAGGGATCCACCGAGGGGGATCTATAGATCCATCGAGGGATCCACCAAGGGGGATCTATAGATCCATTGAGGGATCCACCGGGGGGGATCAAGGGATCCACCGAGGGGGATCTATAGATCCACCGAGGGGGATCTATAGATCTATCGAGGGATCCCCTGAGGGGGATCTATAGATCCTCGATAGATCTATGGATCCCTAGATAGATCTATAGATCCCTCGATAGATCTACCGAGGGAACTATAGATCCATCGAGGGATCCACCGAGAGAGATATATAGATCCATCGAGGGATCTATAGATCCATCGAGGGATCCACCGGGAGGGATCTATAGATCCATCGAGGGATCCACGGAGAGGGATCTATAGATCCATCGAGGGATCCACTGAGAGGGATCTATAGATCCTTCGAGGGATCCACCAAGAGGGATCTATAGATCCATCGAGGGATCCACCGAGAGGGATCTATAGTTCTAACAAGGGATCTATAGATCCAACGAGGGATCCCTCGAAAGGGATCTATAGATTCATCGAGGGATCCACCGAGGGGATCTATAGATCCATCGAGGGATCCACCGAGGGGATCTATAGATCCATTGAGGGATCCACCGAGGGGGATCTATAGATCCATCGAGGGATCCACCGAGGGGGATCTATAGATCCATCGAGGGATCCACCGAGGGGGATCTATAGATCCATTGAGGGATCCACCAAAGGGGGATCTATAGATCCATCGAGGGATCAACCGAGGGGGATCTATAGATCTATTGAGGGATCCTCCGAGAGGGATCTATAGATCCTCTATAGATCCCTCGATAGATCTATAGATCTATCGAGGGATCTATAGATCCATCGGGGGATCCACTGAGAGGGATCTATAGATCCATCGAGGGATCTATAGATCCATCGAGGGATCCACCGAGAGGGATCTATAGATCCATCGAGGGATCCACCGAGAGGGATCTATAGATCCATCGAGGGATCCACCGAGAGGGATCTATAGATCCATCGAGGGATCCACCGAGAGGGATCTATAGATCCATTGTGGGATCCACCGAGAGGGATCTATAGATCCATCGTGGGATCCACCGAGAGGGATCTATAGATCCATCAAGGGATCCACCGAGAGGGATCTATAGATCCATCGAGGGATCCACCGAGGGGATCTATAGATCCCCGAGGGGGATCTATAGATCCATCGAGGGATCCACCGAGGGGGATCTATAGATCCATCGAGGGATCCACCGAGGGGATCTATAGATCCACCGAGGGGGATGTATAGATCTATCGAGGGATCCCCTGAGGGGGATCTATAGATCCTCGATAGATCTATGGATCCCTAGATAGATCTATAGATCCCTCGATAGATCTATCAAGGGATCTATAGATCCATCGGGGGATCCACCGAGAGGGATCTATAGATCCATCGTGGGATCTGTCGAGAGTGATCTATAGATCCATCGTGGGATCTGTCGAGAGGGATCTATAGATCCATCGTGGGATCTGCCGAGAGGGGATCTATAGATCCATCGAGGGATCCGCCGAGGGGGATCTATAGATCCATCGAGGGATCCGCCGAGGGGGATCTATAGATCTATCGAGGGATCCACCGAGGGGGATCTATAGTTCCACCGAGAGGGATGTATAGATCTATCGAGGGATCCTCCGAGGGGGATCTATAGATCTATCGAGGGATCCTCCGAGGGGGATCTATAGATCCTCTATAGATCCCTCGATAGATCTATAGATCTATCAAGGGATCTATAGATCCATCGGGGGATCCACCGAGAGGGATCTATAGATCCATCGAGGGATCCACCGAGAGGGATCTATAGATCCATCGTGGGATCTGCCGAGAGGGATCTATAGTTCCATCGTGGGATCTGCCGAGAGGGATCTATAGATCCATCGTGGGGTTTGCCGAGAGGGATCTATAGATCCATCGTGGGATCTGCCGAGAGGGATCTATAGATCCATCGTGGGATCTGCCGAGAGGGATCTATAGATCCATCGTGGGATCCACCAAGAGGGATCTATATATCCAACCAGGGATCCCTCGAGAGGGATCTATAGATCCTCGATAGATCTATAGATCCCTCGATAGATCCCTCGATAGATCTATAGATCCATCGAGGGATCCACCGAGGGTGATCTATAGATCCATCGAGGGATCCACCGAGGGGGATCTATAGATCCATCGAGGGATCCACCGAGGGGGATCTATAGATCCATTGAGGGATCCACCGGGGGGATCAAGGGATCCACCGAGGGGGATCTATAGATCCACCGAGGGGGATCTATAGATCTATCGAGGGATCCCCTGAGGGGGATCTATAGATCCTCGATAGATCTATGGATCCCTCGATAGATCTATAGATCCCTCGATAGATCTATCGAGGGAACTATAGATCCATCGAGGGATCCACCAAGAGAGATCTATAGATCCATCGAGGGATCCACCGAGAGGGATCTATAGATCCATCGAGGGATCCACCGGGAGGGATCTATAGATCCATCGAGGGATCCACGGAGAGGGATCTATAGATCAATCGAGGGATCCACTGAGAGGGATCTATAGATCCTTTGAGGGATCCACCAAGAGGGATCTATAGATCCATCGAGGGATCCACCGAGAGGGATCTATAGTTCCAACAAGGGATCTATAGATCCAACGAGGGATCCCTCGAAAGGGATCTATAGATCCATCGAGGGATCCACCGAGGGGATCTATAGATCCATCGAGGGGATCTATAGATCCATTGAGGGATCCACCGAGGGGGATCTATAGATCCATCGAGGGATCCACCGAGGGGATCTATAGATCCATTGAGGGATCCACCGAGGGGGATCTATAGATCCATTGAGGGATCCACCAAAGGGGGATCTATAGATCCATCGCGGGATCAACCGAGGGGATCTATAGATCTATTGAGGGATCCTCCTCCCCGGCTCCTCCTGCGGGCAGCGGCTACGGCGCTGCCATGTGTGACACGCCCGCCTGACAGCAGTGCCAGTGACACCGTGACGTGCATGCTGCTGTGGCTGCCTGTCGGACTTGGACGCCGGCCCGGCGGTGAGCTGACTCCTGCCTGTGGTGCCGCGCTGCGCAGCAGTGGCATCAGTTGGTTCAGTATATTTACTGTAAGTTCGGCAGTGGGGTGGGCACAGTTGTGTTGTCTCTTGTTGTCCAGACCAGTCTGTCCAGTCCAGAGTCCGTGGCCAGGCAGGCAGAGAGCCAGGCCAGCAGCACACAGCCGCAGCCTGAGCCCACAAATCTGCAGTGCGGCTGCCTGTGTCCAGGGTCATTATCATTATCTGTCCCACTGTCACCACCAGTCCAGAACTCTAGCGAGAGTCCTGCGAACCCAGAGGCCCAGGTCACCTGCTGGGCGATCTGACGTCACGTCACTGTGCCCTGTCCAGTGGCAAACGCAGGATTTTCAGAAGGGGGTTTCCAGAGGGGCGGAGCAAAGCACGGAGATGGACACTTAGGTGACCCAGTATATACACACACATATATATACATACATACATACACACACATATATATATATATATATATATATATATATATATATACATACAGGGGCGTCAACAGCAGTGTAGACCCCTGGGCATAGCAATGTATTGGGGCCCCTACCGATCCTCCAGCGGTAGGGGTGGGGGAAGCTTTGATGTCCTGCGGGTGGTAGGGGGTATTATATCAACCGCTCAGCATGTAGGGCCTGGATCAGTAATTTCCACTTATTACCCCTTTACTGCACAGATGGTGGGAGATGGGGTGGGAGAAGGGGGCATTGGGCTGAATGAAGGGGCCCTGATACATAACTTCCAGGGTGGTAGAGGATGTTTAATATGCAGAGTAGGGGTGTATAGTGGAGTGGGCTTATTATTCATAATTTTCAGGTGGGAGGACAGCTTGCTTGACTGCAGATATCTCCAGTTCCCAGAAATAGATTTCTTAGATTTTAATAGAATTAAAAACTAGAGAATCCCACCTACCAAATGGTATTGGGGACTAGGGGATCAGAGTTCAGGAGGCAGAGCAATCTGCCAATGAGAATATAAGACTACATACCAGGTGTGTGGAGCTGGGCAGTAACCAGCTGCTGGAAGGCTGATATCTCTGGTTCTGGGAACAGTAGAGACAAGCTACTAGTGTCCATCAAAGGGGGAGAGTCTCAGCTTTTGGAATATACCCTCAGAAAAACTCTCAGTCAGAAAGAACCTGAAATATCTGACTAGGAAGAGCAATAACAGGCTTGGATGGGGACCACTGCTTTGAAGTCAGATATCTCCGGTTCCCAAGGGCCGATTTTTAAAATTCTTGTACCCATGGAAAGAGAGGACCCTCAGCTTTCAGCCTAGATCCCTAGGGGGGTTTCTGGGTACTCAGAACCCCCCCCCTGCGTGCGCTACTGCTGTCCCAGGCCCCCAGCCAATCTCCCTGCTAGTTATTACTTACATTATTACAAAAAACAGTAATAATTGAATGCAGTGACAATAATTTATGATAATAAAGAGTGGACACATAGTCCTACAGATACATCCTGCCCTTTGAGGGTGACCAAACTGCTGATGCGGCCCCCGATGAATTTGAGTTTGACACCCCTGATCTAGATAGAGGTAATAGGATGTCATTTAAGTTCTATACTACTTATGTTTTCTGTTAGGCGCTGCAGAACTCTTGGGGAGCCATATAAATAAACAATATTAATAATAAAGCATCACAGACTTTTTGAGGCCATACATTTTACAATGTTGGGCCAATTAACATATCATCTGGGATATCACAATGTTGCTTCTCCATACTGTTTTAGACTTCCTTTAATGCAACAATAAGAATGCTGAAAGTGTGTGATTTTTAATAAAGATACTATTTACATTGAAATGCTGGAAAAATATATATTCCTACAAAGTCTGAATAACATTTACCTATTCAACTCTGGAATGGACAAAGGTTTTTAAATCGCTACTATCTGCTGTAGGAAATAGATGTACGGTTGCGTCACGGTGAAAGGTAACGGTTAAGTCAAAGCTCACAGTAAAATGAGCCAAGGAAACCTATCAGAAGCCGAACTATCACTCCCCACAACGAGGCTTGAAACGCAGACGAGCTGTAATGTGACGTCGCCGTAGGACACGTCACCCCCTCGGCTGTCACTAGCTGGCGCCGAGTAAACAGCAGCAGAGCCGGTGGAAGTAGATTTGGCACCGTCACGGTCAGCATGGAGCTCGGGGACCGGGAGGTTCCAGCGAACAACGACGTGGTGGAGCTAGACTGGTCCTCTTTCCTGCAGGAGACAGGTGGGGAATACGTGCGTCACAGTGTATTATTAACGCTGTTATACGTATAGGCACTGTGTATAGCATATATATTGTAAGCTCATAATTATAATGAGCTGGTAGGTAGTACAGTGGTTAGCACTGCAGCTTACTAGCACCATTTCAGGGGTATGGGTGAAAACCGGACCAACACAAAACCGCTGGACCGGACATCAAACTGCATTTAGTAGCTTGTAGCCTCCGGTCCGGGGGGTGTCCTGTCCGGGGGTGTCCTGTCCGGGGGGCTGCCTGTCACATCTGTCACCAGGTAGAGGGGGGGGGGGGGGGTAGGGGTAGAATAAAGCCTCCCTGTATGGTCCGGGCATGTAGCAAAAACCGGACGGTCCGGACCACCCGGGGAGGCTGTAATCTCCCCTCCCCCATGTCCCTGGTGATAGCTATCACAGGGACCCCCCGGACAAGACACCCCCCGGACCGGACCCTACAAGCTCCGGACTGCAGATTTTGATGTCCTGTCCGTCAGTCCAGGGTTTAGTCCGGTCCGGTTTTTACATAGTCCCCCATTTCAGACAGGGCCTTATAGGTTTACACTTTCTTCTGTATTTATTTCCCCCCTCTATTTCATACCGACAGGGTAAGCTGCTGGAGCAGCTATTTTGGATTGTATAGTCGACAATCATTAGGTCGACCACTATTGGTCAACAGGCATGTTCATAAGGTCGACATGAGTTTTTCATGAATTTTTTTTTTAAACCAACTTCCCAGTGGGGAATATAAGGAATATAATACTGTGCTGAACACCGTGCCTGAAGCACAGAAGATACACAGAGGTATTCCAATCGATGATTCAGTATTTTACTACCCTTTTCTAATTAAAAAATATATATATATATAGATCTATATATAGATCTATATATATATATATATATATATATCATTTGGTATTTGTGTAGTATCACGGCGTCCATCGCATCGCAGACCATTTGGCGTGCGATATCGCTCATGTCATACAATTTAAAAATTGTATGTCATTGTATATGGCATACAATGCGATGGGATGCGATTATAACTTGTATAAGCACCCTAATGGGTGCTTACAATGTTAAATGCACCCCCACGCCACCCCCACTATAAACGTGAACCCAAAGCGTGGCGAGCGGAGCGGAACACGTCCTCTGACCTTTTCATACCCCCACTATCCACGTCGGCGTGGAGTTGATTTTATAAAGTGTAGCGAGCCACCAAGCCCAAAGCGTGGCGAGCGCAGCAAGCCCCGTGAGAGGACGCGTATACCTGTGAAGTTATGCGCGTCCCCGTGCGGGGCTCGCTGCGCTCGCCACACTTTATAAGATCAACTCCACGCCGATGTGGATAGTGGGTGTATGAAAAGATCGGAGGATGCGTACCGCCGCCCTTTGCGGGCTCGCTGTGCTCGCCACGCTTCGGGTTCACATTTATAGTAAGGGTGCATTTAACATTGTAAGCACCCATTAGGGTATATCGTATAGGGGGCTGCATCGCAGTGCGTCAGGTGTATGGCATGCGATCAAAAAATGCACACTAGTGAGATTTGGTCCGATTTGAGCCAATTCCGACAGATCTGGGCGATAAATCGGACCAAATCTTATGTGTTTGACATCCTGTCCGTCCCGATGTGCGGTCCCATGCACATCGGATCGTAGTTGGAGGTCGCACAGGCTGCACATAAGATAAATCTTATGTGCAGCTCGGAGGCGGAAGGGGTGAGGCAGAGAGGCGGGCGTGGGATTTTCTTAACACTTGAGTGCCAAGTTTATTTGTCAAATTGGTGTGAACATTGCCAAGCAAACATTTGTATTCATCATAATGACCTGTAATATATTCCTTTATATAGGATGAGAGATAAATGATTGCCGCTTTGAAAAAAAAAACCTGGAGATTTCTTACCAAATCTCTCACTTTCTGAATCTCTCATCCTGAATTTATATAACAAATGTGAGGGACGCTGGCATTTTTAGGGGATATTTTGCAAATCTCTCACAGAGATGTTGGCGCTGAAAGGGGTAAGATACAGTGCGATTTGATAGCTGAAATTTGATTGGTTGCTATTGAGAACACTTTTAATTTACCAAATCTGCCCCTAACTGCCTGTATACACTTGGCGATCCTTACTGCCGCTGTTATCACTCCACAACTGTGACCACTAGCATCATTCACAGAGACACTACTGACGGGTCTAAAAATGCATGCCATCGATATCACCCAGTGAATATAGACAGTGTAGGCAAGGCAATTTTGATTAAGCCGCTGTCTGTGTGTATGTGACCTATGGCCAATTACACACATTAGCAAAATAATTTAGTGCTCTAATCTCAAAATCAGCTTAGACAGAATTGGCACTAAGCCAATATCTTACCCCATGTTTGCACGGATTAAAACCAGTACTCACTGGACTCCGTCCTGGCGATTTCAGCTGAGCCCTGTGTGTATCAAGCTGTAGTTAAGCTGTCAGAGAGATGGCTAACTACATCCTGGCAGCCTCGGCCACATACACAGTCTAGGAAGAATATTCTTGCCTGTACTGTCTATTTGGCCGGGTGATGGCGACACTGAGGGGCTACACATCGCTATTGCCCGCTGCGCACATATGGGGTGATTCAGGCAAACCTCCTAAGTGATTTTCACGATGTAGTCAAAATCGCTTAGAAGAGTCGCCCCTTGTGTACACCCCTTTTAGAAAGCAAATAAATGGGGGGGGTGCTGAATGGGATGGATATGTGGGACCCACTTTGTCGACCCCAGAATGCAGGTACTGAAGTGGACAACATGATACTTAGAACATGTTAACTGGACTGGTATCAGCTGTAAACGTGTAAGTTGTGCTATTGATGGAGATAACATGCTATAAGTAGCATGTTAACAGAATGTCACCTGTGTTCTGTTGGGGTATGGCTCATAGGGTCAACACGGGGTAGGTTGACATGCATCAAGGTTGGCATACCTGAAGGTGGACAGGGTCATTAGGTCGACATGGTCTAGGTCGACAGTCAAAAGGTCAACATGGGGTTTTTCACTTTTTTTTTTTTATCCCAAATGTCGACACATGACATGGACACTAAAAAGTGCACCGTATCAATCCTGACCGGGCTCAGGTAAGTATACTTACCCTGCCATAACCAATGTTCCCTCTAATTTTATGAAGGCTGTGTGCGGCAAAAGATTTTGGCTGTGCAACTTTTGAAGGAAATTTAAATTTTTGTGCGTCACTTATATATAACTGGAAAATGACGTTCAGCATTTGTGTTAACTTTACTTCAAAATTATATTAAACATTTAAACATTCAAAGCACAGCAAACAATGTAGTTAATGGGTGAAACACATCAATTGAGTCCACAACAGCAAAAAGGGAGCACTGCTGCTTTGTGCGCTCTGTTGTAATATCTGTGCGTACGCTCGTCGAGTTGTGTGCGCGCGCACAGCTTAGAGGGAACACTGCCCATAACCCTTCATCCCTGCAGCCTAGCCCTAACACCCAAACCCTACCACCTACACCTAACCCTGAGTCCTGCTGCCTAACCCTAAGTCCTGCTGCCTACCCCCCCCCCCTTCCTTCTAAGTGCCTAACCCTGCACCCCCCTCCTAGCCCTAAGACCCACCTTCATTTTCATGGCAAGAGGGACTTTGCAATTAATTGCAATTCATCTGATCTCTATTCGGAGGCAGCAGATTTTGTGAAAATTAATGTGTCATTCTCCAAACTTTTGGCCATGCTGTACTGTCTGCCCTCTGTACGGCACTGCGAACCACATGCGGCACCATGTCTCCTTATGCTTTAGAGTGATCCTGGTCGGATAACCCTGGGTTGCACATTAATACTGCACCATGACCCGGGTTGCCTTAAAAAATAACCCGTTATACCGTAATTTTCGTGGAAAAAAAGGTATAATTGTTTAATTATTAGTAGCATATGAGAATTTTTAAACTTTAAAAAATCCATTTTCCTGAAGCAAGCTTATTCGCATCACTAGATTATAAGAGTGCTGTACCCAGCATTAGAGAACAATATCCCAAAATAAGAAAGTTCTGATACAATTTGAAGTTGCTCTCACTTAACATCAGTAGATATCCACTAGAGGGCGGTGCAGTTCAGTGAAAATTGGACATTGGTATATACCTAACAGATAACATATTCATATACTGTATGTGCGTGTTTGTACTTTTGGAGTTTATAGTCTATTTTCTGATTATCTGTTAGGAGAAGGGACCAAAAGCAAATTTTCTCTCTAATGGATAAATCCATGTGCACTGCAGGTGGGGCAGATGTAACGTGTGCAGAGAGTTAGATTTGGGCGGGGTTTGTACTTCAATCTGAAATCTATATTACATTGTAAAAATAAAGCAGCCAGTTTTTACCCTGCACAGAAACAAAATAACTCGCCCAAATGTAACTCTCTGCATGTGGTATTGTCCATTAGAGAGAGAATTTGCTTTTGCGAGTAAACCAGAATCAGGCCCCAAGTCTTCTAGGAATTTGGTTCTATAGATCTGTGTATTGGAAGCGGTTGTGGTATATCAGGTTGACCTGGCTGAGTTAGACGCCTAAAGATTCCGTCAGCTGATTGGCGGGACCATGGTCAACGGACACGTGGTCGACAGGACATTTTTTAGGATTTTTTGTTGCAGAATGTCACAGGGGTCCCCGGGGACACTGTATAGGTGCACAGTGTCCCCTCACAGCTTTGGGCACAATGCCTTGTTACAATTGTCCACTTGGATAGTAAAGAATGATCCAAGGTGGAGGTGGGACCATGGTCGATCAAGTGTACATTGACCAGAGATCAGCCGCCGATGTCTTACCAGTGTGACTGCCGCTCTAGTGGCTTCCACCGATCCTTACGCGTCTAACTCAGCCGGATCGACTAAACCCTGTAGACCCGGCGTCCAGATACCAGATGTTTACGCGTCTAACTCAGCCGGATCGACTAAACCCTGTAGACCCGGCGTCCAGATAACATTGGAAGCAGTAAGTGGAAGGTGTCTGAAAAGTGCCTTTATCAGAGGCCTGTGTAATAGGGCAATGTGACAAGTGACTTTTCCTGATGACATCTTTTCCTATTGCAGTGGGCACAACTCTATCAAACTATGGCTGGCTCCTCCTGTTCGCCTGCATTGGTGTGTACCTCCTGAAGCAGAAGTTATCCGACAACATCAATGCACTGCTCACAACTACATCCACATCTGTAGCCGGTATGTAATGCAGGCTTTTTTTTTTTTAAGGCATAATACTCATTAGTCTATTTCTTTATTATTTTTTTTAATAATAGATTTTTATTACATTTGAAAGAAATGCAGTAAAGTATGTATAATAGAGGTACAAAAGTAAAATGGGGAGGGGACAGGTTTAGACATGCCTGGTGGACAGTCAATATAAACCCATACATCAGCCAAAGCATAAAATATAGTCAGGTGATCTTAAAACAGACAGGTCTACAGGATATATATATATATATATATATATATATATATATATATATATATATATATATATATATATATATATATATATATATATATATATATAATATAATGCTATTCTTCCCTGTAGGTGATAGAGGTCCTTATAAAAGACCCAATTTTTATTGCTGTTATTATTTCTGGATGCACAGATATCCATTTTTATCATCGGTATAGACAATTATAATAGCACAAGCAGGGAAGGCGTCATAGGTATCTAAAACAGGGTTGCCGACCCTCCCGGAATTTCCGAGAGTCTCCCGAAAATCGGGTCCCCCTCCCGGCCCCCCGGAAGGGTGGGCAACCCTCCCGGAATCTGGGGGACCCCCTTGAGCCCCCCGAATCGCGGCATGTAGATGCTGCAATCCGCGGGTCTCAGAGGAGGGGGCGGAGCTAAAATAGCACAATCGCGTCATTTTAGCCCCGCCCCCTCCATGGATACCAGTCATTTCTACGAATTCCCGTCATGGGGGTGGGGCTTAATGACGTCACCGTCAAGCCCCGCCCCCCGATCGGGTAAGGAAAGTCTCCTCTCCGGGCTTCTCCCGGAGAGGAGCATTAAAAAGTCGGCAACCCTGATCTAAAACCTATATGATACAAAAATGCTGTTCCCCTAACAGTCTGTCTAGACCAGGGGTCCTCAAACTATTTTGCTCTGGGACCCCAGCAGACAGTAAAAATAATGACAGGACCCCAGTAAGTTACTGCATAAGGACATCACATCACATGTGTAGTCAGCAGACAGCACATACATGGCAGCATTGTGGAGGCACAAAATGATGTGAGGAGTCTGATGTAACAGACAATTCAACAGATTTTACAGGCTCCTTGAATCACTGACTGAGATTAGAAAAGTTATCAGCCTGATGGTCAGCAACATGGAGTCGCGACCCCATGCTGAGAAGGTCAGGACCCACAGTTTGAGAACCGCTGGTCTAGACGAAACGCGTAGGGACGTTTTTGGATTGCTGTTTTGCCTGGTACATTTTGATGAAGAATCAAATAAAAACTATTGGATGAACATTCCCTGTTGCTTCACTGAAGTTTGGACCACCATATATATGGACATTACTTATAAGTTTTAAGTGCCACACCACAATTGGGTAATATATAGATATCTATCTCCTGACTCTTCTCTCTCTCTAAATTCACTGCACTGGAGCCACCGCATATGGATAGAGAAGCTGAGGAGGAGTATTTACTACCAGATGTCTCAAAAAGAGAGTGTGTATTTCATTCTCCATTGTCACTACGCTGGGTATTGAAGTTGACTTTTACAGCCGAGCAATGAAAGGCTCAGTAGCTATTATAATGTGGCCTAAGAGATAGATATCCCCACTGGACATCACACCTGGGAAATAGTGAAACAGAGCTAAGAGCGGTTCCAATGGGACATCAACACCCAACACTCTTGATATAAGGACAAATATTGTACTCCATAATGGTCGAAGTACTGGACATGACCAAAAGACATGTAAGGTATCGCCCACCATCCCACAGTTCCTCCAACAGTACAGAGGCCAAATCTTATGTTGCCTGTGAAGTAGGCCCTATGGACTTTTTAGTACATTTCACAATGATTAACACATTTAGAAATTGTGAAGCAGAAGCGAAATCTTTTTTCCAAATATCTTCAGTAAACACGTTGGCTAAGTCATTTCCCCATTTATGTTGTGAGGATAATTTCTCCCTTTGAGCATCTGTTAGCAGGTTTTGGTACCATCAGGAGATGCCTCCTCTATTAGATTGGGATACAAAAAGGATAACCGTATCTTAGGTAAATATATAAGGTTAGGGGATTCAGGGAGGTGACTGCGAATCCAATGTCTAACTTATAGGTATTTATGGAAATCCTGCAGCGGGACATGGAATTGTCTTTGAAGGTGACCCATCACTAAGAATATCCTCCAAGAGCAGAAGACCTAAAGCAGACCAGTTATCTATTCGTAGGTTAGGTGTAAGAGATGCTGTTGTTCGTAGTGACAACTGCAGAGAAGGGAGGATGAGTTCACCGCTACTGGAGACCAGTTTATGCCAAGCCCACAAGGTTGTCTGACTTGCTCGACACGTAATAGTTTTATCTTGATATGTTTCAAGAAGTCACCAGGATTGGACATATTTCATTCAGAGGAAAGTAAAATAATATGGTGGTAAATGATTTATAAAGCATGTTGTGTCTGGTTATAAGTTACACATGGGGATTCCGCTTCCCTATTGGGATGAAAGGGAACTCGGGAGTTGTGTAAGGTTTATTCACACAGAGCAGATGGGCCAACATTTGGAATTGATTGTGCTATTTTTATCTACTGTTTATTTTAATCACTATAAGAACCTGCACTTGTGCTGCATTTTTACGATGGTTGCACAGGTTACAGTCCAAAACGTTTTACCGCTTATAGCAACCAATTGTTGACATCCTCTCATCCTGAATGTCCTCCATTTTGCCATAGGTAAGGTTCGAACAAAGCACAGATCTGATTCTTGTGCTGGTCAAATCATGTGGAGATGTGGGAGCTGTATGGTTGGTGAAATGGTTAGCATAACTGCTACACAGCACTGAGGTCATGGGTTAGATTCCCTTTATGATACTGTGCAGAGTTTGTATAGTCACCTTGTGCTTTCATAGGTTTCCTCCCACCATCCACAATATTCTGGTAGGTTAATTGGCTCATGACAAGAATTAACACTAGTGTGTAATTATGAAAGGAAATATAAGGACATACTGTATGTGCCAAGCATTGGAGATAAAGCTCCCAACTAAACAACTCCTGTTATTTTTTAAATACAGTGGGGCAGATTTATTAAGCCTGGTCAAGTGCTACAGTGAGAGGTGACCAGGCACCAGGCGAGCCTGTAACTTGACAGTTGAGCTGATTGACTGCTGCCTTATCACCGGCCACTTTATCACTTCTCCAGTCTTAATACATCTGTCTCACATTCTGCAACATGGCAGTTAAGAGCTGATTGTCTGGCACTTTATTTTTTTCTACTTTTTCGGCATCGAATCGGATAGAAAGTTCATGTGATGTATATGCGATCCCGATTCGATTTTGACTATATTGTCAAAATCGGTACTTGTGAGTTATCCGGGCGCCCGATTTTAGATCGGGTACCATCGGATCACGTCGCATCGCGTGTTAACCAAATGGCATGCGATGCGACGAGATCAGCACCCGATTTTAGCAGTGTACCCGATTTTAACATTGGAATCAATGTAAAATGGTCCCTGAGACCCGATTTTACATTAATTTCAATGTAAAAATGGCCAAAACCCCCAAAAAGTGACAAAACTTAAATCCCATCCCCATTGTTAACGCCACTCCACTATTGACGCCAACCCGAAGCGTGGCGAGCGGCGGCGGTACGCGTCCTCCGACCTTTTCATGCCCTACTATCCACTAGGGCGTGGAGTGAGAATAGAATAGTGTGGCGAGCGCAGCGAGCCACCGAGGCCCGAAGCGTGGCGAGCGCAGCGGATACCTGTGAAGCCCGCGAAGGGACGCGCTTACCTGTGAAGGTATCCGCGTCCCCTCGCGGGGCTCGCTGCGCTCGCCACGCTTCGGGCCTCGGTGGCTCACTGCGCTCGCCACACTATTCTATTCTCACTCCACGCCCTAGTGGATAGTAGGGCATGAAAAGGTCGGATGACGCGTACCGCCGCCCCTCGCGGGCTCGCTGCGCTCGCCATGCTTCGGGTTCACGTTGATAGTGGCCTGGTTGTGAACATCCAATATCATTCATCAATATCATTCATATCTGACACATTAAGGACAACAGAATTTAAGGAATAACTGTAATTAGCATATATCAGAAATAAATTATAACAACAACAACAACACATAGCATACAATAATTAATAGGCGTAATTATTTTGCCAACAAACTTAGTGCATGTAGAATGCGGTTAAATGGGCTGTCACCCGCCAGGCACTTTTGCCACACAAACTCTTGCATATAAGAGTCCAGGTGATGGCGGGCTGTGCCCCGCTGGCGTTTGTTCCGCCACTTTGCACATCCCCATAGTCTTTCTATATTTTGGGTGTGTGCTCCAGTGTCCGGGTCCACAAAATTATATCTGTGATTGACTCTCAAGTGACTGTATCCAGCCCGCTCCAGTTCTGCGGTGTTGTACGCACGCCAGCAATCGCTGACAATTGTACTTCCAGCCTCGATGTGCTCCGCAATTGCAGTCATCAGGGTCGTCGCATCTCGCTTTTCCACTGGCAACATAAAACAATCCCCTGTTTCACGACACACTCCTCCAAAGACCCACTGCTGTGGGAGAACTCTGCCGACATTGGCTTGTCTCTTTGCGAAGAGCGACTCATCAATTTCAACAATTTTGCCTGGTCCACCAATCCGGCGTTGAGGCTGGGACATGAGGTCGCATTGACATGCCTCCCGCATCAATGCATTGTAAAAGATAGCAGTTTTATTACATATGTTCAAATGCTTGTCGCAAAAGTCTATAGATGTCAGTTCCTCACACCAGCAGAAAATAAAGCGGAGTATGGTCATAAATGGAAGCCTGCATCCGGGGTAAAATAGTGAGGCCCGCAGACTTTGCTTTTTCCCACAGCTTTTGATATAGCAGCGCTATTTCCGCTCTTTCACGGACAGGCGCATTGGGTGTCCATTTGGAGAGGTAGCTGTGGATGGAAGCAGCCCATTGTCCTGCATGAATTTAACTGTATCCTCTTCAGTTTTGGGGAGGCTGAAGATACTGGCCGGCAAAGCCATACTGTGAAATATGGTGTAAGGGGCAAAATGGGGCAATATCCAAATAAATTGAAAGCAAATTTCACAAATTTCACCTCACAAAAACTCTCAGACACACCAACACAGCAAATCACTTCTTTTCTCCTGTCAAAACTCCCTCAGAGTGAAATTGTGCCAGATGTGGCAGAGGGCGGGATTACAATTGGGCGGGAAGTGTTAAAATCGCGTCGCGTCGCATCGCGTGGCATTGTATACCATACAATGCGACGCGATTACGACGCGATTTTGGATACGAGGAAATTTCAAGGGAAATCGCGTCGCATCGTACTCTTATTGTACTGACATTCAATTTCAACATCGGGCGCCCGGATAACTCACAAGTACCTCAAAATCTAATGTCAATTTGTACCATGTGTACACAGCATTAGAGGTCAATTCAGTTAGTGGGTATGATGGGAAGGTGTGGGTATATTTTTTGGGTGTGGTAAAAAAGGTTGACAGTAAAAGTTTTAAGTGTCTAGGTCGACCCCAAATGGTTGACATGTAAAAAATCAACATGATTAAACGGTTGACGTGGAATTGGTCGACACGTGCTTTTTGGGTGTCCAATTGTAGGTTTGAGCACATGACTCCCTAATTAGTGTATCACGTTCCCTCGCTTCACCCGTCATGCTTTAGGTAATGTGGCTTGCTGTGCTTGGCACAGATTACCGTTCCCAGTCATAGTCCACGTTTATGGTAAAGCATTAATATGTAAAAAATGCAAAACATTCCAAAAAATAACTTGTGTATTCCATGGGTGAAATGTAATAGGGTGAGAGATTTGGTAAGAAATCTTCATTTTTTTTAAAAACGGCAATCATTTACACTGCAAAATCAAACTGGTTTTGCAGTGTAAATGATTGCCGCTTTAAAAATATTGAAGATTTCTTACAAAGTCTCTCACTTTCTGATTCTTTCACCCTATTATATTTCACCCCATAAGTTGTACCTTCCCACCTTTTTACCACGTTGACCTATCATCTGGATATCTTATTTTTCATATATATGCTACCTATGCAGTGTAGAAATAGCATTCTGGAATGTGTTTTGGACCTTATTTAATTGCTATTCTGAAACTCAGAGGAAAACTGTGATGTCCATGCATCACTCTATTAATGCATTAAAAATTGAATGCGTCAAACTTGTTCTAAGATGGTTTTGAAAATTAGAACATGCATATTGCTGCTATAGCTTACAGTCCATTACACCCATGTGTCGCTTTTCATAAATCTCACAACTTGTCCTGTTATGGCATTTAATCCAGATCGCATTGTCCTCATTTTTAGTATTTGCCATATGTTGATTTTTTTTTTTTGTGGTTTGTTTTTGTTTTTTTTGAGGTATAGAGGGCGATTTATGAAATCTTGGAGATAAAGTGCACAGGGATAGTTCATTTTTCTAGAACAGTCTGTAAAGTGAGTTGTAAGGAAATGTGCTATTCCCTTACTTTTGGCTGGATCTACAGTAAAACCTTATTTCATTTCTTGCACCCAATGGAGGCTGGACTTGTAACTGGTATCACAAAGCACCTTTTTATGATAACACACTGTGCTTTTTAAATGTCCTTATTTTATTCATTTTACTGGAAGCTGGCCGTTGTTCTGCAGCATGTAAGAATTATTTTTCTTACTCCTCGCAAAGCAGCAGTGGAAGGAAATTAAAGGGGTAGATGTATGAAGCAGTGATAAGGGAGGAGAAGTGAGCCAGAGGAGAAGTGATCCATGGCACCCAATCAGCACTGCCGTAACATTTATAATTTGCATAATATAGAATTATACAGGGCAGCTGATTGGTTGCCATGGGCCACTTCTCCTCTGGCTCACTTTTCCTCCCTTATCACTGCTTCCTAAATCTACCCCCTAATAGTAATCGTTATCCAACTATTTCTCCTGATAGAATAGCCTTAAGGTGTCATGAAGGTTTAAGGGGGAGATTCTCTAAGCTAAAAATGCGGTAAAAACCCAGTTATCGGGGTTTTTACCGCATTTTGGGATGCTGTAAGCATCCCCCTCCGGGTTACCGCGGCAAGGGGCATCGCCAGAAAAATCTGGCGATGCCCCATAGAAGCCAATGGGCTTCTATCACAACCCTCCGCCGCCCCGCATCGCACCCTCACCTGTGTCCGGGCAGCACAGCGCAGTGCTGCCCGGACCTGTGACCTCCTCCCTGCACTGATCCGCTTACGGGTGCAGGGAGGAGGAGAGCCCGGCGCAGCAGCAGCAGCGCCAGGTGTGGGAGGGAGGGGAGAGCCGCCGGGACCTGCTGGGACCCGGCGACTCTCACCGCAAAGGACAGCTCTTAACGCAAGAGCTGTCCTTTGCCTTAATTATCGCATATGTTACAGCATATGCGATAATTAAATATGCGATGGGCGGAGATTCTTAGAGAATCTCCCCCAATATGGGTTTTATTAACACCACATAAAACTATTTTGTTTTTGTGAAAGGGATCCAGTTATAATAAAGATATATAGATACGGATGGGGTGTCGAGCTATAGGGGAGATTTACATTTTCATTTGAGGAGAAATGATCTGTTACTGGGCACAAAGTGCACATCCTATAATGTAATTACAATTTTGAGATAGACAGCCTGTTTCCACATGGAAAGTATGAGGGGACCCACCTGAAATCCAGTCCTAAGATCACCTTGGTGTTTGGGTTTACCTAAAACTGAATTTTTGGGCTTAGGAGGAGATATAATTTAATATCTCCCATAAAAATTGTACCAGTAGAGATCTTGCATCTCCTTTGTGTTCACTGCCACTTTATTTCGTAGTATTAGGGAAGCTTTGCCTAGCAACACCATGCAGCCTGATCATGTCTTTCTCCATAGACCCAGAAGTAGTGCTCCGAAGAGAGGAAGCCGTGGCTGCGGCCAGGCTGAGGATGCAGGAGGAGCTCAATGCTCAGGCCGAAAAATATAAAGAAAAGCAGAAGCAGGTAAGAGACTGGTGCTGTGACTCGCTTGCATTGTAATATCTAGGCCTGTCGCCTTTTCTGGTAACTTTATGGACAACTGAACCCCACAATGGAAATGTTCAGATCCGAACCTTGAAGGTAAAATACAAGACTCCACCTTCCCCAGACAGTAGGTGTCCCCCAAGGCGCGTTTCTTGGGCCTCTCCTTTTTTCTCTATACATCCTGTAGAACTCCTTCAACTTCCCATATCACCTCTATGCTAATGTTACTCAAATGCACCTCTCCTTTCCTGGCCTCTCTCCCCCCCTCCTCACTTGTATTTCTCAAGGTGCGTACACACGGGGCAATATGATCGCTGGCAATATGATCGCTAGCAATATATTGCTCAGCAATCATATTGCTCAGTGTCCCGTTTTCATCTGCGACCAGAGATGGTCGCAGATGAAAATGTCACACTGCCGGGAGAAAAGGCAGGGGAAGTCGCTGGTCGGAGGAGCATGCTCCTCCGACCAGCGACCATTCAGGTGCTGGAAACGGTAGTGCACACCCCGCGATTTATCGCTGGTGCACACTCCAATTACTGGCAATATGCTGAGCGACCATATTCCCAGCGATTTCAGCCCCTATCACCCCCGTGTGTATACTGCTTTAGTGTCTCTCCACTATCTCTTCTTTGATGTCCCAACGCTTTCTTAAACTTTTGACATATGGAAGACTGAGTTGATCACCTTCCAACCCTCCCGAATAACCACACCTCCCATAATTTCTCTATCTGTTGACAGCACATCTATCTCCTCTAGATGCCAAGTGCACTACTTGGCTTTATTCTTTATTCCTCTCTTTCCTATAAACCACACGTTCAGCACCTCTCACAGTTCTGCGGTTTCCACCAGTATCCGGTAAATGGTACATGGTAAATCTGTATTTACCATGTACTTGTGCTAAATTGCCTCATACTGTAAGTCATTGTTTTCTCATTTTTGCTCATTGTATTATGTATTCTGTTTGGTGCTGCAGAACAATTATCCGATGGTACTCTGACTTCACACCACTTCTATGTTAGAAGCTAAAAAGAGATGGCTGAAGCTCCTCTCACATCTCTAGGGCCATGTCTTAATGACCTGATACAGGCCAAAAAAAGTAATTTCAGGTTGCATAGTCTTAAAGCCCCCATACACTAGTGATATTTGACTCAATTTCAATGCATCGGGCCGATAAATTGGACCAAATCTCATGTTTTGCTATCCCGTCTGACCATATGCACGGTTCCATGCACATCGGATTGGAGTCAGGAGGTCGGACAGGCTGCACATAAGATAAATATGTGCAGCCCTGAGCCGGGCTGGGGAACGCTGGGAGCCAGCAGGGGGGATGAAGAGTGGCAGGCGGGGGACTCACAGAGGTGGTAAGTGGGCGCTGGCGAGGGAGCCGGGTGGTGGTGTTCTTGGAGAGCCGGGAAACTAGGTTAAAAAAAAAAAACATACAAATGAATGGGAGGCCGCTGATTGGCTGCCCCCCTCCTAGCTCCAAGCATTCCCCAGCCCAGCTCCCCTCTGCCATCCAGCTCCCCGGGAGTTGCATACAATTTATCACATGCAAAACTTGGCGCAAGTGCCAAATCGTGACGGAGCTGCCGAAGAAATAAGGTCCGACTTGTCCCTTGGACAAGTCGGCCCAATGTATGGGGACCTTTAGGGAGGTATTCCTTTTGTCCCGTTTTTTTTTGCTGGCTGGCTAAATACGGGACGTTTACAATACCTGTGTATTCAATTGCGGCAAAAATGCCCAGCAATTTTGCTAAAAATGAGTATGTGTATATATATATATGTGTATATATATATATATATATATATATATATATATATATATATATAATTTTTTTTTTTTTTAAACATATATTCATGTGCTATAAGCACATGAATAAAAATAGCATGCCCCTTCACAGAATAAAATTCCTGATTTTTTTTTTACACCAAAATTAAAACAAAAAAACTTTTATTTTATTAGTTCACATTCCACTTCTCCATGAAAAGATGGAGAATTGCTACACAGAGACACGGCGAAAATCACTTAGAAAGACGGCGAGAAGTGCACATTGAATAGGGTTGCTCGCTTTTTGAGAGCACAAAAGTCTCCGTCCAACGCGAGAAAAGCACAAACTCGCCATAAAACACGGCAAATTTTTCTCATTGAATACTGCCCTATGAATGAACATATTTATTTTATCTAAACTTTATCTCCATGTGATGCAACTTCTGCAGGGAAAGCCATCCTGAGGCCTGTGGCCACTTCCAATGTGTAGACACCACACAAATGGCTCATGCAATATACTGTCTACAAACTGCATGCTAATAACGTTCTCCCTCTGAGTGTAATCTACAAGTTGCTCACTTTTTGGCTCTTTGTTAGGTTACATGCTGTAATGCCGCTTGGTAATAGATGAGGGGAGATCTCCTGGCAGGTTTCCTCTCTCTGCATCACAATAGTCATGTTGGCAGTGAAAAGGGCTGGCTCTTTCACCCAAAGCAAATAATGAAATCCAGGTCCTGGCAGCTTTCTCCTCTCGGAGCAGACGGGGATGTGGGAACCTGAATAGTTCACAGCCGAGTGCCAGATATAATACTGTACATATAATACATGATATCTCTGCTTGACTCATAGGAGGTAGCTGAGGTCAGAACAGAAACCATACTGTGTGCATCGGCACAGAGACACTATAATGTACCGAAGAGCTGTTACAAAAAAGGGAAACCTACACCAATGTAACTGTTCCCCTGTGTAGTAGTTATGTTATTGTTTTGCAGCATGACTGGCGCTTGTATTACACGGTTCCGGAGCATTTTGCTGCTAGTTAACCTAGGCGCATGCGGAACTTGACTTCTAGGAAAATAGATTTCCAGAGACTGGGCATAACCTCTGAATACTGGGACCATATGGTAAGGGAGTGGTAATGATAATATTTTAAAAAAAAAAACTTTCCCTTTCGCTGCTTGGTAATATTTCTATGTCAATGTTTTTTTGCTTCCCTCTGTGTCAAAGATGGAGGAACATGTTATCACTAGTCGCGGGTGATACAAAAGCTTATTTATACAAATCGGGGATGGGTTTCTTTCCCAGGATGGATTTGCCCATGTATCTTGGATCTATTACTGTTATAGAGGTAGTCAGGGATGAAGAGTAAATAGTTAAGTCTGAAGCTATATCTAATATCAACTGCAATTCTCCATCATAAATATTAATATAGTGATTTTCTCCCAGTTAGACTCAGGCGGAAATTCACTTGTTTATTGGGAGCCCTGCACCTGACTGAACAATTTAATTGTTGCTCCGTTCAAATGCCAACCCTGCGGTAGCTGTTTATTGAGGCTCGTCCGGCTTGGCAAAAAAGAGAACTAAGCATTTTAAGTTGTGTTTTTATTTTTTTTAAGGAACATTATGCGGGGTACACACCAGGGCGACCCGCTCACGATGCACATCGTGAGCGGGTCGTCAGTGTCTCGTCCGACCCGCTCACGATGACGCGGGGGGGCACGACCCGCTCACGATGTGCACCGTGAGCGGGTCCGATCCGATGGCGACCCGCACCCGGCTGTATGGTCGTCATTGAGATCCTACCTGCAGCAGGTAGGATCTCAATAACGACCGACCGACCCGCGGGACCGCGCATCGGATCGGTATCGGTCCACACCAGGTCAGAAAAGGTCCCGATCAGCACACAATCTACATCCAATTGGTCGGAATTGGATCTAGATTGATGGGATCGGGCCCTAGTCGTCCTGGTGTGTACCCAGCTTTAGTAAAATGCGGAAGTAATTGTTACCGCGTTCAAATGTTATTTTGGTTCTTTGGGAAAGTTTATTCAAATTCAGATATGTTGGAGACTTCTTCCATTATTATACCTGTCCATTGATAAGCTGCATTCTCAGAGAAAGAGGTGCAGGCCTCAAAAAGTCTTTTCCATACTAAGTGATAACTGCAATGAAAACATTGATTTGTTTTACTGCTCTTTTTGTCTGCATATGGCAGCTACGTATTCTCACGGCTCCTGTGCTTTTGCAACCGTGTGCATTGTGAATGCTGCAAGATGATTTTAACTGCTTCGAAATTATGGGGTGTTGATTCTGTGCAACCGAGGGCCACATTGTGTGGATGCACACGTTTCCATATTGTGATAGGTCAAAATGAGCAGGTTTCATAAACAACTCTACAGTTTGAGGGAACATTAACTATATTAGTGGTTGTGATGTGCTGTATCGGAACACATATCATTGGTATCTTGTAGAATTAAAATGCCAGTGGACAAAGGTCTTTGCCACCTTGTACCCGGTATAATGGAAGTGGCCAAGTAGATGGTCCAGAGGCTCAGAGTCTTCATTGGTGGAATCTGGGAAAAGTTGTTGTAGCACCCATAAGTTGGCCATACATCAGGACGACCAGCATCCGATGCGGATCGGTTCATGATTTCCCTTGAACTCCCTGGCAGTCCTGGACTCACAATTTTGTGCATTTTTACATACAATGTGCTAACAATGTCCTTACAATGTAACCGGTCTCGACAGATCATGTGTGCAGTACATAAGATCATAGGGTACACCTCACGACCCGTGGGCACACACATTGGATCATAATCATACTGAAACACCTCAAGATGTGCACTAAAAACACCCACAATGCATTGCATGACCTGTCAAAATCATGCATTCGGACCTCAAATCATTCTAATGCATGGCCAGCTATAGATGTATTTGTCATTAGAAATCCATTTTCAGATCTCGCTTTTATTGGAAAGCAGCCCAGGAGCAGGCTTCTTTGGAGAAGGTTATAAACTTTTCTAGGTTTATTTGTATTTTAGTGTTTAGTTATATCTTCACCGTTTCGGTTAGCCCATTCATTTTATTAGATTTTCCATTGTGTGTACTACATATGCATAAGTGTGTCCTCCTACATCATTGATGCAGTTGTGCCAAACCCTTAGTTCCTACTGATGCAGTGGATGCAGCTTTTTCCAATACAAGTTCTGTTGTATTCTGTACACAGACAAGTCACACACACAATACACAAGTGTCACCTAGTCACATTGCGTTGCAACTAAAGACAGCTTTTTGGCGAAAAAGAGATGCCCGGCGCAAGCGGAGTTGCATGGAACCAGGCTGCTCACTCACGCCACAAATCTTGTATGCGTATCATATTGCGGCTGGATGTATGAAGTTACATCTGTATCACATTCTTTCTTTCCCCTGACTGGTATTGACACAGAATCCATTGCATAAAACCAGTGATTGTACTTTGCCAACATCAATAGCTGTTTGCTAAATACATCCCAACCTTACCTCCCAGAGATTTATAATAGATTAGATGAACAATAGCAATTGAAATGACTATTTGTGTAAATGAGAAGAGTCCCATGTGTGTTTGTTATTGAATAGACACTATTGTTCCCGTTTTATCAACCACTTCAGGCGTCTGCAAGCTCTGTGTCTGTGTCTGTCAGTATAGATGGCTAATCTGGTGAGCTAAACAGTGATTTTACTTTTAATATAATATACACAGCAACTCGTATAATGGGTTAAATGCTCCTCCAAAACATTCACGTGAAAAATCATAGTACACAAAGGTTCTGTTTATTACAGAAAATACCTAGTAATGTACTGTATGTACAAAATGGGTTCTCTTATACCTGAGGTGATGTTTACTAAATGGAATATATCACTGACCGCAGTGGTATGCCCATATAGTCCCATGGTGGGAAGATTATGATACAGGTATTATGGAAAAGTTAAAATTAGTGTTACCGAAGCTATGACCCTAAAATATAGAAACACCTTTTTACATGCTAAGGAACCAATTTAAGCATATGTACTGATTGGGTGTAACCTACTGTTACTGGTGGGTGAATGTAGTGTGATCAGGAAGTGTATGTAGGAAGCAGTGATGAGTGGAGACGTTACCCGTGGCAACTAGTGAAACGCAGTGTATAATTTTATAGAATGCTGTGCGATGGGTTGTGGAACAGGAACGCTTCACTTTTCTCACTTAATAAATCTCCCCCCAGGTGTTATACCATACACACCCAATTAAAAGCTTTATGTATGTGTACACCTCCTATATATTGTTTCATCGCTGTTATCTTACTTAAAACGAACATAAAGTGAATGCCAGGGAACATCTAGTGAGGAATCTTTAAATAGTAATGTAGCGTACACACCAGGACGTGATCGTCTGACAATCGTGAAACTATTTCCTGGATTGAAGTATACAGACACACATGATCTGCACACGATCGGTACCCAATCGAATGTAGTTTAACAAATCTTTACTGCAGTAGGTAAAATCTCCAATCCGACAGACGACCAGCAGGGGCGCTCATCGGAACAGAATCTTAGTGAAAACAAGTACGATTCTGCTCTTTTTACATACAGTCAGTCGTAAGACGCAGCAAAATTGGGGAAATTGAGCCCAAATCGTGTACCCAGCATAACTGTCTAATACTCTGTTTTATTTGACACAGGGTAGATAGGGTAAAATCCAACTCTGTGCAACCCTGCGAAACGCTTGTGAAAATATCGCAGGCCTGCGATTAGCTGCAAAACCATTTGCAACTCCCTAACCATCTAATGGTTTTCCCAGTGTGTTTAACCCAGAAACTACTCAGCTGGTGCGGTAGAAACAGGTTGAGTGAGGCCGGAACGGACGTCATGCACCCTCCCTAAAAATGCCTTGCCAAACTTGCGTCTTCCCTGACACCTAAGGTGCCCATACACGGTGCGACAGGGCAGTGCGATGAGATGCGTGCTCCAGTCCACAACCCATTGCACAGCAAATAAAGTCTGTGCAGCCTGTGCTTTTAGTACTAGAATGCATCATATCTAGTACAAAAAACACAGTGCTGTAGCACATTGTATGCTTTTTGTACAAGATACAATGCGATCTAGTACTAAAAGCACGGAGTTCAATGCACCGTGTATGGCACCTTAACAGTTACCTACCCCCAAACACTGACTTTCTGTCAGTCAACTTGCCTACTGCCAGCAATAAAAAGAGTAGCAGGATTGTATCACCGGATGGCCACGCACATGAGTACTACGAGCCGTATGCATGTGTAGTTGCTCGGTTATCGCCCGACTTGTGAAATCACAGCCCTGTGATCAGGTTTTACAGGAAACAGGCTCTCATCAGGAATTACTTAATCTGTAATAACTAAAGCTGGCCATACATCTACAGATTGATTGTCAGATCTGGCTGGTTGGAACCATTTGCTTTGAATTGCTGGAAAACTGCCAAAAACTGTCACTCAGATATTACCAGGTTTTTGGTCCAACCAGCCCAATCTGACAATCAATCTGTAGATGTATGGCCAGCTTAAGTTTTTGCATGCAATACTAATGCAATAAGAACTCCAGTCTGTGGCCACAGATATTAGTTTGATTCTGTGAATCTCATAGTTGATCCTCTATTCATGCTTCTTGGTGAGTAGTCGTGCTTTATGGTACAGTATATATTTTATGAATGTGATCTCTTCGGATAGAACACCTGTATGGATTTATATTTTATTGCACTTATTATACTAGACAGCACCGTTATACATGTGCTCAGGATTTATGTACATCTACTATATACATTTTTTTTTTATTGTACTATTGCTCTTTAAAGTCTTCGCTATATCAGCACTTTGATTGGGGCTTCCAAACAAAAGTGTAATCTCATCAGTAGAATGATTGTAGAAGTGTGTACAGTACTTTACTAGCTCTTTGTTCATTCTAGTTAAGTAAAGATAACAGGGGTGAATAGATGTGAATGAGCTTTACCCAGAATTGAGTTTATTTGATCTATAGCTCATTATGGGGCCTACAAATGTAGCAATTTAGGGGCATTTTCAAGAGATTCCTTAGAAAATGCCCCTACATGGCTCAGTGTGTAGGGGCCATAGCAATAGTAATATCGCACAACAGGTCCAGTTTTCTCATGGAGAACACTGGCCCTGACAGATCGCTCAGCACACAGCATTTACTCAGAACACTCGGCAAATCACTATGTGTGTAGGCCCCTTTAGAATCTTAGGGGTAGATGGGAATTCTATTGAAGATGGTATGTTGCCAACCAATCAGATTCTACTTATTTATTAAGCACCTCATCTAGACGATAACATAATCTGGTTTCTATGGGCAACATCCAATCTTCAATAACTTCTATCTCAGTAAATTTACCCGTTGATTTATTTATTTTTTTAACCCGGGTTATTGCCGTGTCGATCTGGGTCCTACCTGGGTCAATGGGACCCGTTATCTGAAATGGAAAAGCAAGTGCTGGGAGATGCTCTCATCTCCCAGCACCACCTCAGGCTCCCCCTCCGGTGACATCACCCACCCGGCTTATGCTGGATGGGGACGGTGGCGTAAAAGGGTCACAAGTGGGGTTGCACCCAGGTTGGATCCGGGTCTAAAATCCCAGGTGCAACCTGGCTTGTAGGTGTAAAAGGGGTAAAATAACATTTCAGCATCACAGTTGCTGCTACAGTAGAGTGTCAGAGAAAGGCAAGCCTTTTGGTTTTATTTACACAGTCATTTATGGTAATTACACTCCAAGCTCTTTATTTATACTGTTTATATTTATCTCCCTTGCGTTTTACATTCATTGGCTTTTGTTGTGTTGTGTTTGCACTTTGGATTTGTTGTATTTTTCATTAATAATTTAGCAGACAGCTCTCACATCTCATCTAGCACTGCTACTCTTATTACTACAGCAATGTAGACAATTTAGCTTCATACATGACAGTGGTTGATCAGATGCATGACCATTCTGATAAAGGTAGTCAAATACAGCGACACATTGCATTTCAAGTTACAGTGGAAAGCCAGAAGGATGGCTGAGTGGAATCAGAAGAGGACTGCACATACAGAATGATGGCAGCCTTCTTCTAAAATGCCCAGGCAACTCAGCTGTTTTGGTTCCACGCCCTGAGCATATGACCAGTTACCAATTATCAGCTGCGATACTTGGCCATCCTAAACTAAGGAACCTGGATGTGAGGAAATACCTCTGTATGTTCAGTACAGTACCACCTGGCGTTTTCATAGACTCTAGTAGTATAAGTGTGCAGTCAGGTTTTGCATGCTCAATGTTGATTGACTAATGCTTAAACATATATATTGATTAAATACAAAAATGGTTCTCTGAATATGATCATTTTGAAATATATTGTAAAATATTCAGTTGAAAGTTATAGACAACAAAGTTCCTCTTAGATTATAAGAGGATAATCTTTCTGTGTTTTCCCGTAATCCACTTTGCAAATGCTCATTCCTCAGAGGGTGAGCTCTTGTGCGCCTTCTCCATCTAACTAGATGCCACGGGAGTACGATATTGTCCATACACACTAAACAATGTAATTTAGTGATGTCAACGGGACCTCGCTGAACATGCAAATTGTTGGCTACATAGCCAAAATTTACCTGCATGTTTAGATCACGGGAATTGTTAAGGATATGCGAGAACATGCATTGTTGAGCATATACACTGCCCTTTTTTTTGGGGGGGGGGGGGGGGGGGGGTTTGCTGGATTTCCCATCCACTGTGTAGGGCACTACAAAAATCCTGTTGCACCTTTTAAAAATTAAGAATGTGATCATCTAGTTACAAATTTATATTTCAGATAGAAGAAGAGAAGAGAAATCGGAAGATTCAGAGTTGGGAGAGCATGAAAGAAGGAAGGAGTTACAGGATGACCTCTAACCTCAGTCAGGTGACATAACAGACCTGCATGTCAGGGACGGGATACTAGAATGGTCATTGATCAATATCTGAGATCATCCATCTCCAAGTGAGGCATAAATCATGAAAACTAGTGGTGAAATGGGCAGGATATGTTGATCTCTGCAGCACATTATCATTGCTGCTTGTGGGGTTACATAAGTTACACTCAATCTATGTCCTGTCCTATTTATTCCGCATATTCACACTTCTTCTCGCGGGGCAAGACAAATACTTCTTTCAACTTTATTTTAATGCATAATAATAAACCCACACATTCTGTGTAATGCCTATTGGGGCCTACACGTGGGGCGACACTGCTGAGCGATCTTAGCAATGTAGATCGCTCAGCACACAGTGATGCACAGCGATGGGTCAGCTCTGTGTGCTTAGCAATCCATCAGGGCCAGTGTTCTCCCGTGACTGGCGATTAAGTAATTTATCCAGCATGCTGGATATTAATCACTGGACGATAGTGGCATGCGGGGCCACGCATTGCTGTGGCCCCTACACATGGAGCGATGAAGGGGCATTTCCTAAGCGATCTAATGAGATTGCTTAAAAAATGCTCTGAAATGGCCCAGTGTGTAGGCCCCGTAACCAGTATATGGAATGTATGGACTGCTGGTAACCTCTGCATGGTATCAGGTCATTATGTCGACACAACATGTTTTAAGATTATAACGCTCACATGGATGAACTGCCCTAAGTTAGACTTGTGTCTGAATACTGCCACCGGCATTGTCCTGTCGGCATAGTTACTGTGTAAACTGTGAGTGTCGGCATAATGGGCCAGATATACAAAGCTTGAAAAGTGATAACATATGATAAACCACCAGCCAATCAGCTGCTAATTGCCATGTCACAGGCTGTGTTTGAAAAATGACAGGTAGGAGCTGATTGGTGGTTTATCACTTTTCAAGGCTTAGTACATCTTGTCCAATGTACCCATCCCCACTGTATCTCCCCCAGAAGCCCCTTCACAAACACTGCATACTACTCTGGACACTGGCAGCTTCCTGTCTGCAACAAAAAAATAGCATAAATAATAATGGCTTTGTTTTAGGAAATACACAGGGGTATGTACCGAAGTGTTCTTACCCTAGCATAGTTTGTAGTATTCACATTTTCTACGTCCTATTTTTTTTTTTTTTTATTTGAATTTATTTTATTTGCAAAATTACACATATACATTACATTCACATAAGACATCTTTACTTTGTATTTACACTCTGATCATATCTGTCGTTCTATCGTGTTGCAGCTTACAATGTTTAATTTATTATCAGAGTGCATTTACATTTTCATTAACACACAACATACAGTACATTACCCATAGTTGCCTACCCTCCTGCATTCTGCAGGAGACTCCCTGAAATAGGAGCAATCTCCCTCTCTCCCTGAAAAGTCTACAAATCTCCCTCATTTCTTCTAACCCACCTTATGCAGCTGTTACCTTTTTGAGGAAAAAAGAAATCAGAGATATATACAATCAAGTGGGATTTACACTTGGAATTTATTACATAGGTATCACATTTATTATCACGTATGTTGTTACTAATGAACAGCAAATAATCGCAAACAAATAATCCAATATTGCAGGCAGCACTGTTATTATCAATACTTGCTACATTTCCTAAAGTATATAGTTACCAATGTTATCTAGAAATATCTTGCAACAAGCATTTAAGCACATATATGCCCATATATGGAACTGACCATGCCCCTTGGGTGGAGCATGACACATACACTTAATAGGGAGCTGTGCAAAATTCTACTGCCAACTATAATCTCCCTGAAACTAGTTTTCAAAAGTAGGCAACTATGACATTACCTTACATATAATACATTATTTTTGGACACTTTACTCTTGTGGACATCGAGGCACCTTCAACAACATCTTTTTTTTCCCTAGTCATGGTGTTAAACATCGGGAGGACTATCTATTTATACCTTCTATACCGTCCTGTTCTCACAGACTGCCTTTACGTCTTAACATGTTAGTTATGGCCTATTGCTTCATCTGGGTTTATTAATGTAGTCTGGGATTTATCTACTCATATTGTACCTTCTAATACCTTTTTTCCCTCAAGAATGGACCCATCTTACTTGTCTAATCCAAATACATACATGCACTCCCTATCAGCTATCATTAGTTCCAGCACTCACAGCTACCAAACTTCGGTCATATTACCTTAATCTATATTATTTTATTTCTGCGTCCTATTTAATAGATATGTTCAATTTTAATATTTGTTTTCCTCCCCTCTCTAAAGTCTGAGGAGCCATCTTCCAGCACCTCCACATCATCATCATCTGCTGCAAAGCCAAAACCAGATCGGAGAGCTCTCCGAGGCAGCGGTCAGTATGTGCTAAAAATGCAGGGCACTAGGGAGGGAAAAAAAGGTTTAAAATAAACCAGTAGATGTTTTGACTTCCCCCTGCCAAACATGTAAACTATTCAATATATGTATACACAATATGAATGCTGTATATACTGCCAATATTACTGCAGGGGGGCGGACAGCCCTGGGACACTTCCACTCCACATTAACAATCTGGATACCACAGCCGAGTGTTAGAGCACATTATATCTGGATTCATCCCCTTCGCTGCACCTCTGATCCTGTGTGTATTCACAAGCTGAACATTGTGAGGCCGGACATAGAGATATTGTGCGTCATTATACAGTGCTGTATTCAGAAAGACTGCAGCAGACAGACATAGGAGGCATCCAAACCTCTTACTCTTAGTGACCAGCAATGCAAGCTACAGCAGTCTTACTTTTCAGTCGTAATTGTGCGTCATTAGTTAATCTCCGTTGACCACTATGGCATTGAAACCCTTTTAGGATTAGCCATACTCCCTCCTATACAGAGACACATTTATGTGAGGTTCTAAACTTGCAGCTGATTTTTATTTTGCCTTGTTTCCTCAGGCTTTAACCCTCTGACAGGCGATGGAGGGGGTACATGTGCCTGGAGACCTGGAAGAAGAGGCCCGTCTTCAGGGGGATGAGGTTAAATTCCTTGCTGGTATTCCTCTTTTCAAAATACCAGCAAGGTGAAGGGACTATACCGCCTGCAATAGTAGCGTCTCTTTCTACCCTCAAGGGTCTTGAGTCTGAAGCTTCATCTGGAGTAGAAATTGGACGCATAGTATGTTCTGTCCTTTCTGCTATAGCCGTGCTTTCTGCGGTGTGGCAACACCTGCATTTAGAGAGAATGAGTAAATATCTAGAAAAGCCAGCGACAACTTAAATGAACAGATGATGCTATACAAATTGTCACTGTGACGCTCTGAATGATGTCATCCTTACAAATGGTTTGAAACCAAGAAGGTTGACTGATAATATATGGTGGTTAGCCCTATATACAAATGTCTTCTCATTGTTGCATTTGATGTTAATAGATAAAAAAAAATACAGGCACTTTGCACTATTAAATACATGTGGTGATATCTGTCTGGAAAGACCTGTTTTAGATCTTGAACTCTAGACAGTTAGGCACATTTTCAACCGTTCTGTTCTGATTTGCCTCATCAGACCTTACAGGAGCTAAAAGAGGCCTGTAATCTATAGAATCTAAAAATGTTTCATTAAAAAAAAAAAAGTGCTTTTATACATTGTTAAGCATTTTGGTCATCATTCATTTGCATATCTTTGTACATTTCCAAATAGTGGTTCATGTTTAAACTGCATTCGTAAAATAACTACATATTGAGTTAACTGTTTTTTATAAAGTCTCAAATTGTGGTTCTAAACTTCACACTTGTTTGTGGGCGGGGCACAGTGATGCCTCTCCTGGCTTCTCCCGGTGTATTTGTATTTATTGCATTAGTTCAATATAAGTAGTAAGCAAGTAGTGCCCTATACAAGCAAGTAGTGCCCTATACATCTATCATTTAGCAACACATAACACTCTACTGTGTTACATTAGCCATGTCTTAATACACAACTTCCCCATTACCAGTCTCCTTTTGGCTTTCTAGTTACAACAAATGAACAGAAGCTGTTATGTGTTTGTTTGTAAACTGCATTTGCTAGTTGCCAGGGATTTCCTGCAGCTGGTAATGCAAACAGGGCTGCCCTGAATTGTCAATGAGTGAAATCAAACATTCTTACTTTTTTTTTTTTTTAACTAGAATTTGACTATTTTTTATGTAAATAATCAAAAGCACACTGCATGGCAATCTGTAATATTCAGTGGTTTACTGTGCTGATTGTATCACACAGTCCCGGTTTATACATTTTATAAACAGATGTTTTGTTGGCTCAGCCAATGTTTATGTGACGTGTTTGAACGAAGCCGTTAATATATAGTTGTATACAAGGAGACTCCCTTATACAAAAGGCCGGGGACCAGAAGTTGGAATATTTGTGTCCCATGAAGAGATACATGGGGCCCAAGTCTATAAACAGAATACATATATTTAATATGTATATTATACAATGTTTTTAACCATTTTGGGTACTTGTGTAATATCTGGGCGCCCAATTTTTTTCATCGCATTGCATGCAATATAGTGGCATACAATTCATGCAATGCGATTTTTCATTGTAAAGACCAGATTTTTAATTGTATAGTCACCCAGGGGTGATTTCATACCCCCACTATCCAACTACGCATGGAGTTGATTTTATATAGTGTGGTGAGCGCAGCGAGCCACCGAGCCCTAAATGTTCCGAGCCCCGCGAGGGGACCCAGAATACATGTAAAGTAATGCGCGTCCCCTCGCGGGGCTTGCCACGCTTCGGGCACGGTGGCTCGCTGCGCTCGCCACACTATATAAAATCAACTCCATGCGTAGTTGGATAGTGGGGGTATGAAATCACCCATGGGTGACTATACAATTAAAAATCTGGTCTTTGCAATGAAAAATCGCATTGCATGAATTGTATGCCACTATATTACATGCAATGCAATACAATGAATTGCATGCTTTAAGTAGTGGCATGCAATGAAAAAAATCGGGCGCCCAGATAATACACAAGTACCCCATTTTGTGCATTAACCACTTGAGTGGTATGCCCGGAAGTTTTCCGGGCTCATTGTATTGATTCACCTAAGGTGTCCATACACGTTACAAATATTGTATACAATATCGCATCTCATTGCATCTCGGTTTGGCGATGAGATCTAGTACAAAAAGTATGTGCTGCACATACAGTACTTCTTGTACTAGATCTCATCTCATTGCAAACTGAGATACAATTATTGTATACAATATCGCAACGTGTATGGGCACCTTTAGGTGAATCTCATTTCAAAATGTTTTGAAAAACTGATAACCTAGTGTTATCTGAGATAGGACACCCATGCCAATGTTTTGCAGAACTCTATTGCGCTTATATCATTGTTAGAAATGTTCTTGGCTGTAAACTAAGATCTTGTAATAGTTTCCTTTTGGAGCAGCAAATGCTGTAAGAAAATCGGCTGTTTTATGTTCAACTTTTTGAAAACGTCTGAACGGAAAGCCTTGTACAAATGATGTGGTTATTCTAGTTAGCATAAAACTTCTCCAAAATGACTTCTTTCATATAAACATCTATGTTCATCAGACATCTCGTAGAATGGTCACGCCAGTATTTATGATGCTGCAATAGTTTATTCAGCTGATTCATACTGATAGTCGTCACTGTATGTAAAGAAATAAAATAAGCGCTAAATGTAAAATACATTACAGTGTCTGTTCCTGGTCACAAATGCACTTGTAACATGTAAACAAGTATCGGAGTGGGCACCTGTTTGTCATTCTATGCGAAGTACAGCCAAGACGAGGAATGCACCCTATTTCTAGTATAAATTTTATTAATGAGAAGTCATGAATACAGAGAAAAAGCATTACAGGAATATTTGTCAAAAGGTTTCATAATAAATAGAAAATTTATCATAATATGTGAACAATTATCAGCGATATATCATGAATACACAGAAAACGTATCACATGAAAACTTAAGTGGTTTCAAAATAAAAATACATTTTCTATATATGTGAACAGTCTTCATTTAATATAGACAACTCATTTGGTACTCTTTACTTAGTTGGGCGCCCGTCGCGGTCATCGCGGGTACATTTATGTCTGGCCGCGACGCGACCGACGCGTTGACCGCGATTTCCCATTGAAACCCATGTTAAACATGGAAATCGTGTCGGTCGCGATGCCCGCGACGCGATGCTCCCGATTTACCATAGGAATCAATGTTAAAAGTCGCGATGGACCCGATTTTACTGTTAAATGGCTCAATGGACCCGATTTGGCCATAGGAATCAATGTTAAATGGGCCACAGAGCCCATTAACCCTTAAATGTCCCCCCCAATTTTTAACGCCACCCCACGATCCACGCCAACCCGAAGCGTGGCGAGCGCAGCGAGGCCGCGAGGGGCGGCGGTACGCGTCCTCCGACCTTTTCATGCCCTACTATCCACTAGGGCGTTGAGTGAGAATATAATAGTGTGGCGAGCGCAGCGAGCCACCGAGCCCGAAGCGTGGCGAGCGGACGCGGATACCTTCACAGTTATACGCGTCCCCTCGCGGGCTTCACAAGTGTCCGTGGCGACGCCGACACCTGTGAAGCCCGCGAGGGGACGCGTCTACCTGTGAAGGTATCCGCGTCCCCTCGCGGGGCTCGCTGCGCTCGCCACGCTTCGGGCTCGGTGGCTCGCTGCGCTCGCCACACTATTATATTCTCACTCCACGCCCTAGTGGATAGTAGGGCATGAAAAGGTCGGAGGAGACATTTAAGGGTTAATGGGCTCTATGGCCCATTTAACATTGATTCCTATGGCCAAATCGGGTCCATTGAGCCATTTAACAGTAAAATCGCGGTCAATCGGCCTTTTTAACATTGTTCCCTATGGGAAAATCGCGGTCATCGCGGGCATCCCGATTTACCCGCGATGACCGCGATTTTTACCCCCGACGACCGCGGTTTTTACCCCCGACGACCGCGATTTCAATCGCTGGCGCCCATCTAGGTAAAGAGTACCCTCATTTTATAAAGTATTATGTTTAAAAGTATTCACAAAAACTAAGTAAAAAGAAAAATATAGAAGAAAGGAAGAGGAATGAAAGAGAGAGAAAAGATGGAAAGAGAAAAGGAAGAATGGAATTAGGAAAAGGGAACCAACCCGGCTGGAGAATGAAACCATTACATGGTAAGCAATAATGATTTTGAGAGGAAACGTATAAATTTTGTTATAGCCAATTTAGTGAAAAGCTGGAGGGACACCCTATTATCTTCCATAGAAACATAGAATTTGACGGCAGATAAGAACCACTTGGCCCATCTAGTCTGCCCCTTTTATCTTCTAGTCCGAGACGGTTTATAATAGGTGTATTTTAGATAATCTAAGATGTATCTCATTTGTATTTAATTAGCATCACACATGGAGGGCTTTACATTACTTTGTTTGTTAAGAGATCACCATCTAAAACAAATAATTCATTTAGTATTATGGGTTACAAAAAGAAGTGCTCCAAGGTTTTACAATTGTACAATGGATACTGACTCTTGGCTTTTGTTTTGTAGGTGCTGCAGTCTTGCCTGGCTGTATTTAGCATATGTCTTGTTCCACGCTCCTTGTTACGTGCAGATTGGTGGCCTTTTACAGACACTGTACTGTGCGGGTTGCAGAAATGGGCAATGTAACATTCCTATATGAATCGCCTGGTGGTTTGTGCATCTAGTGTTCTTGAAGTTTTGGGATTTCATATTTACATTTAGTATATGTAGCTGAAAAATTATTTTTCTGGTTTACTTTTGCCCTATAGTAATATTTTGTAATTTTTGCGTTGTATGTGATAAGTTCTCAATATGTCTTTAACCCAATTCCACTTATAATTTTTATCTAACATACCTATCCCACACGCACACACACACACTCACAAATACTAGCCGACACATTGGTACGTATCCATTCCAGACACACCCACAAGGTTTGTGTGACTTCATATTGCTAGATCTGCAGTAGATTCTTGTACAAGTGTTGGCAGTCAGGAACATTACAAATTCAAGCATATCCATCCAAGCAGCATCAGTATTAAAACTTGTTCTGCTTTGTGGATTTGATGTCACTTAAACTGCATCTATAAGTACAAGGTTGAGTATCCCTTATCCAAAATGCTCGGGTCCAGAAGAATTTTGGATAACGGATTATTCCGTATTTCAGAATAGTTTTATATTTCAATTATGTATATTGAGGTATCTTGCATTTATGTTGTACAAACACATCAAACACATGAATATACACAAATATATTTTATTTGTGCATAAAACAAGGTTTCAAAACATGAAACAAAGTTTGTGTACTATCTCAGCTACTGAATTTAAATGCCAAGCAATCATTTTCTTGCACAAATTTAGTGCCAGTTACATATAATGTCCTCTGTAGTGCTGTTACAGATGTACCCAGTAGTGCCAGTTACATATCATGTCCTCTGTAGTGCTGTTACAGATGTTCTTAGTAGTGCCAGTTACATATCATGTCCTCAGTAGTGCTGTTACAGATGTGCCAGTTACATATCATGTCCTCAGAAGTGCTGTTACAGATGTCCCCGGTAGTGCCAGTTACATATCATGTCCCCAGTAGTGCCAGTTACATATCATGTCCTCAGTAGTCATATGAACATGAAGTGAACATGAAATATTGGGCCTTATTCTGATCGGTGCGGATATTCCCGCTTGCGTACGGCCCGCCGATGTTTATCGTCTGCGCATGTGCAGAGGTCACTCTGCGCATGTGCAGGCGATTTCGCCGCATGGATTCTTTATACGCCACACAGGGGGCGTAGAGGGGCGTGAGGGGCTACTTATCCTCATTACCCTATGCATACGCCCCGCGTTTCATGGGCGTTCCCATGCAAACGCGGGGCGTATGCATGGTAATGAGGCCGTGACGCGTGGGTACGGGGCGGGCATCTGACATCGCCGGATGTCAGCTGCCCGCCCCCATACAAGATTTCACACGGACAAGTGTCCGTGTGGTCTTGTGTTGCGGGACCTGGTGGAGCGTGCGGCCCTGCATTCGATGTTCGGCGACCATCGAATGCAGGGGCTGCTCCCACCATGGAGGAGGCGTATCCCCGTCCACATTCATGCGGACCGCCACATATCCGCATACGGACGGAGGTGGCGATCCGTATGGAAGGCGGGGATTCGCCAAGACGGACATCACCGCATATTTCTGATCGGGCCGCACCGATCAGAATAAGGGCCATTGTTATGCCACTGGGTGTAGAGACAGGGACATGGATGGTGTTAGGGAGAGACATGGAGTGAGAGAGAGAGAGGGGTTGTTAGTGAGAAAAAGGAGGATAGAGGATGTGAAAGAGTGGTGGGAGAGGTCGGGGGGGGGAGGGGACAGAAGGGGGTTGAATAAGGGAGAGCAGTGTTTTAAAGAAGTTGAACACAGTAACCAGCAATCACAGGGCCAGGTATTGTGCTCCTGCACACGCTCTCCAGCCCCTGCTGTCTGGTGCCGGCTCTGCTGTAGCTTGCACATTGATGAAGGAGCCGGGCGGTCTCATTGTGGCGCACTCTTTCCTGCTCCATGGTGCCGGCCCCACTGCAGGCTGCACATTGGGCCCTGCGGTAGAGGATCTCCTCCTGTGTCGCGTTGCACGGTCCCTAGTTTCTGCTTATTAGATGCGGGCAAAGGCAGTGAGTGTCAGAATGTGAATCCGCTGCCGCCGCACATAACATTTAAAATACCAGAAACAGCAGCGGATGGCATGGACTATTTGGGGCCCGGTGCAGTGCCCGGTGCTAGTAGTTCCGCCCCTGGGTGGAGCCTCTGTCTGGATCAGCCTGACAGATGGGGCAAGTAAGGAGAGCTTGGATCACGCCAGGGACCGCCGTGTGCTGCTGGCTGCTACTCCTCCGGCTGTGTGCCGGGAGTGCAGGTGGCCGGGGGAAGGGAGGGGGCGACTGGGTGGACAGGTGGCTGCAGTCCCTATAGCCCAAACCTGTCAATCTTTTAGTGTGTATAATGCTGGGAGGGGGGCGGAGTTTACTTTGACCCCGCCCAGCGTTATACACACACTCACAGATTGACAGTTCTGGGCTATTATATAAGAGTTTGTCAGAATGTTGCTACTACAATCTCTATTTTCCAACCAAATTAGTTTTAGGAGGAAAATATTGAAGATTCTTTTCTCAAATTGCAAATATACAGTAACCCAGTGGTCAGTCAGATATTTGCTTATATTGTGTAAAGTTGCCCTAATACAATATATGGAGACAGTATGGATGGTGTAATGGTTAGTATTGCTGCCTCACTGTGCTGAGGTCATGGGTTCGATTCCCACCATGGCTCTAACTGTGCGGAGTTTGTATAATCTCCCCGTATTTGCGTGGGTTTCCTCCGGGTACTCCGGTTTTCTCCCACAATCCAAAAATATACTGGTAGGTTAATTGGCTCCCAACAAAATTAACCCTAGAATGTCTGTGTGTGTCTACATGTGGTAGGGACTATAGATTGTAAGCTCCACTGGGGCAGGGACTGATGTGAATGTTCAAATAGTCTCTGTAAAGCGCTGTGTAATATGTATGTGCTATATAAGAAACTGTTAATAATATTTATTATTATCTCCTCAGCCTGAGTCCTGAGAAGTCCCTGTGCAATGTGCAGGGATTGACAAATGGATCCAAATCCGTCAGTTTTCAATTGCACTGAATGACTGGACCAATTCCAGAAGACAACCAGTCTAACAACCTAATCTCCTGCATTCCTGATGATCAAGCGATCCATTATCCGGTATTGCCTTTGCTTTGGGTCCATATGTGTCTCACTATCGGGTTAGTACCCGGTGGTGGCTGCAGTATTGCAGTTTGTGCACAGCTAATTCAGTGCTGTTTCAGATTTTTACAGACATCACTGCACCTCCTTTTTTTTCCTCACCTCCCCCCCCCCCTACCCCCCCCTCCCATTACCAAGTTTTTCTTTTCTTTATTCTAAAAAGAAGCTGGGAGATCTACACCTCTCCCCAGTGTAAAGATGGTGGGAAGACCATTGGTCAGGTAACATGTCAAGGGGTTTTCAGAGCTGAAACTCCACAACCTTTTTTTTTTATTTGATACCACAGGAATCCTGTGTGCACATGCCCATGGTAATCCAAAAATGGGTACAAGTGCCATGGTGTTGCTGAAGTGGTAAAAGTGAATGTGATCTCCAGAAGGCAGTTCCCCTCCCACAGCAGACGGCACCTATCGGAAGAGACTTCCTCTTAAGTGCTCATTTATGGGGTATTGGTAGTGAATGCAAAGGGGAGGACACAAACAACTATCTTGCCTTCTACTATTTACAAACGCCACTGTAATTGGGTGATATATATGTGGCTCTAAATTTAGATATTCAATATTCAAAAAGGGGAGCCACACCAGCTGCCATTGCAAACATCACTGAGAGTTGATGTGACCCCCCCCCTCTTTGAATATTGGACTGTGCTGTAGGCTCACATCTGTAACTGTCACTGGCAGGGAAGTCCAGGAACAGAGCATTTTGTACCTAATGGGATGGGTCATGTTGGAGGGTATGTTAACATGCACCAGGGATGTGCCAATAAATTGAGCAGTGCACCATTCTGTCTACATTTTATTTTGTTGTTCACTACAAGCCAACACCCCCCTGCCTTGAAGGAGAACTTACCAATCTCGCAATATATGCGAGTGATCCGTAACAATACAAATATCGGAATCATGGAACAACAGATACTAGAAATGACCAACAGATTCAAGGAGAGGGGCTACTCCACACAAGCGTTGGATAGATGTCTCAGGAAAGCAAGAAAAAACATGCGCAAACAAAATCTAGCTACTAGTCCTGAGATCTCGACTAAAACAAATAAACGTATGATATATGTCAATACCTTCAATCATGCATCTAAGAAGATCAACAGCAGTATCAAAAAACATTGGCCCATTCTGTCTACTGATACCTCACTTAAATTACAGCAGTATCATCCCCCGATGGTTGCATATAAAAAAGGCCCCAACCTTAAACAGCTATTGATGAGGCCCACAACAAATCCCAACTCCGAAACAAAGACAACATGGTTATACTCCAAGCGGCCGGGTTGTTTTCGATGCGTAGGATGTACTACATGCAACAGCATGACTCCGGGTTCATCATTCCCCCATCCTCATTCGGGCAAATCGATCAAAATTCGATACCATTTACATTGCCAGATGGACTTTGTTATATACCTATTGAGTTGTCCATGTGGACAATCATACGTAGGAATGACCACGCGGAAATTCCGCGAGCGAATGGCAAACCATCGAAACTCGATTCGAGCAGCCATGGAAACAGGGAAGGCTGAACTCCCAGTGCCACGCCATTTCTTGGCGGCAGGTCACCCGATATCTACACTCCGCTGTCGACTTATAGACTGGGTACCTCCCCCACCAAGAGGGGGTGACCGAGTCTTACTTCTCAAAAAGACTGAATGCAGGTGGATCCACCAATTGGGAACGTTATCCCCAAGAGGACTAAATGAGCATAACCCTCTTTCTCTATTCTTGAGAGGGTGATTAAAAATGGATTATGTATTGATAGGATGAATCTAGATTGCTTTTTCTTATATCTAGTTGGCTCCAATATAATGATTGTTTGACGGAATGTCGAGCAATGATAGTTGATGGCCATCATAGACCATCAACCGTTACATCTGATAACCCATTGTCTATTGATAGTAGGTCCCTGATAGGTCCATTTACATCTTGTTAGCATTGAACAGTCGGACTTGGGTCCTAATATTTCAATGCACCATTGGTACAACCCCAATAGGTGATTGATAGGTATGTACTTCAGCAACGAGAGAGGTTGCTGCTAAATTATGATTGACATTTGAGACTCATACACACGTGTATATCACTGGGTGAATTTATTTATTTATTTTTCACAATAGTGTTAATAAATAAAATAAAAAAATATATAATTAAAAAACAAAAAATTAAAAACTAAAAAATACAATAAAAATATAAAAATAATAAAAATTAAACAACCATAAATTATTATAATGAAATTAACACTGAGTGAATTGAATTGATATTGATAAATATAATGTATTTCCATTACACAATAGTACAAATTTATATCTTGTATCACCTTGCGGGCTTATAGTCTGACGTACAAATACCCCCGCACATAGGATTCATTACGTGCTGACGCTGGCATTAAATTAATACAAGAACACTATGCCTTTTTTCCAATAGATGGCGCTGTCACCCCAAGCGTTCCATCACACTGTTAGACAGTTGTATTATAGTAAACACACGATCGTACATTTTTCTGATTGAAATGAATTGAGTTGATCTCTAATTTGCTGCATGAAGCCGCTTTTGGACAGTTTGTGCAAGATATAATCAATCCATTTATCTCCTTATGAGCCACAACACAGCGCCGGGTTTTCCGGGCTCTGTGCGGCTCATCTGTGCGTTCCACCGGAACGTACTTCCGGGTGACGCACTTCCGGTCTCACCGGAAGTCGCGTCAGCGCACTATCGCGCTGATCGCAATATCGGCGCCAAAACAATCAGTTTAAACTGGGTATTTAAGTCAGGCATGGGCAGCACTATAGTGTAGCTGATCCCCCGTTCCGAGGGCTAATCTGTGAAGCTATGCTGAACTTTTTTTGACCATCATCAAAGTATGTAATTTTATGACTTAAGTTGTTTGAGTTGTTTTTCCACCTGTGATACTTTGTGGACACTCCTGCAGCGAATTGTTTTGTTTTATACTATATTGTAGGCTCCTTGATAAAGGTCTGATGTGGACCGAAACGTCGGGGCATGATGCAAGTTAAACTAATGGATTAAAAAACTTTTCTTATGGATATCAACATTTGAAGTGTTATTTTGGAGGAGAGTGTTCACACCCTTGACACGAAAGTGTTCTGGGAATCTGGACTATGTTTGAGGGATATGGTGACACATATCAACCTCTTTGTTGAACACCCCCAAGTTGTCATTATAAAGTGTGAGTGCGGTCTACCCCCCTTGGCAATTATGTATGTATATAAATACAGGAGAAGGAGACAGCAGCGGCACTCAAAACGGGAACTTTTCAAGTGATTTAATCACAGCAAATAACGGACCGACGTTTCGGGGATTACACGCCCCTTTGTCAAGGTGTAAAAAGCAATACAAACAAAGTGCACACAGTGTTTACCTTAAATAGGGTGAGAAGACAGGAGTCACGGCGTGCAGGGTCCGTCCCCCGGCACCAGCGTCAATACCGGAAGTGCAGAGGCGACGGAAGTCAAAGTGCGTCTGGAACTCAAAGTTAGAGTCGCTCCGTGGAGCGCAAGCCAGAAGGTAGTCATAGTTACCTGCACCGATTGTCTAGGTGATCGCGTGTGCTAGGGGAATGTCAACCCTGGGTGCCGTGTCAATCTGAAAGTGACATGTACATAATTAACAAACAAAAACAAAAATGCATAGGCAATAACAAGATTATAAATAGTGTTAAGCGCATAGGTGCGCACATTTATAGTGAGAACGGACTTGTTGCCGTTGTGTTAATAAAGTGGGAATAAGTGCTTAAAAGGGGATATTAAAATGTGGACTAAAATACAGAGAGGTAACAAACAGGCCCATCTTCTGTATATTATGAGGGCGACAGAATAAATCATATGTTTTATATATATCGGGCTATAACTGAAACATACTGGGGGAGTACACAGAAAGCCAGCCCCGGCTGCGAGACACAATTGGTTTCCTGTATGATCTAAATGATGCGTATTACATACTACCGTTTGAAATCATTTGGTGTCCCCAGCACATTGGGGGAGGGGGAAATTTTTTTGGCATGAAGCAAATGTTAAATGCAACAGTGACATGTACCATATTATAGTGCCATATGTACCATATTATAGTGCTATTTTGACGACTGAGCATAAAGGAAATTTAGGAAATTTAAGAGCAAAGACCCCATTATAATGTACTCAGACCTATACTGGAGTGAATGAGCACATTATTATAATAGGAAACACGTTATTACACTTGGAAACAATTAAAAGGGACAGTAAGAGAAGCGGAGATGAAGAAAAAGCACACCGTATACGTCAGATATGACATATGTCTACATGTGTCGGCTGTTTTTACGACTATGGTTGAAATGTGGGACCTTAATGGTTCCTACTGTTCTTACTAATGGAAAAATGTGAAAGGGACAGTGAGAAAAAGCGGAGATGAAGAAAAAGCACACACATGGAATATCACGTCCGACACACCTTTGTTGGTGTCGACTAGACCACAGTCTACTATTGGGACCGGGAATGTAACTCTGTTCATTTATAGAAAAACGTGTCAAAGGGATAGTAAGAGAAGCGGAGAAGAAGAAAAAGCACACCAAATGTGTCTAAATGACACTGTACGACATCTATCTGTTGTTATCATGTCACCTAACAGATCTTATGCGTGAATCTATTGTAGCTACCTTATATACTAATGGAAAATTTAAACAGGGATAGAAAGAGTAGCAGAGATGAAGAAAAAGCACACCATATGCGTCTATAATGACACAGGGCGACATAATGTCGACCATATACTAGGTTTTAAGTTTTGATGAACCACACTCATCTGGACTACTGTATCAAAGAAGAAAAGGTCAAAGGGATAGAAAGAAGAGCGGAGATGAAGAAAAAGCACACCATATATGTCCTTCAGGACACTTGTCGACTTGTGTCGACTTTTTGTACTAGGTTTCTGAAAAGACACAAAGTAGGTTAGACTTTAAGCTTTAGTCCGGGGAGAGCTGGAAGTGGATGTTAATAGACATGTGTCCATGAGAGTCACAGAAATATGCCAAGGGATAATTTCTCATTTAAGCCGTGAGGGCTTGTGCTGTTCAGTTTATGTATCCACATGGTTTCTCTTCTCAACAGTTTTCCATCGCGGTCTCCTCTCCGAATCGATTCAGGGATGTGGTCGATTATAATATGCTTAAGGTCAGACAGTTTGTGATGGGCTGCAGCGAAGTGTTTAGCTACCGGTTGTTCGTTCTCTTTCCCAGCGATAGCCTTACCGATGGCGGAGCGGTGTAGGGCCATTCGGGTACGCAACGTCCTTATGGTCTTGCCCACGTATAGAAGGTTACACGGGCATACAATAACATACACAATATGTGTTGTAGTGCACGACAGCACGTGTCTAATAGGGAAGACCCTCCCGTCCTTAGGATGGATGAATGAATCTCCCGTAAGCATGTGTTGGCATGTCGTGCATTTGATGCACTTGTAGCAACCGTTTTGTTTTTTCATGAAGTTGCTTGTTTCCGGGGGTCTACTCGAAGAAAAACCTGTGATATCATTGTGCACAAGCAAGTTTTGTAGATTTTTGCCCCTGGTATGGCAGATGAGTGGTCTCTTGTCTTTAAGTGCTGGCAGCCGTGCATCTGTTTTTATTATTGGCCACAGGGCCCTTGTGGCTCTGGGTAACACATAGCTGGAAGTATTGTACCTGGTTACAAATGGGATGGTGTTCTCCACTCTCGTGTCAACACCTTGCTCTCTCTTGTCTGAAGATAGGAGTGACTCTCTTGGGATGTTAAGTACTTCTTCTTTTTGTAGTTGTAAAAGGTCTGGTTTGTATCCCCTATTCACAAATTTTTCCACCATACTGTTCAGCACTTCTGGTAGAGCAGAACTGTCGCTGACTATTCTTGCTGCTCTCACCATCTGTGATTTCGGCAAAGCCTTCTTTAGGGCAGGTGGGTGAAAGCTGTTTGCCCGTAAGACATTGTTCTTATCCGTTGGTTTCACAAACAGACTTGTGCTGAGCTTTCCATCTTTTAAGTCAACTCTGACGTCCAAATAGTTGATGGTTTCTCTTGAAGATTGAAATGTAAATTTAATCGGAGAATCTCTCCGGTTAATATTTATCATCGCATTGTTGAACTCCAATTCTGTTCCCCTCCAGATTAGGAATAAATCGTCGATGTAACGCGTCATCATGATGATTTTGTCCCTGGTCTCCTCATTGTTGTAGAACATGGCCTTCTCCTCATTAAACATGTAAATGTTTGCGAACGATGGGGAGACATTGCTCCCCATCGAGCACCCTGTCAGTTGCTTATAGAATCTCCCGTTAAAGAGAAAATAATTATGGGTAAGGGTTAACCTTAGTAGGTCCATGAACAGGGTATGATCGAGTTGGTCCATTTCGTTCTGAATGAGGAATTTATGGACTTCCTCTAGGCCGCCTTCATGCGGGATGCATGTATATAGCGAGCAGACGTCCATGACGCATAATAGAACGTCTGTTGGCAGGTTTTGGGCCTGTTTGAGTGTATTCAGAAAGTCAGATGTGTCCATAATATAGGAGGGTTGTCTTTTGATGAGAGGCTGTAAGATATAATCTAGGAACTGGGAAATTGGTTGAAAAATGGAGTTCTGTGCTGATATAATTGGACGTCCAGGGGGATTGATGAGATTTTTGTGGATTTTGGGTAATACAAAGAAGATGGGTACAGACGGATTCTCCTGAGTTAATGCTTGTCGTAATTTGTCAGTGATGAGATTCTGTTGCGATGCTTTTATTAGTGCTGTATCTAATTTTTTCTTGTATGCAATGGTGGGATCGGTGGTCAGGAGCATGTAGGTATTAGCATCAGCTAGTTGTCTGTCGCACTCAGCAGTGTACGCAGACAGATCTTGTACCACCAACCCACCGCCCTTGTCGGCGGCTCGGAAAACCACATCTTTGTACTTACTCATCCGTAATAGTGCGCTGTATTCACTGCGGCTTAAATTACTGTGTAGTGGATGGGGGGCTGCCGAGAACTTAGTCATCGAGGCATCCAGTAACCTAGTATATGTGGCGATCGAAGGGTTGGTGGATTGGGGGTCAAATTGTGACTTTATTTTGGTTTTAATGAACTGATGATGTTCTTCTGAGGAGGGAATTGTGGCTTTGTCTTGGAAAAATTCTTTCAATCTGAGATTGCGTGTGTGTCTGTGCATGTCAACTTTCCAAGTCAGTTCGTCATACTTGGTGGTTGGAACAAACGATAGTCCATGTTCTAAAACGCTCATCTCTTCTCTGGAAAACTGTCTTTGTGACAGGTTAAATACCAGTGTTTCTACTGGTTGCCGCTCTTTTTTGCGGATCCGCGCGTGTTGGCCACCCCGACGGGTGGTCTGCCTCCTCCTCTTTTCTTTGAGGTGGTGGCTGTTGTAGTCTCCCTCGGGGTCCCTAAAGGGATTGATTGTTCTGGGGCGTCTGACTCCACATTGAAGTCACTGTCACTGTTGGAGGAATGGCTGGCCTTCTTCTGGTGGTACCTTTGTGATCTTTTTAAGGGGCGATGTCTTTGGGGATGGTTGTAATTGGATGGTTCACGTTCACTTCCTGAAAGCCATTTATAGACCCTGTTACTGTCATAGTCGTCCTTCACCGTGTAATATTTATTTCTTTTAAATTTGAGTAAGTCTCTCTGGTATTCATCACATTGCGTTTGCAACTTAGCCAGCCAATCTTGTGACGTATCTGAGCTGAAAGCAGGCTTGTGTTTGCATTCAAATTCTGCTACAGCTTCTTTTGCAGATTTTAATTCTTGTGCGGACTCTTCTATGACTAATAGCAGCAGGTCATGGCTGCATTTATTAAGAATCCCGATCCACCGGCAGCAGAAGTTGGGATTGTGCCGGCCGATGGTCGGGGTGTTCCTTACCCGGAAGCCCCGGGGGATCATTTTCTCCCTGTGGTATTCCGACAGCGATACCCCATGGAGCAGGTAGTCAGTCTCTCTTTTTCTTAAACGGTACCACTGTTTGTATAATATTTCCAGGCAGAACGAAATGGACCAACTCGATCATACCCTGTTCATGGACCTACTAAGGTTAACCCTTACCCATAATTATTTTCTCTTTAACGGGAGATTCTATAAGCAACTGACAGGGTGCTCGATGGGGAGCAATGTCTCCCCATCGTTCGCAAACATTTACATGTTTAATGAGGAGAAGGCCATGTTCTACAACAATGAGGAGACCAGGGACAAAATCATCATGATGACGCGTTACATCGACGATTTATTCCTAATCTGGAGGGGAACAGAATTGGAGTTCAACAATGCGATGATAAATATTAACCGGAGAGATTCTCCGATTAAATTTACATTTCAATCTTCAAGAGAAACCATCAACTATTTGGACGTCAGAGTTGACTTAAAAGATGGAAAGCTCAGCACAAGTCTGTTTGTGAAACCAACGGATAAGAACAATGTCTTACGGGCAAACAGCTTTCACCCACCTGCCCTAAAGAAGGCTTTGCCGAAATCACAGATGGTGAGAGCAGCAAGAATAGTCAGCGACAGTTCTGCTCTACCAGAAGTGCTGAACAGTATGGTGGAAAAATTTGTGAATAGGGGATACAAACCAGACCTTTTACAACTACAAAAAGAAGAAGTACTTAACATCCCAAGAGAGTCACTCCTATCTTCAGACAAGAGAGAGCAAGGTGTTGACACGAGAGTGGAGAACACCATCCCATTTGTAACCAGGTACAATACTTCCAGCTATGTGTTACCCAGAGCCACAAGGGCCCTGTGGCCAATAATAAAAACAGATGCACGGCTGCCAGCACTTAAAGACAAGAGACCACTCATCTGCCATACCAGGGGCAAAAATCTACAAAACTTGCTTGTGCACAATGATATCACAGGTTTTTCTTCGAGTAGACCCCCGGAAACAAGCAACTTCATGAAAAAACAAAACGGTTGCTACAAGTGCATCAAATGCACGACATGCCAACACATGCTTACGGGAGATTCATTCATCCATCCTAAGGACGGGAGGGTCTTCCCTATTAGACACGTGCTGTCGTGCACTACAACACATATTGTGTATGTTATTGTATGCCCGTGTAACCTTCTATACGTGGGCAAGACCATAAGGACGTTGCGTACCCGAATGGCCCTACACCGCTCCGCCATCGGTAAGGCTATCGCTGGGAAAGAGAACGAACAACCGGTAGCTAAACACTTCGCTGCAGCCCATCACAAACTGTCTGACCTTAAGCATATTATAATCGACCACATCCCTGAATCGATTCGGAGAGGAGACCGCGATGGAAAACTGTTGAGAAGAGAAACCATGTGGATACATAAACTGAACAGCACAAGCCCTCACGGCTTAAATGAGAAATTATCCCTTGGCATATTTCTGTGACTCTCATGGACACATGTCTATTAACATCCACTTCCAGCTCTCCCCGGACTAAAGCTTAAAGTCTAACCTACTTTGTGTCTTTTCAGAAACCTAGTACAAAAAGTCGACACAAGTCGACAAGTGTCCTGAAGGACATATATGGTGTGCTTTTTCTTCATCTCCGCTCTTCTTTCTATCCCTTTGACCTTTTCTTCTTTGATACAGTAGTCCAGATGAGTGTGGTTCATCAAAACTTAAAACTTAAAACCTAGTATATGGTCGACATTATGTCGCCCTGTGTCATTATAGACGCATATGGTGTGCTTTTTCTTCATCTCTGCTACTCTTTCTATCCCTGTTTAAATTTTCCATTCGTATATAAGGTAGCTACAATAGATTCACGCATAAGATCTGTTAGGTGACATGATAACGACAGATAGATGTCGTACAGTGTCATTTAGACACATTTGGTGTGCTTTTTCTTCTTCTCCGCTTCTCTTACTATCCCTTTGACACGTTTTTCTATAAATGAACAGAGTTACATTCCCGGTCCCAATAGTAGACTGTGGTCTAGTCGACACCAACAAAGGTGTGTCGGACGTGATATTCCATGTGTGTGCTTTTTCTTCATCTCCGCTTTTTCTCACTGTCCCTTTCACATTTTTCCATTAGTAAGAACAGTAGGAACCATTAAGGTCCCACATTTCAACCATAGTCGTAGAACAGCCGACACATGTAGACATATGTCATATCTGACGTATACGGTGTGCTTTTTCTTCATCTCCGCTTCTCTTACTGTCCCTTTTAATTGTTTCCAAGTGTAATAACGTGTTTCCTATTATAATAATGTGTTCATTCACTCCAGTATAGGTCTGAGTACATTATACTGGGGTCTTTGCTCTTAAATTTCCTAAATTTCCTTTATGCTCAGTCGTCAAAATAGCACTATAATATGGTACATATGGCACTATAATATGGTACATGTCACTGTTGCATTTAACATTTGCTTCATGCCAAAAAAATTTCCCCCTCCCCCAATGTGCTGGGGACACCAAATGATTTCAAACGGTAGTATGTAATACGCATCATTTAGATCATACAGGAAACCAATTGTGTCTCGCAGCCGGGGCTGGCTTTCTGTGTACTCCCCCAGTATGTTTCAGTTATAGCCCGATATATATAAAACATATGATTTATTCTGTCGCCCTCATAATATACAGAAGATGGGCCTGTTTGTTACCTCTCTGTATTTTAGTCCACATTTTAATATTTAATATCCCCTTTTAAGCACTTATTCCCACTTTATTAACACAACGGCAACAAGTCCGTTCTCACTATAAATGTGCGCACCTATGCGCTTAACACTATTTATAATCTTGTTATTGCCTATGCATTTTTGTTTTTGTTTGGTAATTATGTACATGTCACTTTCAGATTGACACGGCGCCCAGGGTTGACATTCCCCTAGCACACGCGATCACCTAGACAATCGGTGCAGGTAACTATGACTACCTTCTGGCTTGCGCTCCACGGAGCGACTCTAACTTTGAGTTCCAGACGCACTTTGACTTCCGTCGCCTCTGCACTTCCGGTATTGACGCTGGTGCCGGGGGACGGACCCTGCACGCCGTGACTCCTGTCTTCTCACCCTATTTAAGGTAAACACTGTGTGCACTTTGTTTGTATTGCTTTTTACACCTTGACAAAGGGGCGTGTAATCCCCGAAACGTCGGTCCGTTATTTGCTGTGATTAAATCACTTGAAAAGTTCCCGTTTTGAGTGCCGCTGCTGTCTCCTTCTCCTGCATCTTTTGGTTCCAGAAGGCACCCGGGCAGTTGCCCAAAAGGGAGAGTACCAGGCCGACAATTTGGTCATTATATTCCACCAGGATTCTTGTTTTTGCCCCCTGTTGTCTGGAAGTGAACAATAATGTCATGTAGCGTAGTCTGTCTGCGTGCCATTACTCTTTCATTCAACAAAGACTCGAATTTCCTTTGTTCCTTTGATATGTTATTCCAAGGTGTCCCCACAAGAGGGGGTCAGAGATCTTAATGAAATTAATTTCCTTTATCTTGCTTAAGTCATTTGTTATTTTAGCCCGCTGAAAAGTTTTGTGTGCAAGCCTGTAAGAAAGGAGAAAATGTTTGTCATTATATTAATTACACATACAACAATATATTGGTTTCTCTGTATTTGTATCTTCACACAAACAGCACTGATAACAGAATTGGTGCGTTTTATCCTACTTTTTGTACTAAATTTGTTTGCCGGTACCATGGGTGTCCTATTTCCATGAAATTGTAAACTCTGGGCTTATGTTTCTAGTATTCAGGATGTTGCTGCACTCTAATTCATGCAGTAAATGTGTATATGTTATGCTTCATCTGTTTTAATTGGACTTTCAAAGGAAGTATGCAATGGATTTCAAGATCCCCAACATTTCTTATTGTCAATATTATTTCTATGGCGCCACACGGGTACTGCGTTGCCTAATAAATTACATAAACAAATGAGCAAAGCAAGAAAACAAAAACTAAAGGACATTGTAGAACAAGTGCATGGTGGCAGAAGAGTCTGCACTGCCCCTCCAGCAGCCATCTCAGGATGGCGGTAACCCAGGTACATGGGGTGAGATTTAATAGGATGAGATATTCAGAAAGTGAGAGATTTGGGAAGAAATCTCCAGTTTTTTTAAAGCCGCAATCAGTTACACTGCAAAAGCAGTTTGATTTTGCAGTGTAAATGATTGCCGCTTTATAAAAACTGGAGATGTCTTCCCAAATCTCTCACTTTCTGAATCTCTCATCCTATCAAATCTCACCCATGATGTGATGCTGCCTGATCGTAAAACATTGGGCAGCATTGTATCCCCCATACATACATATGGGGGATGTGGCTGGCGTGGGACAGGAGGGATTGCAGCAGGTATCAGAGATTTGTGTTGCTGTCCCTTCTGATACATTCGGGGGATACTTAATATTTGCTCCTAACCCCTGACAATGGGTGTTTTCTGGGCATTAGCCACAAATATATGATAAATGGGCCCTTAAGTTAGCAAGAGAAGTTCTCTCTTTCTTCCCTACCTAATCCTTATCTCCTCCTCCTTATTCTTATGCAGTCAGTGGATCTGAACCAGTTTGCTGTGCCCCTCTATAAAATTTTATGTAGCAGCTTCTTCACGGAATCGGGACATCTGTCAGAATGAACTTAGGTCTACAGTCATTAGGTCAACCCCACTAGGTCGACTGGCAGGAAGGTCGACCTGACTTAAGGTTGACATGGGCCAAGGTCGACATGACTTAAGGTCGAATTTGCATAAAGGTCGACATGAGGAAGGTCAACTGGTCATAAGGTCGACATGGGTTTTTCACTGTTTTTTTATCCGAATGTCGACACAGTCGGCAATGAGAATCGGACCCTCGCATCGCTCGCAATGCTTCGGGCAGGGTGCCTCGCTGCACTCGGCACACTATTTTATTCTCCCACCACGCCCTAGTGGATGGTAGGGCATGAAATACCGCCTGTCGGCACAAAAAACAGTGAAAAACCCATGTCGACCTTATGACCAGTCGACCTTCCTCATGTCGACCTTTATGCAAATTCGACTTTAAGTCAGGTCGTTATGGCAATGCAATGCTGCTCTCTCCCCGGTGTACACTACAGTGATACTGAGTATGGATGTGATGATGTTGTAGTGAGGTCAGTGAGCCTCTGTACCAGCAGGCACACAACAAGGCGCTCTCCCACCAACGCACGCACGGAACTGACTGAGCTCTGCCTCTCACAGCAGCAGTAGCGAAAGTTTTGGTTTCTTTCCAGGTCACGTGGTCCGGGGCCTCTCACACTCTCCGCCAATCAGTAGCGGCAGACGGGTGCCGGGCGGGTTCAATCCCTCGTTCCCAGCTCTGTGTTCGCTTAAAGAGCCGCGGCGGGCGCGGGTGACGTGAGGAGCTCGGGAGTAAGGGAGAGGGAAGGAAGACGGGGAGGCTGCATGGGGAGAGAGACCCCCAGGCCCGACGCCGAGCGTAGAGCAACGGGGGCGGCAGCTCGCAGAAGGAGGGGGCCGGGCCGGGTGGATGTGGCAGAGTGAGGAACGGGGCATGTGCTCCGAGTAACGGGACGGTGTGTGCGCTGTCTCCGGGCTCTGGCAGTAGCTGCGGGCGGGGGGACGGAGATCGGTGCAGCCCTGCAGAGAGTGGGCGACCCCGCTGCTGCTGCCGCCGCCGGCACAACGCAGCTCTACTCCCCCGGGATGGCTGGCCGCAGCCGCCGCTCCTGGCTCAGCGTGCTCCTCGGGCTGGTGCTCGGCTTCCTGCTGGCATCCCGGCTCATCCTGCCCCGGGCCGTGGAGCTGCACCGGTACAGCCGGCGGAGAGGAGGAGGAGGAAGCGGGGGTCGGGGTTCAGGAGGTGGGCAGAGGAGCAGCTGTGGGGTGCATCCCGGTCTTAGGACCGACCTACATGCGCCCTTCCTGGGAGCCATGGACGGGGGCAGCGACGAGGACCTGCCCCGGAATAATAACTTCCTCTATGTGGGCGTGATGACCGCACAGAAGTACCTACAGACCCGAGCTGTGGCCGCGTACAGGTGAGTGCTTGCCCCCATGGCAGCCTGACACTGCACCTTCTGTCTCCAGGCTGCCGGGTTACACGCTGCTGGGCCATGGGCTCCTATTTTCCCCCGTACACTGCCCATTGACTGCAATACAAGCCCCAAGCGTATAGGTGATCACTGGGGTGTGGGTGAGGTATTGGGAACTCCTTGCTCCTATAAATACCTGATGCATGCTGCTCAGTGCTGGAGCTGAGGAGCTTGCTCAATGCAGTTGTACTTTGGAAACCTTCATTCCTACGATGAGTCAGAAGGAATGTCATATCAAATTGATATACGGTTATTCATTGTATTACTGGCATTACTTCCCATTGTGGTCCAGTTACAAGAGTTCTGATGTTGGTCATGGTGTCTTCAGTTATATACATATGAGGGGGCAGTCCCCATTAGCTCTGTTTAAGGAGTTTGTAAAGGTTGCTTGGAGTCCCATATCTGACAACACATGCCCACTTAAATGACTACTATGCTCCCAGGGCCTGGTCTGGAATAATGCAATGCTTTTTAGTTATGATTACTGTAGATATTTCCACTTCAGATAATCCTGTAGCGCAGCCAGATTTGGCTCCTTACATTAACCATTGATTGCCTACTGCAGTACAGATTTAAAAGACTGAACTGCCTGATTCACAGTACTGTGTAGGTGAAGTACTCTTTAGTGCACTTTCTCTTTGATCCTAAGCATTGTCTGACTACACTTAACAGTGTTAAGTCCATGCCATGTAGCCTGCTGGGCTGCTATAACAAAGGAACTCTTCATGAGGTCCAGCAGTGTAAGCAGACCTTGTTTGCATATGCAGATTTTATTGCCTTCTGCATATCAGTAATTCTGTGGTCTGCACTAGTTCTGCCCTGAAGGTCCCTTTTAATGTAATGGCTGAAATACTTTGTATTGTTGACTTGGTGTTTGTAGAACACTATACAGTCTCCAAGTGTCTTGCTGAGCAGCTAGCACCTAGAATTGGCAAACATACAGAAACATGTTTGGTAGCACTCCAAATTGAAACCGAGCTTGTGGTTTTAGTGGATCTACGATCACTGGCGACCATTTTTAGCAATCGAAACATAGAATTTGATGGCAGATAAGAGCACCTCGGCCCATCTGGTGTGCCCCTTAAATTTCTGTGATGCCCGGCTGAGTGCATATTACCCATATAGAGAAAAGCAGAGATGACAAGTTTTCCCTCACATGTGTCCATAGTGCTGAATATAATCCCCTTCCTCCCACTATGTCGACTGCAGAATACTGACATGGTGTAATGCTAATTTATGCAGCCATTTGAACTGCAGTCATTGGCTAACTTTACTAACTGAGCCTCAGGTCAACAATTTGTTTTAGAGGACCGTTTAGTCAAGCACAAGGGTGATTTGGCAGGCCTCGTCTTCTATGAACCACTTTAGAAGCCTTAATGACAACAAAGAAGTATAGTTCATATCTGTAGATGCAATGGGCATGGTCACTTGGTGCCCATTTACATTGCTACTTTTCCCTTGCAGCACGTGGAGTGCTAGGGTAAACTTTGCCATGTTGGCACTATTGTAAGCAGCTGATGTGTGCAGCCGGTCACTGCTGCAGCGCTCGGCATCTCCTTGCTTCCAAGTTCAGGTCCCACAAACTAGTTTGCCTTTTTCAATTTGTTTTAATACTCAAAAACATTTTTTTTAATTACTAGCCGCAAACCCTCTTTAATAGGAGGGATTTTAAACAAAGTCCTTTGTTAGGGTGCAAATATAAGTGGCATATACACTACTGCTTACACAAGTGACTATTCACCTGGTCAGGCAAACACTGTATTATGACAACTACTTACACTATTGTAATTAATTTGGTTGAGTTCAAGGATTATCTCAGGCTGTTTAAACAAGTATTGAAGTGCTTATTAAGATAATTGTATCTGTCTGTTGTGTTGCTGATACCATAGTGGTTTGAGATGGAAGGGACAATACTTCTGCCAATCTGCTATTGATCTATTGTGTAATAGATAAGCATTATCTGTACCACTTAAGGTGGTAATTATCTGTGCTTTTTATATTGTATATTGCAATTTAATGATGTGATGGAAAGCCTACTTTAAAGTCACCCATACAGCTTTTTGCCTTTGCAGAACTTTAGTTACATACTGTTGTTGAAACTGAGAAACTACTGTTCTTTGTCGGAGCTGCACAGTTATACTATGTGGTGAATACCCGTTTCCACCTAAAATACAACACAGTTTTTATCTGTTTCCACCCAATATAAATCCTCAAGCATGCAGGACCTTATGGTGTAATGTATCCCCGTAGCTGAAGCTTGCTGCTGCTCCTCTTGCACTCTTTGCCACAATTAATTTATTAGTCTCCCCTGCCTGTTTTCTCTCCCTGCCATTCCCTCAGCTTGTGCCCTGCCACCATTGTCACCCATTTACTTGGTAGTCCAGCTTTTAGGTGGGAACTCCTTATACATGAAACTGACATAAATGATTCAGTGGTTTTCTTTAATTACTTAATGTGACTTAAATACACGTTCTTATTCCAAGAATGTTGCTTCTACAAGTGTCATATGCTCCAAGCATGCTTCCCATCCCCCATGATAAAAGGGCCACATAACTCCTAAACTGCCTCCAGGCTGCTGGGACTGAATTGGTTGACAGTTCTCAGTGAGAATTGCACAGGAATTTGCTAAATATAGTGAGCGAATCTTCTGACCGATGCAGTAAATATTCTTTACCTCTACAGACAGTGACTAACTGGGAACCGTTAAATGTATCTTTATACATGTGTGATTAAGACCGCAGGAATTCAGTCAGCGGTGTATATATTTCTAATTTACTGTAACTTTACATTTAAACAAGAACTAACATTTGCTGGATAATTGCCAGGATGCCAAGTCACTCCTCTGATCTCTTTGGTTGATAAATGCTTAGTTTATTTGCATGCAATGATCATGTGTTGCAATTGACTAAAGTACATTTTTCTTATTTCTATACTGGTACAATTCCTGTAGAAGCCAGTTGGAAATCAGTCATGTCAGTACTAGCTAATAAAACTTTTTTATCTAGTTATGTTGAGTTTACCTGTCCCGTATAAGTAGTCAACCTCCACTCATCCTCCTCTCCCCCATTTTAAATGCAGACCTTCCTATATTAAGCATTTGTGTTTTATTCTCTTCCAGAACATGGTCCCACTACATTCCGGGAAAGGTGGAATATTTCTCAAGCGAGGGTTCGGACACCTCCATACCAATTCCAATTATAGCACTCCAAGGTGTAGACGATTCTTACCCGCCACAGAAGAAATCCTTTATGATGCTAAAATATATGCATGATCATTACCTGGATCAGTATGAGTGGTTCATGAGAGCAGATGATGATGTTTATATCAAAGGTGACCGCCTAGAGAGCTTCCTGCGCAGCCTCAACAGCAGTGAGCCCTTGTTCTTGGGGCAGACTGGCCTGGGCACTACAGAAGAGATGGGAAAACTGGCATTGGAACCAGGTGAAAACTTCTGCATGGGTGGCCCTGGTGTCATCATGAGTAGAGAGGTCCTTCGAAGGATGGTGCCGCATATCGGAGAATGTCTACAACAGATGTACACCACCCATGAGGATGTGGAAATTGGCAGATGTGTCCGGAGGTTCGCAGGTGTGCAGTGTGTATGGTCGTATGAGGTAAGAGCTGCCTCCAGTTCATTCTATGGTTACTTTTCCCTTAAAGGGGCAATTGTGAATACGGTGTGGAGGGGTGGGTGGTCAGCCAGCAGTGATGTGCGTACAGCTGAGGTAGACAGTTATTTGTCATACTCCAGTGTACACAAGAGTTTTGACTATCTTAAGTATATGGAAAATACAGGGAGTATATTATAACTATCTTCTTTAAATTATTCTAGCTATTCTTAGACTTTTTATAGTCAAAGCTTTGGAGAAAAGTCTGATAGTTGAGGCAGTGCCTCCCCTGCCTACCTTTTCTGGACAGATCTGATCAAACCTCACGTTTCAGGAATATACATTTCCGGAGTATATACTGCTGCACTTGTGTATAGTGCCCACATGAACACTTTGGCACTGCAAGATTCTGAAGGGGCCCTAGAATCTAGATGGATGGCATGTGGTCTAATAGGCACATATACATAATAGGCAGCAAAAGATTAGGAACTGCTGGTTTAAAAAAAAAAAAAATCTGATGTGATTGGTTACATGCTTGTAATTTTATTACATTACTGATGTCTAATTCATCAACAGATTTAGTTGCGCCAGGATTGGAAGTAAGATATACCTCCTGCAGGTCCCTACCAGATTTGTTTTCTCATGTGATCCTTACAAAGAAGGCCTATTAATTCTGTTGTTCCCAAACTTTGTCCTCAACGCACCCTGACAGTCTAGGTTGTCAGATTATAGTATCTGTCAGTTTGGTTTAACAATCTGTGCTAATGTCTGGATATCCTTAAAACCTTGGCCTATAGTACCCCTCACATCGCAAAAATAACCCAGGTTGTTGCCGGGTCAACCTGGGTCTCTGCGATGTGAAGGAGCCTTTTCAAATTTTCTGGGGTCCAGGAACCCGGCGTTCTCACCAGGGCTGTGGAGTCGGTAGATAAATGGTCCGACTCCGACCCCGACTCATCGACTCCGACTCCTCTGTTTTAATATGGGAATGTATTTGATACATTCCTTGAAGGAAAGAAAGGCAACATACATATTATTACTACAGAAACTAGAGGCTGGGAAGCCAACAGTCTACTGTATTGAACAGTTTAAGCAAAGGACAAACACAATGTTTGTCCGCTGGTTTGCTTGCTCGTCAGCGCTCAATTCATGGATACAAGGAACGATTTCTTTACCGAATCGTTACTGGTGATGAAAAATGGTGCCTGTACATCAATATGAACCAGGAATGGCTTAGCCAAGGTAAACAAACGACCCCGCGCATGAAACAAGATCTTCATCCGCGTAAAAAGATGTTGTGCGTATGGTGGGAGAGCTTGGTTGAATGAATTTTTCGAGGTATTGAAAACCTTATTGAACATTGGAAACAAGGGAGAATACATTTATAAGTATTGGTGCTCTGAATTGTGCGTTGCATGCCATATAGTGAAGCACATGAAAAGCATGCTTTTTCACGGTCCCTTAACGTGTTCGTTTTGCGGTTACGTGAGGCACTGCATGCATTGGTCTTTATTCTTACAGTAGAGAAGTCATTAATTATAATTTTTGGAGTCGGTGCATTGTTTTCCGACTCGACTCAAGGTACTCGAAATTTACTCCGACTCCACAGCCCTGGTTCTCACCTGTGTTAAAAGAGGTTAATTCTGGGTTGTTGTGCAGTGTGAACAAGCAAACTGGATCTCGTCCACACTATGGAGGAGGCAGAATTTGGCGACTGTCAGTTCAACCACCGCCTTCACCCCATTGATGCGCTGCTCAGCCCTGTCTGATGGCACTGACCCAGCAAATGCTGGGTCGCTCCCAGGACGGACCAGTGTCCAAATCACTGGTGTGAACTGGTATTTGCAATGTGATGGGGGTTATAAGGGTGTGTTGAGAACTGCATTTGGGAACCACTGGGATCGTTTGTGGGCATTCTTTTTGAGTACACACCACTTTATTATTATTATTTTTTTACAAATTTTAACTAATTTAACAGTTATGTCCTACTTCCATTTTAGTTCTTGGTCTGTCTTCAGGTATTGTGTGTGTGTGTGTGTGTGTGTGTGTGTGTGTGTGTGTGTGTGTGTGTGTATTTAGACAATAATATTTCCTTCCTTTATATAAGAGAAAAATAATAAATTATATAGTTGAGTTCAGGGAAGTCAGACAAGTAAACCATCTTTTAATCTGGCTATGGAGGTTGCTGTATCTGTACCAAGTAGGAATTGGAAGAGCACCACAATTGGTAGAACCTTTTTAAATGAGGTGTACGATATTTTGTCCCATATATAGAAGTAGAAAGGGTAACGCTGGCCATGCACCTATGGCATATGTTTTTCCAAATGTACCTTTTTGCTTTGGCCACCACATCCTTTGCCTATAATTGTTCTGGTTCTTGATAACTGTCACACATATTTTTTGCTCAAGCGGCTTGAATCAAATTGCTTTGCACAATTTTTTTTTTTTCTATTTTGTGTGATGTGCCCCCCCACCACCACTTGAGCGAAGGTGCTGTCATGAGAATACTGCTTGCTGGGCCGAATTACAATCCTTTCTCATTATGGGCTCACCTATTTCTGAGACACAGATATCTTGTGACTGTTTCCAGTCCAGTCTGCGGGAAATGAATAAGATATGAAGATGGATCATCCTTTCCACAGAGTTCCAACAAATCCCCTCATAAGGATAAAGAGACTTATTGCTGTAGGCAGCTAATTAGAGCACAACTCTGTTTCCAAACTAAGGGCAATGATCGCTAGTTACTACTTCAATGTAATTATTTCTTTAAAGCTAGTGGTAAGTCAACTTGGGCGAAATAAGCCGCACTTACACAAAGTACTGCTATGGCTTTTATATAGGATAATAATGCTGCTCTGGTAACAATGTCTCACTCTGGCGTTCAGAGCAAAAGAACAGTACTGTAAGGTGCCTTAAGTATTCCTTTCCCACCCGCTTCTTAACTGTTCTGTGTGTGGTTTTGTACAGATGAATAGAAGTGAGTTTTCTATTAAATGGCAATAATTAAACTTGCATCCTATTAAATATAAATGTCAACATGTACAGTCATGTATTGCAGTGGATTGTGGGACTATGCTTTATTTAATATACAGTTTACATTAAAATTTAAATTCTCAAACTGTCTTCATGAACCGAAACGGTTCATGTTTTCCAGGTCTCTTTACAGAATCGCATGTAAAATTATCTGCACCTGTTGATTGTTTAGGTGACTTGGAAAACCATGGACTATTTGGGGTTCTAAGTATAGAGTTTGGTAGGTGAAGAGGACATTATGTCTGTATACTCTGCGATACAGAACCAAAAATAACTGAACCGTGTCCTTTTGAACTACCAATCAATAGACTTTATATTAAATGCATAATTCAAGTGTTGTGTGGACTATAGTAAGGCTGACTCCCCATGTGTTGCTCACTTCCTGGCAGGATTTCTCAATCTGTGCAGCTTGTAGTTTTGACCCACATGGCACAATTACCAGCATCATAGGGGATAACGCGCACACCGGATTACACGTCACTAACGATTAGGTCAGAGAAGGCTAATCTGCCTCACCCTTTGGAAAGCACTGTGAAGGTTTGTTTCTCTTAATGGAGAGTTGGGAATATTGGTAAAGGAGTCCCCATTTGTTGAGGAGGATGTAACTCAACCCTTGGAAATTTGTATAATCATTACATAATATCTTTAAATGGGCAGTACAGATGGTGCAATGGTTAGCATTACCGCCTTACAGCACTGAGGTCATGAGTCTGATTCCCACCATGGTCATAACTGTGTAGAGTTTGTATGTTCTCCCTGTACTTGCGTGGGTTTCCTCCGGGTACTTCGGCTTCCTCCCACAATCCAAAAATATACTGGTAGGTTAATTGGCCCCCAACAAACACTAGAAAATCTGTGTATTTGTGGTAGGGAATATAGACTGTAAGCTCTACTGGGGCAGGGACTGATGTGAATGTTCAACTATACTCTGTAAAGCGCTGCAGAATATGTATGTGTTGTATAAGAAACTGTTAATAAATAATAAAATAAATGGACTATATAATTTAATAGTAGTAACTACTGCTGCTAAATGAAATACTGCTGCTAAATGAAATTCTACGCAATGTGGCCTAGGAAGCTAGCATTCTAAAGATGAGCTCAAATCCTGCTGGTTACTGTTGTGTTTAATGAGTGCTAAGCATGCATCATCACTCTAGTACTTGTATATTAAGAGACTACCATCTCCCATATCTCTGCTGCTTCTCATGCAGCGTAACGGTTGTATTGGTCCCCGCTTACTGTTGGCTCTACGAGACCTTCAGGGTCACAAGTTTAGTAATGGAATTAGGGCCAGCATATTTCCAGTCTGAGCTATTATCCTGCGAGGCCGCTTGTCTGCACTCTCTTCCTGCAAGCTCCAGCTTATCCAAACTCCTGGTGTTGCAGAGGGACCTGTCTTGTGTCCCTCTACAGAAGCCTGGGAAACACTGGCTAAATATTGTCAGGAAGGTGGAGATTATCATCTTAACACTCTGGAGAGTGAAAGCCTTTAAGTGCGTGCATGGGGGCCGAGGAAGTGTCTGGAGAGAATTTGAACAGTTGGTGAGGGTTTATTGCTATGTTCAGTATAAGATCCAAGCTGCTGAGTTAACCCTTTATCTGGCTTTAGTATTTGCAGTGACCAGTCCATGATGATGGTGGTGGTGATGACCTCTGGTAGAGCATGCTGGGAGTTGTTTGAACAGATGGCTGTAGCTTGTGCTTAGCCCAACTCTAAGCTATAGGGTTTTGTTTTTGTTGTGGTTTAGACCAGAAGATAGTTGTTATAGATTTGGTACTATAAGAACATTTTCTTTTCCTAAAGGATATAATGAAAGCACAACACAGTGTCATTGCGTGGTTTCCATTGATACAGCTTGGTCTCTTTATTGGCCTGCTGTGGGTACTTCTTGCAGATTGAGCCTCCTTATTCTAGTCTGTGACAGCATGCCACCTAGGCTCTAATGCACCAAAGGGCTCTTGGCGGACAGGCCCTTTTGCACATGGACAGCGCCATTGTTGATGAGGCATTTGTTACATTTATGGCTAAGTGTATCTTATAGCACAGCTTTATAAGGCGCATGTTGCAGAAGTGATAAGGAATGCTGGGTATTGCAGTCCCAACACAGTGAGCGGTGGCCTCCTTGTACTTTAGTAACTTCTGTTGTATTTGTTCACTTTCCATTCTGTACACACCTTATCTGTGTCAATTTGTCGTGTTGGTGTGTCTGTTTTTGTTGTTACTGTGACCTTGGTAACTGTGGCTTAGTGTTTAGCGGTAACTCGTACCCTTTATAGGTGATATTTCTTTTACTCTTGATTAATTTGCAGAAACTCTGACTTCACTGTGAATTCCTAGCACTTGGGCTGCTAAACTGCTTACTGAGCAGTTCTATAACATAAAGGCGTGCAGCATGGGAACCTTCGTATCATAAACCTCTGTCACTACCTAGTTTGTTCTGTCACTGTTCCCAATTGTAAAGCGCAGCGGTATATGCTGTGCTATAGAGGAACAGTATATGTATTGTATCACTCACCACCTATGAGGCGCAGTGCCACCGCTGCTGCACCAAGTTACTTATTTTGTTTGCTAACAATTGTCATGACAAAGTGAAAGCAATTATTGCAGGGACACTGATCTTTCAAACTTCCTGGATGTGGAGAGGGAGCTGTGAAAACAGGTAGGAGCAGATAGGGGGTGGGGTGGTGAGTTTTTAGGTTAAAATGTGGCACAGCACGAAGTAAAACCTAAATTGCATAAACCTTCATTTTGACGAGCTTTTAACCTGTAATTAGAAGGCCTTTGCTGGTGATTTCCATGAAATGGTAGGAATTTTATGGTTGTTTTTTTTTTTTTTGGGCATCTGTAAAATGGCATTTTTCAGGGCATGGTAGCATAAGACAAGATTGTGTCCTAGCTTAATCTATGATCTCTAACAAGGAGCTGTTACAGTATATAATAGCCGAATCTAAACTTTTATTTGAGTGGTCCAGGTGACTGGACAGAATCCTGCGTACAGCGCAGTATATGTGGAGACCGGCAAAGTGACCTAAAGCTACAGCAGTCAATGGCAGGGTCATCATCCATTCTTAACAGGAGGATTTAACGCTAGTTGACAGAGTCCCTCGAGTCTCTACAATGCATTGGCTTATGTGTCACTGGCTAGTTACGTTCATATAAAAAGGTGAGATTTAATTCCTTCATGTAATTGTGCAAGTTTGTTCATTTTAGGCTTGTATTAAAGGCCCCAATGGCAGAGATCCATACATTTTAACTTGTAGCCCAAGTTCTGAAAAGACTTGAGTCATAGGGGTATATTCAATACCGGGGGCGAGCAGTGATGCCTGCTCGCGATCACAGCTCGCCCTGTCGGTATTCACCTGACCCCCCTGCACACGCCGATTCCTCCTCCCTCTGCTAGCCAGCTATACAGATGCAGAAACAGCGAGACTCGTGGACCCACTGCATTAGCCGCGAGCTTCAATGTTTGGGGGAATCCTCGATGTCCTGTGGCATCGAGGATTCCACGAGAACGTTGACTACGGAGAGCGGCCGGCGCTGGGGTTAAACAGGGAGGATTGCTTGTTTTCGGTGATCCCCCTCACCGGCCACACTGAATACAGCACGATAGTGCTGGAATTGTAAGTGACCATTGCTGGGCAATGGGGTCCCTTCAGATCCTACCATGTTGTCCTTTTTAAAGGAGGCATGGGCTGAATGTGAGTGTTTTGTTTGCCCGGGAAGGATTTACTGCAGTGTTATTCAAACAAATCAGTTCTTCGCCCCTCCAGCATTGCACCACTTATTGCCAGACACTAGAGGAGACATGGTGCTCTTCTGGGTCTTATTTAAACTGCATCAAGTTTTACAATCCTTATAAGCATTAACATGATTAATATCTGAATGTTTTAAATCTGTAGCTGAGGATTGTCAGGATCTAGAGGTCTACTAAGGCCCTGCGTAGGTACCTGTAGCCAGTGCTCCCCTCCGCAGCTCAAATGCAGAGAAATTCTGCTTCTGGCAACAAGAATTCCCAAAACAAGACTAATTCATAGTTAATTAAACTGCCTTGAATTATGGGACTAATCCCCCTAGATGGCAGCTCAGAGATGTCAGAGTACATATGTATACTTCAGCATCCTTGAACTCCTACAAGAGAACCGTAAACTGTATGTAAATGCAGTATTTTATTTATTCTGTTATTGGCAGTTCTGAACTGCACTATTGCTCAGTATATCAAGCTTATAAAAAGAAGCTAGTTTTTCAGATAAATGGTAAGTTCTGCTTCTTATTTGCTGTTTTGAGATCTTGTGGAATAAATAAATATATTTTCGCTAAAGATTATTTCATCACACATTGATAATGTGGCATCTCTGTAGTTGGGTTGCAGGATCGTTGGCTTTGCCTAATTGTCCACAAGTGTGCATAAGTGTTTAAAGGTGCCCACACACTAGAACCAATTTTTTTTTTTTTTGACCGATTTGCCGATGTTTACCAATAATCAAAAAATCGGCCGATATTGGTCAGGAGCGCGCTGCATGAAAGATCAGAAGATTTAGCAAAAGATCCATAGGAACGCACATCGGATCTTGAGAGAAATCTTTGAAGATGTGCTCTTGCTTGCAATCTTTTGTCCAGGACGGACAAAAGATTTCAAGGCTAATTTATGCGCACATCTTAAGATCTTTGTAGTGTGTGGGTACCTTTTACAGTCACCTGTTTTGTGACCTGCCTGTAGACTTGAGACGAGGGCAGTAGCATCAGAACAGTTGGTCCTCTGTTCACTGTAGGCAGCATATCTTTGCTTCCCTTTTTGTTTTTTTTACTATAACTCTTTCGAAATAACGTTATCAGCCCATCTGTTAAATTAATACTATACCGCTAGATTGTTATAGAGGTTGGGACCTTGATTTTGTTGGAGATGCGCATATGGGATGAGACGGAAAAGTGGCCTTGGAAGAACAAGCTTTAGGTATTGCCTGGAGATATTCTGCACTAGGAGCATTTGACCATTAAATGTGGTGCCCACGTGCACAACCTAGGTCAGATGTAGGCTAGTCAGAGCTGGGCTCTGCGGGCATAGAAAGGGTCACTGATTATTGTTGGTTTTTTACATTTATTTTCAGTTGATTATTTTATCTATATAAAAAAAAAAAAATAATCCTGGCTTTCCTACAAGGCTCTTCATAGCTGTGCCCATGTATGTTATGTTGAAGGATAACATGTTTGACCATTTGCTGCTCTATGGTATGCAGTTCCCTCTAACTATCTGCATTGGACGGTAGAGAAATTAGGGTTTTGATGACTAAAGACAGGAATACATTTTGATGGAAAGATCTTGAAAAGTACATGGTGTGGGTGTGGCTTTATTTTTTTGCAATCTCTCTATAATTGATATCATCCCTGTACTTTCTTGACCTTTTTTGAGCTTTCCATTGACCCATTAGCAGCTGGTTGCCATATAAATGGACTTGATATGCAACTAGACTGCCAGCAGGACTTTACATAACAATCTGTTTGATCTGCTTACATGCAGCCATAATGGTCTGAATTTATGTTCCAATAAAGTGTCATGACTAATGTCCTTAGTTGCTAGAGAGGGTTTCATCAGCTCTGTGACATTTCTTGTAAGTCCCTGGCTTCCTGAGGTTCCACTTGGGGTTGGCTTTTGTGGTATGCACATTAGACCCATGTTTGCCTTTTATCAGTCTTCCATTGCACTACGTGAGGGCACGTGTAACTTGTTGCTGGTGGTAACATGTGCTGTGTGATTTATTTCTGCGCCTTATACGCGTCTTTTCTTCGTAGCCCTGTACAGGGTGTTCTATTTTGCATTATTTATAGATAATTAGCTGTACATGCTATTAATATCTCCTGTGGCCCAAGTAAAAGAATCCATTCTCTCTATTTGCTGAAAGCCCTACAGATTGCAGTTGCTTGCGGCTAGATTTTATGGTCATACGGATAACTGGAGAATGTTAGAAATCAGATGAGGTGAAGTTCAGATGGACAGATTCTAGGGGAGACTGAAATGGCTTCTGTAATGAGATGTGTGTGCTGATCAAAGTACAGTGCTTCCATGTTCACCATGTCTGGCCCATCTTCCTTCTCTATGGGCAAAGTCTGAAATTTTTTTGATTTTCTTGTCTTTTTTTTTTTTTATCTCTGCCCCAGCATCCTTTGCTTCAACAGTGTGTTGTGTGAAAGTTTCCCGTTGGATTTTGAACCTATTTGATTAACATGAACGGTCATCTAACCGGGTCATCGTCTTGGTATTTGTTTGTAGCTTTAGTTTTGCAATCGCCCCCCCCCCCTCCCCCCCAATACTAAAAATTCTATAGCAATAAATAAGGTCTTGTGAGATCTTTATAACAAAGGTAAAGAAATACAGTGACTTGTCTGAACATCATGCCTGTAACCCCTTTGTTACATTCCTTGCTCATTCTAATTCTCGTAAGTATGGCTTGACAAGAATGCGCACAAAGGAGAGGTTAAAGGAGCATGACTGGGAGCACGGTGTTAGAATGTGACATATGACTTGCCACTTGCTGACTCAAGTCTCGCACACAAGTGTGGGACAAGGTGAGCTATGAATAACCACATTTATTCACCTCTGTTATGGAGGTATGCCATTCTGTGCTATGGCAGGGATCTCCTTCCTTCCAAGGCTTTGGTTGTCCTTCGTATTCTTTTATATCAGGAAGAGATCATATTCTAGCACTTAAACGGTATGTGGTTACTGGGTAGACTATGTCTAGGTTGACAGTCACTAGGTCGACCACCACTAACCGACTGTGCATAGGTCGACACGGGAAATGGTCGACATAGACAGGGTCAGTCTGAATAAGGTTCGAATGAGTTTAACAGGGGTGTTAACATTTATGACGTAACTGACTTAAACTACTTAAACACAAAATCCTTTTTATCTTATTGAATCTAGTTCTATCTTTTCTTATTTATTTTTTACAAAACTAGTTTAAGGTTTTAGTGTGGGGGGGGGGGGGGGGGGGGGTTGTAGCTTTTCTTTTTGTATTTGGTTATTTTAATACAACATGTATTCAAGGAAGTGTCCAGAAAAGGCTACACAACTTTTGTGTTAGTATGAGCGTGGCTGTAATTGGCATTTCCAGAACTTGACTGAAAACTGACCCTAAAGCCCCGTACACACGGGGGAGATATATTGCTCAGTTTCTCCTTTTTCATCAGAGACCAGAGATGGTCGCTGATGAAAGGGAACCTCTGCCGGGCGGTGCCGCAGAGCTAATCAGCTGGTTGCAGGAGCTTTGTTAGAATGGGGCTGAAAACGGGAGCGCGCACCCGGCGATTTATCGCCGGGGCACACTCCCATCACTGGCAATATGGTTACCAGCGACTGTATTCCCAGCGATTTCAGCCCCTATCGCCCCCGTGTATACAAAGCTTAAGTCCCAATGCCAAAGTATCCTATACAAAATGTTCTGCTCTATAATTGGTTTATGCTGTGAAAAATGTACGGGCAGTTAAGGGTGGTTCTTTGATTGCAGCACAAGCTGTCACTGGACGTGATGACTTGCTTATGGCATATCTGCAGCACAATTTCCCCTTTGTAACTCACTTTATTGTAGTGTGAGGTTCTTGCTAAATAGATAATGGGATTATTGGTACAATGGCAGTAAATATTACATTGCTATAAGCGATACAATGGAACTTAGCATTGTGGCAAACTACTCTGTATGTAATGCTCCTTGCTGCTGCACCTATGGGGTAGCTACTATTCTGTGCCTGAAACTGTTAAAACCGTGTCAATTAAGAAGTCATTCAGCCCCTAGTCTCTCCTTCAGCTGTAAGAGGATATCACTCAGGATATGGTTTGGGAAGGGGGCGAATAAAGCCCTCCCCATGCATTTACAAAGCTCACATTGTTCAGACCTATTGCCAGCCCCCCTGCCCAGCGTTTGGCTGCAGTGCTCTCTAGGAGAAGGATATTAAATCCAAGTTATCTTGTGATAAGTGATCGGTTACAGAAGCATTTTCTGCACAATGACTCAGTCACAAAACTGAAGGGAGGAAAAAAAACCCACCTTCCGCTTCCATTTAACTTGAGCTAAAAGGCACATTGTCATCTTCAGGACTGATTTAAAGGATTCTCTTTATTCAGGAAGTGAGTTCTGGTTGCTGTGCCACAGCAGAACACTGTCTTTCTCCCTGAAAACCTGGGCGATAGGAGACGCTGCATATGTGGATGATCACAATTACTAGAAGAGGCTCACTGACTCTTACCTCTCTGCATATAATGTAACATGATGGCAGTAGCTGGTCACTCCACTCAGCTGATACATCAATTTGGGGTGCCAAAGAAGTCCACAATATAAAAAGCGCACGGCACTCAAACATTTTGTAGAACACCAATATGAATGTTGGGCTAAAAGCATAGCCAAGGATAGCGGCAATGGATCAGGCTTAGCTCTGCACTCCTATCAAGCTTTTAATAAGCTATACCTGAAGCTATACCACACAATGATATCTATTGGCTATGCTTTAAGCCTAAGACACTCTCATGGTGGTCTACAACTGAGTGGCGCACACACTCCTGAGAATGGTATTGGCTGTATTTGATGTCTGCTTTCGCGGCTTTTTTTTTTTTTTTACTCCACATGACAATATATGGCTATCTCTCTGCAGCTTCTTTAGTTCTGTACTTTAGTAATGCTTGTTAGAGAATTGGCCTTACATGTACGTCCAGATTGGGTGTTGGTCTTTACATTCTTATGAAAACTATATTTAAAAGAATTTGCAGTTATATTACAGCTTTTACATGCAGTAGCCCTATTTCTAGATTCAGATTACCCCCAACATATTGTAAAGAGTATTTACCATGTTTTATTGCTGGCTTAATTCTGGCTTTCTTTCAGTATTCAGCTGTGTAAATAGGCTTGCTAATAAATCTACAGGTGTTTTTAAGCTGATTTAAAAGTCTTCGGTTCTCCAAAATGTGTGTAAGGTGTTCCAAAGCTTTTATGCTCACTACATCATGTGACAGTGGTTGTCATGGTACTCATAAATAATTTGCAGTAAAAAAAAAAATCGAGGTTTAGAGTCTTAAAATTTAAATGTGATTTTGAAGCAATTTGCATTGCAGCAGTTCATTTACCTGTTGGCTCCATAATATTGCCATATATTAACTGGTTTGTACATGACAATATGCCATCATTAGTTTCAGTGTGTTCTAGGTTGACTGTCAGATCGACAACTTTTGGTCAACACATTAAAACTTGTTTTATACTTTACCATAGTGGGAGAATATAATAGTGTGCCGAGCTCAGCAACTTGCTCTGTCCTTGCAGAATGCAGCGTTTTACCCATTATGAGGAAGTGTTTAAGGGGCAATAATTAAAATAGGCAATAATCTTAATGCAAAAATCTAAGTAATCTGTTGTATCCTGCTGGCACGTGTTTGTACACATCTCATCCTTTATACAATGTCAAGGGTCAGGCAGAAGATTAGTAGACAACTATGAACCACAAAGCAATAGAAATGCGCATTTTACATCACTGGAAGGTCTCACTTGGGTGTATGCAGCCTGTGCATTGTCCTGTATAGCGAATGAAACTGGTCATTATAAATGACCCAAAGCCCAGATAAGAAAGATAGATAGATGGATGTATATGTGTTTGTGGTGGTGTTTTTTTTTTTTATTATAATTTTTTTTTTTTTGTAGTTTGGTTTTCTTGCATTGTAGTGGGGACATACATGTTAAACCCAGGCTAATTTTTTGTTTACCCACAGATTTCCATAGGATATTAAAGGACCGTGGTCCTAACCCATAAGTAACCATCTCCATCTAACAAGCCCACCCAAATTGTTTTCCATGTATTTGGAAACTGCATAAAATATATCTATCATTGGTACTTCTAATATTTAATGTTCTTAGACCTCTTTAATCTCTTAATCCCTGTATACACGGGGTGACTGAGTATCTGTGCTTAGCAATGCAGTTAAGCACAGATTGCTCAGCACACAGCGATGCACCAGCGATCTTTTGTTTACTGGTTAGTGGCAGAGCACGACTTAGTAAGAGGAGATCTTATTGGCTTTCAGAGACTTTATCATGTTCTAATTCGCTTTCTGCAAAGTCTGGCTAGAGGATTCCTGCTCACGCGCTTTCCAGGAAAATCTGAAGCAGTACGGCGGTGCTGTTTTGTGCTCTAGTGCAGATCAGATTGAATCAAGGTTGGCACTTAAGTCGTAAAATGTCGGTTTTTGCATCTAAACGCCAGCGAGTACCCGCATTCTCTGACCATAACAGCACGCTGAATAAAATAGCTCCAGAAGATCCCTCACAGTACTATTCACAACGCTGTGAATTGAATGACCCCAGTGTGTATTATAGTTTATTTATTAAGTCGTATATAGTACAGGAAATTTTCTTGCGTATAGCAATTGGGAAACGGGATGAAACAAGCTGGGTAATTAAATGCTGACCTAGAGGTAGCAGGGCCCTCCTACCTCTAGCTTACAATCTGTAGGGATTGATTGAAAAAAAAAAAAAAAAAAAGATTGCTTGCCTGAAGAGCAGAGTTTTCAGGGAACGCTTGAAGACTGATGAAATGCTGTTCCATGCACAAGAAGATTCTCGTCCAGAGTGTGCAGCTTCAATCATGAATGGAAGCAAATGTGTGGCTGAGAGATGTAGGTCTTGTGAAGGTCCGGTTGGGAGATATTTTGAGCTAAGCATACAGTTTATACAGAAACCGAAGTCCTAAGGTGAACACTGACCCTTGCTGTGGCATGAATTGTTGTCTAATTTAAATATCCACTAACTAATCCAGCATTTGTTGATTTACATGCAGGTCAATGGTCCTCTTCTGCATAAGGTTGTGTTTATTGCAAGTAAACCAGTTAGGTTTTGAAGTGTACCTGGCCCCTCTGTTAATTGTGTCAGTGTAGCACACTTGTCTTGGTTAAACAGAAAACTGTATAATTTGTGCATTACCATTTGTGTTTCCACAGGATGTTGCCGTTGTTTGCCAGCACCTAAATGGTGCTGATCAGAGCTGTTAAGATGCCTGATACTTTCTAACACTTCAGCTAGAAACCCATTGCACTCTTGTAGGCTGAGCTGTTGCCTAGTGTGTGGTTGCTTTGTTTCCTGACTTCTGTTTGTTTTTTTTTTGTTTGTTTTTATGACCATTCAAATTTTCCATGTAGTGATTTTTAATTCTCTTGTCTGGTGTATTCTTTGACATCTGTCTATGGGCTATGCATGCAACCTGCCCTCATTAATTCTGCAGTAATAACTTTATTGTGGTCTGTTACATTCCCCCTCTCGAAGACCACTTCTGGACAGATGATTTCTCCCAACAGTAGATAATGTACATGGGTCCCACTGGTGTCTACCAGTTCTAATCTAATGCACTAAGAATGTATTATATTTTGTTTGTTAGTGGGTTGTGTGTGTGTGGTGGTGGTTTTTTTTTTTTTTTTATTGTAGTATTTTGCTCACATTTGATGTACTGTTTAGACATTTTAGTATTTGTATACCCACGTCCACGAGCAAATAGAATAAAATTGCCCCATATAACCTTTGCACCCCCTACTGGACATCTATAATAATGGTATGCAGTTCTGATCATTCATCCTTTATCTGTGATGCGCACATTATTTAATGTAGAATGTTAATGGCCATCTGATCAGAGCAACAATTGTATAGCTCTGATAGATGCCCATTGCTATAGGCTCCCAGCAGGAGCCACAGGAAACAATTGCATTGGTCCTGTAGGTGATAGACACAAAGTGGAGGTTATCGTATAATTTATCAGAACTCCCTCTTGACTTTAACAACCTCTCTTGCTCACTTAAGGGCAGAACTGAACAACTTGAGTAGTTCCCCTCTTTGGGTTACTGTAGATGGGTGATTCAATTGTTTACCATGTGGCTGCCACTAGATGGTGCCTAATGGAGCAGTTCATTTGTTTGTGTAAAGGTGACCATACACGAGAGAGACCGGTCTTACAATCATGATTGTGTCCAATTTTCCCTTCAGCTCCTAGGCAGTCCTTGGAGGTTTTTGGACAGACAATATACTCTCAATCCGTCGTACAATCCAGCTGCTGCATACGACCAGTCGTCTCACAATCGATTGTATGCACCTAACCTGTCTAAAAAAAACTGCCATTCAAATGACACTGGCTGTATGAGCCATCAAATGACCGATTGCATGTGCTTTAAAGCGCATGCAGTCAGCTCCCAATCCCAACTGATGCAGCACGTCTGCAGTGCAATCTGCAGAACCGCGCATTGCACAATTGTGTGCAGATGTGCATATAATCTGTATTCAATCCCTCGAGATTGTATGATTGGGGCAATGTCTTTCAGGTGTATGGGGGCCTTAAGAGTGCTGTCGGCTGACCAATTCTTCTCGCAGCCTCTAAGGTGTTGAGGAGAAGTGTAATCAATTGTTTAGGTGTCCAAACCATTACATTAGGTATAACTTGGTTTATCTATATGGAGTCAACAAGCATAATTATTGTGCACTCTGAACTATTGTATTGTCCCATCAGACAACCATTACTTATAGTGGTGCCCAAAACAATTTAACCCCCCCCCCCCCTGGTGTTTAAAGTCCAGATGTGATTCGGACTTAATCAATCGCATCCTACCACTAAAAATGCTAATTTAGTGTTCACTGCATTGGATTTGATCAGCTGGACACACATTTCATAGACTGTAATTTCCCTCTCTGTTAACCTTCTCTTTGAACCACATAGTATTCTAAAACTCCCTTATATTATAACTCGGAAGCTGGCGATACCCAGCACTACCTAAATCCTTCTCATTGTAAGGTTTCCTGGTCTGCTGGATGCCAAGTCTGCTCCCTGGCTGGCACGCAGATAAGTAACGTAGAGCTCTGTTTTGTTACTTTCCTCATTGTTCATGGAGCGTTTAATCCAACAATGTATAAAGTGCTCGTTCTAATTGAACAAGATTACACGCTAAGCTCTGTGGCTGTGCAAATCTTGTGGTCTGGCTGTATAACAAAGAGCCAGTTCATATAATGTATGCATGTCAGGTTAGTGATGGCTGTATGAACACCATCACCTCATAAAGTCACTTGGGTCAGTACTAATGCTGTGCAGAGCTTAGGCGGAATTAATATATGTAAATGCCTGGACCTAGAGTAGTAATTGGATAATGGCCTGGGTGTCCTAACTGGTGGATATCCAGTATATTTGCATGTAGGCGGAACTCTAAGTAAAATCTTGTAAGTAATACCCCTTTTCAATCTACAAGCCAGGTCGCACCCGGGATTTTGTACCTGGGTGCGACCCGGTTTGTGAATCCTTTTACACTAGAGTTCCCACATGACATAATGCCGGCCAGGTTGGGGCGGTGCTGGGAGATGAGAGCATCTCCCAGCGCCGGCTTTTGCATTGCTGTGAATATCGGCACAGGTTACCCGTTTACACTGCAGTGTTCAACCCTGGTTGCTACCTGTGTTGAAATGCAGGGTCTGGCCACCCGGGTTATTTCAACTGTGAGTGTTTCCACCTGCCTAAAATCCTGGGATATTTAGGCTAGTGGAAAAGGGGTAAAAGAGGGTCCTGAACCTCTTATTAGTTCAGTGTGTTCCAATAATTTTTGGGGGGGGGGTTTTTGTCTCCCTTCCTGAATAATTTTTATTCTAGGATTGAAAAAACTATTAAAGTGGTGCGGGACCCTCTTTTAATTTAAAACTTTTAATGAGTTCCGCAAAATGAATAAAAAAAAAACACTATAGTGTACAAGATCACAGCGGTGGGACTTGTCTGTCCACTGAAGCTGCTTATGGCCAGTCCATGGTGCTAAGTAGTTAAAACACTGCGTAAATTGCTGATCTGGAGTCCCTGCACTTCAGGAACAGAGCAAGCTCACAACCATGTTTTTATAAACCAAAACTGTCAGTTTGTGTTCCTGAAAGTCCCCTTTGACTGCTGTGGATCTGAATAGTGCTAAAACACACAAGTTTGTGTTTACAAAGAAGCTCTTTTTCCATGGAGCAGCTCCCTGGCGGCGAGCCTTCCCTGGCCATTTAGCATGAAATAGGAAAATAGATCTGTAGATCATGGAGGTGACTGAGCACCACCTGTCTCAGCCAGTCTGCTATACGTCATAGCGGAGCAATCGTAGGCGCTCTGCATAAAGAGCTTTCTCATTTTCCCAGAATTCTCCACAGTTAGTAAAGCAATGTAATACGTGGTCTCCTGACGGCCTGCTCATTGCTCTTGTACACCATTTAATTTACATCCATGGCTAGACAGCAGGCATCACAGAACAACATGATGCTTGCTTGCACATGTGGACCAGAATCCATAACTGTCCTTTCTGCTCCTGGAATCCTCTTTTGATGGCGGAGGACAACTTCTCTACCACCCCAAGCCGTTGGCAAGAACAATTGAATCCCCACCCCTTTTGATCAACTGGACTGGCCAGCTTACGCATGAAATATAACTGGTGTTCAGAGCATTCACGGTGTGTTCTCAACCATAGCTAATCCCACTATAAAACTATGGTATACATTTAATTATAAGGCTTGTATATGTAACATGATTAATGGGCCAATTCAAATCAATGGCCACAATGTGTATTTTGGAAGAATTGCACATGATGATCACCGGATTTTTTTTTTTTTTTTTTTTACTATTTTCCAACTTTTGAGGGCAAATATTTGATCTCCCCTTTCTCATTAACCACCCCCCATAAAAAGATGGATAATCTTCTATCGCATAATATGTGACACTGGAATGACTTACAGAGTCCGTAAATATGCACAACAAAAGTTAGGTTGTTTTTTTTCTCAGTTTCAAGTTTGGAAAATACTTCTAGATCTTCACTGTCTGGGAATGAAGTGTTTGCTGGCACTCGTGTCATAGAAATACATTAAGCAGTTTACCTTCCTGCTTGAAAGGTTTCATAATCTCAAATCCACTTCCTGGCAGCTGATAAATCAGGGATTTGTGTCTGAAGCAGATTGGGTGACTAATGATTGTTATATATCTGCAACCGCGTATGTGACATCAACTTTTTCCATCATAAAATTGCAACACTTCATTCGCTTTCTGTGTATCTGCATCCTGAAGAGAGAGAGAGAGAGAATAAAATTAATGAAGAGATCTGGAAACCGTAATGAGCTGTCCTTGACTGACCAATAGGATGTTTGTCTACTCATTTGGATTTCTGTAGGTTTAAAATGCAAGGAAGATTCTGTTAAAAGGTTAGTAAGAGTTCTACAAAGAGGGCTTGTTCTGAGGTAAATCTGATTAGCATACAGATTCCTTCCACTTTCCCAATCAATCTGTGTGCGTTTGGCGACCTGCTTCGCTTATGGAATGTATTGACTGAAAAATTAATATGCAATTCAACTCATACAAGTGTCCGCCTTAATGATATTTCTACTCAAATGAATTAGTGTTTTCATTAGTTGAGGTTGATTGTTTTGTGGGTGCCTGAGGGTTAATGCTCTGCAGTTACAACCATTCTGCTGTTCTCCGGTTCCGTGTACATTGATTCTTCCCTCCTTTTCTTGCTCAGCTTCATATTTTCTGAAGTGATCACAAGTCTGTTAATGTTTCTTGGCGTTATCCCTCTAACCGCTTCCAAGATCCTGAGATTCAAACTGCTGATGCCTTGGGATTTGTCTGACAGGCTGCAGCCAGATTAATGGCTTGTGATGTCACAGCACTGATATACTGGGGGGGATGAATTCTCTTATCTGAAGACTTCTTCTCATGCTAGTGAATATACAACTGTATGATACATGTAAAGTATGTTTGACGCTGTAATGGCTCTTAATGTAGACCATATGATGTAAAGAGTTCATTATACAAGCAGGCAGAGTTCAAGAATCAAACTGAAAAGTCATGTGTGGAATGCATATAGTCAGATTTTCTTTAACTTTTTCCTCGTGGGTTCAAGTGTAGTTAAGTGTGTGTGTGTGTGTATATATATATATGTGTTTGCTTTTCTACAATCAGTTGGATAGTTGGGGTTATTTTCAAGTGCCCATACATTCAAAGGGGGATTTTAATTCAAAGCAATGTGTCAATGCCCGGTTGCACACAATCTGCCATTTACAGCAGTGCAGACCTCTCCTGTTTTTATCCTTCACACCTCTACAGGTATGATGGAAACTTACTATGCTAGTGGGTTTAATGTACTGTCCAGGAATGGTAAATCTGCTTATGAATGTAGCATGGGTGCCTCATCATAGTATCTATTAAGGATAAACCTGTAAATGGTCAAAATACAAACAAAATGGCAGACTCCAAGGAGCAAACAAAGGATGTACAGCCCAAACTGCCAATGGGAACCACCAAATTCCCTAATAACCTAAGAATGAAATCGAGGCAGTCAATAGGCACCCAATGATCATCAAACAAGATTTCCTGTGTATTTCCTCAGAATTTACATATTTTCCAAAATTAGTAATCTTTTCAACCTGCACATACACCATAAAAAAGAAGAAAGTAGGTGCACAATAGTCTGTCCTCGATGAAAGTAAAAATTGATAGGTATGGTGATTGGTGGGTACTCCATGTTTCTATATAGGAATTCCTTTTCAGTTGGAAGGTTTACTTTTTTTTTTATATATAAAACATGCTGATATCTATACAAGCTGTGTAAGTGAAGCATAATTCATAAAGGGTATATCTCTACTATTTCAGTGGTTCTCAGTCTGTCCTCAGGACCATGGACCGTTTTATTTCCCAGGTCGCCTAACAGGTGCACAGGTGTATTCATTACTCAGACTTTTTCTCTTTATCTGTGGTTCTGTGATAAGACCTGAAAACATGTTTGGGGTCCTGAGGACAGAGTTTGAGAAGCTTTACCCTAATCGTATCAGTTCGTGGCGATTTTACTTTATTTTCACAGCCTGCATTTTTAAAGTAGTTCCACCTCAATCACTGTGTGGTTCTTTCCTATTTTGTAAACTATTAAGTTCCCCAGACATATGAGTGGGGTAATGTTTTTATGTGCACCCACTAATTGAAGAGAAGCCTGTCATTTTGGAGGCTTATACCCCTTTCAGACATACTACCCGGGATTTTAGACCCGGTTCAAACCCGGGTTTGAAAAAATCCCGGGTCCATTGCAGGTGCACAGGACGCGGGATTTTAGAGGACTAAAATCCCGGGTAGAGCTTTTCAGACATACGCTAGTCCTGGGATTGTGCACGTGAAAAATCCCAGGATTTTGCCGTATGTCTGAAAGGGGTATTACAGAGTAAATGGAACTGTTGGAACACCAAAGGTGCCTATTGTCTGGTGACTGTTCCATTCATGTAACATATACTTGTAAAAGATTCCCTTTCCCAAATGTATTGAAGTCACCTTGTACAATTTCTCTTGGTAGGTGTGGTTGTGCACTGCTATTGTGTAACCATGCCCATTATTGCTAGACCTAGAAGAAGTTACTGTTGCTCCCTGCTGTAGCAGACATGATGCTTGTGAGGAAGCAGAGGACAGTGGGCGGTCCATAGACAGTCACTGGAAAGTGGGAATGTGAAAGGGGGTATCACAAGTCTAGTTGGACTGGTCACTGGATGGCAGAGGCTCCGCTGCAAATGTATCTGATTGGAGGATGGGGACCTGGCAGAGTAAAAGCTAAACTACCCTGGTTTCCATTTAAGGAGACCTTCATTTTGCAACTATTGAAATACATAGAATTTACTTTCAAGGTCAGAGGCGTGTTGTTCACTTGTCTAATCGCATCCAACCCTGTTGTCCAGTCTCCAGGTTTGAGTTCCACATTGACCATAAGACGTGTACTCCATTTTCTATTCACACAGCGTGTTTTTATACCACGTGTGCTAATACAAGCTGATCCTAGAAATGTGGCTGCCAGAGCCTTGAATTTATTTCTTCGAACCAGCCTCAGAACTTCCTTTTGGCAGATCTGCATTACTGGCCTGGTCTCAATGAGCAATGTGCTCAGGGAAGACATTTATTTATTCATGGGCTGGTCAGCAGGCCGAGACATGCTCAGACAACGCGTAATTAGCTGCTGCATTCTGTCATTTGAAAGCTAATATTTTTCTCATAGAGAAGGTGCCACCTCTGTGTCTATTGCTTCAGCTTCCATACACAGTAGTTGGAAGTGAAGAACAAGTAACAGTCGGTGCTGATGACTGCTGTTGAATTGCTGGAAAGCAACTTCTGCAAGAGAAAGAAAATCATGTTGTGCACTTGTCATGCGTATAGTGTGTGTGTGTGTGTGTTCATTACTCAGATTCCTTATTCATTAATTTACCAAGTGAGGCATGCTGCTCTTGCAATGTTTTAGGAGGTCAGAGGGCGCTCTCCAAGGATATACGAAACAGTGCAACAATCGCCATCGTAACATGTATACTGCAAACATAGCTACTCATATGCCGCACTGCTATGATATAATGTAATATTTCTACATTCTTACTGTAAATCACATGCAACTGTTATATAAAACAGAAGATACAGTTATTTTTCAGTTCCGTCAGTGACAGTGTTTTATCGAGTAATCCACTGTACTTCTCGTATTGATGCTGGGATTATGGTCTATTTAAATTATATATTGGTTGAGCAAGGGTATGGCTTGTCTTTTTAAAGCGCTGTGCCATTGGCTGATCTACTTACCCTCCATGTGCGCTGCGCTGCCCCTTCCTTAAAACTACAGGCAGTTTTGACCGATTATAACCCAATTTGCAGAGACCCGTAATAATATAGATGGTTAGTTTGTTATCTGGTGATTGTTGCACTGTTCCTTCCTGGTAGAGCGCCTGCTGACCTCCATTGACATGCTGCGGCATTGCACCCACACCCGGAAGCCAGTCAGCATCCTGGGAGTAGAAAAAGAGTTTATACAGCACTAGGGTTTTACTGAAAGAGGTATGCTGCCACTGATAAAAATTAAATTATTTATTATATGATTATAATGACATGATTACTGAGAATACTCATAACAGTTACACAATAAACATTAAGAAGCAATATTATATTGGGTACCGTTAAAATAAAATCAAACAAGTGATTATGCTCCACAGGTTTTAACAGAGAGCAGTTCACTGCACCAGCATGTATGATTGCAGGTGTGGAGAAACCCAATCTCCACAGCTGCAATCATTGAACCAATTAACTCATGGTATATATGGAGGAACCGTAGACAGACCAAACATCTCAGCTCCTGAAGAAGATGTGTAATCATGTTGAAACGCATTGAGCAATACATTTGCCATTCCCTTCAACTGCACCTTTTCATCTACCAGCTTGCTTATACTGCACAGACCAGCCTGCACTTTGCATGGACCAGCCTGTACTTTTGTTCCGAAACCGTTTTCCATCTGCTTTCATTCCAGGACTTCCTCTACTTCAGCAACTATTGCAGCGCCATGCCAGGTAATTTATACCAACAAGACTGCCACTAAACATGCTGCTATTTTAAGGACTCGCATATTTGAATATTTCTACTGCTGGTAAATATACATGCTGGTGCAGTGAACTGCTCTCCCTTTAAAACCTGTGGCGCATAATCGCTTGTTTGATTTTATTTAAACATTTTTAACGGTACCCAATATAATATTGCTTAATGTTTATTGTGTAATTGTTATGAGAATTCTCAGTAATCATGTTATTATAATTAAGTTTTTTTGCCACTTGGGAGACCTATATTGGTACCCTCCCTAGTGACTTCCAGGGCAGAATCAAAAACTCTTCAAAATATAGAATACTATGAGACAAGAGTGCTCATGGGGGATCCCCCAATTACATAGATTACCACTTGGCGTTTATATTTGGTGGGTGGTTCGTGCTGGGTCGGGGTCCTCCCATGTCTCCATGTCAGTTTGAGGTTATTTATCGATTTTAATACCATGCTCTATATTTAAAGATAAATCATAACCAGAACCCAACGTACTGCTTATGTACCTTTTTAATGTGCATCTACATGTAATTGTATTGCTGCTTGCTGTGTTTCCTGTTAAATGTCATGACTATTAAGTATACCATACTTGATGATACAAGAACCACCGAGACCCAACCTAATGTATATACGATTTTCTATGTAATTGTGGTAATTACTCAGTTTCTTTTTATATATCAGTTACTGTATGTTAACTACATGCTGTGAAGTGATGCTCCAAAAAAAAAAAAAAAAATGTATTAATTTTTTATCCGTGGCAGAGTACCTCTTTCAGTAAAACCCTAGCGCTGTATACACTTTTTCTATTTTGCTACTTATTTGGGAGATTTACACACTCCCTATGCAGCTTTGGCTACATTAGTGGTTCTTCCTTTTCTTTTTACTTAGCATCCTGGGAGTATATGCACTGTGGTGGCTTATTAAAGAGGTAAAACTGTCATGTACCCCTTTTCCTTGAGTCCTGTTGGAGAACGTGCGCTATATAAATTAAACTTACTTACAATAAACCTGTAACACATTATATACAATATACTATATTTATTTCTCCAGTATTGTGTACTTGAGACACAATCACTTCCTTATGCCATTCCAATGATCTCTCTTCTCTCTTCCCCCCCCCCCCCCCCCCCCCCCAACTTTTTTGTTTCACAGGAAACTGTCCCCACCTACTTGTATTTGAACTTGGGAGCAGTACATACAGCTATACGTCTCCATTCCCTATTCCTGTGCTGTATGTGCCAGTTGGCAAGCCTTTATGTAGAACAGTAGCGTTCTGTGTCTCTTGCTACTGTATAACCTGCCTGAAAGTCAGGCTGTGGTCATCTGTCTGATCCATTTAGATGTAATATCTTGGCCATGTATTACATTATGCACATATATAGATCATAGGGTTACCATTTACATGCGCTCAATCACGTCCTATAAAGGGATCCATACCCTCACTGTGCTTTATTGCAGATTCATTTTATAGAGATTCTATGCTGATGAATTTTATTCTCTGCCCATAGTCTCCTCTGTGTCATCCACCCATTTCTTTTCCTCTTTGGCATACGTTGAAGAAAAGACCGTAGCCAGGAAAAACTTACAGGCCGTATGATATCACCCCTATTCTCTCTCGGGAGTACAGGGCTCTCTAGGTGCAGAGTTCTCTTCCTGTTTGCTGGGGCTAACTAAAGTCTCATTCTGCGATACATACTGGCACTAGTGAATGGTAAAAATGTTTGTCGTAAAAAAGACGTATGTCTGTAGGCCTTTTCTGCCCTTTTATGTAAATAATTGGTATATATGTATACTAGGGGCTAATGTGTGTAGCCATGTTGTCCGATGCTGCTGGTTTTTATTGTGCAACTCTTTAGTAGCTCTATCTAAAGTATGCTTGAAGTGCCGTGTGTAACACTGCCTTGTTTTTTTGTGTAACATGCATCTTATTTGCAAACGATGAAGATAGGATGCACAAGCCCCTTGTGCTGATTAAATTTATATGCAGTGGGTACCGACTCCACCGACCGCAAAGATTCCTCCAGAATAAGGTGTGAGCTGTGTTCTGTGAATGCTGCTGGAGATGAGCATTCCGTATGTATGTACATTCATTAAACAGAAAATGCTCACTCGCCTTGTTTTATTATGGACTGGTTAGCTATTGATTTTTCAGGAAGTAATAAAGCTAGAGAGAATCTGCATATACAACTTCCCCACCTGCGGTGTTGCTCTCTGCTGTGACTCGCAGGTCTGGTCTGCAAATCAGTGCTGAAATAAAGACCACACTGTGCTAGAACACTGCAGAGAGCATGAGTTGTGGTGTGTGTTTTTGTTTTTTGTTTTATTTGGAAATTTTTGTAGCTTCCCCACGGTAACACTGAAGGTAGATCCTGGTAATCTCTATAGCAGTGGTTCCCAGCCTTGGTCTTCATGTACCAACAACTGTTCACCATTTCCAGGTCTCCACACAGAATCACTTGTGGATCTTTCTAAAATGTCTGTGTAATGAGTGCTCCTGCCAGGAGACCTGGATAACGTGAACTGTGGGGGGTACTTGGATCATACCAAGGTTGGGAACCACTGCTCTAGAGCAAGCGGGTATGTACATGTGGAGATGAAGCAGAATGTGGTCTAGCAGAACTGGATTGAGTAGATTCGGTCAACTTTTGACTGAGGCATAAAGTCTCGCAACTAAAAAACTAGTATTGACCAGGAAGATCCATGCATTAAACTTAGGACCCCGTTTGTGGCTGTTCAGGAGCATACTGCATATACTTAAGCATGTATACTACAGCTTTGGATACCTGCTTAAGTATATGTAGCACGTATCTAGTCTTTCTACCCAGTATATCTTCAGCCATGACCACCAGGAAGCACACCACAGGAGTGCGCATGGATTGTGAAATACCATTAGAGGAAATTACACAAATTGCCCCTTGCAAAGGAACTTTATACACTAGGACAGCTGCATAGCTGATGCCTTGACGTGTCAAGAACCTGGACGTTTAGAACACACATCAGATATTCACTAACTGGTTTAGTCAATGGGATAAGTAGTGTGCAGCAATTTCTACAAATAAAGTAGTGACCTGAACCACCTTCTACCATGTATAACTTGACAAAGCCTAGCTCCATATTTAGTCCTGGCAGTTCAGGTTTTCCATCTTGTGGAATGTTAATTGTAGGACAGAATACAGTAAGCACCAGTCTGGTTGTCCTCCCACAATATGGAAGAGTATGAATGAGAAACTGAATGGGGGTGTGGATCTGTGTAGGAAACCTCAGACCCATCTGTTTGGCTGGAAGTTTCTATTTTCAGTGCACAATCCAGTCTCCAATTATAAGCCTCAGCCCTAATTGTATATGACTAGCAACAGTTGGTTTGAAGCAAGAGATGGCAAGCATTTGTGAACATAGTCCTGACGCCTCCATTATTATTATTATCGTGCTATCTTACAGTCTATTTTCAGTGTAGGTGGGTAGAGAGCACTTCTTTGGTAGTATGTCTGTCTGTTTTGTGCCATAAAAATATACACGATTCCTGAGGGGCACTGCAGCCTCACCCCAGCAGTGCAGGCTCATCAATATAATTATAGAACTATATTATGCCCATATCCAGCTAGCAATGCCCAGGCACCAAACGTACAGCCTAGACAAGCCCCTTCCGCATCACCATGGGCTTTGGCTCCTGCATGCACACCGCTGCTGCCTCGGGGGGCTGTCGGGTAGCAGCCATATTGCCCGGTGCACCAACGCTCACCTTTCTTAACCTTATCCAGGGGGATGTTCTGCGTCTGCAGCCGCTGGTACAGGATATACAGCATCTCCCCTCCCAAGTAGATAAAGAGCAGCGGGAGAGACATGGCCAGGCAGTTGGAGGGAGAGTGCGGACGCTGGGGTAACACAGGGTAATGATAACATGGCTATCACCGCTGACAGAGGGCGAGTCAGCTGGGAGGCCGGGTGTCACTGGGAGCGGATCCCGGGTCTTCAGCCGCCCACTGTCTCGGGCCGCAGACGCCGCTACCCGGTTGCTAGGTATGCAGCAGAGAGCAGACCCGGCGGACTCCATCTGCGCTTGCTCACCCACGTATTCATTCCGTAAGACAGACCCCCCCCCCCCCCCCACACACCTTTTGGCGGAGAAAAAGTTATGGTCCGAAAAATGCGGTAGTCCCCCATCCATGTCTAACCAGGTACATTGTGTCGCTCACATAAAGGACATGGTCGTTGCGGTGCTGCTGCTCAGCAGCAGCAATGTGTCCAGAATGAAGGTGCATCTATTTCACACAAATGTCCTTATGTGATGGTACACAAATAGTAGCTGCTCATTTAAAATAGACCCTTTTTTCAGTCAGTCCAATACCCATCTCCCCAAAAAGACAGATTTAGGGAAAAAATTACAAATATATTCGTAAAAGTCACCCAGCCACATAAAAGTACCCTTGCATAGCATGGAATTACTTTGCAGGGGTTTGTTTGAAGACCACCACTTCTATCTGCAGAAGTGTGTGTGTGTGTGTGTGTGTGTGTGTGTTTTTTGTTTTTTTTTCTGTTTTTCTTTAAGCATCTTGTAGGTTTGATCTCACGAGATGCTGGAATGTCTGTTCTATGTAGCAGAATATGGACAGAGTGGGTTGGCTTGCAGTCTCCTCAGGAACAGAGAAGCAGACGTATGGGTTTTCTTTTGTATACAAGTTGTGTGGTGTTTTTTTTGCCTGTCTTTAACGGATTGTGGTAAAGGTGGCTGTACTAGTATTGGTACTTGTATTTTAACGGTGCCCGTTACGTAGTTAGCATAGTATTCCCGCGGCCAGCCTAGTGTAGTGTTCCCGCCCATTTGTGGCTAGCCAGAGCTTACGTAGTTGGCGTAGTCAGTCAGGCGTCCCTGTCAATATCAGCGTCGTGTTCCCGCCCATTCGTGGCCAGCCGGAGCTTACTTAGTTAGCGTAGTCAGTCTGCACTTATTACATTGTGTGGGAACCATTGACCATTTTATCCTGCCTGACATGACAGGTGTGAATGTGTTCCTGAAACACCCCCACTATCCATGCCAGCCCGAAGCGTGTGAGCGCACGCGTTACCCGTCCTCCCGACCTTTTCTTATCCCCACTATCCACATCTGCGTGGAGTTGATATTATAAAGTGTGGCGAGTGGACGCGGCATACATGTGAAGTAATGTGTCCCCTCGCGGGGCTCGCTGCGCTCGCCACACTTTATATGTTGTGAAACTACACATCCCAGCATGCTTTGCCACAGTTTTGCGATTAGAGAATGCTAAAACTATTGCAAAGCATGCTGGGATGTGTAGTGCCAAAACATCTGGAGGGCCATCGTTGGACATGTCTGCTTTATAACATAAGCTCCACGCCGACATGGATAGTGGGGGTATGAAAAGGTCGGGAGCACGCGTAACGCTGGTCTCTCCTCTCCGGGCTGGCGAGGCTAGTGGGGGTTTCAAATGGAGGCATTTGCCAGTATGTAACATGGAGCACTGGCAAATGCCTCCTTTATTGTGCATGAGACGCACTTGCGGCCGGACCCCCGTTTGTGCAGGAGATGTACATGCTACCAAACCCCTAACCCTGTCTGCAGGTTTGCTGTACCCTGCCACAATACTTACTGAGACCCTGAAGCATCTGAGACGCTCCTGCGTCTCATACAGATGGAGCGCCTTTTCCGCCGGCGCCCGTATGATCCCGCCAGTGGAGAGGGGATCATGTGGGCGCCAGCGATGTGTGAGAGGTGCTTGCCGTGGACAGAGCTGCAGCTCCCAGGGACAGTACGGTGACTAGCTGTCTGATGAGGACACTACGCATGGCTGCCGCGGAGTCACTGCACTGACTACGCTAGGCAGCCGTTGGGCTACGCTGACAACCTAGCTTAGCCTATGGGTGCCGTGATCATACACAAGTACCCTAATATTATAGCCAGAATGATATATTGAGATAGATAGATAGATAGATATATCTATCTATCTATCTCCTGTCTCGCACATGAAGTTTTCATATAGATGTAGGTTTTGAGTGTAGTTTTCTTTTTTAACAGGTTTTTTTACTTCAAGCTTCAACTTTTTTTTTTTTTAATCTGAAATAAAATGTTTAAGATACGAAGTGTGTAGACATACACCTTGTGGTCATGGAAATAATGGATCATTCTGCATAAATAGCCTGGCTGAAATCTTCCCAGCTGGCTGATAGCACATAACTCAGCCTCATTTTACAGTTATCATTCTCTTCCGGCATTATCTATTTGAAAATGATACAAAGTATTCCCATTTCCCTCCACTCCTTTTAAGGTTATTAATAAAAAGCTGCCTCGTCTGTTTGGGTTTGGTGTTTTTTTACCTCCAAAATTTTCATTTGCACCAATGTGTACCAACGGGGACACATTGGCACGTTCTGCACATACTGGTGACTCTTAAAATTTTAAGGACAACCCTGTCAGAAAGCAGTCCCTGTATAATATGTAACCCTATATGTTAGATCAGTGGTCGCCAACCCGTCGCTCGCGAGCTACTGGTAGCTCGCCTGAGCAAAACGGGTGGCTCGACCACTGTTGCCCTCCTGCACCTCCCGGCTGGCCGACCATGTGCCTAGCTCTGCTTCGCTTGTCCGTGGCTTGAGGCGGGCGGGAGGTGGGGGTGATTATTTTACATGCTGGGACTCCTCAGCAGCCGACGGGCAGGGGGTCCCTGCAGTGTATGTGAGATCAGCTGCGGGGTCCCGGTGGTGGATGGGAACTATCACCACAGGGACCTTGCCACTGATTTCACATACGCCTTGTTTTGTCCCTCGCTAAGTTCTCCCCAGTCACTGGTCCGCCAAGAGTACGACTGACCGTACACTGGCCAATCAGACCTGGAGCCATGATCCCACTCTCCGCAGCGCCGCCCACTCTCCTGGCTCTTGCAGTAACAATGTCAGTGGCGGCAGAGCCGGCTATGGGGAGAGAGTGCTGCGGGCAGCGCTGTGAGAGCAGATAACTGGAGACAGCAACAGCAGGGGAGGGATGCCGCAGCAGCGTACCGCCGCCGGGAGCAGACACCTGCCTGCAGGTTAGCGCGGCCCCCGGACAGATGGACAGCGTTGTGTCCTATATCCAATCAGTATGCACCTTCAGTGCTGTGTATGTGCTCATCTGTGCACATATATCTCCTGTGCATACCATTGCTACATCTCTGCATATGCAGCTGCCATTCATATCATAGCTGCATCTGTACAAATACAACTAATGTACATACCATAGCTGCATCTTTGCACGTGTAACTAGAATAGCTGCATCTGTGCACAGGGGGCACAAATGGGTAACTACCTGGAGCAAATGGGGTGGATAGTTATGGGAGCATAGTGGGTGAGAAGGGTAATGTAAGAGGGGTAGGAGCTTGGATCATTGGGGTGATGGAGGTAACAGTGCTAAAAATATGGTCTGTTTCTGCCATGGTAGGTGCTGAGGTTGTAGGAGGAAGCGTTAATAATGGAAGTCTGGGGGGTGGGGAGCTACTTATGTGGACATGTACTGGGCATTATGGTGTGTGGCATGTTGTGTAATGGGCATTATGGTGTGCGGTATAGTATCAGGGGCATTGGTCAAATTTTAGTAGCTCTCCGGGAAGTTTTTTTTGTCGCGAGTAGCTCTCGCTCAATTAAGGTTGGAGACCACTGTGTTAGATTAACTGACTGAATATGGATGTCTGTGGGAGATGGGCTTTGTAGAAGTTGTACTTTTTAATACAGAAACTGCCTACGTTTCCTATAGCCACCGTGCAGGCTTTAAAAACTCCAGTTAAACTTTGTTTAACTTTTGCAAAATGGTCTAATCTTAAAGGACAACTCAGTTGTTTTTTGTGAGCCCCCGTTCAATTTCTTTAGACGCTGGTCAGCCATTCCTGTTTCACTCTGTTCACCCCAAAATAGACTATCGCTGTGTAAAGCAGCTAAACACATTTAAACCAGGGGTGGGCAATTTCAGCTGGGGGCCACTTAATACTTCCAGCAGATATTTGAGGGCTGCACTCCAGAAATAGGGTGTGTGGCCACTCAAAGGGGGATTTGTCTTTGAATGTATTGTAGCACACCATATACCCCTTTCTACCCTTCATGCAACACAATAGTAGGCTTATACTTGCCCCAGTAATTACACACACCTGCCCCCATTAGTAATGCCACACATGCCCCTCCTATTTCCACACACCAGCTCCCTCTTCGTTATTCCACACACCTGCCCCTTTTTAGATAGTCCAAACACCAACCTTGAAAAATGGTGCCGATTGCAGCCCCATGCAATCTCGGCACCGGTTGTAGTGACATTGCGGGTAGCTCCAATGGTGGCTATGTGTTTGTGTGCACGCAGCATAGTCCTGCTGCCTTTAGCGCACGAGCCGGCCGCGCCTGCTACGCCCAGGCTGAGCGTCAGCTACATTGGACTATGCCGTGCACATACAGCCGCCATTGGACACGCACATACAGCAGCAGCCGATCAGTCAGGAGCTGTTTGCGGGCCGCATGTTTCCCCATCCCTGCATTTAAACTATAAAGCACGAGAGTGTGCAGAAAGCCAGACATTTCTTAGCTTAGCAGAAATACGCTGCTCAGATGCAAATACCACAGGCACCGATTTAACTGTATTGCACAGTGCCCAAACAAAAAATGGAATACCTCTAGCGATATATTTATAATTTTTATTTTTAATAGTTCATTAATATAATAGTGACAATCAGAATGTTTCCATGACCATTTTTTGTTCCTTTTTTAAGATATGTATTAATTTTTTTTTTTATGTAACTCCATTTTAATATCCTGTATTTATTTTAATATCCTGTTAACTTTTATTTAAGGTCTGCGTAGTAGTCTCTTCCTCTTCTGAGAGACGCAGACTGCTAAAGGGCACCGTTTAGTATAAAGAATCTTCCATATTGTAACCAGACGGTCAGCTGTAGAGTATTCCTGTTTTGCAGGATGTTTCCTTCTGCTTTTCATCTGGCCACCTAATGCCATCTTCAAAGCAGCCTACTGTATTCTACCTGCCCTAATGCTATTACTACTTTTCTATATAGTACACGGTCCTAGCGGCCTGTGCTCATTGTATGCTGTATAAGCTGCTTAAATTCTGCCTAGTGTTTGATGCATCCAGATTCTAATGGTGTACTTAGGAGGGTGTCTCCTCTGACTCCGCTTTTGAAGGGATGCACCTTGAATAAATCATGAAGAAAGCCACTAACCTGTGTTGTAGGGGTTTTTTGTTTTGTTTTTTCCTTCTTCCCTGTAGGATCATTAACCATTTGGTATATGACATATGTATTAAACTAGTTGTAAAACTGCTTAAAAAGCTGTTGTCTGGGTTTTATAACCTAGCTTATTATGCATTATTACACTTGCTGTTTGCTGATAATCTGGTTATTACACTTCTGATCTTCCCTTGATGAGCACTTCCTGGAACGAGCAGTTGGTTTCAACATGTGGGAGCAAGACTTTTTTTTTTTTTTTTTTCATAGATATATAGATCTATATCTATATATAGGGGAATTGAAGAGGGCACTCACCAAGTTGTAGTAAAACATCAACTGATTTTTATTGGCATCTGATAACCAAGCGTATCGACGTGACGTTACGGTCCAATACAGACCATCCTCAGGACAAGGTTCAGCATTACAAACAACTGTCAGTAGACATGCGACCTGGCATCCATCCTCCAGAGAGGATACATCTACACTGCCTCACCGGGTCAGCATAAACGAAGAATTAACGCCGGACCGGAAGTCCGCAATGCGTTCCACAACCTTAACAGGAAGTGACGCTATGCGTTCCATCTACAGGAACTAAACATGCGGCTACTCGCGTAGCCATAGTGACCACACGCCGCCCGGTCTATCCACAGTGCGTTCCACAACCTTGACAGGAAGTGACGCTTTGCGTTCCATCTACAGGAACTGAACATGTGGCTACTCGCGTAGCTATAGCAACCACACGCCGCCCGGTCTGTCAGCGTTTGTGCACGAAGTGCAAAGCGCTCTTATATGTAAACAAAGTCTGGCATTCTGTGAAACATGTGGACATGCGGTCCTGGCATATAGTAGAACTAGACTTACCTAAATTGAAACAACAATTGTAAAGTCATTTGGCTGTATGTAGTGTGTAGGACATGGGGCAATAGCCAACCCGGGTGGCAACACCAATACAAAACATACACAATTAAAAATAAAACATCAACCTATTTACACAAAAAAAAAAAAAAAAAATATGTGCATAACTCATAAAAGTGAAAACCTCCATGTACACTTAGGGCAGTATTCAATGAGAAAGTTCTCTGTGCATGGAGAGCGTTTTATTTCGCTCTCCATGCACTCTCCGTGTTTGTGCGGAGATTTTCCATGTTTGGAGATTCTCCGTCACGGCACTTTACCCACTATTCAATGTGGCTGATGCTCTCCGCCACTCGCGGAGAGTCTTAACCCCAGCAGCGGACGAGCGTCCGCGGCAGGGAGCTTTCAGGGAGCCGGGGGACGGAAGCAGCCAGAGAGATTAGTCTCCCTGGCTGCTCCAGAGGAATGTGGAGGGGAGGGGGGCTCTCCGGGACCCAGGCAGCACAGGCTGCCCCCCCCTATAGCCAGCGGGGGACCCAGTATTCACTGCACCCGATCGTGCATATTAACGACCAAGGGTGGCTCAGGAGGAACCCCACATATAACTTCCACGAAAGGGAGCGGCACTTGGACAGTGAATACACGATACAAAGAGTAACTGATTATATATATATATATAATTTTTTTTTATTTTTCTAAAAATTTATTGACTTATTCATGTACACACCTAAACCGTATCAAAAAGCTGGATATATTAAATAGTCACATTAGGATGGCTATGATTTGATATAAAGTATCGAACACAGAGCATAAACATCTGCTTTTGCTGCTACTAAGTGTACATGGAGGTTTTCACTTTTATGAGTTATGCACATATTTTTGTTTTTTTTGTGTAAATAGGTTGATGTTTTATTTTTATTTGTGTATGTTTTGTATTGGTGTTGCCACCCGGGTTGGCTATTGCCCCATGTCCTACACACTACATACAGCATATGACTTTACAATTGTTGTTTCAATTTAGGTAAGTCTAGTTCTACTATATGCCAGGACCGCATGTCCACATGTTTCACAGAATGCCAGACTTTGTTTACATATAAGAGCGCTTTGCACTTCGTGCACAAACGCTGACAGACCGGGCGGCGTGTGGTTGCTATAGCTACTCGAGTAGCCACATGTTCAGTTCCTGTAGCTGGAACGCAAAGCGTCACACTTCCTGTTAAGGTTGTGGAATGCATTGCGGACGTCCGGTCCGGTGTTAATTCTTCGTTTGCTACTAGAGCACTTTTTTCTGTGGTGCTTTTACATTTACTAGATGTTATACACCTAATCGCTAGGTACTTTTGATTATACATTACTGTGTTTCAGCATTAGAAGTGTGGCTCAAGTGTTTTAAGTGTGGGACCAATGGACAGCAGGTGGTGACATCACTTCCTGTCCAGGGGTATATATGCTGACCCGGTGAGGCAGTGTAGATGTATCCTCTCTAGAGGATGGATGCCAGGTCGCATGTCTACTGACAGTTGTTTGTAATGCTGAACCTTGTCCTGAGGATGGTCTGTATTGGACCGAAACGTAACGTCACGTCGATATGCTTGGTTATCAGATGCCAATAAAAATCAGTTGATGATTTACTACAACTTGGTGAGTGCCCTCTTCAATTCCCCTATACTTTGATGTTGATTCATCAGTAGGAGCACCCCCTTCATTGATATTGACTTGAGTGCGGAATACTGCAAAAAATTATATATATATATAATTTCTGTTTACAAGTGTTGTATGCATTAATTAGTTCTTACAGCTTAACATGGGACAAATAACTGGCTTTGTGGCAGTGTGTACCTGCCAATTGCTGTACTCCCAGCATTGATAGGTGCCACATTGGATGTGATGGCAATATACTGTAACAATGGCACCTTGACTATTTCCAACATGGCAGTCTCACAAGGAGACCGTAATGAAGTTGTTAATGTAAGATTTCGGTCTGTGTGCCACGTATGCATCCAAATAGCTCTACACCAGGCTTAAGTGGTTCCCTTTAGTTGTAATGTGGGAAAGGTTTGTGGTTGGCCTGGGGCAAGTTACTACTTTTCTCAGAATGAGAAACGTTCGTTGCTTTCTTCTTAATTATGTGTATCTGTGGGATGTTCAGAAAGGGCTCTGTTTTAACATCCTGCCAAGTTCAAGCCACTAGGTGACATCGAATTTACTTCAATGCCACATCATCGCTCTCTGCTCATTGTGTATGCCCTGACCACACTGCTGCAATGCACATATTGCCATGGATTAAAGGGTGTGTCTCCAGTGACCATTTACTTTTACTTGGGGCCTCGTTTGTCTATACCAGTGTCATCACTGGGGTACATCTGGAACCTGCAATAGTGCATAAAGGGTTAATCTTTGTCTAGTGTTACTGTAGTGTAGCAGCTAGTGGCTTTTGTACAAGCATTCAATATTTTACGTGCTGTAGTGGGACAATGATTGTGCCGTGAACACATCAAACAGTTTACTGTGTAACCGCTGTCATTATACTTTCTAATTTTTATTGAAATATGTACGTTTAAGCCTTTTTGGCCTTATCTTGCCTAGAGATCAGGGAGGGTATTTGTCCTCATTTGGCAAATAGTGGGGCTTTGGTGGAGGTGTTTGCACTTCCCTGCCCTTGTTTTTGTTTTGCTTTGTCTTCAAGAAGCGAGTACAGTGTGTTTGAATCCGCCATGACACCAGAGCAGATCTTTTCTCTAATCCTATATTTAGCAGACTGCTATTTACATGGTTTATGTTCCCCAGTTAAGCGCTGAGCAGCTCAAGAGCCGATTCCCCCTACAGTCCCTTCTGTGTCTGCCTGCGCTATTGCCATTTAAACCATTTTAGATAGCCTGTGACTAGATGCAATAACTATTATTTATGGAATGCCTTATCTTGGAGGTGTGTGTTTGTGTGTGTGTGTCGCATTTTAATTTACTGTGCAGAAGCTTCAAATCCCCAAATTTTAGTATAGTCCACTAGTACCGATAAGCCCTGTACTCATGGGGCAATTTAAGCCATTATCGCTGGCTAAATGGTCACTGAGCGACCATATTTTTTTGTGTTGTGGGAGATAAATTGCTCGACACACGCTCTCGCAGCCAGCCCTTAATGGTCGCTGGAGCATGCTCCCGGCCACTATGGCTGGTCACCGATGAACAGTGCACTGAGCATTATATTGCTGTGGGGTATTAAGCCAAAATTGCTTAGCGACCATATTGCACAGTGTGTACACACCTATAGTCGAATTGGCTTTTACAATAATTGTGGCAGTGGAGGGAAATAACATTAGAAGCACCACTTTTTAAGTGGTAGTTGGTACATTCTGAATGTCAAGTGCTGTGGAGAATGTTCTGGCTATATTGAAGATGACTAGAAAATTTAAAAGTTAAAGTGGAGCATGGTTTGGGTACAAGCTACGGTTTTTGGTCATCTTGGGGTAGTGCCACACATGACTAGGGATGCCAATCCCGGGGCATTTTTTCAATCCCGGGATTGAAAAATGCTCAATCCCGGGATTCGCAGGATCCCGGGATTGGCATCGCCACCAAAAAAAAAAAAAACTTAGCATAGGACCCACCCCAGCCGACCCGCACATCTACTTACATTAGGGTGCGGGCGGGCGGCCGGGAGTGGGTTTGGAGGTGCACGGTGCCTCCCGGCAAGTGCACCTCCATAGAAGACAGCAGGTGGGCGGAGGCAGGCGGGCGGCGGAGAAGAGGCGGGCGGAGTCAGGCCGGTGTGCTGGCGGGCGGCGGAGAAGAGGCGGGTAGGCGGTCACTAGTGACGTGTGGCCTGCGCAGCGTGACCTCTACTGTCACGCTACGCAGGCCGCACGCCGGGTCAGGTTACGGGAACAGCCGGGCAGCGTCTGAGCGAGTGCTCAGACGCTGCTTGGCATTAGACTGCGCATGCGCAGTCTAATCCCGAAATCCCAGACTTTTTTAGGCCAAATCCCGGGATCCCGCTGATCCCGGGATTGGCCACACTACACATGACATGTGCTAATGGATTTTTAGTTTTGAAGCCCTATGACCGGTCTTTGCAACTCTTGACACTTGTATTTGAATATTGCTATTGTATTCTGCTTGCACTGTACTTCCCCCTAACATTTGTAACCTATTTAAGGGGGAGATATTTTAAGCTCACAATATTCCTACCGTCAAACTTGTGTGTAGCTGATCCTGGCCAACCTGAGATGACCTCCTGAAAGATGAAAAATGTCCCCAGAACGGCTGATACACAGTACATTACTTTGCAACTTTGTACCAGCTGTGCAAGGGCCTCTGTTGGCTTTGGCAGAACTGTACAGGTGCCCCCCTCCCCGTCCTTAGCCGTATACAAATCTCCATGCCTTTTACCTTTTGTGAACAGTCCTACCCTTGTTCAGATGTTGCAGGGTTACTGCAGCAAAGGCCAAACCTATCACTCAGTGTGCACTTGAAGTTCAAGAACTCTGTCGCAATTCTCTCTAGAAGTTTCCACTTGTATTGTTTTGGGGTGTGCCGTTATTTATGTTGGTTCAAAAGTGCAAAATAAACTTGCAACAGTGTAATTGCATGGTATGCTTGACATGAGTTATGGTATGAGAATACCCAATTGAGGCATTTTATTAGGAAAGCTGTATGAAGCAATCGCTTTTTAACCTTTAACATTTTTTACAGACGTCAGATTTTTGGGTGAGTGTGTATAATGTTCAGGAAAGGAAATAAACATTACTTGCATACATAAAGATCCCAAAGTTAAAGAATTTGGTCTACAACAGGAAGGTCGACATGGGGTTTTTCACCGTTTTTGAGCTGACATGTGCCGACAGGCGGTATTTCATGCCCTACCATCCACTAGGGCATGATGGGAGAATAGAACAGTGTGCTGAGCCCAGCGAGCAATGCGGTGCACTTCAAACCTGTGTCCATGTCCACATTCGGGTTAAAAAAAAAAAAACGAAAAAAAACCATTTTGCTCTAGACACAATGCTTGTTGAGCTAGTTGTTATAGACCAAATGATCCGCAACCTAGGACAGGTCAACATTTTGGTTCCATTGTCTGGTTGCTTCTGTCTTTTGGAACACAGTCTCCTTGTTTATACAGTACAAGTTTCTGTCCAGTATTTCAACCCTTGATCACAATATGCAGCATTTTAATACTTCAAATGGGTCTTGTACAGTTTAGCAGGCGCGGTCACAAGACAAATAGGAAGAATATTTAATTTAGAAAGTTGCTTTCCCCCCCCCCCACAAAGCAGGTCAATTTTTTTTATAATTGTAGCGTACCCTTTTATACAGAGGCTGCTACCTAGACCTATTGAGTTTTGTTTTATTTAAAGAGAATGGGATACATTTTAAGCCTGATGAGTCTGAACTGATCACCTTTTTATTTTTCCCCCCCTTAATAAGGCACCACACATTGCCCATACTTATCCATTGATAACCTGCTGAACGCTGCCTTGTTCACAATTCTGCTACACTGGAGCCCGACTCTGCAGTACAATCTCTGCCTGTGATGGAATCCTTAGGGACAATCTCCAGGCAGAATGCCAAATTCCCTATAAAATGTGCCTTATTTTGAAGCCCGTTTTGCCCAATGCACTCTACTCTCTCTGGCAAAAGTTTGTCTTCATTAAAACTCAGAAATGCAACACAAACTCTTTCAGTTGGGTTTCTGGAAAGCCGCCAATGTCATTCACAACAGCTGTACCACAAATATCCAACCTCCTAATGGACGAGGGAACTTTAGAGCGTTTAAGGCGTTAACAGGTCTTGGGTAAACAGAAGTGGCAGAAGGCTCCGTATCCTTCTGTGGGTGAAGTCTGTGCACTATGAAATGGCAGGAAAAATAAATGAATGTATGAAGTTCTTTGCTTATTTGTAACAACGTAACTCATAGATGCTATGCTTCCAATGTTGAGACATTAGATTCTTCTATGCACAGGTTATACCCGCCTTTTGAATTTTAAAAATTATAACTGTTCTCATGCTTTATGCAGTGTGTGGATGATATGGGTTATACAGTGCTGTTTTGATATGTATGTAAATTAACATTTCTGCTTTCCTCGTGCCAAGTGATTTACGCGCACACTTCACATTTGGTGTCTTGCAAACTTCAAGAGTATACTTTGTCAGTACCTAGCCCGCCTGAACTTTTTTTTTTTTCCCTTGTCCCTGTAAGCATATTCTACGAAACTTGTACAAATTCCTTACATTCCTGATGAAGCTGAGCATTTGCTTAAATATATTGACTATTAGGGAGGGCTCTAATTCCATTCCTGGACAAAAAATTGGGTGTAAAACAGGGAATTTTCCTTAATTTTGGGCAGTTTGTAAGAAGTGTGTGCTGTATAATTTGCATGTTGCATCTTTTTATGCAGGATTAAATTAAAGATTAGAAGCCCCACCGATTGAATTGGTAGCAAAACATTTACTTTTTGTCTTTTTTTTGGGGAGGGGGGACATTTGCTGCTTCCTAAAATAGGTATTAAAGGTTTTGCTTTTGGAAACTAAAACTTATTTTTTTTTCTTATTTCCCTATTCAGATGCAGCAGCTGTTCTATGAGAACTACGAGCAAAACAAAAAGGGTTATATTCGAGATCTGCGAAACAGCAAGATTCACAGAGCCATCACTCTACACCCGAATAAGAACCCTCCATATCAATATAGGCTGCACAGTTACATGCTGAGCCGCAAGATAGCAGAGCTGCGTTACCGCACAATTCAGCTCCACCGAGAGATTGTCCTGATGAGCAAGTACAGCAGCACAGAAGTTCACAGGGATGATCTACAACTGGGGATGGCCCCATCTTTTATGCGGTTCCAACCACGTCAACGGGAGGAGATCCTAGAGTGGGAGTTCCTGACTGGCAAGTACTTGTTTTCAGCTGCTGATGGGCAACCTCCTAGACGTGGGATGGATACTTCACAAAAAGTAGCTCTTGATGACATAGTCATGCAAGTCATGGAAATGATTAATGCCAATGCCAAAACTCGTGGTCGTATTATTGACTTTAAAGAAATCCAGTATGGATACCGCAGACTCAATCCCATGTATGGTGCAGAATATGTTCTAGATCTGCTCCTGCTATACAAAAAGCACAAAGGCAAGAAAATGACTGTACCAGTGAGGAGACATGCCTACCTCCAACAAACCTTCAGCAAGATTCAATTCATGGAACATGAAGAGATTGATGCCAAAGAGTTGGCTAATAGAATAAACCAGGATTCAGGATCCTTATCTTTCCTCTCCAACTCGCTTAAGATGTTTGTTCCTTTTCAGCTCACTGCCTCAAGGGTTGAACACAAGGAACCCAAAGAAAAGAAGGTTAACATTTTGGTTCCATTGTCTGGTCGCTTTGAAATGTTTAGTAGGTTCATGGCTAACTTTGAAAAGACTTGCCTCATACCCAACCAAAATGTGAAGCTGGTTATTTTGCTTTTCAATTCTGATGCCAACACAGACAAAGAAAAACAAGTTGACCTCATGAGAGATTATCGTGTTAAATATCCAAAGGCAGATTTGCAAATCTTACCTGTGAGTGGGGAGTTCTCCAGAGCTTTGGCCTTGGAAGTTGGATCATCTCAATTTAGCAATGACTCGTTGCTTTTCTTTTGCGATGTGGATTTGGTATTTACTACAGAGTTCCTCCAGCGCTGTAGGGCCAACACCATCCTAGGGCAACAAATATACTTTCCAATTATATTCAGCCAGTATGATCCCAAGATTGTCTATGCTGGCCAGGTTCCCAGCGATAACCATTATGCTTTCACACAGAAGACTGGTTTCTGGAGGAACTATGGCTTTGGAATTACCTGTGTTCACAAAGGAGACCTTATACGAGCTGGGGGCTTTGATGTCTCTATTCAGGGATGGGGTCTAGAGGATGTGGACCTTTTTAATAAAGTGGTACAGAGCGGTTTAAAGACTTTTAGAAGTGAAGAAGTGGGTGTAGTCCACATACACCATCCGGTGTTTTGCGACCCCAATCTTGATCCTAAACAGTACAAAATGTGTTTGGGATCCAAAGCTTCTACATACGGTTCTACCCAGCGGCTAGCTGAACTATGGCTTGAGAAAAATGACCCTACATTTGGTAAAGCCATTCATACAAATGAGACTGTGAGGACATCCTGACAAGCCAGCACAGCTGGACTTTCATAGCCATCTAATTTATTTTTCACTTTAATTTTGTTTTTTTTGTTTTTTTTACTTGGTCTGTCTATTGAAAAGCTGACTAAGCTTTTCAGACTAAAACAAATGTGATCAGTATTTGCCTTTTTTTAGCCATTGCAATATGACAACTTGAAGTATCTTTTTATGATCAAATCCCTGTGTTCTCACATTCCATGAAGTCTTGTCCTCAAGTCTATTCCCACCCCACCTATTGCAAACATGGAAATGTGGCCGGTAGACCCTGCACTGTACCTGGCACATCCAGTTTGTTTTTCTTGTTACTGGTTCTTTATATTTATATGTTCACGCCATAATGGTAACATTGTTACAAATCTTTTCAAACTTTTAATGTTTTATTATGTCTGCAGAGAAGCAGACTTTATTGGGAACAAAGCATTCCTTTTTTATGTTTAATGTTAGGATTGATTTGATTGCCCTCCTGACAATTGTATGAACAGTCTAATTTCTTTTAGACTGCCCATATTAATGCATTGGAGTGCTGTTTTTTTATTAGGTTTTTGTGATTAACCTAAATATATGTAGCAAAAATGTTTAAAATTAGTTTTTTGGTAAGGCCATTTGTTCAATCTGAATTTTTAGTGTGTGTTGTTTTTTTTTTTTTTGTCAATTTTATTTCTTGGCTTAGAACCTATTTTTTTAGCCATGTAGTGAGTGGCTAAAACCTTCTAAAGAGGACAAGTGGTGTTGCCCAAATCAACAGTTGCTTGTAGTTTTATCATTTTATGAAATAAGATTCTGGTTGCTATGGCAACTTGTCCTATTTAGGAGGTTTGATACATCTCCCCATAGTAGATTTGTTTTTGTGGTGATTTGTTTTTGTGTATGCACACATTCCTTTTGCTGTTGAAGTGATACTTGACCACATTTTGTGTGCCAGTGTTATTACCAATTCTGGGATTGCCGTGGTACACTGCAGGGTTTGTTACTACTCCATAATGGTTTTTATACTGGAATCCTGCCATTAAAGCAGCGTCTGATTTTGTGTCCTGTCCCATTCCCTTTTTTTTGGACCAAATATTTGCACATTCCCAACAAATCGGGTCTCTGTCAAAATGTTAAAGATCATTTTTACAATGTGCCTTACCTCTGTTACCTGCCTACCCAGACCATGTAAGGACCAGTTCACCAGGTATCTGTTACCAACATGAGGAATGTACCCTAGAATCATGTTAGTAGGTAACTTCAAAGTGTTACTTTTCAACTTTGCTTTTCAGAAATACTGCTTGATGTGTCTCTGTGCCTTACATGCCCTCTCCTTCTGCCAGGGGGCAGTGCAATGGATACAAGGCACTGAACTGTTGTACCAAATACATCTTATAAACTGTCGGATCAGAGCTCTGTGTCTTCAGGACTCCTCCTTCCTCAGTCTCCTGTTTGTTGGGTTGGGAGATTAGTGCGCTATGGACTGTTTTTTAAATTATTTGGTTTTGGTTTTTTTTTCTGTTGAATCCCTCCCCAAAGATAAAATGTTTTGATTACATAAAATGTTTAATAAAATGTTCAATTAAAAGTCTGCATTAACTTTGGTTTTAAACAAACCTATTACATTTCAGAAAATGGGTTATACAGGTATTTCAGTTGTATAGTGATTCCCTTCCTTTATGTGCTACTCTTTCCTCTACTACTTTACTAAAATGTATCATCTGTAGATGTTTTTCATGTGTAACACAGGACCCTAAACACGTGGTTTTTGATACTTTCAGCCTTACTCCATTCATACTTCATTGCATGCACACATCAAAGCTAGATGCACCAACCTCACTGACCTGGAAGACTAAGCACTACTTGGATAGTGTCAGTCACTTGCCCCTTGATTTAAAAGGGTTACCATCTGAGTTGCAGTACGACTTACAGCAGGGCTTGACAAATTTTCTTTAAAATCTAGGAGCCAGACCAACTAAAAACAGGGACCGTGCGCGCTAAGACGCGCACCAAAAACTTACACTATTGCCTATTGCACTTCACACACCCATTACATATTATACCACATGCCATCATGCCCATTACACATTATGACATACACCATGATACCCATTACATATTCTACCACGTGCCATCATGGGTGTATCGTTTGGTCTACAACAACTAGGTCGACATGGGTCAAGGTTGACATGGGGTTTTCACTGTTTTTTTTTTTTTTTTACCCAAATGTCGTCAGTCGACATGGACACAGTTTGAAGTACACCTTGCTTCAGGCACGTTGCCTCATTGCGCTCGGCACACTATTTTATTCTCCCACCACGCCCTAGTGAATGGTAGGGCATAAAATACCGCCTGTCAGCTCAAAAAACAGTGGAATACCCCATGTCGACCTAATGCTTGTGTTGACCCAATGCTTGTCGACTTGGTTGTTGTAGACCTAATGACTGTATCCCACCATCATGCACATTACACATTATGCCACACACCATGATGCCCATTACATATACCACATGCTGTTATGCTTATTACATATGTCACCTAAGTTCTGCTTAGCTACATGCTCGTTGCCAGGGGTAAAAGACAGCCTCCTCCCTGCAGTGACCATCCACAGTAAAGTGAACAGCCAGGCAGCTGTGCACAACACACCTGGGTGTATGGGAGGCTGAGAGCAGGTCCTATTTCAGGTGGCTATTTCAAAACTCATGCCAGATCTTGAGCCATGCCGCACCCAATTGGCTCCCGAACCACAAACTCCGATTTTGCTCGCAATGCAACCTTGAGTTTTGTAACCGCCACGGCAGACCTGCGCTCAGCCTCTCATACAGCGCATTGTCAACAGCTCTGCCCAGCTGTTGCGGCTAGTGCAGCCGGCCACAACCAGATTCTGCTTCTTCCCCAAAAAATATGGTCACCAGGAAGCAGAATCTGGTCACTTTGGTGACCTGGCCCCTGGGGTTTGTCGAGCCCTGACTTATGGTACAAGGCAATTTAGGACCGGTACATGGTATATAAAGACTGTTGCAACAGTAATCAATAATAATTTATGAAGTTATTGTTGGGGTGGCAGAGACCTAGGGTTAGGTGTATTTCCTCTACCTCCATGGCAGCCATCACCTGTGTATTAGCCTCCGTGTCTCTCTTCCATTCCGGGTAGTGGAGCAGTGGCTTACCCTGTGAATTCTGGCTGGTTTCCCCTGCCGCTGCTTTGGCCATTCCATGTGGGAGCCAAACTTCTGGAGGCGCCAAATGGTGTGCCTGTAGCTGCACTATGCACAAATAAAGCGCAATTAGGAGTCCTTTTTTTTTTTTCTGTACATACAGATCAGAATCTGATTTATTGGCCAGGTATATACTTGCATATACTAGGAATTTGGTTTAAGGTAAGTTAAACAGTGACCTACAGATATACATAACATATACAGGTATACACTAGATGTACCCTGGGGGTAAAGACACAGGGAACATACTGTATATTCACTGAGCTGCACGGCGCCTATAAGTCACACTATCTCCAAAGGTGGATAAAATGTATCCATTTGAACAGGAGGAACCGTCTAAGGTGGATGCAGATATAGCTTGTATCTCTAAAAAAAAAAAAAAGTTGCTACCTCCCTAGAGGACACTAATATTTATAAAGACCCAATGGATAGACTTGGGGTTAAGAAAACCGCATTTAACAACTGGTGCAGCATTTAAAACAGAGGTCTGCATGAAGACCCTGGGCCTCATAGTGGCACCACTGGATACAGTTCCATATGAGGGGGCTACAAAGCTGTTTCTTTTCCCAATGGGATGGAAACAGCAATAGGATGATTCAGAAGATGCTGCTATCAATGGGGCAAGGACAGATTTGATATGGTGGTCAAACAAGACAAGGTTGGAACACGGAAAGTTGTTCGCAATGAAATGTCAAGTCGTGGTGACCACGGATGCCAGCCAGGTAGGCTGGGGAGCAGTCTGCGGACAAGAAAGTTGTACAAGGAAAATAGCCAGAGGTATTTCAGCTGGTGCATTCAAATATAAGAGAAATGAGAATAGTGACATTAGCGTGCTGGCATTTTCAGAAATCCTTAAAAGGCAATGTAAGTGTAATAGTGAGATCAGACCACCAAACAGTGGTGTCCTATGTAAACCGGAATGGCAGCACAAGGGGTTCTCCCATGATGAGGGAAGTAAGAGAGCTGCTCTTATGGGCAGAATGCAATGTTTCAAACTTTTTGGCAGGGAAAGAGATTCAACTGGCAGATGAGATCTACAAGACCCAGACCAGATCTTGGATTTTCTACAATCTGGACTGGACAAAAACTTTCTTAGCAAGTTCATTAAGGGTGCAGATATCAGCCCTAGGTGCTATTCTGGATAAAAATATTGCAGGTGACCGATATATAGGTCAGTTTGTCCAGGCAAGTAGGAAAATAAAGCCTACATTTTACTGTCTGCTAGCACCATTGGACCTGAACTTGGTGGTCAGTGCTTTAACAGACATTCCCTTCAAACCATTAGAACATGTTTCATGGAAGATTTTAACTTGGTAGTATTCTTGGTGGCTATAAGTCAGCAAGAAGGGTGTCCATATAAATCAGGAGATAGTGCTTCCTTACTTTTGTGCAAATCCGAGCGATCTTAAAGAGTGATTTTAATAAATTGGATGTTGTAAGAGTCCTAAAAGTGAATGTACCCTTAGAAAAACAAAGAGGCTATTTGTTTTAACAGAAGGGGAAAAATAAAGGTCAAGTAGCATCAAAAGTCACTAATACTAGATGGATTGAAAGTTGCATTACAGAGGTTTATAAGATTAATAAGCAAGAACCCCCGAAGGGGTTAAAAGGAGACTCGACGAGGGCCATGGCAGTCTCTTGGGCAGAAAAAGGGTTGGCATCAATCACTAATATATAGGTAAAGCTGGGGGCTGGGCTTTTGGCTCGTATGTTTACAAAGCACTGTAGAATTTACGTCCTATCCTCAGCGGACGCTAAATTCAGAAGGACCTTTTCTTAGTGCTGTGATATTAGAAAAAAAAGATAAAGAAGATATAAAAGTAGTTTTTCCTTTCTGTCGGTATATATGTTTGATGGTATATCCCACCCAGTGACTTGACTGCTGGGGTATGACCCACAGGTGATGGCTGCCATGGTGGAGTAGAGGAAGTCATATCCGTTACGAATCTGACCTATTCCCTTTACACTGGTAGTGACTGCTGGCCCAACATTGTTCATAGCCCAGCCAGAGGTATAATTTGTTATAAATCTGTTTATTAGTTTTCTAATAACAAAATCCGAAACCACTTATCAGAACAGATATACATTACATTTTAAAGTAAATACATAAAAGAAAAAATACCAGATATATAAAAAGAAAATGGAAAAATAGAACAAAGCTCAGCTCTGTATGGAACTTGAAAGTATTTCTTTACAGTAGCAACGTTCTGAGCAATACGGTAAATGTCACATATGTAAACCTAGTACATATAATTAAATAAACGGTACTTGTGTACTTTCACGGCTCCCATCGCATGCCATATGTAGTGGCATGCGATGCGATTTTCCCGTGGTTTTGTGCATTTTTGATAAAATCGCATGAGATCGCATGCGATGCGATGTCATTTTTCACAGAAATTATGGACATGAGTTGACATCATGTAAATGCACCCCAAATGTCATTTTTCACACTGTACCACCCCCACTATCAACGCCAACCCGAAGCGTGGCGAGCGCAGCGGTACGCGTCCTATGACCTTTTCATACCCCCACTATCCACGTCGGTGTGGAGTTGAGAATCGCCACACTTTCTATTCTCAACTCCACGCCGGCGTGGATAGTGGGGGTATGAAAAGGTCGTAGGATGCGTACCGCCGCCCCTCGCGGGCTTGCTACGCTCGCCACGCTTCAGGTTGGCGTTGATAGTGGGGGTGACACAGTGTGAAAAATGACATTTGGGGTGCATTTTACATGATGTCAACTCATGTCCATAATTTCTGTGAAAAATGACATTGCATCAGATGCGATTTTTCCCTGTACGATGCACATCGTGGGAGCCGTGAAAGTACACAAGTACCAAATAAACATATAAAAATAAAACTTATATGGGGAAAACATGAATTACATGACAATGAGATATAGGGGAGGGAAGGGAAATGCAAGGAAAGGTATAGAATGGAGAATTTCCGATAGTCTTAAACATCCAGCAGTACAGATAAGGAGATTCAACAAGTGTAACTATTTGGTAACTTTAAGAGATCAACCAAATATTCATTAATACTCATGATGTAGATCGCAGTGCAAACATTAGACAATTTAATGATCTACAGGCAGCTACCTATTTGGATACAGGCTGCTAATCCCAGTGCACTTGACACTTTGCACTTTTGGACATCAAGACACTTTATGGACGCACCAGCACTTTATTAAGGACTCCTCCATAGAACGCCATCTGCGGTGGTGCCGCAGAAACTTCATTGGAAGCATTTCCCATCTATGGTGAGAAAAAGTCTACTACTTTGTGCAGAAAATTTCAGTCCATCCATAGCTTGGTGAAAAAATTGTAAATTTGCTTCATATGTATGTCAATTGTTTATGCCAATTTTTATGTCATTATTTTTTGTTATTTGTCACGTCACAATAAATCCTTATAAAATTTATCTGTGCATCTAACATCTTCTTAAGGGGGTTGCGCTAAGTTTAAACATTAACTTGCCTTGTAAAAATTTAATGATCTACAAAAGTAAATATCAGGAAATAGGTTCAAATATATGGTAATATTTCAGTTTTGGTCTCTGTTGGCAAGTACTCTATGTACAAACCCCATCATCTGTAGAAATGAACATTCCCTTTTTCAACATCTGGTAATGAAGCCCGTCTGTCATAGTATAACATTTTTAAGAGCAATAGTTGAGGAGAGGTGGGGATGCGTTAGTCTATTGTACTAAAATAAGTTTTCTAGCCACCGTCAATATAATAGATAATAATGGAATGATTGACTTATGGTTCGGTCCCAAATAATTCCAACACGTATAATGAAGCCCTAGTATTGCTAGAGGGTCTGGGCATATCGAGAGCGAAAAAATGTTATGGTAAAATGATGCATCGGACGCATGACATTCAGGACAGTAGCCCGACTCCTCCACCACCCTATGTCTCCTCTGAGATTGTGAAATATAGGCTCTGTTCAAAACCATATAATGGGTTTCCTGTAACATTGCAGTTCGAAGGTGTCTCATTGTATTATCAAAATGTAGGAAAAGGGTTTTGGGTTTAGGAAAGGTTGAAATAGCCTTAGTCCAACTTAAACCTATTATTCCAGGCGATGAAAGCTCGTTCTTTGATAAATAGTCTAATAGGATCCTGGTTTCATATGTATGGGACTTTTATAAACCAAGGGATCATGAGTCCCCCGGATATTATAAGCCTGTGGTAGACTATATAATGGTGTATTTGAAGGTACATAAAAAAAAAAAAAAAAAACATTTATTGCTTAAACCAAAAGTATCCTGTAATGTGGCTAATTGAAATTAACCCCCACCTGGGTCAAATACATCTTTGATCATCAATATTCCCTTGAGTCTCAGCACTCCATATCCAATTGGTTATCCAAGCCTCCATATCATATTGGTTATCCAAGCCAGGACTAGAGTGAGTTTCCACAAAAAGGGATTACTGGATTGTAATTTTTGTATTTTTTGGGATTTGTATTTTAATATTTGTATACATGCTGTATATGTATTTCTAAATAAGGGATCTCACAGATAGCTGGAGGAAATTTTGCTCTCTGGGTATGGAGCAGCAGACAATGAATATGGGCTCACTAGTGCCGTACTGGAAATGAGGTGTACGCAGAGCGCTGCAATAGCCAGTCAGAGATGGGTGTGGGTTGTTAGGTCTACAACAACTAGGTTGACAAGCATTGGGCCGACACCACTAGGTCGACAGGACATTGGGTCGACACAAGCATTAGGTCAACATGGGCATGGTCGACAAGATCGAAACGTAGACTTCATTATGCAACATGTCCTGGTTGGTATGTGATTAAACGTTAGTACTTCAAGCAAGTCTGGTGAGTGCTCTCTATATGTAGAAATCAGTAAATAAATTATCAATGCATAAAAAATTAAACAAACTTATTTACAAAGTAAATATGACTTTTTTTTTTTTTCTACGTATTTGGCAGAGAAGTCTGCAAAAGGTGCATGCGCTCAAACCACTTGATGAAGCAGCTGGACCAGTCCCAAGCAGGTATGTCTTCTACATGCTGGAAGTCTCCACTGCACCTTCTGGTGACTCAAAACAAAACGTACGCATCTTGTGCTTGGTTTGTGAGATTTGATTTTGCAGTGTAAATGATTGCCGCTTTAAAAAAACTGGAGATTTCTTACCAAATCTCTCACTTTCTGAACCTCTTATCATATTTAATTTCACCCACAGTCACTACCAAATCAGACTGTTAAAGGCAGGAACAGTGCACAACAGCAAGTAATGATAGAAAAATTAAGAAACTGCATAGGTGACAGAAGAAAATCAGGTACTCTTTACCTAGCACGGCGCCCATCGCGGGCATTGAATGCACTAAAAAATCGGGTGCGATGCCCGCGATTTCCCATAGGGAACAATGTTAAATGTCTCAATTGACCCGATTTTTCCATAGGAAACAATATTAAATGGGCCACAGAGGCCAAATAGGCACCCTAAAGTGTGAAATGGCCCCCCAAATTGTTAACGCCACCCCACGATCAATGTGAACCCAAAGCGTGGCGAGCGCAGCGGTACGCGTCCTACGACCTTTTCATACCCCCACTATCCACGTAGGCGTGGAGTTGAGAATAGAATAGTGTGGCGAGCACACCGAGCCCGAAGCGTGGCGAGCGCACGCGGATACCTGTGAAGCCCGCGAAGGGACGCGTTTACCTGTGAAGGTATCCGCGTCCCCTCGCGGGGCTCCCCACGCTTCGGGCTCGGTGGCTCGCTGCGCTCGCCACACTATTCTATTCTCCACGCCGATGTAGATAGTGGGGGTATGAAAAGGTCGTAGGACGCGTACCGCCGCCCCTCACCACACTTCGGGTTCACGTTGATTGTGGGGTGGCGTTAACAATTGTGGGGGCCATTTCACACTTCAGGGTGGCTATTTGGCCTCTGTGGGCCATTTAACATTGTTTCCTATGGAAAAATCGGGTCAATTGAGGCATTGAACAGTAAAATCGGGTCAATTGAGAAATTTAACATTGATCCCTATGGGAAATCGCGGGCATCGCGTCGGGGGCATTGCGTCGGTCGCGTCGCACCCGATTTTTAGTGCATTCAATGGCCGCGATGCCCGCGATCAAAATCATCTGGGTGTATACAAGGTAAAATGAGTTTGTATAGCATCAAAGGTGTGGGCAAATTTTGCATTATTATTGAGAATATGAATGGGCAAAAATACATAAATGAAATACTTCAGCCCATACTGAAGCCTTCCCCACATGATCGTTTCCAAGATAATGAAGCTTTTATATTTCAACAGGATTCCGCTCTCTCATGTTGCTAAAATGACTTGGTTTACTCCATGGGAAGGAGTTGTAAGCAGTGTTCCCTCTAAGCTGTGTGCGCGCACACACCTCGACGAGCATGCGCACAGACATTACAACAGAGCGCACAAAGCAGCAGTGGTCCCTTTTTGCAGTTGTGGACTCAATGTGTGTTTCACCCATTAACTACATTGTGTGTTGTGTTTTGAATGTTTAATATCATTTTGAAGTAAAGTTAACACAAATGCTGAACGTCATTTTCCAGTTATACATAAGTGACGCACAAAAATTTAAATTTCCTTCCAAATTTGCACAGCCAAAATCTTTAGCCTTCGTAACATTAGAGGGAACATTGGTTGTAAGGCCATCATTAAGAGTAAAGTTTACTCAACTATTAACTGACTACTGTTCTAATGAAAAAAAAATCCTTCATAAAAGTTATTGCATTACATTGTTGATTGAATTACGGTATTTCTACATTGATATACAATTTTATGATATTTTAAATAAATGGTATTATAAACCATCAAACCTCCAAAAAAACTCATTTGAGAAAAGGTTTCCACAATTGTGGCCACTAATGTAGTCCCCACAATGTAGCCCTGGCTTACCTTTCCAGATAGAGACATTTTGGCTGTGCACTGAATATGTTCCCACCCAACTGACCTAAATGTTGCTTCCATGGCTGGTACCTTTGCGCTTCTCTAACATGCTGGCGAGTAGATAAGGTAAAACGTCTATTACATCTATTCTATTACAAATGATGGTATTTATCTCCAGTAATGTTTGTGGTGGGGGATGGGTACAATGGGCAGAATCAATACTATGCAAGTTAATCTGCCAGGTGATACTAGAGAGAAAAGTGGGCAAGGTTTTCCTACTGTAGTATCCATGAATATTTGCAAATGCACTCAACGTTACTGGAGAGGAATCCTACAACCACTAAAAAACAAATTTCCATAATGTAAGCATGGTCAAATATTCTTCAGTTGTGGGTCCTGCCCACGATGGTTTGCATAGGTTTACCCAGAAAAATACTGCTAGAGATCGATTTCTGGATGAGATTCCATCCAGAAAAACTTCACAAGGAACATAAACACATTTTAAGTGTTGTAAAAAGCGATTTATTGTATATGGTCAATGCACTCGTTTGCGTATACTTATGAATTGTATCTGTTCCTGAGGAAAAAGGACCTAACTTCTATGTTTCAATTCATATTGTCCTTAAGATGACCACCGTCTTCTAGTGGAAGAGTTGTCTTCATAGACAGGCTGGCCGGTGCTATATTAGTTTGAGGCACTGATCATCACTAGGAAAATTCTTCACCTTGAATGGGGGAATACATAAGTGAGTTGGGTTTCTTCTGTGCCAATATATTATGTTCTACTTCACAACCATCTTATCCTGCATCGATGTCCGTACACACAAAATGTATTTATTAAGGAGGCTGAGTAGAGACAAGACACACCAGAATGGAACACCCCCCGGACCAGACTCTACAAGCTCCTGACTGCAGATTTTGATGTCCGGTCCGGGGTATTGTCCGGGTCCGGTTTTTACATAGTCCCAAAATTGCAAAATACTGTATATTAAATTGTCCCAAAATAGATGCACTACCTTTGCCGGCGTTTATATGCTGTGATCGCATCAGTGTGCATCCCTCACCTGCAATTTTCCCCCTATGTGTTTGTCAGAGCTCACATTCAGTGTTGCGGTTAAAATCCCAGTGCCGCAATTCCAACTGCTGACCGAATACTAACGCTGGAACTCCAACATAGATTACAATCCCAACACTGGAATCCTGCATAAGGTGGGAGGGGCTATGTGCACTAGGCAGGGAGGGATAGGGTTAGGCACTTAGAAGGAGGGTTAGCTTTAGGTGGCAAGGTAGGAGGGTTAAGGGAAGAGAATTATGGTATTAATGGAGCTTCTTTTAGGATCCTCTGCATTGAGATGCTGGTGTCGATCGTTTGATCCACAGGAACACGTGTATATATCCCAGTTCTACCTTTTGCCAGTCATTAATATTTACTGCAGAACACTGCCCTTAGGATACATTTAGGAGCATGATGTAAGAGTAGAGTACAGCATTTTACTTGTATTCCTGATTTATGGTGTCATGGAGTGTCTGCTAATGAGCGTGTATGTCTGTATTTCGCTGAAATGTGAGCTTTGTGTCTCTCTGCCCTTTTTGTCCCTTCCTTTAGGAGTTTTGATGTTTTACTGATATTTCCACAAAGCATGTGATCTGTGGCACTGATTTATTGGTCTTACTAGGGGCAATGCCTGATTGTTCTTGCTCTTCTGAAACAAAGAGCGCTGCAGGGCATATGGGACCTATGGAGACTTTATTTTTATTAGTTCACATTCTTAATTTTACAGTGTGCTCCAGCATGTTACATACATTGACACTATAGGGTCCTCAGTAATGGATGTTGACCTCTTGCTACCTTATATAGAGGCTCCATTTCTGCTTGCAGCCTGACATTTAGCCAGAAATAAACTGAGACAAAAGGCAAAATGTCAATGTTTTACACAAGAATCTAATCCTCCTACAGTCTGGCAGAGCAAGTTCCCCAGGTTGCGTTTTCTTCATTGACAGGGGGTGAAAGGGACATTCCTTCTGTCATAGCAGATCCTGATAGTCAGGGTCTGTGCTGGAGTCTGTTACTGGGTAAAAACAAATCATTAGGTGTTTTCTTTAACACAAAGTTACATGACTACTTTGCTTATTTTACAATTCAAAAGCTCATAGAGAATTATGTATTTGAGATTTTCTGTTCACAAGTTCTAAAGAAAATACTGTACAGATTGTACACTTGCTGCCAATGATGGCGGTACGGCATAAATGCATCCCCAACACTTAAAGACACAAATGCATATTAATATGAAGCACACCGGTTTGCTGATGGGTTTTGAGTACCACAGATTGCTTTCATTAATTAACCAAGTTTTACTAAAAAAAGAAATAACATGCCCTGACCTTGCACCGGTTTTCATGTAATGCCCTCAGTTGTTGGCAGCTTGAAAGCAGTGGCGTAAGTTCACCCCGGTTGCCCAGAGGCAAGATAAATATTGGTGGCCCCCGTCTGTCCGTCCCCTCCCCACATCTTAAACAAATATATGTATGAATGTTTGAATGCACAGTAAATATGCAGATTCTGATTAGGAATAAATGTTAGTGCCACAGAAGCGATATTGATGGCTTTCAATTAACTGATTCAAACTTGCAGGGTAGGAGAGGTGCCCCCTTGGGAGCAGGAGCCCAGCGGGAGATGACTCCATTGCCTCCCAGAGTTATTCCTCTGCATAGAAGTTGATCACAGGCTGTCAGTACACACTTGGCAGGCCATGAATGCTGTTTGTGGCGTTTCATGGTCCCTCAAGCATGCAGTAAATGTAATATTTGAAGTTTTCTTTTTTCCGTTCAGGAAGTTCTCTGTCTCCTATATATTAGTCCAGATCAGTCACTCTGACTGTGTGTATAATCCTGGGCGGAGTCATAGCCTAACTGCCACTGTCAATCACCACACTTCAGCACTGCTCTGTCTCCCCAAATGTCATCTCCCGGCATGCAGCTCAAAGCGTGAGTGAGATCTTCTTGCGAGGTATGCAGCAGGTTCTTTTTGAGGTTTCCACGTTCTCTGATAGCGGACATGGGAACCTCCGAAAAGAACCTGCTGCATGCCCCGCAAGAAGATCTCTTGTCTTGAAAAAGTCTCCGTTCGTCTAGGACAGTGGTTCCCAACCTTTTTTGTCTCCCGTACCCCTTGATTAGGATTTTCATTTATGAGTACCCCCCTCGTGAAATTTTTTAGAGGGCGTGACCTAAAAAGGGGTGTGGCCTCAATTGAAGAGAGAGAGAGGGGGGGGAGAGAGAGAGGGGGGGGAGAGAGAGAGAGGGGGAGAGGGAGGGAGAAGGAGAGAGAGAGCGAGCGAGAGGGGTAGAGAGAGAGAGGTATCCCTGTGTGTATATCTCTCTACCCGCTGCCATCCCCAGTACAAGTGTAACCTACCCAACCCCACTAACCTGTCAGTAGAACAGATACCTTAAAGGCAGCCGGGGACTTGTCTTCTTGTAAGCTGCGGATCCGGCCGACACCGTCCATGGAAGTAAATGAGGTGAGGTGCTCCTGGAACAGCGGGTTCTCCCTCACCCCCAGCCGCCACTCAAGTGTTACACATCGGGGCAGTCACTTTACGCGCCGGGGCAGTGACTTTACAGGAAGTAAAAGCCGGGGAGGGAGGGATAACTACAATATCCAGCATGCACCGGGGGACGGTGGCACGCACTGAGGGGGGGAGCACAGAGAGGCTGCAGCGGGTTGGGGGAGCCTGGAGGCTTTTTTTAGGAGACTGGAAAAGCCTCCCCTCAGTCTCAGAAGCTGGCGGCGCGTCTGACTGCCACGGCCGCCATTACAGGCCGGGCCACCGCGTACCCCCGAGCGGGTGGACCACAGGTTGGGAACCGCTGGTCTAGGAGACTAAACACATTTATTGTCACTTCCGCCCTTGCTGTCCTACACTTCCGCCCACACTTGGAATGTCATTGACTGCCAGCTGCTGACCTCTTTCTGGTAATCACCACCTCCCACTGCACCCTATACAGCCTAGCGTCTCAGGCTACCAGTGCTGGCAACGGGGTTATCCATTCCCCCTATCCATCTGCAGCCTTCCGGAAGCCCAGTGCAACAGCGTCCCCGAGGGAGATGCAGAACTCGCACACTACAGTGAGTGCATGATTGCAAACTCTTGCATCCTTGGTGAGCCTGGTAATTCAATTCAATTTACGCAGACCTGCTTTTCTTATACCAATCTGTCTGGCTTATACAAACAATACAAATATTACTTTGCCTATATTCCATATACTGTATATCAGCATACACACTAACGGGCTTTTTGCTGTTACTGTAACAGACTAAGGGCCAGATGCACTAAGCTTCAAAAGTAATAAAATGGAGAGTGATAAACCAACCAATCAGCTCCTGCCTGACCTTTTTCAAACACAGCCTGTGACATGACAGGTAGGAACTGATTGGCTGTCTGGCTGTTTATTACTCTCCATTTTATCACTTTTCAAGTTTAGTGCATCTGGTCCTAACTCCCTATTCAAACAACTAACATTGATCTAAGAGGCACATTGATTTGGGAACCATTGAGGTGCTGCATACATATCTAGGTGCACATATCTGTGAATTAGCTGGCTGCCAATCAGCATATTCAAGCAGTTTGCCCTTTATATGTTTTATATTATGTATTGACGTTTACTATTATGATACCCCTTTCACACTGCACTTGTTAAATGGTATATTGCCGTTTTTTCCCCACTTTAAAACGTTTAAGGCTGCAGTGGGAAAGCGCCAGAGTTGATATACCAGTTAAAGATAACCGGTATTTCAAAACGTTTCAGAGACGTTTTTTATGCAGTGAGAATGGCTCTGAAACGGTATTTAGTAAAAACAACAGATTACAGACCTGTGATAGGCTGTCCCCTGCATTCTGCATTGAAATGTGTTCAGGGGATTAAATGGGTTGACTGATGTGAATCGTACTTAAATGGTATTTAAAACGGTAATCTATTGCAATGTGAAGGCTCAGACCCGTTTTAAATACTTTATAAAAATAACGGTTTTTAAAACATTTTGGCAGTGTGAAAGCGGTATTATATGTAATGCTGTGTACCCGGTGAGATTCCCTTGCTATTCAACTTACGATTCGAGTGCTATACAATTTGCCAACTCTGTACTTTTTACATACAATTCATACAATCTGCACTATATAGTCATTGCTGCCCTGTCTATCTGGGTTTCGATTTGTGCTGTCACGGGTGCGCGAATTGGGATCGCAAGGTAAAAAACCTGTGCGATCTGCATGCGACTTTGACTATGTAGTCAAAATCTCATGCTGGATTGTACCGTGTGTACACAGCATAGAAACAAAATAACTCACACACATCTAATTATCTCTGCACATTTTTCATCTGCCCCCCTGCAGTGCACCTGGTTTTGTCCATCTAAGAAGGAAGTTGCCAGAAGGAGTAAACCAGAATAATGCCCTTAGAGTTGACCTAAATCCCTAACCTCAGCAATGCATTGTATTTGTGGTATTGTATGTTTTTCTAGTTCATGTGAGTTCCAGCAGACTCACTTATACATGCAGCAGCTGACGCCTACAGTATACATTAATCTATGTGGCATTTGCGACAATTTTGCTTATAAACAATCGCCAGGAATATCAGGTTTAGTAGAGCCCACAGGGCCCTCCCAGGCTAAACATTTTTTCCTCACCCACCCACGCCTAAATTCTGTACATCTTCCCCTGCATAACTTACCCTGCAGACACTGTTGTTTACAATAACGTCTTTCAAACGTTAAAAATGTTTTTTCATACTTTCACCAAAATACATTATTTTTACTAAAAAAGTTCCTTCATAACTTCATTCTGTACATTTTACTCTCTAAGCACTGTTCGTACCAACGGAAGAGGCTACACCCCCTTCACATTCAGTCACCCTTTGGATCTTAAAAATGTAATCTGCACTGCAATCCTCCATACAATACAAACCCTATTTCGCCGTAAAGCGTGCTTAATCACCTCGTTATAATATATGTTTGTTGCAGAAGCTCACATATTAATGGTTTTCCATTGACCCAAATCATGATGTCTACATAATTTATCAGGTCACTAATACCCCTTTTACACCAAGAAATAACCCAGGTTGGACCCAGGTCGGACCCAGGTCAGCATTGGTGTAAAAGGGGCCAACCCAGGTCCAGTAACACTGGTCTCCTACCCAGGTCCTGACCAGGGTTGAACACTGGTTGGACCTGGGTCGTGGGCGGTGTAAATGGTCCCAACCCAGGTTGAGACATCCGGGTAGTGCTGAAAGGATACCAGAAGTGCTGGACGCCTTTCCACAGTGCGCTGCTGTGGCAAAAGACAGCAGCCATGAAGGATACGGGCAGTGCACACAGAAATCATAATTGATATCATTTATCATTTATATTATTATTATTTTGGAGGGGTGGGGGGCTGGGGGGAGCACATGGGAGATTCCGTCTGCTGCTGCAGTGGAAGGGGCTGGGGAGAGCACATGGGTGATGCTGCACTTTTATACTGCTATGTAGGCTTGAGCAATGAATAAAACTTTTTGAAAAAATATTTAACAAAATAAACAAACCAACATTTTTCAATGCTAACTTGTCATGTCTTTTTATTTTTATTTTAAATCATTGAGGGAAGGTTGGATAGGATTTTATCAGTCCTAAAATGGACATTTTTAATGTCATCCATAGAGAAAAGCAGTGCTGACCCAGGTTCAGTGTAAATGGCGCAGACCTGGGTCCGACCTGGGTCACAGTGCTGTGTAAATGGGGTATGAAGCTGGGTCCAACCCTGGAAACTCCTGTGTTCAAAGACCAGGGTCCGACCAGGGATTTTGGTGTAAAAGGGGAATAATTAGGCTAGGCCAGTTGATTGGATTGGTCACAGAGTTGGTCAAACTAGGGAAATGACAGCCGGACTTCTGGTGCCTATGGGCTGCTTCCTGCACTGGTATTCAAAGAGAAATTGCCTGATCCATTCACAATGAATACTGAGTGCATGAGGTTGAAAGGTGTCACATCATAATCTTTTTATAGGTTGGTTTCTCTTATATATTTGTGATGCGATTTGAATTTGTTTCCCTATGTTTAAGCCCTAACTGTGTTGAGTTTGTATATTCTCCCTGTACTTGCGTTGGTTTACACCGGGTACTCCGGTTTCCTCCCACAATCCAAAAATATACCGGTAGGTTAAATGGCTCCCAACAAATTTAACCCTAGAATATCTACGTGTGCGTGTACATATGGTAGGGAATATAGATTGTAAGCTCCACTGGGGCAGGGACTGATGTGAATGTTCAACTATACTCTGTAAAGCGCTGCGGAATATGTGTGTATAAATAACTGGTAATAGTAAGAATAATATTATAGTCTTTATTGTTTTTTAATCTGCTTTAAGATAATATTGATGTGATAGGTCATCACAAACTTAAACCAATCACTTCTTTGCTCATATTATAACCAGAGTACATTCAATTAATATTCAGCCTTTATCTTGTGTTTGCTTTAGTTTAGAAATGTCCAAAGTGGCAGTGCAAACAAGCAGGGCTGATTGCTGGGGTGTGGTTGGCAGTCACTTTAATTAGTAAGATCGCTATTTTCTCAATGGTTTATAAGTAGTTGTTGAAGATTATACAAAGAACTGGCTGTTAGAACTGGGGAATAATAGGTCCACCTGATATGTCAGGAGGAGAAAAGGTCTCAGGAGAGACTGAGTTGTGTAATATTGAGGGTGGTGATAGCATAGAACGCCAAGGGTAAAAACATACATACACCATTGAAATTCATACAATAACGTGAAAAGCAAAGTAATACAGGTGAATGATCAACAACAGACTAAGCATCCCTCCCAACTGTCCCGCTTTTCGCACAAACGCCCCTTTTTTTGGGGAAGTTCCTGGCAGTACCCCATGGGGGGGGGGGGGTCAGTTGGGAGTCCCCCCGTCACCCGTGAATAGACACTGTGTGCATGCGCACAGTGTCTATTCTGCAGCCATGCCCCAAAAGTTCTTCCTTTTCCCACCGATCTGATGTTGGGAGGTATGACTAATTAGGGAATTCTTTTAGCAATGCAGTTTAGTCAAGTAAAAAAAACCTTGTGTACCTCGCATCCAATTTTGGATTACCACAGTTTGGGATTACAGTAGGTATGTGTGCAACTCATAACTGTGATATCTAATTTTTTGAAATGGTTTCAGAGGTTTTCAGAGCTAAAAACACCTGCCTGGAGGTTCTCCTCTCAATCTTTAGACTCAGGAGGGGTCTGCTGGGAGCTGTTGGCTCCTGGGGGTATTACACTATATGGGGTCACTTGCACCCACTTAGACACTCAGGGCGAGAAGAATTTTGGATAATGGATTACCATATTTTGGAATATTTTTATATTTGAATGAGGTATCTTAAAGGTATCTTGCATTTCTGTTGTACAAACACATCAAACACATGGAATACACACAAATCTATTTTATTTGTGCATGAACAAGGTCCCAAAACATGAAACAAAGTTTGTGTCCTATCTCAGGCACTGCATTTGAATGCCCAGCAATCATTTTCTTGCACATATTTACTAGTGCCAGTTACGTAGCATGTCCCCAGCAGTGCCAGTTACAGATGTCCCCAGTAGTGCCAGTTACAGATGTCCCCAGTAGTGCCAGTTACAGATGTCCCCAGTAGTGCCAGTTACAGATGTCCCCAGTAGTGCCAGTTACAGATGTCCCCAGTAGTGCTGTTACAGATGTACCCAATAGTGCCAGTTACAGATGTCCCCAGTAGTGCTGTTAGAGATGTCCCCAGTAGTGCTGTTAGAGATGTCCCCAGTAGTGTCAGCTACAGATGCCCCCAGTAGTGCCGTTACAGATGATGTCCCCAGTAGTGCTAATACAGATGTCCCCAGTAGTGCTAATACAGATGTCCCCAGTAGTGCCAGTTACATATGATGTCCCCCGTACTGCAGTTACAGATGTACCCTGTAGTACTTTTATCAAAAAAAAAAAAAAAGCAAAGTACATTTTAAAAACTATGGTTTTTGGAATTATTTGGATTACTCATATCTGCATAAGGGATACTCAACCTGTACTATGGTTGAACAGAACATTGAAAGGATAATCTATTATTATACTTGCAGCAGCTCATTCCACTGCTATCCATCAAGCATACCTTCAATGGGATCCTTATGGAAGAATAATGCTACATCATTCCTGCATACATGATAGTCGCGATGTGTACCAGCCACGTGTGGCCCTAACATACTATTAAATAACATTATATTGGTTTCACTATTTTTGTCCTCTCCCTGTTAATTTGACATGAGAAATCAACATTATTTTGATATACCCATTGTTTATCTAATACTCCCGCCCGCAGGTTTGTATGAAGCCCGTTCCACTCTTGCTTTCTCCTCTAATAGGTGACGGATGAAATGGGAATGTTGGTGAGAACACAGGAGTTAATCCCTTCAGAATTTTCGACCTTCTCCCCAGGTTATGATTAGTACAATTACCCAATTCCTCTCAGATGTTGTTTCTGTTTGAAGTTGCTCTGGGAGGATCTGCGTCTGAAATTGAAAACATTTCTTATTTAGTGACAACTTGGGGCAAGGTCACACAAGCACTTTAGAAGGAATCCAGTTTCTGACATGGAAACAGAACTGTTACAAAGCTGGTCATGCAGCATTTTCACAGTGGCAGGTCTATGGTGACGTGAGTGACATTTCGCCATGAATCCTATAGTATGGGGAAAGTATTTGGTTCAACAACATGGCGTGCCGTGTCCCAAGAAAGTCATATTGGGGCTGATCTTGTGATATTTCACAGTCCAAGCCGATCATATAAGCATGAATGGGCAATTCAGCACTGTAGGGATCTTGGATACATTTCTGTATCAATACAATTGCATGCACAGCTATGACTCTTTGTGTAGTTACAGCAGTGCTAATTTGCAAATGCTAGTTTTAGTCTTTCCCTTGTGTACTAGTATGTGCAATTCCTGATGTGCCCGCTCACAATGCCTGTGAGCAGCACAACTCCACTGGTGGTTCTGAACACTAGAATATTGTTGCAACATTGCATGCACTATCAGCACCAGCCTATGGCAAGCGCTCCTTGTGTGATTTCTTCCAACATTACCTTCGTGGCTGGGGGTCGGTGTTTGGAAATGCAGCTGCATTCACTAGTTGCTCGATTCACTCAGCGTCCACCTCTTAAGCCCAGATGTATCAAGCTTCAAAAAGTGATAAAATGGAGAGTGATAAACTACCAGCCAATCAGCTCCTAGCTGCCATGTTACAGGCTGGGTTTGCAATATGACAGGTAGGAGCTGATTGGCTTATCACTCTCCACTCTGTCACTTTTTGAAGCTTGATACATCTGGCCCTTAATGAGGCCGTATAGTTGCATCTTGTATGCTTTGCAGGCTGGAGTCTGATTTCAGATTGGGCAGGATGGGGAGGGGTGCCTGAACAGATAAGTGTAACTCATAGCTGCCTACTCTCCTGCATTCTGCAGGAGACTCTCTGAAATAGCAGCAATCTCCCCCTCTCCCTCATTAGTCTAGCAATCTCCCTAATGTCACCTAGCCAACATTACACTGTTGCATTGTTGGGGTAAAAAGGAATGAGAGACAAATAGACAAATACATTTACATTGAATTATCAGCACCATTTCCCAGCACTTTACCAAGTATAATAGCTCTTACTAACTGCTTTGGGGCTCATCTAGATTTGGATATAAGTCATTTTACAAGATCCCTCTCAGATGTAGCAGTGCACACCTACGCTTCTAAGTGCCACATTCAAAATCTCTCCATATATGGAATTAGGCCCGCCCTTTAGGTGGAGCATGATACATCTGCTCAATGGGTCGCTGTTAAAAATTCTATTCCCAAATATAATCTCCCTGAAACTAGTTTTCAAAAGTAGGCAAGTATGGTGTAACTGTGTATGAAGCAGTGACGTGCGGTGAGGTTAGTGGTTGGTGAGGCACTGGCTTGGTGGAGCCAGTGCCGATGGGCTCTGTGGGGAGCGTTGGGACTGGGTTGCTTCTGTGCTGACAGGTAAGTGCAGGAGCTGCCACCTGCATAAGCAGCAGAGACCGGCAGAGCAGCTCCTTCCTGTCAATGCAGAAGCAACCCGGACCAGCGGTCGCCACAGACCCCGTCGTCACTGGCTCCACCAAGCCACCATGGGGTCTGTCCACATAACACTTTCACTTAAAAAAACCATGTGGCCAAATGTAGAAGCCTCTGAGTTCAGTGGCTGTTCAGGGTGCCAACTGAACTCTGAGTTTTTTGTAACAGGGCAATCATTTACAATGCATGGTTTTGTCTTGTAGATGTCTGCCTCTTTAAAAGAACCTCTGAGTTCAGCTAGCACCCCGCACAGCCACTGTACTCAGAGGCTAGTACATTTGGCCTTTATACTTCATTTAAAAACACAGCATTTTACACAAACACACAGATACACATCTATGTCACTTTACACAACACACACACCTCTGTCACTTTACACAAATGCACTTCTGTCACTTTACACAACACACACACCTCTGTCAAAAAAACACAGCCCCCACCCTCCACAAACACCATACATACCGCATTGTTTACCAAAGGCACTGATTACCTGCGCAACAACAAACTGGCAGCCAGGGGCGTAACTAGAACTTTGTGGGCCCCATAGCAACATTTTTAAAGGGGCCCCCCAACTTAGGTTTCCCCCAGAGTCTGTATGGCTAGTGCCGCACAAGAGGTGTGGTTAGCGCTGTTAATCCTTTTAATGCTGGCCCAGCAAACAAGCCATTACTCCGTTATAAAAACTCTGAGTTCCAGGCAGTGGCTGGCGGGGCTGGGGTTAAGGATGGGAGTCACCAGGATGGTGAAAGTCACCGACTGTTCTGCTGTCTGCCACAGAGGGGTAGGACTCTGTCATCTGTCTAATATTATGCTGTGTACACACGGGGCGATAGGGGCTATAATCGCTGGGAATATGGTCGCAGGCGACCATATTGCCAGTGATGGAAGTGTGCCCCGGCGATAAATCGCCGGGTGCGTGCTCCTGTTTTCAGCCCCATTGTAATCGCTGGTCGCAGGAGCTTGCTCCTGCGACCAGCTAATTACCTCTGCGGCTCCCCGGGCAGAGGTTCCCTTTCATCAGCGACCATCTCTGGTCGCTGATGAAAAGGAGACACTGGGCAATATATTGCTCAGCAATATATCTCCCCCCGTGTGTACGGGGGCTTTAAGGGGATCTTCTTTCTTTCTCCCTCTCTGGTTTCTCTCATATCTCACCTTTTTCTTGGTCTCTCATTCTCACTCTCATACACACACTTCTATAATTTTCTATTTCATTCGGATACTCATACATACATACATAGCATACATCCATGTACTGCTATTTCACACTGTATATAAATGTATACACCAGCTCTCACCTACACACATACATACACCGCCTCTCACATACATACATACATACATAACCGCACTCATACAAACATACATTGCTGCTCTCATACATACATATATATATATATATACACTGCTGGTCTCTTTCATACATACATACATGCACCTACCGCCACTCTCATACTTTACATTTCTACATACAGTGTACACTGCCTCTCTTATATGATCAAATCAAATATACGTCCCCCTGCCCCCCCCCCCCCCCTCCCCCATCCCCTAATACAACCCCAGTGTGACTCCATACTGTACATATAAACAAATCTCCCCCACAACACTACATTAGTGCGGCTCTGTGCATAAATACAAATCTCTCTCTCTTCTCCCACCTAACCCCCCGCCGCCGCCGCATTAACGCTGAGATCAACTGTGGTCACAAACTTCAGTACTAAAAGGGTCCTTACCGCTACTCTAGCAGATTGCTGCATGCCGCTTTCTCCCTGCTTCCCTGCTATCCATAAGATATACTCGGCGCCCGGCGGTGCTGCTGCAGGCGGCGAGTGGCAAGTCAACTGCTGTATACTTCTGTACAGCGCAGCACACAGGATCCTGCGATGTCACAGGACCCTGTGTGCACAGGAAAAAACGTAAAAGAGCAGCACGCAGGTACCCAGTGGCCGGGAGACAGCGGCAATACAAGTCAGCGGTACGGCTCGTCCGGTATTAAAAATGGCTCTGTGCTATACGCGGCACCTATAGAAGAGCCACGGTGACAGTCAGGGATGTGCTTTTTGCCTATATGAAAGCACACCCCTGTCACTGAGGCAGCGCCACTGTGCCCAATCACATCTGCCTCAGTGACAGGGGTCTGCTTTCATATAGGCAGAATGCACGTCCCTGTCACCGAGGCACCGCTATAGGTGCCGCCTATACACCTTTTTTTAATGGGCTTTTACAGCCCAGTGCTCAGCCCTGCCCCCTGCCCGCCCCCTGTTTCTGTTACTGTACGATAGACAGCGGGAGGCACCGGACTGGATGCCTCCTAAATAAAAAAAAAAAAAGGTAAAATGGTTATAATAATACAAAACATATACTTATGACACATAATATGTGTCATAAGTATTTTCTTTGTATTTTTTAATGATATTAATCATTAATGACAGGGGAGGCTCTGCCTCCCCTGCCTCCCCTGACTGCACGTCCCTGGTATGAAGTGATGATCTACTTTTATTTTCATGGACACCATGCAGGCGTCCATACGTGCAGTATGACTGTAGCTAAACTATGCATATTTCTCAAACTCTGGTTTGCCTTCACTAATCCTACTGTGGAAATGTTCTGCAGGGATATTTTTAAAAATTGTTCTACTCTCAACACTTTAGAAAACCTATCTGATTCTAGTTTAGCTGTCATTTTCTAATCTGTACTAGAAAAGGAACAACTGGTTGCAAATCCGTAATGAGCAAAACAACCTTTCTACCTTTTTTTTTTTTTAACCTCCACAACTGTTTTAACGAAAGCCCCTCTACCAGTTGCACTGTCACAGTACCTGGCTAGTTTCTGGATTTTTTTTTACCACTTTCAATCAGGGTGGCTCTGGTAATGACCGTGGTCAAGTCCATAGTGGCAATCGGTTACCGAGCTTATTTCTAGCCTCCTGGCAATTTTATGCTAGTAAAGTTATGACAAATAACCATACTGTATACTGCAGTGGCATAAGTTTGTAAATATCGGTGCACCCAAACCCCCCCCCCCCCTCCAACACACACACACACACACACAGAACCTTTAAATATGTGTATGCGTGTGTGTGTGTGTATATGTATGTATGTTATGTTTACAATAAAGAGACTGTGACATCTATGGTCCTGCTAGGAGGGGGAGTCAGCCACAGAAGCGGTATTGACCGCTTCCAATTAACTGATTCAAACTTGCAGGGGAGGAGAGGTGCCCCTTAGGAAAAGGCGACTCCCTAGCCTCACAGAGTTACGCCTCTAGCATACTGCATTATATAAAGGGTGTTAAAAAAAAGAAAGGTAACTAAAACTTATATGTGTACAGTATATTATGTGTTACAGTATACATTGAGTGACAGCCAATATGCCACAGTACACTTATCCAGAAGTCCACAGGCTCACCCAGTACATGCTGGACTAAGGTTGCCAATTTTGGGGCATTTTTTCAATCCCGGAATTCGGAACTGAAAAATGCCCAATCCCGGGATTGGCTTCCCTAATTAAAAAAACCCTGTGCAGTGCTGTGCGGCTGGGAGGGTCGGCGGTGAAGCTGGAAGGGTTGGCCGCCGATCACTGAGGCCGGGAGGCGGGCGGGTGAGTAAATGGGCAGCCACGTAGTGAAGCCGCGAGCCAGCAGGAACCAGGACCCGGCGGTGCGATGCAGTCATTCTGCGTGCCCAGGACGGGTCTGGGCAGCGTCTGAGCACACGCTCAGGCGCTGGCCGGCATTAGACTGCGCATGCGCAGTCTAATTCCGGGATCCCACCGATCCCAATCCCGGGATTGGCCACCCTCTACTGGATGCATATTATGTCAGTAGTGGCCTGTTGTCTTTTCCTCCCTGCTAGTCATGGTCCGTGGGTACTCCTCAGGATCAATGTTGGTGTGTAAGGATCATTCGCCTTAGACCAACTCCAAAGTGCGACTGCTGTGCGTGTGTCTGCTAAAAGACTGCAGTCATGACTGTCACATGGCCAGCAAGCCAGCAGCCAGACAGACTCAGCACCAGAACTGTTTTGTTTTCCTATAATTATTTAGTGTTAACTTGGGCTTGGCTCTGACTGACAGGTTTAAGGGCCAGATGTATTAAGCTTCAAACAGTGATAAAATGGAGAGTGATAAACAACCAGCAAATCAGTGCCTACATGCCAAACCCAGCCTGTAACATGGCAGTTAGGAGCTGATTGTCTGGCTGTTTATCACTCTCCACTTTATCACTTTTTGAAGCTGGATACATCTAGCACATATCTGTGTCTGTCAATTGTCAAACTACAAGGTGCTTTTCAATTTGTAGACCACTCCATACTACATATAAACCAGGGTGCCGGATGGGGTCCTGACAGTCATTTACCCGACATCGAGTTGGTTCTCTGTGGGTGGGGGTGGGGCGGGGGGGTTGCGGGGTGGGAGCACCCACCAGAAAAAATATAAATCGGCGCCCCTGGTCGGGATCTCGACTGTCGGAACCCTATACCACACCCATAAACTAGAGGTATCTTACCTGCAATAAGATAGTAATACATATAGAGAGAGAGAGAAACTTTTATTTAAACTTGTACTTCGGTCTTTTGACTTAAAAAAAAAAACCTGTCCCTCATCATTTATATTAAATGCAGTGCACATGACTTTGTCCACTTGAGAAGGAATTTGCCTTTGCGAGGAAACCAGAATAAGGGCCATAGTCCTTATTTATAATAATTGAAGTGACACCACCTAAGGGTGGTATGTATTCTGTCTTGTTGAGACGGACATAAACACGATTAACCACATTTAGCTGTCTTTGTCACAGGAACTAGTTATTGTAATTATGTTTGTGCGCTGTTATTTTGTTTTTTAGTTCATTGGTCTTTTGTTTTTTAATGTGGAATGGCATACTTGGCAAGTTTACATAATTAGTGTAAATTTAAAAAAATAAATTCGGTTAGATAAAAAGGTCAATTTACAATTTGAGCAGCCATCCTTTAACAATGCTTATTCCAAAGCAATATTTTATTCTACAAACTGGCATCTACAGCTTTGTGCCATGCCGAGGTGCCAGAGCCAAGGAAGTGACAGCATGCTGTTACAGAATGGCATTAACATCCTGCCTTTGGATAGCTGCTGATCTCCAGGACTTAAACAGCTGGAAAATTCTCCTCCTGCGTCTAGCACATGATTATGTTCTCATAAATGAGGCTAGAAATTAATTCTAACTGACAGGAATGCCATTAAAATAGGCAAGTTCAGCTTTGAATTTTATCCTTGCTGTGAACAATAATCATTTGTATGGTTGGCATGATTGATCCAATTTCATCTGATTTCAGACCTTGTTTCTTAGATGTTTCAAGCACAGAGCACTCGCTACTAGTTTTCTTGTTATTAGTCATTCCAGACAAGTACAAACCAGCTGCCTTCCTTTAAAAAGAAAAAAAAAATGCTTTTGTACTGATCCAAGCATTTGCCGGAATTCTGGTACCCATGCAAACATCTGTGGCTCAGTTTTAACTCTTTAATTTTGAGATTTATATGATCCTGAGTTTGGGTTGACATGTATTTGGTCGACACAAGCAAAATGTCGGCATGGTCAACACACGAAAAATCTTTGCTATTTTTAGTGTATCCAAAATATCTCCGGGCCACAGAGATGGACTTTTTCATTATATAATCATTATGGGGGTTCTACTGTGATGCATGGAACTGGGACATCAAAACTATATAGAGGGTACTGTATGCCAGTGGTATCAAACTCATGGCCTTTCAGCTGTTGTGGAACTACACATCACAGCATTCCCTGCCACAGATTTTATATAATGGATTGCTAAAACTGTGGCAGGGCATTCTGGGACGTGTAATTCCACAACAGCTGGAGGGCCATGAGTTTGACACCACTGCTGTATGCAGTCATTTTGCATTCAGTCTATCGTATGCAAACCCAGCCAAGCCTGCCTAAAGGCTTGGCGATCCAACATATCTATCCTGCAGCCCGTGCGACCCAGAGGCTCTGATATGATGCGCATGGGACCGTGCATTGCATCGGACCTCACGTCAACAACTTGTGATTTGGATGCTTTTCATATGATTTATCGCGTATGCATGGACCATGCAATTGCACAGAACATAGAAAATGCACACTAACACAATGAATCAGACACTGGGCGAGATGTACTAAAGGGAAAATGCGGTAAAACCCCCGTTTTACCGCATTTTCCTATGTACTATTACCCAGCCGCACCATTATCGCAGGGCAGGGTATCGCCACCTTTGGGTGGCGATACCCTATAGAAGCCTATGGGCTTCTTTTCACCACCCGCCGCCTCACCGACCCCCCCTCTCCCCCTCCCTTGGGCTTACCTTCTTGCAGGTCCTCCTGGACCCCGGAAGGTAAGCCCTTCCTCCCCCTATCAACGCAGCCGGACGTTCTTCCGGCTGCAGGGGGGAGGAGGAGGCGCCAGGGACAGCCTGCTTAGCTATCCCCGGCGTGTAGGCATCAGAAGCCAGCTGGGAGGTGACGGAGACCCCCCGCAGACCAGAGTACAGGTATCCCGGGGGGGGGGCTCCGTTACCGCACCACGATGCCAGCCGCATATGTTAGTACATATGCGCTGGCATCGTGGCGGGGGGGGGGGGGGGGGGGCGAAGGGCGGCAATGTATTTTAATACATCCTGCCCTCTATTTGATACAGATTTCTGCTAACACACTCCTGGGGAGTAATTCAATAACTCCCAGTCCTTAACCCTCTGGTTAATGCTGAGCAACTCATTCACTACTGTATGTAGGACAATGACACAAGGCAAGGATATCATACCTCTCAACTGTCCCTATTTTTGTGGGACAGTCCCATTTTTGGGGGACTGTCCCATGTCCCACCCAGGACTGGCAGTGTCCCACGGTGGGGGGCCAGTTGGGAGTCCCCCCTGCCCGCCGCTGCTCTGCTGAATAGACACTACGCGCATGCGCGCTGCATCTATTCAGAGGGGATGGGGGCGTGGCCAGCAGCTCAGAGTGCTGTCCATGCCCCCTTAGAAGTAGGGCTGCAATCATAAGCCATTCCCCCAAATTGTCCAGCTGGCACAGCTACAGTAGTTGGGAGGTATGGGGTAGGAAAACTCACTTATATTGTAGGGAAAGTGGTGATAAGTCACAGGGGGTAAGGGCAGTCTGGCACTCAGTGAGCCTGTACACTTCCTAAGGTTGAGTGTACAGTGTCCCTGAATGGACTTAAGGGGTGTACACATGAGACTCAGCTCTGCGATTTTCACTAAGCTAAGTCCTTAATCAAGATGTAGTTAGCCGTCAGAGATAAGACGTTAACTCCATCCTGCATTCCCACAGCCGCAGCCAAATACACAGCGATAGGCACCCTACTGAAACTCGCCTTGCCTGCATAGTCTATTTGGCCAGGCATTAGCGCTGCACATTGCTATCTCCCGCTATGTACACATGGGGCGAATCTGGCTAACCTTGGCGATTTTCACACTCTAGTCAAAATCACCTGGCCAAATCGTACCATGTGTACACCCCTTAGAGACAAGGAGCGCAATAAAAAAATAAAAAGACTCCTTTATGGAGACAACTTTTATTCAGAGGTCATTACCCCTTATTTACAAACAAGGCATGATGTATAAGGAAGAAAGAAGTGCTCCAGGAAATAAGGTGACATTAAATATCTTTAAAGAGATTTCCTGGAGCTCCATTTTCATGTGTATAGGAATGTATATATAGAAAATCCTGATAATGCAAGGGGTATTGAAGTAGGCACATTGTTTATTATGCTAGCAGCAATGGTTTGGGTCAAGTGTGACCTTTTCTGGAACTACAGTAAACATAAAAAGTTCACATATCACTCCAAACATTTCTGATTGGGCAATAACCGGTTTCTACTTACTTCAATAGTCTTGAGTGCCATTATATTTTCTGGATAACATAATTACATGTTTGTACATAAGTGTTCCTATGACGTTACTCAGTTGTAAATGTTTGCTTACGTTTTGAGTTTACTATGCAACAGAATGAATCTGGATTTAAACCATATTTATTAAAAAGGGGGAGAAAAAAATTCTGATTAAGAGGAGAATTTAATCAGGCCCATTCATTTAATGAGTATAGAAAAGGGTATTAGCCTCAGGCTTTAACATCAGGTTGCCGACTTTGGGACTGCCCTTTCAGGGAGAGGGTAGCCAGCTCTCCAGGAGGTAGGGGGCATGGCCGGCGCCCATGACATGAAATGGGGCAGAGTCGGGGATACCCAGAGAACCTACAAGGGGCGGGCCATTGTGATTGCATCATCATGGCAACACCCTTCGCTGTGTAATGCCGGTAATGCCCAGCAGGGGGCGGGGTCATGAAGACACAGTTCACAGGTATTGCGTGGGGACTGATGCCATTTCAGGTAACTTGTCCACCTTTCGGAGGGGCACGGAAGGTGTATTCAGTTTGCAGAAACCCCCCGGGCCATTCCGGTAGGGTAGGCAACTCTACTTTAACGTTCGGTGCTATTCAATTAGAGCCCCATTTTCTTTAATTTAATTGTTTTCAACTCATAGAATACAGGATAGTAGGAAAAGGCAGAAGAAATTGGTCGCACAAGACCATATAGTATGTGTTACAGGACCCCCTAGATGCAATCACGACCGTCAGGTTGTGGTAATAGCGGAGGTGTGCTACCCCAGGACAGTGAGAAATATCACAGCAGAAAAAGGAAAGAAAGAATGTCCTTTTTGGTTGGGTGCACCTATGTATAATTAAAATATAGCTTTTAATGAGAATATATAAAAAAGATTTTTTGCGAAGTGTTAAAAAATATTTTCACACACAAAGATTAGACATACAAAGGTTAAAGTCAGAAATAACACTTAGTAAAAATGAGGTGGCAGACAGAAAGCTCTCTCTTAGTATCCTTCTCTCGGTAGTGGATGGATTGGTGTAAAAGCACCTTGTATTTAATTCATACAAGTGGGGCACTTGAATTGTGATCCCAATATATGCAGACCTATTATATATATGCTGCTTATTGGTTGTGCCCGCTCTGCGGGTACCCACAGTGTCACTACTAATGGTCCTGACACACCAGGTCAATCACCCGTTTACCCAGATTGTAACTGGGACAGAAGTGGGCTATTATGTGTGGTATGGAATAATAATACGCTAGGTTAATTATTATCCACTGCGATCCCGCAGGTGGATATTATATATCTCTTGGATGATAAGCCTGGCGATTAGTGTCACATAATATATGTCTCAATACACAGGATTTGTTAACAGGATCTATCAGACTCATGCGTTGTGTTACTGGTCTGAGATCACTGATAACAGATAGGTAATGTGTATCAATTGGTTCACCGCGTGTCCCTTAAAGAAGCAGTTAACTGTCCCTACTTATTGTGTCATGGATACAAGCTCAATGGCTGGGCACATAGGGACAGAAGGCACCGGTATATATACCGTTAGTGCCCCGCTATATATTGAAGGGACTGCTCTAGTATGTGCAGACTCTTATTGAGCCCAGAATTAGTTAGCGTTGAGTTACTTCCCAATTACCCTGCATATAGCCGGGACAGATCATAAGGGTAGATGATTATACTCATAAATAGTAACAAGCAGTTAGGGCTGGCGTTATTCCACTGCGAGCCCGCAAGTGGGAATTGGAGTCTACAGTGATTTAGAGCCACAGATGAGGTCACAATCTGCGCTGTCAGTATGTGCCGACGTGGCAGTGGTTCAGTGTGTGCAGAGTGATTTGAGACATAGATGCTTGAGATCACGCAAGCTCACTGTGGTGTAGTGTCCACACAGTGCTGCAGGACTTAGATATCAGATCTCATCGACCAGTACGTTCCTTCCCCAGACCCACAATGTACGCTCAGTGGCTGGGTGCAGAAGGGTTGGAGACGCCGGTATGAATGCCTGTCTGGCCCCGCTACCCTTACAAGGGCTGTGGGGTGACACTGCCTAATACACACAATCAAAATACATCCTAAATAATGAAAATAATAAAGAGGAGAGAGAGCTGATTCTGTCTGCGCACCGCTAGCCGGCACGCGCTTCGCAGAACAGCTTTTTCAAGGCCTTGAGCGTACATTGTGGGTCTGGGGAAGGAACGTACTGGTCGATGAGATCTGATATCTAAGTCCTGCAGCACTGTGTGGACACTACACCACAGTGAGCTTGCGTGATCTCAAGCATCTATGTCTCAAATCACTCTGCACACACTGAACCACTGCCACGTCGGCACATACTGACAGCGCAGATTGTGACCTCATCTGTGGCTCTAAATCACTGTAGACTCCAATTCCCACTTGCGGGCTCGCAGTGGAATAACGCCAGCCCTAACTGCTTGTTACTATTTATGAGTATAATCATCTACCCTTATGATCTGTCCCGGCTATATGCAGGGTAATTGGGAAGTAACTCAACGCTAACTAATTCTGGGCTCAATAAGAGTCTGCACATACTAGAGCAGTCCCTTCAATATATAGCGGGGCACTAACGGTATATATACCGGTGCCTTCTGTCCCTATGTGCCCAGCCATTGAGCTTGTATCCATGACACAATAAGTAGGGACAGTTAACTGCTTCTTTAAGGGACACGCGGTGAACCAATTGATACACATTACCTATCTGTTATCAGTGATCTCAGACCAGTAACACAACGCATGAGTCTGATAGATCCTGTTAACAAATCCTGTGTATTGAGACATATATTATGTGACACTAATCGCCAGGCTTATCATCCAAGAGATATATAATATCCACCTGCGGGATCGCAGTGGATAATAATTAACCTAGCGTATTATTATTCCATACCACACATGGTAATAGCCCACTTCTGTCCCAGTTACAATCTGGGTAAACGGGTGATTGACCTGGTGTGTCAGGACCATTAGTAGTGACACTGTGGGTACCCGCAGAGCGGGCACAACCAATAAGCAGCATATATATAATAGGTCTGCATATATTGGGATCACAATTCAAGTGCCCCACTTGTATGAATTAAATACAAGGTGCTTTTACACCAATCCATCCACTACCGAGAGAAGGATACTAAGAGAGAGCTTTCTGTCTGCCACCTCATTTTTACTAAGTGTTATTTCTGACTTTAACCTTTGTATGTCTAATCTTTGTGTGTGAAAATATTTTTTAACACTTCGCAAAAAATCTTTTTTATATATTCTCATTAAAAGCTATATTTTAATTATACATAGGTGCACCCAACCAAAAAGGACATTCTTTCTTTCCTTTTTCTGCTAGAATACAGGATAAGTTCTGGACCTATTTGTTAACTGGTTCGCTGATTTATCAGGGATTTCTGTTCGGTTCTACTCAGACCTGAAGAAATCCCTTTTATCTGCAGCCTGCTGGCTGTCTCTGGGCTAATTGGATAGCCACGGGGGATTAATTAGCCCACTGTAAATTACCACAGCTAATCAAATACTCCCCTATATTGAAAGGGATCAAACTGTATGGGTGCAGATCAGATAAGCAGTTTACGAATAGGCATATTACTATACAGCTAGTAATATATGTGGGTAGACTTCTGATTCTTCTGCAAAGTGTAGTCTTGCAGTATGTGTGTCCTGATGCAAGCCATAATATACCCATTATATTGTGTGTGTGTGTAGCAGGACTGATGAAAATATAAAATATATACATTATATTTCATTAGTCTGATTTAAGTGAACTCAGGTTGTTTTGTACTACCTTCAGTCAAACAAGCCTCAGTACACATACCTATGCTGACACAGTAGTTAATCATTCTACTTCAGGTAGTATACTGACAATTCAATTCTATGTCAGAAAGGGTTGTAATATAACTTGGTAGGAATATACTATAAATGTATATGTTATTGCTTTGGTATACATTGTAATCTTTAGAAGTATAGTGGGTGTTTGTCATATGAATATAAATGGTGGTAGGACAAGAAGGGAATGTGTATGTGTGTATATGTATATATATATATGTGTGTGTATATGTATGTATGTATGTATGTATGTATGTATGTATGTATGTATAACTCGATGCTCAGGTGCTGTTGAGCTGTGCTCCACCTGTGTATCATAGAGGTCGGGCTGTGCGCGCAATAATGTGTAGGAGTGATGTTGTAATCCCTTATGAATTATTCTCTTTATATTTTCTTTCTATATCTTCATTACTATGATATATGTATGAATTTGCTGATTAGTCATTAATATTGTTTTTCTTTGCCCTGTTTGTAAATCTACAGGTTGCTGCTACCTCGCTGACATTTCTCCGGAATTAGATAAATATGTGCTTTTTTATTAGAGATTTTTTACCTGGTATATGTATGTTTTTTATGAATATATATATATATTTTATATATATATATATATATATATATATATATATATATACTTTTTTATATATACTTATTTTTATAGTGATAAATGAAATTGATGTTTTTTATATACTTCTCCCTCTTTTTTATTGCGGTTTGATCCAATGTAATAAAGATATATGGATGAACTGTCATTTTGTAGCATATGCTTGTAGATATTTAAATGTGAACTGTGTATATATTTGTTAATTGCTTAAGATTGTTTAATATATGTCACCTGGATGGGTTAATTGATAGCCATATATATGTCTGACAAGGAGAGGTATGGACACACCCCCTGACGAAGTCCAACGGTGACGAAACGCGTTGGGCGTGGCTTAGACTCCTGACGTGTTCTGCGTCTCTGGCTGTCTGCTTCCAGCATACAAATGAGAGGTCCCGAGTGTTTGCGGTGTGACGTCCCTGGATACAGGTCTACAAGTGCGGCGGTGAGAGCGGTCTGCCTTGGAGGTTGTTCCTGATACCATCTGACGTCCCCCACCTGTTCCATCGTACCGGTTGATGTACCATGTTTTGCTGGCAAGCTGATTATCCTAAACCTTGATGTATGTGAGCATATGTACATAAGTAAATTTATACATTCATTATACTCACGAGTGCGCTTTTTTCCTTTCTTCTGCAAGTACTGTACTGGATCCTTTTGGTGAGGATCTTCAAAAGAGCGGCACACATCGAGACATTATTGGATTCTATATCATCAGAGGACTGTGTTTTGCGCTGGTATTTTTCTCTGTATATATATATATATATATATATATATATATATATATATATATATATTCCCTTAAGCTGATTTTCCCTTTAAGCTGATTTTAGTTTATAATATATGTTTTTCCCAATAGACAAAGATCACTAGTCTAGTCAAATAGTCAAGTGTTTTTCAACCTTGTCTTATTTCTGGGACAATACATTCATGGTTGAGGTACATGTATTATAATGTTACAGTCTGAACTTTGCACCAAACAGCGTGCTCAGGAGTTCTGTGGACTATATTGCCCGGGACTCTGTCAGTGTAAAAAAACCTCATTCTTGGATGAAACACCAATTAATGATTTGTTGAAGTACTTTTCTGGGAATCCACCCATCTGGGTCTCCGTAAATTTAAACCCACCGGTAACATTGTTTGTGTGTACACACACACACACACACACACACACACACACACACACACACACACACACACACACACACACAGAGTAGGGGCATCATTTATCCCAACATCTGGCAGCTTTGTACTGGCTGTTATCTCTGATTTGTGATCTTCAATGTTTTCATGACAGCTTTGGCCATTTCCTAAATCTTCTTACCCACCAGCCCTTCAAGCCATGTTCACAAACACTCACTGAAGGAAGCTGGAATTGGGCTGCTAATTCTGACAGTTTTTATAACAAATTGAAGCCAGGCATTGGGTTTACACTGGACTGCATCCTGATCTTGTGGCCGAGCACAGGAAGAACCAGATGTATAAGACAGATGTTCATTGTATACAGGCAAAGCACATATACTTCCTACTGCCACCTACCTCATATAAATGGTACTGTGATCAATGTGAATGTGCTTCTGGTGCCTGTGTAGAGGAATTAGAAATCTCATACAACTATTACACTTATATATGCTAAATAATAACTGGTAAATGAACCCGGCTCACAGAAGAATACAAACTGGTAAATAAAACAACCACTAGTTCCTTGGCTAGTATTCCATATAAACCTCTATTCTGGTTGCAAGTATATAAAGAAATGACCATTAAAATGAATGCCCATCCAAACGTTCTGTGGGGCATACCCATTAAATGTATACCGGAGTGTACAGAATGTGATTTGCTAGTCAACTTATGTTTATCAATATGTTAATAATGTACTGCACATTTGCCTCTCTTAACCCTTTGAGTGCCAAGTGAATTTGTCAAAATAGGTGGGAAAATTGCCAAGCAAACATTCCAATATATTTTGCATATTTTCTATATAATATAAATGTTACGACCTGTAACATTTACATTATATAGAAAATATACATTTTTTACACATTTTTTTTAATTTGACTTTATATAACAAATGTGAGCGACGCTGGCATTTTTAGCGGCTTTTTTGCACATCGCACAGATTTTGGCACTCAAAGGGTTAATACGCATTTTATCCCTACAATCTTATGCAATGCATTTTTTTTCATGGAGATAATACTTTTATGTAACACCCATCACCAACTACCTGTAGGATTATCACTGATGATAAATAGTGAGTAAAGTCAATCCCCAGGGCGTTTTTTTCAACCTCGGGATTCAGGAATGAAAAATGTTTAATCCCAGGATCCTGGGATTGGCTTCACTAATAAAAAAAAAAGCCCTGGTCACCCCACATATTTACTTCCATTGGCGGGTTTACCCAGGAGCCGGGTGGGCGTGTGCAGTCTAATGACAATATCCCGAGATTGGAAACTCCAATCCAGGTCTTGAAATGCCGAAAAATTTGGGGGCCAAATCGCAGGATCCCGCCGATCCAGATCTTGGTATTGGTCACGCTAAGTGCAACACCTGAGTCATCAATCTCCTGGAACACAGTGTAGTCTGCATCACCAAGATGACTCTGGAAACACACTGAACTCTGTCCGAAGAGTTAAATCCCTCAACAAATACTATAAACTGTAGTGGGCACTTGGCACATATATTCATATGGGCATAGTCATAGCCGAGCAATGAGCCTCAAGTATTCATAAAATGAAATCAAATAGATTTGAAATGGATTACCAAGGAATTTACTGCGGCCAATAGAAGGTGATAATCTCTTTCTATGATGGCTAATAAACAAGATCTAAATATACACTTCAAGAAGTATGACGTTTTTACCCCAATCCATCCATGCACTCAACCTGCCTCTGAGCCAATAATATCAAGATTTAGACCCTGATGTGCACCATAAGTTTTAGTGCTAAGAATAATGTAAAGACTGTGTAGGTGCACTCACCCCTCTATCTCTACAGACACACACTGTTCTGGGATCATTACTAAGGGCTAGATGTACTAAGCTCGAAAAGTGATAAAATGGACAGTGTTAAACCACCAGCCAATCAGCTCCTACCTGCTATGTCACAGGCTCTGTTTGAAAAATGATAGGTAGGAGCTGATTGGAGTGCAACATGGTTTGTCCATCTGCAAAAATTGCAATTTTGCTATCAAGGTGGCCTTTCCATCCAGAATGGCCAGGAGGCTCCCCCCCCCCCCCCCGCGAAAGGTGGGCAAGCCTGTGAAGCAGCACCACCGCCTCAGAGGACACAGCAATTATGATGCTGGAAGCAACCATTTTGGGAGGGACATTTCCAATAGTATGAATGAGGCGAGCGTGAACAGCGGCCCTTGCTGTGACCACAGACCCGCAGCAGCGGCCAGGGCAGGGAATCCTCTAACAAGAACCAACACAAGACAACAAACAGTTACTATTGGGGAAGTGGGGCACCTGAAAGATTTTTGGCTGTGGAAGCAGAATTTGTAGTTACGCCATTGATACGTCAGTACATTTTTGTTCCAAGAATTGCCAACCTTATGGTGTTGCACATTCGGGAATTCTCCTCTAGTGCCCCCCCCCCCACACACACACACACACACACACACACACACACACACACACACACACACACACACACAAACTCTAACCCTCCCGATCTTATTGTTATCGACATTTTTACTACATCTCATCATGAGGACGCTACTGTGACCAAATATAGGGCCTGATTCAGAATGGTTTGTTCAGACTAGCAAATGGGTAGACGCCGCCCGGCTGCCACCCTCCATCCCCGCTGTGCGATCCCCCACATTTGCATGTGTACGTGTCGCTAACACATCCCCTCACATGTGCCCAAGAAGAGGAGGAGAAATTATTTAATGGTCACTGACCATCAAATGATTTCTGTAGCCTGTTTGTGTGCGTGCGTGCGTGTGTGTGTGTGAGGGGGGGGGGGTTTGTATGCAGGGGGCACTTCAAAGATGCCCCCAACTTTCTAGAGGATGCTTCCAAGTAACAACACAGCTTCTGATTACAGAGGCACATCTGCTTGTATTATATGATATGAGTCATTTATGGGACCTGTATCTGGATGTAGTTTATGGCGCAGGCCGTTTGTATGAATGATACAAAGTATCTCACAGCTTATATAATATTCATCTTGAAACAGGTTAATGCTTGATACCTTGATCAAGCTGGAGTCTAAGTTAATTATGGGAAATCTGAGACCTTTCTGCAGTGGTAAGATATGTAAAATATACCCTTGATAAAGTACATTCCTACTGCATCATTGCCTGTTACCCTCTTGCAACCACGGTATTAAGACAATATACTAGCTGGCAATAATTACTGTTGGTGGTTTGGCCGGATTTATGTTAGACGGGCTTTAGCTATATTCTCTTGTCCCTCTTAATTAGCAATCTACCTCTGCTCTGAATGTGCTTGGGGGATCTGTCATCTTAGGTTTACGGTCTCATCACTATTTTAATTAAGTCCAGGAGAGATTGCGTGTCCCCAGTATTAGGCTACATGCAGGCAGGACAACTGAGCCACATTGCAGAATGGTCACACGATGCTCATTCCAAGTTGTCGCTCAGAATATGTATATTCCACCCACAGTGCTTCCCATTACCTGATGAACCCAGCATTACCGTGTACTGTAGTAGAGATAGAGACTAAGGGGGTGATTCAGATCTGCTCATAGCAGGCCGAATTCGGTCCCCCAGCCGAATATGCGCCTGTGCAAACCCCCTCAGTGAAGCTTTTGGCGAGTTTAACTCTCGCCGAGGCGTTCACTCCAGTAAGGGAGCAGGGGAACGCCCAGCGTTTTAGGCTGCATTCCAGTGGATGTGTAAGCGGGGATCTGCATGGCGGGACGGCATGTGGCATTTACCTGATCACTAGGCTGCAAAATTGGGTTAGAAAAAGTGTTGAGTCGCAAGTGTTTTATCTGATCCAGTCCCATGTGCATTGGATCGGAGCCAGAGATCACAGGGGCTGCAATCAAGAACTCTCAGACCCGGCAGCCCTTGCTGGGATTGCATACGATACATGCAGAAGGACTGTATATGGTGCATCATATGTGATCCTGCTGCCCAGGAAGCTGCCGGGCAGTTCAAGGGAAATCTTATGCGACTTTTACCTCAGAGAAGTCGCATAAGTGTAGGTATGGGTCATAGGGTCAACAGTAATAAGGTCAACCACTTCTGGTCGGCACCTGAAAAAGGTTGTCATACCTTAGGTTGGCATGGTAACAAGATCGACACAAGCAATATGTGGACATTGACCATGTCAACTAAATATATGTCGACGTTTTCATGTGTCAACATATGGCCTGTTGACTTAAGTTTATAGGGGCCTTTATTATTATTTCACAACTGATTTGGGAAATTACCAAACCCCAAGGGAAACACTCAAATCTATAAAGATGGCAGTATATATACTGGCAGATGCTCAATTAGTTTAATAATACAGGTTTAGTATCCCTTATCCAAAATGCTCGATCCCAGAAGCATTTTGGATAATGGATTATTCTGTATTTTGGAATATTTTTAAATTTCAATGAGGTATCTTAAGGTATCTTGCATTTATGTTGTATAAATAAACATATCACACATGAAATACACACAAATATATTTTATAAAAAAATGAAACAAATTTTGTGTCCTATCTCAGGGATTGAATTTGAATGCCAAGCAATCATTTTCTTGCACATATTTAGTGCCATGTACATATCATGTCCCCAGTAGTGCCAGTTACATATCATGTACCCAGTAGTGTCAGTTAAAGATGTCCCCAGTAGTGCCAGTTACATATCCTGTCCCCAGTAGTGCCAGTTACATATCCTGTCCCCTGTAGTGACAGTTACATATCCTGTCCCCTGTAGTGCCAGTTACATATCATGTACCCAGTAGTGTCAGTTAAAAATGTCCCCAGTAGTGCAAGTTACATATCCTGTCCCCAGTAGTGCCAGTTACATATCCTGTCCCCTGTAGTGACAGTTACATTTCTTCTACGATCCCATGGCAGCCATCACATTGGGATATCGTCCCATTCCTTGAGTTAGACAGGTTACCTTTTTTCCCAGGCTCCTCCCCTCTTGGGTATATACCACTGCTCCTCCCTTCCACTGGTGTCTTTTTTTCCTGTCTCCTTGTTAGTTAGGGCAGGAAGGTTACTTTATTTTGGGCTCACCTTTAGATACAGGGGTCACTCAGGGTGGTTGCAGCTTGGGAGCGTGACCCTTGTAGGGTTCCTGTCCATGCCATCTGGAGTACAGCAGGGAGCAGTTGGTAAGCCTCCTCTCTCCTTCATGACACCAGCACACTAGCGCCAAACAGCGTGTGCACGCTTCCAACAGCAGGGATTACAGGACTCTGGCTTCAGCGTGTGATGCTATAGTGCGGACGCTGGGATTTGGACTACAGGAGCCAGAATCCCTTGCGTCGCGTCTTCCTGTAGCGTACTTCCGGTTTCGGCAGTATGCGCCGAGACTACAGGCTCCAGGATGCTTTGCGCTATTGCGCACTTCCGGTACGCCAGACGGCGTTTGCACGCTTCCCAGCGCGCTCTGCTTGAATAAAAGATGGAGCCTGTCAGTGTCTGCTGTGAGGCAAAGCAGCAGTGGAGTTCTGTGTAACGGCTGTAAGGTAGGACGCTGGGTTACTTTCTGCTATCATCATTTTTAAACACAGTATATCTGTATATACCTATGGGCTTTTATGTTGCTGCAGATATTGGTGTTGTGAAATGGATCTGCCTTCCCCCAGTAGAGAAAACAGTGCCCCTGTGAGGTGAGCCTTATTCGTTTTTGTGATAGGGAGTTTTAGAGTATTATTTTCAGATTAGTAATAGGGTTTTATTGTTGTTATAGTGTGCCTTCTGAAGCAAGGAAGAAAGTTGTTAAGAAGAAGCATACAGAGATACGCTGCATGGCTTGTGATAAAGTGATTGATGCTGCACTTGACAAAACTATATGTGACAGTTGTGAACCACAGCCTGAAGCTTCTGATAATCAGTCTATAATGCTGGAGAAGTTAATGGACTGGATGAAGAAATCCTTTGTGGCCAAAGAGGAGTATTTAGAGCAAGGGTCTAAGAGAACAAGAGACCAGGCAGGATTGGCGTATGAAGGGAATAATACTTCTGATGATGGGGAGGAATTTAAGGATTCCTCGGATGAGCCAGGGGAGATCAAAGAGGATACAAGAGCGTTCAATTTTGAAACAGTGGAATATATGCTGAAGCATATTTATAAATCTATGAATTATAAAGAGACTGTCACACCCGTAGAAGGGGCAGATTTGTTGTTTGAGGACAGATCCAAGAAGGGTCGTTCCTTCCCGGTCCATCGTGTTATGAAGGAGACTATTGTGAAAGAATGGTCAAATTTGGAGAAAAAACAAGGGAAATTATTCCGTGTTGATAAGATGTATCCTATAAAGGATGAGGAATTTCTTAAATGGTGTGGTATACCCAAGATAGACGCCCTTGCTAGTGTCCCGTCTTATGTCTCAAAACGAGATGTATTGCGGGTGTGGGATATGTTTAAAAAACTGTCTGTTCGCGGCATCTGCGGAAGTTGTTAAGCCGCGACCGGAAGTTACTCCGGCGGGGCTTGTTCTCTGTACACCCGGAAGTTCTGTAGTTCCGGGTGGCTTCACTGATGGGCGGAAGTGACGCGGGCGGGTGTTCCGTAACCGGAAGTCCGTCTGCCTAGATTCCTCCTTTGTACACCCGGAAGTTCGTTTCACATCATTCCTCATTGGCTTCATTGGGTGTAGGAAGTGATGTGAACGGCGAATAAAGGAATGTATCGATTTGTATATGATGATGCGCTGTCTTGTAACGCAGGATGAGATAAGCTTGTTGAGAGAGGATGATCTGGAATGAAAAAGGACTGTTGAAGAAACAAGATAGATGGAAAGAAGAGTATAAACAAGAATGAGAGCTGTGTAAAAGAATGAAAGCCTGAAAGGATGAATAAGCAGAGGGAATAAAATAAAAAAAAAATAAAAAAAAATCCTCTGCAATCATAGTCACATCCTCGGTTGGTCCTCCCTTCTCCTTCTAACCCACACCTCTTGCCCTTTACATCTTCCCCCCATCATTTTTGGAACACTTCCACCTTCACCTTTTTTCCTTTTCCTCTTTTTCTTATTTTTTTCCCAGTTTTCTTCATCTACTTGTATTCGTAATTTTTATTTTATATGTTTATCATTATTTCATTATTATTTTTATTATTATTTGTTCATTTATATATTCTTATTTTGCCACTTTAAGCTCCATTTTTATTTTTAGCCCAATTTTCCCCAAATTTCTTCATTATTTATTTTTTGTTTTAATTTTTCTATTTTTATTTTTATCTTCCATTATTTATTTTTTATTTTTTATATATTTTTTATTTTTTATTATTCTCATTCATATTTTTATGATTTTTCTTTATTTATTTATTTTCTTTTTATTTATTTATTTATTAAAAAAAAAAAAAAAAAATTTTTATTTTTTTTATTTTTTTTTATTTTATTCCCTCTGCTTATTCATCCTTTCGGGCTTTCATTCTTTTACACAGCTCTCATTCTTGTTTATACTCTTCTTTCCATCTATCTTGTTTCTTCAACAGTCCTTTTTCATTCCAGATCATCCTCTCTCAACAAGCTTATCTCATCCTGCGTTACAAGACAGCGCATCATCATATACAAATCGATACATTCCTTTATTCGCCGTTCACATCACTTCCTACACCCAATGAAGCCAATGAGGAATGATGTGAAACGAACTTCCGGGTGTACAAAGGAGGAATCTAGGCAGACGGACTTCCGGTTACGGAACACCCGCCCGCGTCACTTCCGCCCATCAGTGAAGCCACCCGGAACTACAGAACTTCCGGGTGTACAGAGAACAAGCCCCGCCGGAGTAACTTCCGGTCGCGGCTTAACAACTTCCGCAGATGCCGCGAACAGTTTTTTAAACATATCCCACACCCGCAATACATCTCGTTTTGAGACATAAGACGGGACACTAGCAAGGGGGACCTTGCACCTATATTTTATACACATAACTGCAAGTTTTTGTTTGTACTTAGTAAAACGATGTTTTTTCACTTCCGGGGTCACACAACCCGGAACCGGAAGTTCTATATCACATATATAGAGCCACGAGGATTACACTAGTCTGGATCCTGAAGAAGAGATAGTGTTATCTCGAAACATGTCGGCCCAGATCTAGTGTACCCCCAGGAGGCAGAAAAGTTGTGAAGGTGAGTCCAGCTAACCTGTGAGAAATTGGGTGTATGTTATCCGGTTTGACTTCACCCAACCATCACATGGTAAGGCACCTCACCTTCCTCTTTACACCTTCTTTCCCATTTTATTCCCCTGATGTTTTAACTGTGTCCAATAAAAATACGGATATTTAAAGAAACCTTGATGCGCTTTGATTTACGTCCCAACACGTGAGTAAGGGTACGCCACCCTCTTTATCAACTCAAAAGATACCTTGATGCACTTTTATCCTTGTTGTCACAAGTGAGTTCGGTACGCCACCGCAGCTCAAAGTGACATTCCATTAACATTTTTTATCTTAGGAATACTTCTCATTGTGGGTTCTCCTATTTTTTATTTCATCCTTTTCCTATGATCTTCGAGACACACTTGGAATCAAGAACATCCAAACCCAAGAATATTTACAGGAGAAAATAGCCACACAGGAGAGGAAGACAAAGGGAAGTAACCTTCTCCACTTTTCCCCTCTTTTTCATTTCCCGAACCACAGGGAGCGCCCACTAGTGGATCTCCACACCCCTTCTATTACTGTCTTTATTCTGAGGTGAAATTGGGATACACCTTGAGAGATCCATCAGGCAGATCCCTCCAGATAGCGCCACGTTACCTTGCTCACTCTCCTCATCACTCCAAGATAGACGCGGCTGTGGCAGAGGTTACATCTCGCACTACATTACCATTGGAAGATGGGGCCTCATTCCGGGATCCAATGGATCGAAGAATGGAGGGTTCATTGAAGAAGCTGCATCTTTCCACAGCGGTATCTTTGAAATCAGGGGTAGCGATGGCTTCAGCCACAAGGGCTTTGAGGATGTGGTGCACTACACTTCATACAGACATAGAGGAGAAGATCTCGAGACAATACATCATGAAGAATCTAGAGGTTATTCAAAAGGCGGTTGAATTTCTTTGTGAAACGTCACTGGATGTTACCTCCTTTGCGGCCAGAGCTATGGCAGCAGGAGTAGCAGCGAGAAGGGCTCTATGGTTGCGATCCTGGTCGGCTGATTCTCATTCCAAAAACCGTCTGGTCTCGTTACCGTTTGAGGGATCGTTCATCTTTGGCACCAAGTTAGATGCTCTGATTCACAGGCTTACGGGGGGCAAATCCCTAAAGCTTCCTCAGGATAAAAAGAATAAATTCCCGTATCCAAGTACCTATAAGCAAGCCTTTAGAGATGCCAAAGCATACAGGCCGGGTAGGCCATACAGTCAGAGAGGCTCCTTTTCCAGCTCCAGACAGTCCTTTCGGCAGAATTATAGAAGAAGTGGAAGACAATGACAACCAGCTATTTCCCCCGGTGGGAGCCCGTCTGGCCCAATTTCCAAATGTATGGGACATTTCAATTCAGGACAGATGGGTACAGAGGATAATTCGAGAGGGTTATTCTTTGGAATTCAGCCAGATTCCCACCACAGATTTTTTCCAGGTATCAAGAAGACCCAGGTCGGCCCTAGAGTCAAGAGAATTAGAGAAGATTCTGACCAATTTGTTGTCCATCAAAGCGGTGGAAACGGTGCCGAGGAACCAGTGGGGGAAAGGGATTTATTCCAAACTATTCCTCGTAGAAAAAAATACGGGGGGGTTCAGAACTATTATAGACTTGAGAAGACTGAATCAATTCTTAATAGTAAAAAAGTTTCGTATGGAGACCATGAGGACCATTACGGCAGGAATAAGAAGGGGGGACTTCATGGTGTCCCTGGACCTCAAAGATGCTTACTATCATGTCCCAGTGCATCCGCTGCATCGAAAGTACCTCAGGTTTTGCATAAAGGGGAAGCATTACCAATTTACGTGCCTGCCCTTTGGTCTTGCGGCCTCTCCGAGGGTCTTCACGAAAGTGTTAGTAACTCTGGTGGCATTATTAAGAAGAAGAGGGATTCTTATTTGGCCGTATTTAGACGACATACTCATAGCGGCTCCATCCGAACAGGTGTTGACACAGCATGTATAGATTGTGATCAATTGTTTAGAGACGCACGGGTGGCTAGTGAACCGTCAGAAGAGCCAGTTGACGCCCACACAGAGAATCAAGTTTCTGGGGGTGATAATAGACTCAAGAAAGTTTGAGATATCACTGTCAGAAGAGAGGTGCATAAAGATCAAGGGGCTTTCAGACTCAGTTGCAAAAACAAGAATAACATCCTTGAAGGAATGCACAAGATTACTAGGGATGATGTCTTCCACAATAGGGGTCGTTCCATGGGCTCAATGGAGGATGAGAGAGTTACAGTGGACAATCCTGCCACTTCTAAAGAAAAGGGTGTCCATAACAAGGAAGATAAATCTGTCTTCGGAAGCAAGAAGGTCTCTACACTGGTGGGCCAAAGGAGCTTTGGAAGACAAAACAACATCTCTGCAGTCACCAAGATTCCGGTTAATCACAACCGACGCAAGTCAACTAGGTTGGGGAGCCCATTGCGAGGGAGAAACAATCCAAGGCACGTGGAAGGGAAAGGAGAGTACAAACTCGTCAAATTGGCGAGAGGCAGAGGCCGTATGGAGAGCAATAAGAAACTTTTCCCAGACGATCAAAGGGACGCATTTAAGAATCTTCTCCGACAATACCTCAGTAGTTGCTTACATAAATCACCAGGGGGGCACCAGGAGCAAGTCGCTCATGACAGTGCTCTCGAGAATACTATCTTGGGCGGAAGAGAACTTGGAGTCATTAACAGCCATTCATGTCCCAGGGGAGCAGAATATACTGGCAGATTTCCTCAGCCGAAACAAGGTTCACCCAGGGGAATGGGAGCTGAATGGAAGAGTCTTCAAAGAAGTGACCAGTCGTTTTGGGGTGCCGGAAGTAGATCTGATGGCGACGCACTTAAACAAGAAGGTGAACAGATTCTTCTCCAGATACTCTCTTCCTCAGACAGCAGCGATAGATGCTTTTTCCGTCCAATGGACGTGCAGTTTGGGGTACGTGTTCCCCCCATTTCCATTAATCCCCAAGGTTCTAAAGAAGATTATGGACGATGGGACAGAAGTGATAATAATTCTTCCCTTTTGGCCCCGAAGGGCATGGTTCACGACAGTGCTGAGAATGGCAGTTCAAGAACCTTGGACATTGCCAGTAGTTCCAGAACTCCTGATGCAGGGACAGCTGCTACATCCAGATCCCGCAGGGTTAGCTTTGACGGCGTGGAGATTGAGCGGAGTCATCTGAGGCAGAAGGGTCTGTCGGACCAGGTAATTTCTCTGTTGCTCCAAGCAAGAAAGAAGGTTTCTTCGGTAGCTTATTACAGAGTCTGGCGAGCGTTTCTCGACTGGAGAGGATCGATGGAGGCGATACAAGAGGTCCCAACTGCCGATGTCTTACAGTTCCTCTACAAGGGGTTTGCGGATGGTCTGGCCAATTCAACATTGAAGGTTCAGATTTCAGCCTTAAGTGTCCTATTAGAGAGAAGACTGGCGGAAGAACAATTGATTATTAGGTTCGGGAATGCGATCAAGAGGATGAGACCTCCAATAAGGTCTCTGGTAGCCTCTTGGGACCTGAATCTAGTATTAAAGGCTCTGATGAATCCACCCTTTGAGCCGTTAACAGAAATCTCATTGAAGTACTTGAATTGGAAGACTGTATTTTTAGTCGCCATTACCTCGGCAAGAAGAGTTAGTGAACTCCAAGCACTATGGGCAGAAGAGCCATATCTAAAGATTCTTCCTGATAAGATTGTTCTTAGAACCAATCCACATTTTCTTCCCAAAGTTATTTCCGAATTTCATTTGAACCAAGAAATTTCACTGCCGACGTTTTATCCGGACCCCAAGAGCGAGGAAGAAATGGCCTTACACAGTTTAGATGTAGTAAGAAGTATTACTACTTATTTGAAGAGAACAGAGGAAATCAGGAAGACAAAAAGTTTATTTATAATCCCTGAGGGGTCAAGAAAGGGATTGACTCCTACGAAGCAAACCATTTCAAGGTGGATCAGGGAGATCATTATATTCGTGTACAAATTGGAAGGAAGAGAAGTTCCGGCAATTGTCACGGAACACTCTACAAGGGCTACGGCGACATCGTGGGCTTTGAAGGCGAAGGCGTCGATAAAGGACTTATGTGACGCTGCTACTTGGTCCTCAGTTCATACGTTCTCTAGACATTATGAATTAAATGTGTCTGTTCCTCAGTTTGGAGGTCAAGTATTACATGGTGTACTGGATAATTAAAAGAATTATAACTTGACTGGGCCCTCCCGTGTATTTAGCTTTGGTATTCCCAATGTGATGGCTGCCATGGGATCGTAGAAGAAAACATCGGATTATACTTACCGATAATTCCTTTTCTTCCTAGAGACCATGGCAGCCATTATTTGCCCTCCCTTATGTTCTTTTTTCCCAGAGAAGAAGGAGACACTCGAAAAGACACCAGTGGAAGGGAGGAGCAGTGGTATATACCCAAGAGGGGAGGAGCCTGGGAAAAAAGGTAACCTGTCTAACTCAAGGAATGGGACGATATCCCAATGTGATGGCTGCCATGGTCTCTAGGAAGAAAAGGAATTATCGGTAAGTATAATCCGATGTTATCCTGTCCCCTGTAGTGACAGTTACATATCCTGTCCCCTGTAGTGACAGTTACATATCCTGTCCCCTGTAGTGCCAGTTACATATCATGCCCCCTGTAGTGCCAGTTACATATCATGTCCCCAGTAGTGCCAGTTACAGATGTCCCCAGTAGTTCCAGTTAAATATCCTGTCCCCTGTAGTGCCACTTACATATCATGTTGCCAGTTGCAGATGTCCCCAATAGTGCCAGTTACAGATGTCCCCAGTAGTGCCAGTTACATATCCTGTCTCATGTAGTGCCAGTTACAGATGTCCTCAGTAGTGCCAATTACATTTCCTGTCCCCTGAAGTCCCAGTTACATATATCCCCAGTATGTTTTAGCAAAAAAAAAAAAAGTACATTTGAAAGCTATGGTCTTCAGAATAATTTGTATAACGGATATTTGGATAAGGGATACTCAACCTGTACCACTCAGGTTTCATGAAAGGGTTCAAGATTGGTTACTAATGCCATTCAGTGCGCTGAAAGGAAACAATGTAATTTTTTCTTACCCATATAGATAGCTGCTATTATTTTCTGGTGAAACATTTTTTAATTCAGTCTATACCAGGGGTGATGAACCTTTTTTGTGCCAAGGGCCGTTTGTATGGGGAAAAAATCAGGGGCCATCGCTCCGTCGGCTGCCGCTGAATAGGGCTGACAGTGTCCGGCTGCTGTTGATTAAGAGGAATCTTGCAAGAACTACCGACCTCTCGCAAGAATTCCCCTGTACTTGACTCCCGGGAAAGCCGCTGGACGAGTGGGGGGCCACAGACCGGCTAAGAGGGCTGCATACGGCCCCTGGGCCTGAGGTTCCCCACCCCTGGTCTATACCATCAATATTGGGAGGGCCTGCTTCCTTTTTTTATACTATGCGATAGCCTACAGTATTTCAGAGCCTTAGGAGCTGCTTCAGAGGTGAATGAATATTTCTCAGCTGTCGCTGCATCTTTTTAAGCATCTGCTGTTGAAATGATGCTAAAACCACAGGTTGCATCTTAATGAGAAGATACCAACTGCCAGCTTCCCTGATCCGCTGCTTCATTGAAATGAAGCAGCATCTGATCAACTGCATCTGATCAACTGTCTGACATCTGAGTAACTTTCTGGATACTCAAGATGCATGATGAAATCACACTTACAAGGCCAGTGAACCAGAAGTGCCAGTTTGGTGCCTATTCAAACTACAGTAATATGTTGTCAGTGCAGTCCTCAGAGCGCAAAGCAGGCTGCACTGTCAGCAGGAGAGGACTGTGATGTTATCTAGTTTTCAGCTGTTGAGTGACAAGCTAGTATATGGGAGTGATTTGGGGCATTTGGATTGGCCTAGACAAGTGGTTCCCAAACTTCATGGTGCCCTAGAGCATGGGTCCTCAAACTGCGGCCCTCCAGATGTTGTTAAACTACAATTCCCAGCATGCCTTGCCACAGTTTTAACACTCCCTTATAGGAAAACTGTGGCAAGGCATGCTGGGATTTGTAGTTTCACCACATCTGGAGGGCCGCAGTTTGAGGACCCATGCCCTAGAGTATTAGAAATGTTTTTATAGCACCGTTAGGCCAAAAGTATCTTATGAAGTGATTTAGAAAAAATATTAAATGTAGTAAATTGTAATCATATGTCTCCCTAATGACGTGACGTGGGACAGGATTTCTTTCTATATTGTACGATTGGAAGCCACAAGCATTGCCTGTTACATTAACCATAAATAATTTGAATTGGTCCTCTACCACCATCCCTGGGCAGGGCACCCCTGCATGTGTCCTGAGTAGGGTTGCCACCTCTTCCAGATTTCCGGGAATCTCCAGGTTTTGGTGGCAACCCTCCAGGAGGCTTTTCTAGTTTCCCGGATTCCGGGATTCTCCCGGTATCCGGGTGTCTAAAAAAGCCTCCTGCCCTCCACATAGCCTCTCCCAGCCTGTGCCGCCGCTGCGGAGTGTCCTAGTATGACAGAAGCACTCGCGAGATGATGATGTCATCATCTCGTGAGTCTTTGTCTACAGGCCTGCCGCCCGCCCACCGCTAGTGATCGGGTGTTTGTATGTGTGTGTGTGAACTCCGCTGCGTGGCGTGCAGGCGTGTGTAGGCTGCCGGCGCTGGCGCTGCGTGAGTATGACTATTTTGGAGCGGCACCCTGCGGCCCTCCTGTGAGCTGCCTGTAACTGTCCTGTGTGAGGCTCCCGACAGCACTGACAACTATATGTCCTCCTGTCCTGCCGCTGCCATTAGAAGATAAATCAAAGCTAGCCAGCCCATTGCTAAGTGCGTGTGTGTGTGTATATGTATATATATATATATATATACACACACACACACACACAGATATATATATATATATATATATATGTGTGTGTATATATATATCTTTTAGATTTTTGAAATGTAAAAAAAAGTATTGTGTTTATTTGTAAAAAAAAAATGAGACCACGCCCACCTTTCTAAATAAGCCACGCCCATGTCACGTTCCCGGGAGCGCGCGCATTTCCATAAACTTAAGAGAATCTACAGGAATCAAGCATGAGTGAGGTGGCAACCCTAATCCTGAGGCATTCCAGGGTGCTACAGAACACAGTTTAGGGACCACTGGCCTAGACAGAAAAGAGTACGAAACAAATGAATGCAGATTGGTCCCAGTAGTGTCAAGTATGAAGTTGTGAACAAATGTACACATTATCTGATCGGGAAAATCACCATATGTGGTTGAAGCAGCCCGCGTGGGGCATTGGATCGACCAATATTAGGTCAACATGTATTCGGTCACCCACTAAAGGTGGACATGGCTTAGGTTGACACATGAAATAAATTGAAATGAATAAGGTCAACATGATTGGAAGGTCGAAATGGTTGGAAGGTCGACACAAGCATTATGTTGACAATGGCAAGGTCGACAGTCAAAACGTTGACATGAGGTTTTCACTTTTTTTATCCCAAATGTCAACATAGGCGATATGCACATGGTCTAAGTGTACTGTATCCCCTCGCATGTCTCGCCATGCTTCGGGCACGGTGCCTCGCTACGCTTGACACATTATTTTATTCCCCCACCATGCCCTAGTGTATGGTTGGGCATGAAATACCGTCTGTTCACTCCAAATAAATGGGGAATACTCGTGTCGACCTTTTGACTGTAGATCTTGCCCTTGCTGTATTGCTGTCCCTCTATCTCCCCCTAACATAGCAAATGCCTCAGCGAAGGTGTTCGCACATGTGCATATTAGCTCAGGTGTTTGCACATGCGCATATTCGCACAGGTGTTCGCACATGCGCATATTCGCGCATGTGCAGACCCCCACCATCTAAAACGGAGCCAAATTTAGACCTGACTGAATGAGTCTGAATCAGCCCCTTAGTGCTTACTGCGGAGATCCCGAATTCCTGCTACTCTCTATTGCTCCTTGCAGACAGAGGATGTCTGACCCTTGGGGCTATATTGTCTAAAGTGCGGGTAGAGATTTGGCCCTATGCACAGGATGAGGAAATCTTCATCACTGTGTACGAGCTTGCACAATAGAACAACGCTTTAATCATGTGACGAGTATGTTGTCAGTATTAACCTACTTCTCTCTTGCGCCCTGCTTCTCTCTGCCCTCCCTAGCGCCCAGCATTTCTCTCTGCCCCCCCTAGTGCCCCGCATCTCTCTGCCCTCCCTAGCGCCCTGCATCTCTCTGCCCTCCCTAGTGCCCTGTGTCTCATTACCCTCTCTAGGGCTCTGCGTCTGTCTCTGCCCTCCCTAGCATCAGGGCCGGATTAACAATGGGTGTGATGGATCTCCAAATATGCCCATTTTGTAGATGAGGAGTAGGGCTTTCCAATGAGCCCAGCCCCACAAAGTTAGCCCCCCGGGAACTGGAGATACCGCCGGGCAAAGCTGGAACATTTTTCCCATAGGATAACATGGGACCCACTAATTCTAACCCCCACCCAGTTCCGACCGGCTGCCAGTTCCCCCCTGGCATCACAGAAGCTCATTCAAACCCAAATCGCTGGGCCTTCAATCGATACCAGGCTGGTTCATATGGGTTAATTGGTTCCAGAGATATTTTTTTCCTGAAATGTAACTTCATGGCTGTTCATGTTCTTTGAGGGCAGATTTCTCTGGAAGAAAATGGCCCAGTTTTATGGGACCAAAATAATTTGAAACCCACTTAAAAGTTCTTCAGCATGATACTGGTCTCATGCAAATGAGTCGGTTGTTTCCGAAGATATAGCCGGTTAAAGAGCGTTGCCATGGTAACAGATCCGGATGTGACGCGAAAGCCCAGCATATGCCGCTGAATACCGGGTCTTCTCGTCGGCGTTCACGTGTGATATGTCTCTGAATTGGCATAGGAAGTGCTCTAATACAAGTGGTGCTAGAGGATAAGACAGTAGAACAATTTAAACATGCTTGGGATAGGCATATGAATATCCTTACAAAGAAATAAGGATCAAAAAGGTTTGAGATTACCTAAAGGATAGAAAGGGGCAAACTCGATGGGCCAAATGGTTATCTGCCGTCAAATTCTATTTTTCTATATATATATATTTGGTACTTATGTATTATCTGGGCTCCCATGTTAAATGCACCCCATTTTTTCATACCCCTACTATCCAACTACGCATGGAATCGATTTTATATAGTGTGGCGAGCGCAGCAAGCCACCGTGCCCGAAGCGTGGCAAGCGGACGCGGTCTCATAAGAAAAACGGGAGCCCAGATATTACATAAGTACCATATATTTTTGTACTGAAAACCTCTATTTTGGCCTTTACTTATGGGCCGGTGCTCTGCAGTGGCCCCCCAGGTTAAAAGTTGCCAGCCAGTCCCTGTGTTGAGAGATAGGACAGCAGTTAGAGAGACAATTTGGGTCAGAATTGTGTTTTTTTCAGAATAGAAGTATAACTATACCAGTAGAGAGGAAGAGAGAGATTACAGAGTAAGGTTGGGTTGAGCACAGAAGACAGAGCTTTACTTATTGGTGAGGGTATATTCCCTGGGGGAGTCAGGGCCCCCTATTAAAGTCCCCTCTCCGGGCTACCCAAGGGCCAGGGATGAAGTCAAGTGCAATTCAGCTGTGGGTTGTGGGTGGTAGGTTCAAAGCATTTACATTTACGCTTTAATAATCACTCATACATACCTCACTCACACTCAAATACATACATACATACTGTTCATGCATACACTAACACATACTTAAATACATGCCCTGTAAGCCCCTCAATCATCTTGTCCATTAGAAATCCATAGATCACCTGTAAAACAACAAAACAAAAATATACTCGCATAATCCAGTGTAGATTTGTCTTTTTCAATCCATGCAGGCAACCCAGTTGTTGAAAAAACAATGCAGAACTAGAACTAAATGAACTTTCGATAACCCATGAATTCTGTTCCCTGAATGGTTGGCCTCCACGTGACATCTTGAAGACCAGCCACCAAATCAGGGAGTGCCACGTAGTTATACTGCAGAAGATGAAATCACTCCCTGTCATTTGCAAACAGTAAACCACAAGAAGTTTATTAATCCTCTTGACCGTCATAATTGTCTGCTATTTACACCTGCCTCTGACCACTTGCAAACAATTTGTCTTTCCTAGGTGTAACATGTATTTTTCCTTTAAATCCGTGAACTTGCATTTAGTAGAAATAGATTTATCTGAAATCCCAGGCATAAAAGTCTAAAAGTCAAAATTGTTGAATATTGCATGGATGCATATGCTTACGCCCACTGTCCTAGTGGGCCATATTAACATTGGGGCAGATGGAGCTGCTACTATTTGTATGCATTGCGGGAGACAGTGGGGTTGTTTCGGGTCTGCCTCCCATGTGGCTTTGGCCACACCCTCACAGCTCATGCCCTTCCCAGTATAGGTCCTTGACAATGTTTAGTTCAGGCCCTTCTCTGGGCATGTGCAGTGGAAATTCCCACCAGATACAAAAATCCAACTGTAGTGGTTCACGCACTGCCTCTGTCCCCTTGGCCTTGTTGTGAATGCTTTATGTTGTCTGTCATTTCTGGGATACTATAAGATCATCAATGATGCGAGCTGGGAGAGTGGGGAAGGGAAAGTAAACAGAGCACTGCTTCTCTCATTAATCACACGATCTTATAGTATCCCACAGGGTTCAATTGAAAATGACAACCTCTAACTTAAAGCAGCACCAGTCAACATATGGAAGAAATCTATATAATGGAGGTACGGTAAATATTCATATTCACTGGATAACTGCCCTTCTCTTTCACCCTGTCCATTAAGTTTTACCAACTCCTGTGAGTCCCTAGAATTGAACATAATAAACTTACAATAACATATAGCCTGCTTTACGACAAACTTATGATTTCCCAATGCATAACAGACATCATACTACGTTGAATAACATTACAAATGTGTACGTCAATATCGTTTATTAGTTACTCGAACCTAAGATGGTTGTATAAGAATGTCAACAAAGATTACATTAATAACAGCCTATAGTAGAGGAGAATTTACAGTGCTACTTTACAGCAACAGAAAATCATTCTGAAAGGCGCTTGTATATATGTATGTATGTATATGTATGTATGTATGTATGTATGTAAGGTGATTGCGGCACTCAAATAAAAAAGGAGGCCCTGAGGCGGATATAGCCAACATTTCAAAGCATATATTTTCTTTTTTAAATAATGAACACCAGAACATTACAAAAGCACTCACCTAAGTAAATACCTGTAAACACCATATGTGTCCTCCTCGCTGCCGATCCGCCATATCCCAATGACATCACGACCGCTGGGAAGGCACGGGGAGCTCCTGTACAGTGACGTGACCCACCTAGCACCAATGAAAATAGAAACATACAGTATCGGATGCCAAGTGACACAGATATAAACATAAGAACAGTTGCAAATTAACACAGTGGGGGACATTTACCAAAATGGATTCGTAGAAAAAAGGTGTATTCGTAGGGAGAAATACACCTTTTATTTTTTACGAATTTGTATTTTCGGGATTTACAATCCCAAAAATACAACAATTCGTAGTCCTAAAGATGGAACATTCGTATTTGTATTTACAAATACGAATGTCCTACACCATCGATAGGATACGACAGAAATCACCATTCAAAAGAATTCATCCTGTTCTATTTGCGTTTTAGCCTGCACGGATCAGTCAGATCCGTGCAGGCTTCAGTGTAAAAAAATAGAAAAATTAAATAAATAAATAAATAAAAAAAAACGGCGTGGGGTCCCCCCCACAGCCGAAACCAGCACCAGGCTGAAGGAGCCTGGAGCCGGTAATTAAAAATCAGGGAACCCGACAAATAGGGGTTCCCCGATTTTTAACAACCAGCCCCAGGCTCCAGGTCCAGGGCTGGTTCCCAAAATACGGGGGACAAAATGACTAGGGGTCCCCCGTATTTTAAGAACCAGCCCTAGGCACAACCAGCCAGCAGGGTAATGTCACAGCCGGGGGGAGACTTTTTATACAAGTCCCCCCGGCCAAAACATTAACCCTACCGACCAGTCAGCCTGGCCAGGGGCCCTGGGGGAGTGGGGACCCCCCCAATGAAGGGGCCCCCCACCTCCAGGACTTACCTGACCAGGCTGAAGCCTGGTACTATCCCCGATGCCCCTGGGCGGTGGGCATCGGGCTGATTCAAGTGTAAAAAAAAGAATAATCTATTGGTTTTTACTGTGGCACTACAAGTGCCAGCAAGCCTCCCCAGCAAGCTGGGACTTGGAGAACCACAAGTCCCAGCCTGCTGGGCATTAAAGGGCCCGCTGGTACTTGTAGTTCCACAGTTAAAAAAATAGTACACAAAACACACTGACACACTTTTAAAATAAAACTTTAATACATACATTACACACATACTAATACTTACCTATCTTCTTCCAGTAGGTAGCCCTGGTCCTGATGTCCTCCAGTCCTGTGTCGGCGTTCCTCTTCATGTCGACGTCCTTCTTCAAGTCGACGTCCCTGTCGGCGATGGCGTCCGGTGTCCGGGTCCGACGAAATCCATGGAGGAACCTGTGGAAGGAAACCATACTCACCTGTCCCAGCGCGACGTAGTCCAGGTAATGGTCTTGTCAAAAAAACAAACCGAACACCCCGAAACCAGCCGGACAGAGAGCCGCACGGTGTTTGTGTACATCCATCGTGCGGCTCCGCCTCCCGAATGCCGCTATTGGCCGCCTTGCGGCCTAGCGGCTCCTGATTGGCCGCTAGGCCGCAAGGCGGCCAATAGCGGCATTCGGGAGGCGGAGCCGCACGATGGATGTACACAAACACCGTGCGGCTCTCTGTCCGGCTGGTTTCGGGGTGTTCGGTTTGTTTTTTTGACAAGACACTTACCTGGACTACGTCGCGCTGGGACAGGTGAGTATGGTTTCCTTCCACAGGTTCCTCCATGGATTTCGTCGGACCTGGACACCGGACGCCATCGCCGACAGGGACGTCGACTTGAAGAAGGACGTCGACATGAAGAGGAACACCGACACAGGACTGGAGGACATCAGGACCAGGGCTACCTACGGGAAGAAGATAGGTAAGTATTAGTATGTGTGTAATGTATGTATTAAAGTTTTATTTTAAAAGTGTGTCAGTGTGTTTTGTGTACTATTTTTTTAACTGTGGAACTACAAGTACCAGCGGGCCCTTTAATGCCCAGCAGGCTGGGACTTGTGGTTCTCCAAGTCCCAGCTTGCTGGCACTTGTAGTGCCACAGTAAAAAACAATAGATTATTCTTTTTTTTACACTTGAATCAGCCCGATGCCCACCGCCCAGGGGCATCGGGGACAGTACCAGGCTTCAGCCTGGTCAGGTAAGTCCTGGAGGTGGGGGGCCCCTTCATTGTGGGGTCCCCACTCCCCCAGGGCCCCTGGCCAGGCTGACTGGTCGGTAGGGTTAATGTTTTGGCCGGGGGGACTTGTATAAAAAGTCTCCCCCCGGCTGTGACATTACCCTGCTGGCTGGTTGTGCCTGGGACTGGTTCTTGAAATACGGGGGACCCCTAGTCATTTTGTCCCCCGTATTTTGGGAACCAGCCCCGGACCTGGAGCCTGGGACTGGTTGTTAAAAATTGGGGAACCCCTATTTGTCGGGTTCCCTGATTTTTAATTACCGGCTCCAGGCTCCGTCAGCCTGGTGCTGGTTTCGGCTGTGGGGGGGACCCCACGCCGTTTTTTTTTTACATTTATTTTTTTTTCTATTTTTTTTTACACTCTGCAGCCTGCACGGATCTGACTGATCCGTGCAGACTGCTAGAAATAATTCGTATTAGCAGCCGTATATATGGCCAGCTAATACGAATTGTTACATCATCGGAGGGTTACAAAGCAGTCGTATCTGACTGCTTTGTAATTTCCCCTCCGGAACACGACTTTGCATACGACTAAAACAGTCGTATGCAGCCGTAGGGGAAATACCAATACGAAAAACTAGGTTTTTCATATTGGTAAATTTCCCCCAGTATTGCAACAAGATGATAAATTTATAGAAAGCATGAAAGCCCTAAATTCTCAAGCCTTTTGGAGATAAGGGGTGACAATTAATAGGGTGCGATTTGTGTTTTTTTGCGATTTTTAGGCAACAAAATGGCGTTATTGCATTTTTTGCCGAAATCGCCTACTTAATAGGGTGCGCTAAGTCCCGAAATTCGCACATTTTGTGCGATAACTCGCACTTTTTCACTTGCTGGAAAAAAAATCGCATTTTTATCGCATCCAGATGTTTTCCTATTCTAAAGTATACAAATCCCTTATTTAATGGTATGCGCAAACGGAATTCGCATTTTTGAGGTGTCTAAAAATCGCAGATTATTCAGACCAGTTTCTGATGGGCGAATTTGTCAGAGACATGCACAGATCATTGCACTCTGTGCATGGGGCCTTATTATAGTTCATAGAATAAGGACATAGGGCCTTATTCTAGTTCACTCTTTCTGACAAAATCCTTCTTTGATGGACAAAACCATGTGCACTGAAGGGGGGTAGATGTAAAATGTGCAGAGAGAATTAGATTTGGTGAGTTATTTTGTTTCTGTGCAGGGTAAATACTGGCTTCTTTATTTTTACACTGCAATATAGATCTCACTTTGAAGTAAAACCCCACCCAAATCTAATTCTCACTGCACAAGTAACATCTGCGCCACCTGCAATGCACATGGTTTTGTCCATCTGAGAAGGATTCTGTCAGAGTGAACTAGAATAAGGCCCATAGGCACGCCCACCAGCCAATCATGGTCCGGGAAAACCCCCATGCCGGACCATGATTGGCTGGTGGGCGGGCCTATGTCCCGGTCGGGGGCGGAGGCCCAGAAGTAAACAGAAGACCGGAGTGTGGTTAGAGCAGTGCAGGGGTCCCGGAGAAGCCCTGAAGACGGCTGGTGAGTATGTTTTCTCTCCACAGGTACCCACATGGATACTACTGGACAAGGGGACTGATTATTGGATAAATAAAGTTTTACTGTAAGTGTGTGTGTGTGTATTTATTTAACTATTTGTTCTACTGTGGGAATACAAGTCTCAGCAGGCCCTTTATTGCCCCGCATGCTGGGACTTGTGGTTCTTCAAGTCCCTGCATGCGGTGCAGGCTTGCTGGGTCTCATAGTTCCACAGCAATACACAATAGTTTTTCTACACAATTATCTGCTCGATGCCCACCGCCCAGGGGCATCGAGGACAGAGCCGGGCTTCGGCATGGGCAGATAAGTTCTGGAAGGGGGGACCCCTTCTTTGGGGGGGGTCCCCTTTCCCCTGGACCCCTGCCCATGCTGACCGGTCAGAGGGATAAATGCTTTGGCCGGGGGGACTTGTATAAAAAGTCTCCCCCCGGCTGTGGCATTACCCTGCTGGCTGGTTGGGCCCGGTGCTGGTTCTTGCAATATGGGGGACCCCTACTCATTTTGGCCCCCGTATTTTGGGAACCAGCATAGGCCCTTGAGCCTGGTGCTGGTTTTATGAAATCCTGGGGACTCCTATTTGGTTTGCCCCCTGATTTTATGAAACCAGGACCGTCTCTTTGAGCCGGGGGCTGGTTATGCTCAGGAGTGGGGACCCCACGCCGTTTTTTTTTTCCATGACTGAAAATCGCCTATTTTCATGACTAAAAATCACACTATATCGCACTTTATCACTCTTTTTTGCTGCAAATTCGCATTTCATTAAATATGCGGTTTTGAAGGAAAAAATGTGAATTCAAAAAGTGCAATGAGATACGATAAGGTACGATTTCAAAATGTGCGAAAAATCGCATTCTATTAATTGTCACCCAAGGTGTCTAAACGATAGATCCATCGGCTTTCAGCCTGCAATAATCTGAGCCCTCTATCCCCGCCACATGTAGTTAGAGAAATTTGCTCTATGATTCTAGAATGGCAAGGCTTGGTCTTGCCTCTTGAAAGTGACACGCCACTGGCTGTTCACTTTTACCCAAGGCGATTGCAGACTTTCTTTGAAAGCACGCGCCGTTGGCCCCACATAGTGGCATCCCCAGGACAGCTGACTAGGTAGACAACATTTCTAGAGGTGCATGACATCCGCTGTTTAAGGTTTTTCCTGAATAGGAATGATGAAATTTGTCACCGGATACCATGTTGCTGCAAGTTACACAGCCACCACAGCGGTAACATCCCGCCTTCGGGGTGCCCAAAAGGGTAGTCTCTGCTGTGCCACCCAGCAAAGATGCTACATCATATTTAACTAGATAGTCTTTCAAATTTCTACTTCTCCGATAGGCACACATGCTACCCAATACATGATTTTCAATGTGGATCCGATTGAATAATCAGCCAGTGGGTTTTGGCAGCTCTATGAACTTGTGAACTAATCGGCTGAAACGTGTTCACCCAGACAAATTTATCATCACCTTTTGGTTTGTCTAATGGACACATTGGATCCATTTGGGACTGATGGACACACACATGTGTAGTGGATTTACTGCAAAGCAACCCATGTAGACACTTAGACCTGCTGACATCAGGGGCATAACTAGAAGTTTGTGAACCCTATACCAAGATATTGAAAGCTCCCCCCACCCCCCCATGAGAAAAACATATCGGACTATGGGCAGTATTCAATGTGAATACTGGCGACGTGCAGCAAATCCTGTTTAGGATTCGCTGCACATTCGCCACTGCTCGCTGCGTTCCGGAGCCTCGCTTGCTCCGGTATTTAACGAGTCAGGGGCTCGCTGCCCCTGACCGGCGAATTTGAGCTCCTGCGGCGGACACTGCAGGGAGCCTGAGGACGGTGGCAGGCAGGGAGATGGAAGTCTCCCTGCCTGCCCCAGAACGTTTGTGGGGGGGGAGGTGGGCTCCCCGGGAGCCAAGCAGCACAGGCTGCCCCCCGGGGGTGCCAGCAGGGGACCGGGTATATTCACTACACCCGATCATGCATATGTAATGATCGGGTGAAGTGAATATATGAATATCGGTACTTATGTAGTATCTGGGCGTCCGATTTTGTGATTGTATGCCTTACCTTAAGGCATACAATCAGATGCGATGCGATGCGATTCGATGCGATTTTGCATAGGATTCAATGTTAAGAAGGTCCTGTTCATTTCCCCACTATCCAAGTGGGCATAGAGTTGATTTTATATACCATGGCGAGCGCAGCGAGCCACCGAGCCCAAAGCGTGGCGAGCGAGGGGACGCATATTTCTTAAAAAGTATTCTGTGTCCCCTCGCGGGGCTCGCTACGCTCGCCACGCTTCGGGCTCGGTGGCTCGCTACGCTCGCCACAGGTTTATATCCAACTCCATGCCCACTTGGATAGTGGGGAAAGGAAAAGGACCCCTTTTTCCCATTGAATTCTATGTTAAAATGGACCATTTTAACATTGAATCCTATGGAAAAATCTTGACCATCGCATCGCATACGATTTGGTCGCATGCGATGCGATGCGATCCGATTTCTAAATCGGACGCCCAGATACTACATAAGTACCTGAATATCTAATGAGCGGCTCGGCTCCGGCCCCCTGCTGGCTGGTCTGTGTAAAAAAAAAAAATATATATATATATATTTTTTTAAATTAAATATATATTCATGTGCTTACAGCACATGAATAAAAATAGCATGCTCCTCCTCAGAATAAAATTCCAGATTTTTTGACACCAATTGTAAAAAACAAAATACTTTATTTTAAAAGTTCACCTTCCACTTCACCATAAAAAGATAGCGATTGCTACTCGGTGAATCATGGCGCAAAAAACCTTGAAATGTATTCGCCATCTGGTCATTGAATAGGGTGATTCACCGTTTTAGTCAGAAATTCGCCTTACAGCACAAAATCGCCATAAAAACCTGACGAATCAGCCTCATTGAATACCGCCCTATGTCTGGTGATCCCCATTAAGTTAAAGATACCTTTATGGGAACATATCACCCCCCCCCCCCCACTGTGTAAGTGAGGGTACACATAACTTTAGCTGGGTTACCCCCCTACTTTATTTGAGCATTGGATCTGCCAGTGACCTTCATCTCTTTTTCTCTCTCAGTTTTACTACACATGAGAAAATCATTGGGTGATCATATCGAGAGAATTGGGGAAAAAGAATTGGTGGACCAACAAGATTTCAGCGCCAACACACATATTGTTACCCTTCATATCTACCATTTGAGGAGTTTGCAGTCATCCTCACTTCAGTTGTGTGGCAGCAGAAATTAAGACTGCGCCTTGGGACTATTTTTGCCTTTTTACAGACAAAAAGGTACAGGTGGAGGGTATGGTAGTACCGAGCATCTTTTCATGCAACTTTTTTCCTTTAATATGTGCCTTATGTGCACCGCTATGCGAAAAGGATGCACAAGAAATTTATGTTGATTAAATTATATATATACACGGGATACATATATTATATGGGTCACTGTGGCTGTATCTGTATATGAAATACTACATTATAATGCTTTCTTGGAAAACACTAATGTAACAATGCATACACAGCCACAGTCATACGCAGAATATATACATGTAGCATATACTTGTAATCAGCAGAAGCTGATTACGAAACTATGATTCAGAGAACTTGGCAAGCTTTTTCCAGGGGAGCCACCTGTCGCTGAAATGATGGATTTATCAAACTGGGCATGGTTGGGAGGGCACTAGGACAATTCCATCTTGCACCTCTTTTCTTTGCATCATGTGCTCTTTGGAGCATTGTCAGCTTGTTCGAAGCCGTGCACACAGACATCACCATCAAATAGAGATGTCATCAGTGTCTTGACTCACTTGGCGCTGGCGTCTTCAGCGGCCCTCTCTCCCAACAGCCGTGGCATGCTTTCCTTTTCTGGGGCACTCCCAGCAAACACTGTGTTACCACCCCCAAGTGCCTTTGCTAGCTGTGTACGCACAGATGGTATGCGTACTGCATACCGCCTGTGTGCGCGTTTGGCTGATAATGGCTCAGGCTGTGAATTCGCAGCCCAGCGAATGGGTCTGAATGTACGCAGAGGGAAAACCATAAGTTTAGTGTATTAGGGATAGGTTATGGGTTATGGAATTAGGGATACGGTATTAGGGTTGGTGTATTGCTTAGGCTATAGGGGGTAGTTTATGGGTTTTGCTTGTGGTATTACATATAGTCAGTCTCGCTCTCGCTCCCTCACTCTTTCCATCAACTTCTTCCCCACTGCCTCTTCTCACGTGTTTCTGCGTGTATGGATCAATAGATCACCAGCATTTTTGTTGACAGTCATTAGGTCAACATGAGTATAGGTCGACATTCAGGAAGGTTGACATGGGTCTAGGTTGACAGGGTCATTAGGTCGACAAGGGGGTAGGTCAACAGTCAAAAGGTCAACATGGGCACACTATGGGGGTTATTCTAGTTCACTCTTTCTGACAAAATCCTTCTTAGATGGACAAAACCATGTGCACTGCGGGTGGGGCAGATGTAACTTGTGCAGTGAGAATTAGATTTGGGTGGGGTTTTACTTCAAAGTAAGATCTATATTGCAGTGTAAAAATAAAGCAGCCAGTATTTACCCTGCACAGAAACAAAATAACTCACCCAAATCTAATTATCTCTGCACATTTTACATCTGCCCCCCTGCAGTGCACATGGTTTTGTCCATCTAAGAAGGATTTTGTCAGAAAGAGTGAACTAGAATAAGGCCCTATGTTATTTTCCCACCACGCCCTAGTGGATGGTAGGGCATGAAATACCGCCTGTTGGCATGTCGACTCAATTTTAAAAAAAACAACCCATGTCGACTTATGTCGACCTTCCTACATGTCGACCTAAATGTATGTAGACTTAATGACCGTCGACCAACATGCTGGTGACTGAATGACCGTTTTCCGTTTCTGCACCTATGTTTCTACGAATATTACACTGTACAAAACCAATTGTTTTGTACTTCTATATGTAATGAAGCAGTTAATATACAGTTATATACATATATGGCTAAAAAGACAAAGGTCCGTTGAGTTCAACCATTTATTAATTCTAATTGCAGAAGGCAGACTGAACCCATGCAACATGAGCGGGACTGTTGCCAATTTAGCCTCTCTCAGGGGAAAATGTCCTTCCTGACCTCAAAAATCAGAAACGTTTTCTAGAACAATAAACCCCACAAGGTCCTCAGTGCAATTACAGCTGCCATGTCCTATAGGACAGTTATCCAATCCATCTGCAAGTCAGTAACTGGTAAGCTAACATGGTCCAGGTTATTTGGGTAACATCAGCATATGAGTGTGTAACTGGTTTAAATGCTATGCAGATAGAACGTACTGTAGGACTGACCTGGGCATCCCGTAACTGATGCATGTGTAGGTCCCCCTAGAGCAGGCATGGGGAACCTTCGGCCCTCCAGCTGTTGTTGAACTACACATTCCAGCATGCCCTGCAATAGATTTAGCATGGCCAAATAGCAAAACTGTAGTAGGGCAAACTGGGATATGTAGTTCAACAACAGCTGGCAGGCCAAAGGTTCCCCATTCCTGCCCTAGAGCAATGATAGAGAACCTTGGCACTTCAGCTGTTGTTGAACTACACATCCCAGCATGCACTGCAAAAGTTTTAGCATGGCTAAATAGCAAAACTGTTGCAGGGCATGCTGGGATGTGTAGCTGGAGTGGCAAGGTTCTCTATCACTGAGGTTCAGAAGTGATGCTAAGAAGTAGCACTGCACAGTTGGGTGCCATTCTTTTTTTATAATTTTTACAGCATGACAGTGATTTCTTCTTTTGTGACTTCTGTTTCTGCATTTTTATGATTTTAAAAAACATATAACAGAATTTTTTAATTCTTGTGTTTTAACAATAGAAAAAGGCAGTATCGATTTGCTGCGCCCCTCATTTGCATAAGCCGCGCCCCCTTTTTGGGCGCTCGCGGGGCTTCGCCGCACGAGTGTCCCTATTTCTGCAGCCGGAAAGTTGGGAGGTATGTCATGGCATTACTTTTATCATATAGGGAGAGCGGCCTGTGGTGTCATGGCATTATTATTATACAGGGGGAGCAGCCTGTAATGTCATGGCGTGATTATTAAAAAGGGGGTTATGGACTAGTACCCACTGTAATTTTTTCCCCTGTTTTTGCTAGTCAAACTGCTATATGTGTGTGTGTGTATATATATATATATATATATATATATATATATATATATATGTTCAATAGATGAGGATACGGCGACTATTGCTAATTAAAACAGATAATACAGTGCTACCTGCCCTAATTGGAACAGGATTCACTGGTGTGGAGTACGGACCTGGTACCACTGAGGTAAATTAATTGGCTATAATTACCAATTAAAAATGATCACTATTGTGAATAAAAAGATTGAATTTATTACAATAAAAGTAGGGATATTCATACAATAAAACAGGGGGAGGTATAACAAATAAAAAATTGGTAAGCTTCCTATCCTAAAACTGTTGTTTGGAGATCTTCTTTAAGAATATACTAAAGGGATAGAAAATATTTAAAAACAATTCAAAGTGCAAATAGTAAGTAAGGTGCTTATCTTAGATGAGGCAGGAGGGCTAGAGTGTCCCAACGTGTTTCGTCCTTCTGACTTTATCAAGGGATGCCAAAGTCAGAAGGACGAAACACGTTGGGACACTCTAGCCCTCCTGCCTCATCTAAGATAAGCACCTTACTTACTATTTGCACTTTGAATTGTTTTTAAATATTTTCTATCCCTTTAGTATATTCTTAAAAAAGATCTCCAAACAACAGTTTTAGGATAGGAAGCTTACCAATTGTTTATTTGTTATACCTCCCCCTGTTTTATTGTATGAATATCCCTACTTTTATTGTAATAAATTCAATCTTTTTATTCACAATAGTGATCATTTTTAATTGGTAATTATAGCCAATTAATTTACCTCAGTGGTACCAGGTCCGTACTCCACACCAGTGAATCCTGTTCCAATTAGGGCAGGTAGCACTATATTATCTGTTTTAATTAGCAATAGTCGCCGTATCCTCATCTATTGAACACATTTCTTCTCGTAAGTAACTTACCATTACTTGGACTTTGAGGATTGGCTGACACCCCATAAAATACAAAGGGGGACATTGCCTACTGTATTTTTTCTAGCGGAGGAGGCACAGGTGGCGCCGCACATTTGGCTTTGCATATATATATATATATATATATATATATATATATTCTAGACTAGACTAGACATACACTGAAGTATCCAGCAGGCTATGCCATCTATAATGGTTAGCCAAGTCCCGATGGGCCCCTACCACTGCATTGCCCTGCTGGGCCCTTCATGCCCCAGTCTGACACTGGGCATTACGGCATGTGTCATTATGTGTAATGGGCATTACAGTGTAAATATTTGCAATGCGCCTTCGATGCGCACTGTCCCCATTTCTGGTGTATATGTGTGTGGTGGGGAAAGATTGTTTAATCCTTGCTACATACTAGAGGGGAGAGGATAGGGTGATGAAACGATGGTGCTGGGCCACTTGCTTGTGTTTCCCCCCAGGCTGGAAGTTGCCAGCCAGCCCCTGAGTGAGACCAGGCTACACATTAGTAGGTCCTACAACCAAAATGCAGTGATTTTCAGGTCTGCTGGTAGGGGGCGTGGCTAATTGACGGATCTTGGCATATTTTAGCCCCACCTCTTGGTTCGGCTCCAGGATTTCCCTATTAATGTCCATATCCTGCCCTCTTCACTAGGAAGCAGGTGGGATGTATAAGATGCGGAACTCTTTTTTGGGGATACGGTCACTAGATCTACAAGCAGTAGGTCAACACCACTAGATCGACATGCATGAAGGTCGACATTGGGTTAGGTCTACAGGGTCATTAGGTCGACACAAGCATTAGGTAGACATGTGCAAGGTTGAAAGTCAAAAGGTTGACATGGGGTTTTCACCTTTTTTTTTGAGCCAACATGTGCCAACAGGCGGTATTTCATGCCCTACCATCCACTAGGGCGTGCCCGAAGCAAGGGGATGCGGTGCACTTTTTTAGTGTCCATGTCGACTGTGTTGACATTCAGGTAAAAAAGTGAAAAACCCCATGTCGACCTTTTGAATGTCGACCTAATGACCCTGTCGCCCTAACCCCATGTCGCCCTTCAGTCATATCAAGCTTCATGCATGCCGACCTAGTGGTGTCGACCTAATGCTTGTCGACCTAGTTGTCTATCCAATGATCCATACCCAGTGGCGGAACTACCGTGGGTGCAGGGGATGCAGCTGCTATGGGGCCCGGCGGCTGGGGGGGCCCGGTGGAGAGCAAGCAGTCCCCTGCACCCTCGTAGTTTCATTACTTTATTATAAAACTCCCCCAGGCTCTATAATAAGAGCTGCGCGCCGTGCAGTAGGAGGCTGGACTGGAGCCAGGCAAGGAGAGGCAGGCAGCGACCAGCGTGCGGAAGGAGCCGGGCGGAAAGGGGGGATGACGTCACAGTGTAGGAGAAGCGAGAAGGCAGCCGAACAGGGAGAGTGATGCGCAGTGCGCGGGCCAGCGCTACCAGCGCGCTCTCCCTGCATTTGCTAAACTGCAGCTGCTGCCAGGTGACGCTGTGCCTGACAAGCTATAAGGCTGTCAGCGGCGCCGGAACGGGGTTAGAGTGAAGTGCGGCTCCTCACTCCTCCCCCCGCTCCCCTGTATAAGGTACTCTGGCTTCCTCAGTCCTCACACCTCCCCCTCCTCCCCAGCATCCAGGGTCCCTAACACCCAGCTCCCCTGTATCAGGTCCCCAGTCCTCTAACCTCCCTCTCCTCCTCAGCATCCAGGCTCACCATGAGATCTAGGCTGTATGCCCCCATCCAAGTGTCCATCTACTGTACACTTACATATTTATATATATATATATATATATATATATATATATACAGTATATATATATACTAGGTGATTCATCGCGCCCTACGGGCGCTCTTCACACCGTCGTAAGGGGCTGCGCCCCCTTAATTTGTGAACGTTTGTATATGAGAAATATGGTTAGAATTGTATGAAAGATGCCCTGTATTGCAACTTAGGCGTCCGCGAATCGCGGGAGGGGGGGTCGCGGAGGGTGCCGCGAATTGCAGGAGGGGGGGTCGCGGGGGGTACCGCGAATTGCAGGAGGGGGGGGTTGTGGGGGGGTGGATGCTGCGAATCGTGGAAGTGGAGGGATTGCAGAGAATCGCGGGAGGGGGGTCGCGGGGTGGGTTGCCGCAAATCGCGGGAGGGGGGTTACGGGGGCGGGGGTTGCGGCGAATCATGGTAGGGGGGTCGCGGGGGATGTGCCGTGAATCACGGGAGGGGGGGTCACGGGGTGGGGTGCCGAGAATCGCGGGGGGGGTGTGTGTGTGCCGTGAATCGCGGGAGTGGGGGTTGCGGGGGGGTGTGACGCGAATCGCCACAAGAAAAAATCAACACAGAAAGGTCAACACATGTAAATGTTGACATAAGTGTGGCACTTCATTGGTGTCCATGTCGACACATGAGAATGAATATGAAAACATTCAAAAAATGAAAAAAAAAACTTCAAAAACTCATGTCAACCTTTTTCATTGTCGACCATAGCCATGTCAGTGTTTTCCATGTGCAATTTAATTCTGGAGCTGCCGCGAATCACGGGGGGTGCCGCGAATTGCGGGAGGGGGGGGCGCGGGGTTGGGTGCCGCGAATCGCGGGAGGGCGGGGTTCACAGGGGTTCCGGTGGGGGGTTGCCGCGAATTGCGGGAGGTGGGGGGTCACGGGGGGTGCCGCGAATCGCGGGAGTGGGGGTTGCGACGCGAATCGCCACAAGAAAAACTCAACACAGAAAGGTCAACACATGTAAATGTTGACATAACTGTGCCACTTCATTGGTGTCCATGTTGACACATGACAATGAATATGAAAACATTCAAAAAATGAAATAAATCTTCAAAAACTCATGTCAACCTTTTTCATTGTCGACCATAGCCGTGCCAGTGTTTTGCATGTGCCATTTAATCCTGGGGCTGCCGCGAATCGCGGGGGGTGCCGCGATTTGCGGGAGGGGGGGTTGCGGGGGGTGGGTGCCGCGAATCGCGGGAGAGCGGGGTTCATGGGGGTTCCGGTGGGGGGTTGCCGCAAATTGCGGGAGGGGGGGGGGGTCGCGGGGGGGTGCCGGGGTGCCGCGAATCGCCGGAGGGGGGGTTGCGGGGGGTGTGACGCGAATCGCCACAAGAAAAAAATCAACACAGAAAGGTCAACACATGTAAATGTTGACATAAGTGTGGCACTTCATTGGTGTCCATGTCGACACATGAGAATGAATATGAAAATATTCAAAAAATGACAAAAAAACTTCAAAAACTCATGTCAACCTTTTTCATTGTCGACCATAGCCATGTCAGTGTTTTCCATGTGCAATTTAATTCTGGAGCTGCCGCGAATCACGGGGGGGTGCCGCGAATTGCGGGAGGGGGGGGTCGCGGGGGTGGGTGCCGCGAATCGCGGGAGGGCGGGGTTCTGGTGGGGGGTTGCCGCGAATTGCGGGAGGTGGGGGGTCACGGGGGGTGCTGCGAATCGCGGGAGGGGGGGTTGCGGGGGGTGTGACGCGAATCGCCACAAGAAAAAATCAACACAGAAAGGTCAACACATGTAAATGTTGACATAAGTGTGCCACTTCATTGGTGTCCATGTCGACACATGACAATGAATATGAAAAAATTAAAAAAAATTAAAAATAAATCTTCAAAAACTCATGTCAACCTTTTTCATTGTCGACCATAGCCATGTCAGTGTTTTGCATGTGCCATTTAATCCTGGGGCTGCTGCGAATTGCGGGGGGGGGGGGGGTGCCGCGAATCGCGGGAGGGGGATCGCAGGGGGGGTGCCGCCAATCGTGCAAGGGGGGGTCGCGGGGGGGTCCTTTTTGCCGCGAATCGCGGGAGGGAGGTCGCGGGGGGGTGTTTTTTCCGCGAATCGGGGTGGGGGTCAGGGGGGAGGGTTTACAGCGATTCGCGGGAGGGGGGGTCGCGGGGTGGTGGTTATGCCGCGAATTGCGGGAGGGGGGGTCGCGGGGGTGTTTTTGCTGCGAATCGCGGTAGGGGGGGTCACGGGGGAGCGGGTATTTTTGCCGCAAATCGCGGGAGGGGGGGGGGTAGGTTTTGCCGCAAATCGCGGGAGGGGGGCGCTCACCTGGTGGCTGTGGAGTAGCAGCAGTGCTGGGCAACATGGGAAGGCAGTGGGTGTCTGGCACTGTCTGTGGGCTCACTGGGCTGGTTCTCTGTCACATACCTCCCAACATGACCCTCTCCAGGAGGGACACAATGCTCTGTTTCTAGACTTCCCCTTAATGTATGATTGCCATCACCTGTTTTAAACAGGTTAATTTTTCAGAAAGGTGTTCAGCACAGATGAAGGCAATCACACATTGGGCGAGATGTACTAAGCTTTGAAAAGTGATAAAATGGAGAGTGAAAAACAATCAGCCAATCAGCTCCTACCTATCACATTTCAAACACAGCCTGTGGCATGACAGGTAGGAGCTGATTCGCTGGTTGTTTTTCACTTTCCATTTTATCACTTTTCAAGCTTAGTACATCTGGCCCAATCAAGAGGAAAGTCCAGGAACAGAGCGTTATAGACACAGACACCCACTTTGAGTGACAGATGTAGCCAAATATATAGGAGATATATATAAAATATATATATCTACTGTGTGTGTGTGTGTGTGTGTGTATATATATATATATATATATATATATATATATATATATATATATATATATACAGTGCTTTTTATTTTTATTCCAGCAGGCAGCCATTACCAAAGAGGAGCACCCGGCAGCCATGGTGGGACACGCAGGAGGCGTATGATTGGCGCCGTGAAGTGCAGCAGCACCCTTCAGCTGACCCCTTGTTGATGGACAGGCGGAGGAGATCTGAGGTGAGGCGGGCAGTGGGCACGGAGAAAACCGGCGGGGAGGAAGTGAGGCTGGCCGCGTGGAGCCGGGAAGGAGAGCGCGGAGAGAGAGGGGCCTGGCAGCGGCGAGGTGTGTGCTGCAAAGGGAGTCCCAAAAAGCACAGGGAGAGACAGCCGGCGGGAGCACAGCGGGCGGCAGGAACCAAACCCCCCCCCTTCATCCAGCCTGCAGCAGCAAGGACCGGGGGAGGCCACTGAGTGCGGCAACGCTGAGGCGCCCGCACTAGTGTGCCCCCGGAGAGGACCAGACAGACGACCCACGTGGGAAGGCAGCAGTCGTCACAGCAGGGAACAGCAGCCAGCCGCGGGATCTGCAGTAGAAGCACGCGACGGGCAGGAGCCTGCAACGTGATCCAGCTTACAGGTACACTGCTCACCTGACACTCTGCTCACCAGGACTATACCCTCACTGCACACACTGCTCACAGGCCTGTACATTGCTGCTCACCAGGCCTGTACACTGCTGCTCACCAGGCCTCACTGCTGTACACTGCTCACCAGGCCTATACCCTCATTGCCAGATCCCACCCGGGCGCACACTCCCTATCAAGGGTGCAGATACTTGGCCCCTGCGCCGAATGTGAGAGAGCAGCCTCCCCAGTTACCCACTATTTCTCCTCTCCAGTCTCCGACTATTCCTCCTCTCTCCCATCTCCGACTATTCCTCCTCTCTCCCATCTCCCAATATTCCTACTCTCTCCTGCTCTCCCATCTCCCACTATTCTTCCTCTTTCCTGTTTCCCGCTTTTCCTCCTCTCCCTTCTCCCACTATCCCTCTTATCCTGTCTCCCACTATTCCTCCTCTCCAGTCTCCTGCTATTCCTACTCTCTCCTGCTCTCCCATCTCCCATTATTCCTCCTCTCCTGTCTCCCATTATTCCTCCTCTCCTGTCTCCCACTATTCCTCCTCTCTCCCATCTCCCACTATTCCTCCTCTCTCCCATCTCCCAATATTCCTACTCTCTCCTGCTCTCCCATCTCCCACTATTCTTCCTCTTTCCCGCTTTTCCTCCTCTCCCTTCTCCCACTATCCCTCTTATCCTGTCTCCCACTATTCCTCCTCTCCAGTCTCTTGCTATTCCTACTCTCTCCTGCTCTCCCATCTCCCATTATTCCTCCTCTCCTGTCTCCCATTATTCCTCCTCTCCTGTCTCCCACTATTCCTCCTCTCTCCCATCTCCCACTATTCCTCCTCTCTCCCATCTTCCACTATTCCTCCTCCTCTCCCATCTCTCACTATTCCTCCTCCCATCTCCCATTATTCCTCCTCCTCTCCCGTCTCCTGCTATTCCTACTCTCTCCTGCTCTCGTGTCTCCCAGTATTCTTCCTCTCTCCTGTCTCCCATTATCCCTCCTCTCCAGTCTCCCACTATCCCTCCTCTCCAGTCTCCTGCTATTCCTCCTCTCCCCTCTCCCATTATTCCTTCTTTCCTGTCTCCCACTATTCCTCCTCTTCTCCTATCTCCCACTATTCCTGCTCTCCCGTTTCCCTCTATTCCTCCTCTCCCATCTCCCTCTATTCCTCCTCCTCTCCCTTCTCCGCTATTCCTACTCACTTTCCCTCACATAATTTCCCCACTCCAGCTCACTCCCCACAATCCACAACCCCCTCCTCCACAGAGCTTCTGCGAACTTTCTCTCCCCTCACAGTTCAAAACCCCTCAACCATATCTGTGGCACAACCTTCCTCGCTGTAATTGCCAGTGTGTATGCACCTTTAGGGAAGGGATGGCAGAATATTGTCTACAGTGCGTGTGTATGTGTATATATATATATATATATATATATATATATATATAAAATATGTGTGTGTGTGTGCACATATATACATCTATATTTGTCAATTTGGAGAGGCACAAAGTAATTCCACCTGACAATGAGCTTGTAAACCGCCATGGCCACTAGATGGTAATCCCCCTGTGCAATGAGTTTGTAAACCCCCTTCCCCCTTTGGCAGAGATCATGAAGCCCCTGGAAAGAAGCATGTGACTCTTGGCAAGGAGAAATATTCCCTGTCATCGAGCAATTAACCCCTGGCAACGAGCATGTATACTCCTGGCAACAAGCATGTAGATAAGCAGAACGTATGTGGCATAATATGTAATAGGCATTACAGTGTGTGGTATAATATGTAATGGACATAACGGTGTGTGGTAGGCATTATGGTGTCTGGTATAATGTGTAATAATCATTATGGTATGCAGCATAATATGTTAAGGGCATCGCGATGGCGGCATAATGTGTGATGGGCATTACAGTGTGACACATAATGTGTAATGGGCATTTCAAGGGGGGCCCCATTATAAATTTTGCTATGGGGCCCACAAAGTTCTAGTTACGCCTCTGTCCATACCCCTTCTGTGGTCTTGTCGGAGAGGAGGCAAGTGTGCACCCCAATCTCTTTATCATTGAAGCTCTCTATTTTCATTATTACTTAAGCTAACCCTTCTCTCATCTTTGTTTTCTGATATGTCCTTACAGCAAAATTCCCAGAACGGAAGCACATATTCAATATTATTATTACAGTTTATTTATTAGGAGCCAGAAATGGTTTGCAGCACCGTACATAGGGCACACAGAACAATACAGGGTGCACACAACTAAACATAACAGAAACTAAAAACTAAACAGAGCACAGGTAGCACTTAGCAGCACAATTGTTATCATACAATATAGTTTTTAGGGAAACAGGAGTTTTCCGCAGGTTGTCATTGGTAGAAATGAATGATACGAATGAGAAGAGATGCTCAGTGTGCCTGCAGCCAGCATATCAGTCAATTGGGCATCTGTAATAACGTATATGCAAGATATATCGGCTTCTGCTATGCTGCACAACCAATGTAATATGTCTGTGATCTATGTCGTTCACAGACATATCGGGTGTACACACAAGCTGGCGACTGGGGCAATATAGCTAAACAAATGATACATTATTGTATAGTGTGTGTGTGAAAGTTTGATCCATCACAACATGAGTGATCCCAGAGCGAGGTAACATGAGCAGATGGTAGATACACCATTGTAAGATGAGATACACTCTAACGACACCTGGAAAGCGACTACTGTAGGATTTGTGGATAAAATCTAGGATAGCATTGCAGGACCTTATGGCACTGGTAGATAAAGGGTTATATAATAACACATTGTGTGGGAGTGGGAGGGTGGCTAAAATATTGCAGAGTTTATTGGCAGCAGGAGGAGGAAGCATGCTGTGTTTTTGTGGAAAGATGAGACCATTTACCCTGATATGTGACCTACTGTTTAACTAGACTCCTAAAGACCTCTAAACCAGTTTTATGGAGAAGGGCTCTGACCTGGGCCCCCTGTTTAAACACTCTTGTCGGTGTGGATGGGTTCATATCCTTTGTGCATTACTCAGAAGCAGTAAATTGCAGATATTCCAAGGGCGATACTGTATTATAATTATTACATTTTATTTATAAGGTGCCGCAAGTGTTTCGCAGTGCTGTACATATGGCACACATTAGAACAATACAGGGTACACAGAACTAAACATAACAGTAACTGAGGAGAACTAATTCAGAGCACAGGTAACAATTATCTGCACAATTCATTAGCAGGTTTGCCAACAGCTCTGCCGGATCCCAGGAAAATGAGGGGGGCGTGGCCACACCCCTGTAATATAAAAAAAAAAAAAAAGGAAAAACTACACAGTGGGCGACATCACACGCCCACATGCAGGGAAAGACAGGACAGGCAGCCACTGCAGCGGCCTCTCTCCCTAGCTCAGAACACAGCACTGAGCAGTAATGATGGCCCTCGATTCACAATTATTGATGGTTTATGGCCAATGTCGAATACTTTTGCCATCCAGATGGTTTTCCCACCATCAATAGCACAGCAAAACCGATGTTTTGCTCTTTTGCTGGACACAGAGCATAGATCCACCTCCGACACCCGTAAAGCTCCACCCTGTGTTGGCCAATCAGTTAAAGAAAATGGAGGACCATCAATATGTAAAAACTAAAAAAACATTGATGGTCATCCATTGCATCGATGGCAAAAGCAACGGTGACCATACCTACTGAGCAGCATGTGCTGGGCTGGTGATAGAGGCAGTGGCAGCCTGTGCTCTCTCTCCCACTGCCTGGCTCTTTGCAACAGGGGAGGAGGGCAGCGGGCCCTCCATCAGACCCAGGCCCGGGTAAAAATGACCCACTCTTAGTACACAATACAGTAGAGATGAAAGGAAGCAGAGGAGCAGTGTGCATGCTACCAGCGGCAGGTTGTTATTGGTAGAGATGAAGGAACACAAGTAAGAAGTAATGCAGGTATAGATGGTAGGTGAGAGCTGTAACTGAAATGCAAGAAGGCTGTGTCAACAGGATGGAAGAGGGTCCTGCTCCAAGGAGCTTACAGTCTACAGTACTAGAATAGTAACTCTACAGTGAAAGGTCCCATAGAAAATGCTTAAAGTCTCAGCCTATTTTCTTACATTAGTTACTGATATGGAGCCCAGGGTGACCAGACTGGTATTCAGCAAACGTAATAGCAATGCAGCATAGGCTTTGGGGCAGATTGTGGGGAATTACAGGAGGAAAGTCTTTCTCAGTGTTGCTTGTATTGCAGTTTCGCAATGAAAATACAAGGACTCTGGTGCCGGGAGGACACACACCTAGAAATGGTGTCAGCTGAAATAATAACTAATTATTTATGAATAGCAATTACTGAAACAGGTTTATAAAAGTGGATTTATTTATTAATAAATTACATTTTTATAATACACTAGTCCAACGGACGGTAAAAGTTTATGCTTATGCAATTCGCAAAAGTTTTGTAATGTGAAAATGTTTTTCATTTAATGGCCCCTATAGGCCTTTAAACCCTTCGGTGGTTTGACCGGAAATTTCTTGGGCTGATCTGGACTGCAGAAGCGGGCTGCACTGAGAAATTTCTAGGGTAGGCCACTGTAAAGCCCCAGGAGAGCAGGGGCTGCTGCAGAAGGCAGCGGTTGCCCCTTCTGGGGCAGGACAAACTTTTTACCCAGGCCCAGGTGTTGGAGGAGCCCAGGTCCTGTGCCTCCCTCCCCAGACCGGGCATTGGGAGTAGAGAGCAGAGGCTACAGCAGCAGCACAGCCTCTCTTCCCTGCTGCTCAGTGCTGAGTGGGGAAGAGAGACAACTGCAGCAGCAGCCTGTGCGCCAGCCCACAGTCCACACCCCCTGCAAAAATTTTTTACAGGGATGTTGCCCGCCCCTCCCATTGGCCACACCCTTCCATTGACCATACTCTTTTTGCCAGGGCCTGGCTGCGCTTTCAGCAGACCTGGTTGTATTCAGAATGTCATAAGCTTTTCAACAATATATCACAATGCATGAAAACAACAGAAATAGTATGGACCCTTTTGACAGCACCCTTAAGGGCTTGTCCAATTAAACCCATCGTCGAACTTAGATTGTCCCTTACGGTGATAAGGTAGTGTGCAAAGTTTGAAGACGATTAGTTAAAGCATTGAAGAGTTATCATGAAACATACTTACATACACAAACATCATTCAAATATACTTATGTAGATTACCATTCTGTCCTGGACAAATTGCCATGGAGGGTTCCACAGCAAGCCTCTGCCAGTTATGACTAATATCCCTTTCACACCAGAAAATGCAGATACCCACCTGGGAATATGGCCCAGGGATCATGACGGGGCATTCCCGGCACCAGAAAAGTCCCTGCATTTTCTGGTGTGGGAGGAGGCAGGATGGTGGCAGAATGGCGGCGGAGGTGGGCAGGAGGTGGGTTGGCGGCAGAGAGTACTCACCCCAGGGTGCTGGTCCTCAGTGCAGGCCGGGGGTCCACACAGATAGTGGGTGTGGATCCCTGGTCTGACAACACACACCGAGGACAGGCAACTCAGGAGAGTACACCAGGACCCCGGGTTGAACTCGGGAACAACCCTGCTCCATAGCAGCGTTGAAATCCAGGTAAATTTTCCCTGGATTTTGGCCCGGGAGCCTTACACACCAGCACTAGTCGCGGGTTGTTCCCGGGCCCAACTCGGGAATGTAGGCTGGTGTGAAAGGGGTATAAATTAGGTTAAGAACATTTACTTAAAGTTATTTTAGAGACAAATTCACAATTGTAAGGATCGGTTAACCATCAATGAAATTGGAACATTGATGATCGAACCATAACAACAATCACAAAATTCCATTTCTTACAAGGCTGCTGCTCTCTGTACACAAGGAAGGAAAGGATGGATTCCATTACATTCTTTATTACAGGATGCAATTATATTGACCAGATGTATGACATACAAGGACAGGGGCTCCAAAAGGACCCTGCGATTTGTTCACTCCTGTGCAGGACTCCTGTCTAATGATCGCCTATGGTGGCAGATATTGGCGTGGACCCTCTGCCTTTTGAGAAGTGGTGCCCAATGTCTACAATGGGCCAATGCCATCTTCAGAAGCATCCCGGAGCTTGGTTGACAGAAATGGATAGATCACAGCAGATATTGGAAGAGTGGACCATTTATCATCTGCAGTGTATGGAAACTGTTTTGACTGCAGTTGTCCCATATTCTGCTAAGTGCAGCATCCTTTGTTGGTGCTATTTAAATCCTGGCTAATGAAAATAATTGTATGCAGTAATCTGGGGACCAGCAATGTGTTCTAAGTAGCTGCTGCAAAATCTCATCTCACAACTTTGTAGTGTAATGTCTGATAGTGTCCCCAGAAGGTCGGCATAGTTGTGCTTTTCCCCATTCACAGTCCTTTCATGTCAGTGTTAATGTGTCCACCACTGCTTGGTGGCACCTAGGTATTGAGGACCACACCACGGCTATTGGCTAATATAAATATCAGTCAAGACCAGGAAATGTAGACAGACATACCAGATTGAGAAAACATCATCAGATCAGTAAGATCACTAACCCTCCCTGCGGGCAGAGGAGACGCTGCACTCAGTAGCAGCAGCCTTCCTGGATCCACCACAGTCCATTGTTGGCACTTGGCAGGTAACGTGCTAGTGGCCATTTATATAGAGTACCTGCCTATTATACATTTATAAAATCTCATATTTATGAGTATGTTGCATTTTGTGTGAACTACAGTATACTGTATGTATGCCATTCTGTTTCCTGTCATTGAAATCAGTTCTGAATGTGGTTCACTCCACTGTGACCATGCAGAGCAAACAGATGTTTCAAGGCAAAAAGTTTGGACCACTCGTTATTTCATCTACAAGCCCTGGAGAACAAAGCATCTGGTTCCTTTCAGCATCAGGCTCCTATAAAGATACTCTCAAGCTGGTATCGTTCAATCGATGCAGAGAAGTAATGAGTGTTTATTTCTGTTTATATGTTCCGCTTATTCCGAGGGGCCTCTTCGTATGAACTCAGTCCCAGCTGGTGCCACCTCATAGGACTTACTGACGTCAGCAGCCTTTTAATTATTAAATGCAGAATGCTTAGAGAAGAAACTTCCAGGAAACAACAAATATCCCCTGACACCAGCACTCATTGACCCTGTAACATAGCCCCTAGTCCACAGAAATGAAATAAAAAGTAAATAAATATACACTACATGCAACAATTTGGATGAATGATGTTTCACCTGGAGGCATGTTGCACACACCAATAACATGCCAATAAAATGTAAACACTGTTAGTCAATAGCATAGCCCATGTTCTTTAGTATTTCACCTCCCGCCAACTGGGGGAGGCTCTGTATGGGTGGTATTCAATTGTTACATCGCACCCGATCTCCCGTATAAAGTGACGTGAGATCGTGGGGCAAAACTCAATTGATCTATTTTTGGGGGCATATCATGCTCATTATGGTCAGGTTTAGCCACGCACAAGGGCGTAACTACCATAGGTGCAGGGGACGCAGCTTCTATGGGGCCCAGAGCTAAGAGGGGCCCCCTTTACCTGTCAAAGTATCATATGCTGTATACATTTTTCAGCATTAGGTGATAAATAGGGGCCCTTAAAAAGTTTGGCTATGGGGCCCACATGTATCTAGTTACGCCACTGGCCACGCATTCAGGCATTTCAACTCACCACACCCAGGATAGAGAGCTGAAACGCTGGTGAACAACAATGGCATACTTTCCAAGGGGATAATATACAGTATAATACAGACCTGTGATTACATTTCTCTATGTATCTATGTATCTATCTATGTATCTATCTATGTATGTATCTATGTATCTATCTATCTATCTATCTATCTATCTATCTATCTATCTATCATCATAACCAAGACCTATAATATTATAACCTACAGTACTTTTATGTGCTTCTTGTCTACCGTGAAATTCTGTTTCTCTTTGTAAGTGGTTCTGCCAATTTATATGTTTCGGTACTTGTTTCCTAGCACGGCCACACCGATTAAGATCGGGGTGGTCGTGCTGAAAAAAATCGGGTCGGTCGCATCGCATGCGATTTGGTCGCATGCGATGCGATCGACGCGACCGACCGATTTTTGACCCGATTTTTTTCATTGAATCCAATGTAAATTGGGTCCCTGGGACCCAATTTTACATTGTATTCAATGAAAAAAATTCCCAACCCCCCCCAAATTGAAGCGCGTAAACAGCAGCCCACGATAGACGCATACCCGAAGCGTGGCGAGCGGCGGCGGTACGCGTCCTCCGACCTTTTCATGCCCTACTATCCACTAGGGCGTGGAGTGAGAATAGAATAGTGTGGCGAGCGCAGCGAGCCACCGAGCCCGAAGCGTGGCGAGCGCACGCGGATACCTTCACAGGTAAACGCGTCCCTTCGCGGGCTTCACAGGTGTCCGCGTCGCCACGGACACCTGTGAAGCCCGCAAGGGGACGCGTATAACTGTGAAGGTATCTGCGTCCCCTCGCGGGGCTCGCTGCGCTCGCCACGCTTCGGGCTCGGTGGCTCGCTGCGCTCGCCACACTATTCTATTCTCACTCCACGCCCTAGTGGATAGTAGGGCATGAAAAGGTCGGAGGACGCGTACCGCCGCCCCTCGCGGGCTCGCTGCGCTCGCCACGCTTCGGGTTGGCGTCTATCGTGGGGCGACGACGGGGACATCTATAATGTGAAATGGGTCATATGGACCCATTTCACATTTTTTGACATTTTTACACCATTTCAATGTTAAAAATTTTTTTAACATTGAATCCTATGCAAAAATCGGGGGCATCGCGTCGCATCGCGTCGGGACCAATGTTAATGGTCCCGACCGACGCGATGCCCCCGATATTTTACCTTTCCCGACAAGATTTCAATGTTAAAATATTTTTTAACATTGAAGTCTATGGAAATATCGGGAGCATCGCGTCGGTCGCGTCGGGACCAATGTTAATGGTCCCGACCGACGCGATGCCCCCGATATTTTATCCTAGCCGGCAAAATGGACCTGATTTCAAAAGAAATCGGGTCCATCGTGGGTAATCGTGTCCCTTAAGTAAGGGACACGATTACTCACGATTGTGGCCGTGCTAGGAAACAAGTACCTATGTTTCTTTGTAACCCTAACCCAAATCGCTAAATTCTAATAACTAACTCTAATACCCTAATTGTAATACCTTAACCCCAAAGGGCAGCCTCTGTGGGCCATGTTGGTTCTTATCTGCTGACAAATTCTGTTTCTATGGTAGTCAAGGCGGCCTCTTCAGATCTATGATTTATTATTCCTTATTTCAACAATCTGCTTTTCAAAGTAGATTCAGAACAACCTCTTCAATGAGATCTTCTAAGGAATGTGGAAATACTGGAATCTCAGGGGCTGCATTATCAGTTGTCACAAGTCCAACATGATTTCCAGTCTGTGTACAAGATTTTCAGGTACATTGATCTATATACAGTAAGGAAGGATGTTTCAACTGATCTAAAAGATATTAGAAAAGTTGATTCAAAGGATTTTTTGGGAAAATTTACTAAGAATACGAATACGACTCGTATCCGTATTCTTAATACGACAGAATACGACTGGCATTGGTCGTATTTTGATTAGCTAATCTGCCCTATTTACACATTTATATTTTTCCGATGGCATGGGGTCCCCCCCTTCCTCACAGCCATAATCAGTCCCAGGCTCAAATACCTGGTCCTGATTTTTATTTTTTATTGAGTTTTCAATACAGAATAAGAGAAAATAAAATAAAACAAATGACCAATAAAATCGTGATCAAAACATGGCAACATTGTGGTACATATGCAATGAACACAACGGTCATACTTGAAAGCGCCATTTACAAATAACATCGCCAGACATCAATAAAAGGCTAGAAGGCGCGGTTATATCAAATACTAAAATAAGTAATATAAGGAAGAAACTGTAAAAGACATATGGGGGGAGGGGAAAAAACATGAGGGAAACAATATAGGGAAATAACCTGGTCCTGATTTACAAAAATCAGTGAAAAAAAGTTGTTGGGTCCTGGTTCACCAAATACAGGGGAGTATGGGGTCCCCCGTATTTAGTGAACCAGTACCGGGGAAAGCCAGCTAGCAGGGTAATGCCACAGCCAGGGGATGCTTATTATATAAGGTCCCACAGACTCATTTCCAGTCCCCCCCCCCTCACTTGACTTGACCGTAACCCAACTCCCGCTCCCCCATCTCCCCTTCCACTGAGCTGCAGTCGGGGGGTGTTACGGTGGGCAAAATGAGCTCCCCGGGAAGCACAGGGATTCACAGGTGTTGAGGGGGCTGGACCCATGATAGTGTTGGAAGCATAGGGATTCCCAGGGGGTGAGGGGCCTGGACCCATGATAGTATCGGAAACACAGGGATTCACAGGTGGTGAGAGGCCTGGACCCATGATAGTGTCAGAAGCACAGGGATTCACAGGTGGTGAGGGGCCTGGACCCATGATCGTGTTGAAAGCACAGGGATTCACAAGTGGTGAGGGGCCTGGACCCATGATCGTGTTGAAAGCACAGGGATTCACAAGTGGTGAGGGGCCTGGACCCATGGTAGTGTTGGAAGCACAGGGATTCACAGGTGGTGAGGGGTCTGGACCCGTGGTAGTATCGGAAGCACAGGGATTCACAGATGGTGAGGGGGCTGGACCCATGATAGTGTCGGAAGCACAGGGATTCCCAGGTGGTGAGGGGCCTGGATCTATAATAGTGTCAGATGCACAGGGATTCACAGGGGGCAAGGGGCCTGGACCCATGATAGTGTCAGAAGTAAGGATGTGCACCGGCCACTTTATTTTTTGGAAAAAAAAAACATAAAACTCAATAAAATTGCAGAATTTGTTTTTTTTTTTTTGCTCCTAGGCCATTATTAACCTAAATAACATTTATTTCCACTCATTTCCAGCCTATCCTGAACACCTCACAATATTGTTTTTAGGCCAAAAGGTTGCACTGAGGTAGCTGGATGACTATGCTAAGCGACACAAGTGGGCGGCACAAACACTGGACTGATATGGCACACTTAGTAGCACACCTGGACTGATATGGCACACTTAGCATCACCTCAGGACTGACACGACAGACTTAACATATTCCGAAATAGTTTTTAGTGCAGCTGGGAACCTGGTCACTGAGCGGTGTAGGAGGTTGCTTCCATAAAATGTCGAGAAGATGATGTTCAGCAAAATGAATTATCAATTCATCAACGAAGACCAGCAGTTGCATCCAGAGACTACAGATGGACCTGTGATTGTGGAGTCCAGCAGGGACCAATTGATAATCTGTGAGGATAAGGATGTACACATTGAAGGGTGTGAGGAATCGGAGGATGAGAACGACATCTTGCCTCTGTAGAGCCGGTCTGTACAGGGAGTGATGATTTGCTTCATTTATTGTGAGGGCCCAAACAAAACAATAATTTCAGCCAGTTGTGTGGCAGACCCTGTCACTGAAATAATCGGTTTGTTAAAGACAGTGTGCATGTCCTGTTTATTATACAACATAAGAGGGGGTGGGAGGGCCCAGGGACAATTCCATCTTGCACCTCTTTTTTTAATATTATGTGCTATTTGGGGCCTAGTTTTTTAAATTGCCATCCTGTCTGCCGCTGCAGTGCCACTGCTAGATGTGCCAGGTGTTTGTGCCGCCCACTTGTGTTGCTTTGCGTAGTCATCCAGCTACCTGGGTACAACCTGTTGGCATAAAAACAATATTGAGAAGCGTCCGGTGATCAAAATAGACTGGAAATGAGTGAAAATTAAGGTGATTGAGGTCAATAATATCGTAGGAACAAAAAAAACCACACCTAAATTATGTGATTTTAGCAGTTTCTAGTTTCCAGCTGGATGCTAGCAAAGATATAACCGAGCTTCACCTGGTCCAAGATCCTTAATTGGGTACAATCCTAATCTGCCAAGGAGAATATACACCTCATGGTTTTTTCTACCATAGTAATGCGACCCCAATGAACTTCAAACGTCACAAATGATACTTATTTTCATAACTAAACAAAGAAGAGTTAGACGAGGGTAGGAGGGGGGGCAAGATGGGGGGAAAGTTGGGGGAGGAAGGAAAAAGGGGGGGGGGGGACTAATATAGGTGAGTAGTACACAACGGCATTTTATCTGGCACTCTGAAACGAAGCATTTAAACATAGCGTTTGCACCTCTCATTTAACCTAGTCTATAGGTAGAGTGGCTTCAAGTAGGCCCCATCGTCTATCATAGCTATCAGACGCATTGGGCTGTATCATGACATTATATTTATCATATGACATAAAGCGTGTGAGAAACTGGATCAACTCTGTCACCATAGGTGATTTCTTGACTGTCCAACATTTCATGATCAGTTTCCTAGCCATTGTCACCAGCAAGGTCAGGAAGGGTACCAGTTGTGAGTGGGCGCCCTGCAATTGCCATACATCAAGTTTGCCAGTAACAAAGGAAGGGGATGTATAGAAACCTGGATGCCAAAGGTGGTATAAATATAATTCACAATTTTATGCCAACATTTTTTAATATGCCCGCAAGACCATATATTATGAAAGAAAGTGGCCGGAAAGAGGCTACATTTCAAGCATCGTCCGGACTCTTCGGGAATGAAGTGTCTCCTTTGGGCTTGGGACATATAGGCTCTAAATACAAATCTTATATGTGTTTCCTGTAATACAGATGATTGTAATCAGGGCTATTTTTAGGCAGGCTCCAGCAGGAACTGTGGCCCTTATTCTAGTTCACTCTTTCTGACAAAATATTTCTTAGATGGACAAAACCATGTGCACTGCAGGTAAAGCAGGTGTTACTTGTGCAGAGATAATTAGATTTGGGTGGGGTTTTACACCTGCCTCACCTGCAGTGCACATGGTTTTGTCCATCTAAGAAATATTTTGTCAGAAAGAGTGAACTAGAATAAGGGCCACAGTTCCTGCTGGAGCCTGCACAAAAATAGCCCTGATTGTAATATACGTAGCGTCTTATGATAGTACTTAAATAGCATGTCTGTATCATTCAATAAAGGAACTTCTATTGTCCAACGAGTTTGTGTCTGTGATTTTTGTTTATGAGCCGTGGGCAACAACAGTTCAGCATAAATCATTTTAGTTTTGAATTTGTGGTTTTGGAATTTAGTGATCACTGGGGAGAGTTTATCGCCCGCGTCATGGTCATCCTGGTTGGGCTGTAATGTATTAGCATAGTGTAGTAATTGAATTATAGGGAATATACTCTGGGCCGAAAATCCAAAGTTAGTTTGTATCTGTTTACCTGTTAGTAATTTGCCACCCGGGTCAAAAACTTGTGATGTGAGTCTGAGGCCCTTATGGAAGAGCTGGCGGAAAGCCGGATTGTTAATCCCCGGGGTAAATAATGGATTGCCCCATATAGTAAACCATTGTGAGGTGCGTGGGTTGTGGTTGAGGGTATTACAAACCGACCACCACGCTTCATATGTGTCTTTAAAGAGTAAGTGGGCGTATATTTGTTTCAGGAGTTTGTTCCTTGGGGTGTGGAGAAGAGCTGCGGGGGAGTATGGGTAAAAGGACGCACAATCTAATTCATAGACCGTAAAGATATTGGTTGTCAGAAGCCAATCCATGGCATATCTGGACAGCATTGCTCTGGAATACAAAGTTATGTTTGGAAAGCCCAGGCCTCCTTCCGATCTAGGCATCTGAAGCTTGCCCATGGCAATGCGCGGTTTTCCTGACCTCCATAAAAATTTTGAGCAAGTCTGCATTAGGATTTTTATATCTGAAGATTTTAGCTTAATTGGTAATAGTTGCATAAGATAAGTAAGTTTCGGCATAAGTATAGTCTTTACAACTTCGACTGCCCAGTAGAGACAGCGGGAGGTCGTGCCACAGCTCGGTTGATGCCTTAATCTTAGTCATGGCTTGTGAAAAGTTGAGGGAGTAGAGGGAGTTAGGGTTTTTTGGAATCTGTACACCTAGATATTTGATATGAGTGGTTTTGATTTGAATGGAGTTCAAGTTGGGAGATGAGGGGAAAGATGGGGAGCCACCACTTAACATCAACAATTCTGACTTATTTACATTTATTTTATAGCCAGAGAAGCTGCCAAACTGGTCTATAATATCAAATGCGGTAGGTATAGAGTGTTCGGGATGAGATATGAACAACAGCATGTTGTCCACAAACAGGGACACCCGCATGTCCACCCCTCGTACAGAAACGCCCTGATATAATGGTGAGGTTCTCAAGGCTACTGCCAGGGGCTCCAAGGCCAGGGCAAAGAGGAGGGGGGACATGGGGCATCCCTGTCTGGTACCTCTCAGGATGGGGAAGGGGTCAGAGATATCTCCATTGCACAGTAATCTGGATGAAGACCCTGAGTATATAACGTTGAGCCAGTCGACAAAGACTGGGGGAAATCCAAAGCGGTGTAGAGTGTGGAATAGGTGGTCCCAATGCACCATGTCGAAGGCCTTCTCTGCGTCTAGGGAAAGTATGGCTTTAGACGTGTTCGACATGGCGCATCGGGAGTCACACACCACCGAAAGCACCCGGTAGATATTCGTAACCGGTTGTCTGCCTGAAACGAACCCCGTCTGGTCTTCATGTACCAGCAACGGGACAAGGGGTTTTAGCCTCTCAGCCAAAATCTTGGTCAGCATCTTATAATCAAGATTGAGTAGTGATATTGGTCTATACGAGGCAGGGTCCGAAAGATCTCTACCCGGTTTAGGAAGTACCCGAATATTTGCAGACTTGAAACTTAGAGGGATTTTGGGGGATTTAAGTAGGGCATTATAAACCAACACTAGGCTGGGTGCGATCCTATGGGACAATAGTCGGTAATATGCCGCTGTAAAGTGTCAGGGCCAGGGGCCTTGTTTGGCTTCAGTGCTGCTATGGCATCTACTACCTCTTGAAGCATGATATCACGGGTTAATGTTGATCCGAAAGGATGTGGGAGTTGTGGGAGAGGTAGGTTGTCCCAGAAGGCCGCCTCCCTGGCCGTGTCAGAGGTGGGTTGTGAGTATAGGTCGATGTAAAATTTATGTAGCACTTGGGCTATTTCTTTATCAGATGTAGTTAAGGTGTTATCGTGGCGCTTTAGGGGATGAATAGTGGAGGGGGCACGTTGGCCCTGTAGGAGATTGGTGAGGAGTTTTCCTGATTTGTTGCCAAATCTGGAGAGTGTGTATGGGGTGTTAGTAAAGACACTATTTTTAAGAAGAATGGTTTGCTATATATACATTAGGTGCATATATTGACATAACAACAAATGGCTGAGTCTCATAAGACATATGGCATAATAGGAAGCGGCCCTCCGGGTCCGCATTGACGTTAGTCACCTGAATAGGTAGGTTGGATTTGACCAGTATGGCTATACCCCTGGCCTTTGAAGTGTATGGAGCAGCCGCAACCATCTTCCACCCCAGGGCGTTTAATTTTAGCGTTTCACTGGCTATCAGGTGTGTCTCCTGTAACATGACTACATCTAAACGGAGTTTGTTCAAGTAAATCAGGATGCTTTTGCGTTTGCCCGGGGAGTTTATGCCACCAATGTTCCAGCTCCCAATTTTAAGTGACAACTAGTAACTCAGGATGGGAAAACGCAAGAGCATGGCACAGTAATGGCGTGTCTGCAACGGAGTGCACCGCTCCAGAGCATAGCATAAGCATACTTATCAAACCTATGAGAGAGGGGGAGGGGTTAGGAAGGTCAGAGGGAAAGAAGGGGGAGGAGAGACACATAAAGACCCTTACAAACAAGAATAATTGTACAAATTGACTTCCGTGGAAAATCATCTGCATTCTAGAATATATGTATCCCAGAAATTCGCTTGGAGAGGGTTGGCTCCTAACACCAACCGTCCATTTTTGGTATACTTAAACAAACAAGAATTCACTAATAGTGTATCTAAAACTTCAATAGTGACCACCCCTTCCTGCTGCTTAATGGTGCAAGATGAGGGTGATCAAACCGCTATAAACCTACAAAAGGAAAAACATCAAAGAACCTGTGAGTCATTATAATCGATAATGAGTCCTGTTGCAGACAGAGCCGGGTTGGCTTCCAAATGCGGGTATAAGCAATCAAGGAAAAATATTGCTATGAGTCAAACGCATTGGCTAGTAGCGGGATCAAAAAAGATATGTAAATCAATTGGCCTCTAACTGGTACTGGGAGCACTTATGAATAAACAACGAAAATATAGAGTAGCAAAATGAAAGTGGACACAGTCACCATCTTGGTCAGTACATACATGCAATCCAGGCTACCCATTGTCGCACATCTTATGGGGAAAGAAAATACTGAGGGGGGCCGCTGAGTCAGTCACAGTCCGCCATGTGATGAGGGGATCTCGGATTACCCGCCTGCTCCTGTAAATATGCCATAGCATCGGTTGGGTTGAGGAAGTCTTTGAAAGAGGATCCCTCAAAGATCCGCAGATGGGCCGGATATAATAATGCAAATTTTCTGCCATCTTGTATTAGGGAGGAGCAGACCTGGGAGAAATCCTTGCGGGCCTTTGACAGCTCCGCGGAGTAGTCCTGAAATAGCAGGATTTTATGGGACTCCCAGGTAACATTTCTCATTTTACTCGAAGCGACCCATAATAATTCCTTGTGAAGATAGTTCAAGGTTTTGAAAATGATGGGACGGGGTCTGGCGCCCTCCTGTGGTTTCTGTGGACCAAGCCTGTGTACCCGCTCAATCACAAGATCATTGCATCTATCTTGGCATTGCAATAAAGTAGGCAGCGTGATCCTTACAAAATCATATAGCTCTTGCCCTTTAATGGTCTCAGGCACCCCCACTAGCTGCAGGTTATTCCTCCTGGATCTGTTCTCCAGATCCTGGATTTAATTCTGTAACTGATTAATAGTTTTAGTGTGATCAGTTGTGACTCTGGATATCTCATTAACTTGAGAGAAGGTTTCCCCCACTCTGTGTTCTGTGGTGAGAACCCTATGCTGTAGCTGGGCCAATTGTAGATTAATATCTTTGGTTTGCTCCTTAAGGAGAGGGCCAATAGTCAGTCTCATGACTGCAGCCAGAGTCCCATATGTGATAGGGGTGGCAGCGTCAGGCTGGTCTGTGCCAGATAGCAGCAGAGGGGTAGAGAGGGAGAGGGGGTCAGGTACCTGCGTGTCCTCTGTAGTCTGTTCATCCTCCGAGTGGTACTGACTGTGAGAAGGAGATGCAGGGAGAGACACGCTGGCGGAGGGTCCGGGCGCCATCTTGGATTCTCTATGCCCCTTTGATTTCTCCCTCTGAGAGCGGTTCCGTGATCCTGGCATCGCCGTAAAGTATTTGTCCATGAGGCGGGGTGATCAGCGACACAGCGGGGGTTAGTGAGCTGTGTTTGGGGAGGCTTAAAGCCTAGTAAAAGATTATTTGGATGGCTGTCTATACGGAGCTGCGTCTCTCATCAGCCTTCCATGCAGCCGCCGGAACTGGAAGTCCTCACCTGGTTTATTAGTTGCAGCCACTAGCACTGGTTTTACCTGTCACTTTGAACATAAATACATTTATTTGGTCTACCAACTCGAGGCACTCCTACAAGAGTCTCCCGGAACCCCAGGTGCTAGTCATCTGGAAAACTGCATCTGCTTTGGATGCAGACCAAACACTAAACACATTTTTGTATTGTAGACTTTGTACAATACACTTTGTACAAACACCTGCTACAGTTGGACCTGGAATGGGGGAGGGGCTTCTGCCTCCTGGGCTTGTGTCCCAGGGCTTCTTGGGAGGCAGGTAGAGAATGTTGCCTGATTGTGAATCACAAACAGAGCAGTCAGGCAGCATTCTATACCTGCCTCACAACCTGCAGCCGAGCAGTGAATAGCTGTCAGCTTTGTGATTAGTAGATGGCTGTGGCTATTAACCAATCAGAGTGCTGACAACCATTCACTCACTGTATGGTAGGTTGTGGCGTGACAGCACAGGACCACAAGAGGGGTAAATTATAATATTTTTACATTTATTTGTTTGAATGAGTGGGTAGGGGCCCAAAGCACTGACATTGACTTTGCGCACCTATTTGCACCCTGCTGATATCACCGGCAAAATGGCACAAGTGTTGGAGTTGTCTCAGTGTGAAGAGAGTGGTCCTCACATAGGCCCTTATTCTGGTTGGTGCGGTCGAGCCGCATATGCGGCTCCGACCGCACCAGACGAATCCCCGCCCACCCTACGGATCGCCACGGCCGTCCGTACACGGACGGCTGGCGATCCGCATAAAAATGGTGGAGGCTACGCCTCCACCATGGTGGGAGCTGCCCCCTGCATTCGATGGTCGTCGACCATCGAAGGCAGGTCCGCACGCCGCGGCAGCTCCCGCAAGCTGAGACCACACGGACAATCGTCCGTGTGGTAGCTTGTATGGGGGCTGAAAGCTGACATCCGGCGACGTCAGCTTTCCGCCCCCATGAGTTGCGTCATGCCCTCATTAGCATGCGTACGCCCCGCGTTTGCATGGGAACGCCCATGAAACGCGGGGCGTATACATAGGGAAATGAGGGCATGAAGCCCCTCACTCCCCTATACGCCCCCTTTGCGGCGTAGTAACGTTATGTGCGGCGAATTCGCCTGCACATGCGCAGATTGACCTCTGCGCATGTGCAGACGGAAAACATCGGCGGTACGGCCGCACGCGGGCCGTACCGCGCGAATCAGAATAAGGGCCATAGACTGCAATTGAGCCCTCTCCACTGATAAATCCCTCAAGCCTTTTATTATACTCCGAATAGAGTGGCGTGCGGTGGGGTGAGGTAGGTGAGGCACAGCCTTTCCTGTCATACTAAGGTATACGCCGGAGTTTTCAGTTAATAAAGTATGTCAAAAATACAAAGAATATATAAAAAATATCTTGTTTTTATTATTCTAATCATTTTTATAGTAAAAAATCTGGAGTAAAAAGTCTATGGCAGGTGAGGCAGTGCCTCACCTGGCTACCTTTTCTGAACATCTCTCATTAAAACTCAGCGAGTCTCCAGCAGTATATACTGCTGCACATGTGTATAATGCCGGGATGTACCCGACGGCTCATAAATTGTGTGCAAATCTGGCTCTGGTACTTGCCAGGGACACCTCATCCATTTACCTCACCGCACATCCATAGACCGGGTCCAGTAGGCTAAACTGAACGGTATTTGGGATCCAAAAAGAAAACATTGGCTAGCTTTATTTCTGACAAAATGTCAGGTAAGTTGTGGTCCTAACTTTTCTTCTTTCATTTTCAGTGTTATGTAGTAAATTATAATAAAACTGCTTTTTTGCACCTTTGAAGTTCAGTTATGTACTGTATGTATAAGTTTCCTGTAAGGGAAAAAAATCTGTTCTGTACCTTTGTTGCAGTGTTTGGATTGCCTGATAGTTATGGAAGCTGCTGATGAAACACCGTCTGGCTACCATGTGGTGACTGATCTTCCGGAACACACTGATAATGTTACTTTGCTGCAACTTTAACAAGTCTTAATGGAGATGACTGAAATGTGTTTGTGGTTAGGAATGTCAGTCATCAGCCATAGGCAAGATACTGCTGAAAATGTGTTTCAGATAAACACAGGAAACCGGAAAATGAGGGACATGTTACACACTTCTGAGACAGGAATATTCAGGGTCATTCATATTACTGGTGCAATTGTATTTGAACTCTGTGATATTCGTTCTCAGAAGGGCCTCTATGCGGTGTGAAAGTGCAATTTGGAAAAACGCAGGTCCAGCAACCCGGCATTCTGACCTGAGTTAAAAGAAGGGTTTTCCCCAGGTCGGACCCGGGTTGCTGGGCAATGCAAATGGGTAACCCGGGTTGAGCGACCCAGATCCCATTTACACTATAGGGCGGAGGCAGTGATCTCTGCTTAATTTCTAAGCGATCTAGTCAGATCGCTTAGAAATAGGGCTTCAATCACCCTGTGTATGCCCCATTACAGAGATATAAAGTACAGGTGGAGCTGCTGTCAGTGGACTGGCTGATCGGGATGCGCGAGCGTCTCTTCCAGTCGCGTGTCCCCATCAGCAAAGCAGTGAGGGGGAGCAGTGGGAAGCGGTAATCGGCAGCTTCCCTGCCAGTCTCAGCTTCAGGGAGATGGGCAGGGAGTGGGGGCAGGCTGCTGCGTATGGGTAGGGAGCAGGGGCGGATTGGAAATTAAAACCAGCCCGGGAAATATTTTGAAGCAGCCCTGACGGGGGGGGGGGGGGGGGGAGGGCGATGTTGTTGATTTGGGGGGGCGTGGCCTATCAGTGTGGGGGTGTGGCCTATCCCAACGAGGCCACGCCTGATTTTTGCCGCTGAGATAAAAAAACATTATGCAACGGAATGAGAGACACAGGGTGAGAGGGGGTTGGTGCAGGGTGAGAGGGGTTGGTAATGAAGGTCAGAAGGGGGTGACGAGGGGTGAGAGTAGAGTGACAGGGTGGAAGAGGATGCAGGGAGGGAGGGGGGATGGAGGGTGGCGTACAATGCTGGGAGGGGAGATGCAGGGTGGCTGAGGACGAAGGGAGGGAAGACTTACACAGGGTGGCACAGGACGCAGAGTGTGAGGGGGGCATGGTGGCACAGGATGCAGGGTAGATGGGGGAATGCAGAGTGGCAGAGGATGCAGGGAGGGGAGTCAATAAGTGGTGGAGGATGCAGGGAGGGGAGACAGTGATGCCCATTATACATATGCCACACACCATGATGCTATTATACATATGCCACACACCATGATGCTATTATACATATGCCGCATACTGTGATGCCCAATATACATATGCCAAACACCGTGATGCCCAACATACATATGCCAAACACCGTGATGCTCATTATACATATGCCACACACCGTGATGTCCATTATACATATGTCACACACCGAGATGCCCATTATACATATGCCACACACCGTGATGCCCATTATACATACGCCACACACCGTGATACCCATTATACATATGTCACACACCGTGATGCCCATTATACATATTCCACACACCGTGATGCCCAACATACATATGCCACAAACCGTGATGCCCATTATACATATGTCACACACTGTGATGCCCAATATACATATGCCAAACACCGTGATGCTCATTATACATATGCCTCACACCGTGATGCCCATTATACATATGCCGCACACCGTGATGCCCATTATACATTTGCCACACACCATGATGCTATTATACATATGCCGCATACTGTGATGCCCAATATACATATGCCGCACACCGTGATGCCCATTATACATATGCCGCACACCGTGATGCCCATTATACATACGCCACACACCGTGATGCCCATTATACATATGCCACACACCTTGAAGCCCATTATACATATGCCACACACCTTGATGCCCATCATATCATGCCCATCCCCAGCACACATTATATACCTGGCTGGCTAGCTGTAGAGGTGCTCCAGGCTCTGCCCATGCTTGGCTGGCTCTTCCTATGGCTGTGGCTGCCAGGCTGCTGCTCTGCTGCTGCTGCTATAGGGAGGAGGCTAGCAGAAAGATGGGCGGCGCTGCAGACTGCTGCTCAGTCTTTAATTCTGCTGCCGCCCCCTTCCTGTTTTTGATCCCCAGCACGCAACTTAGCAGCCGCACAGACACACTCAAAGGGGCCGTGGGAGCTGCTGCGTGCGACCACGCATGCGCACCAGCCCTCCCGCGGCCATTATCATTGCTTCCAGGGAAAAGTGCTGTGGCCGCGGTCGCTAACCGCGGAGAAGGCGGTCGGGCGGTCTGCGGCCCAGCCAGGGGGGGTGAGCGGCCGCTGCATGGCTGAAATGGGCCGGCCCACCGGGAAAAAGGCCGGTATCCCGGTGGGCCAATCCGCCCATGCATATATATATATATATATATATATATATATATATATATATACACATACACATATATATATATATACACACACATATATATATATATATATATATATATATACACACACACACATATATATATACACATATATATATATATATATATATATACACACATATATATATATATACATACACATATATATATATATATACACACACACACACACACATATATATATATACACACACACACACACACACACACACACACATATAATGTATGAAGCATGAATGTTTGGTCCAGCCTTTCTTTTTTATTCGCTGCAGGCTTGGACACTCACTTGGATCAATTCAGTGCTCTCCTCCGACGAGCACAATTCAGCAGGGACCTCCTCTTCCGTGCAGCCTGCAGCCTGCTCGTCACTCAGCTGTGAGTGTGCGCTGGAGAGGCTGGAGGCCGGACGCCACGGACGGAACTGACATCTGGTGTACGGCGGGCGGGGGGGCTTTCAGAGGGGGGGGGGGGGGTCAATGCTGACTCCAGGGTCAATGCTGACCCGGGAACCCCCACCTTCTTCCGTCTCTAGGCAGCAAAGTACCGCGGGAGGAGCTGCGTGCGGCCGCGCATGCACAGCAGCCCTCCCGCGGCCATTTTGGGTATTGGCATAACGCGCGGCCCAGCCAGGGGGGGGAGGCAGCCGGTTCTGGTGCAATATTGGCCGGCCCACCGGGAAATAGCCCGGTTTCCCGGTGGGCCAATCCGCCCCTGGTAGGGAGTGCGGGAGACAGACAAAGGGGTCTTACAGAACTGGACACGCAAGCGTCTCGTGTGCGCGCCCCCCTCTGTCGTAGGAAGGCGGATGGTGATTGGTCATAGAATTGCCAGGAGCAGCTCAAATGAGAACTGCTCCATCTGTACCAACCAATCAGCTTCTGTTATTTTTTGAAACACAGCCCGTAACATGGCAGTTAATAGCTGATTGGTTGGTACTTTATCTCTATTCAAGGGATGATACATCTATCCACTGTAACTAAATATATGTTGTCAATTATTAAGTATCACTAAGGTTATAAGAAATTATACAAATAAGGAAAAATAAGCAAGTTTTGCATACTTGCCTTCACTCCTGAAATGGCCAGGAAGCTCCTTAAACGAAAAGGTGGGCAATTCCCCCATATCCCCCCATGGCCTCCCACTTAGAGAATGCAAGTCACCCATCTGCCTGCCCCAGACCTTATACCTTTATATTTTCTAAAGGTCCATTTTCATTCATTATCAGTTTAAAATCAATGAAAATCTAATTTGTGTTTCCAGAGTTAAACTCGCATTTACTAACAGCTAAAAGTGAATATAAAGAAACCATGTTAGGAAATGTGTGTTTCTGAAGCACAATATTAACTAAGATCATTTAAAGTGGATCATTTCAGAGAGGCATGTAGCATTTAGGCCCCTCCCCTTCCCTATGGCCCATTAGAATGAGATCAATAATAATACAGTAAAGTGCAATCTGCTAATAATTAGTTTCAGACTTCAGTTCAGAATTATGGGGGATGGCACATGGTCCTTGTAGACTCAGATCCTAAACCTGACTTCAAGGCTCAAATAAGGTGTGAGGAAGATCTGAAAATAACATTATCTGAGTCCCAATGGAATAAAATTTGAATCTCTTTGTTTAAAATCTCCCGGTGTTTAAATCATACTGAGATGCACATAAAACTGCTTCATAGACTGTATTTAACCCCAGATAGACTTCACACTATTTGGCCCTCAAAATACTGCTGGCACCAATGTGGTGAGATAGGTCATATTTTCCATGTATTCTGGGAATGCCCAGCTCTTACCCACTTCTGATTAGATGTATTTCACCTGATTATTACTGTAATATTGCATTTAAAGCTCTCTCCCTACCCTTCTGTGGCTTTACTGCACTTATGGCACTTGTGTAGTTTCACAGCGCCAGTATGAGTCCCCTCGCTTCGCTCGCCCACGCGGCGGGTTTGGTGGCTCGCTACGTTAGTCACTCTATATAAAATCAACTCCATGCCAACATGGATAATGGAGGTATGAACTATCCATGTTGGCATGGAGTTAAGTTCTTTAACATAGTTTAACATAGTTTGTGGCGATCGTAGAACCCGGAAGTAGCACGGCGCCATGCTGGCGCTGTGAAACTACACTAGTACCGCACTTATTTTCAGAGGATGCTCCCCCACATAACGATATGTCCTCAGGTAGATCCTTATCTTAGCGAGGGCTGCATTAGCACAACTGTGGAAACAACTCTCTCCACCCTCTTTATTAAAAGTCATACACAAAACTCATTTCAATTTCACTATGGAGACAGTTTACATGCCTTAGTCTTACTCAACCTCGTCCCCACTAGTACTCCGGTCACCATGGCATGAATTTGTCACAGAGGGCGAGGGAGCTCACTAATTTCCCATGGCTTCCCAAACTGATCCTATGCCATTTAGCCTTAACAAGTAAGCCATTGTTGACTCCCAACTGGATCTTCCCTCACTGGTTTGTTCCCCCAATTGCGTTTGGTTCATACTCAAATGCAGCGATCATTGTTGCTTGGTTCAATGTGATAACTCTGTATGTACCACTGGATTATTATATCTATGTTCAGGTCTATGTATCCCCCATATCCCCCCCCCCCCCCCCCCCTCGGTTCCCCCTTTTTTTTCTGTATCCTCTTGACTAAAATGTTTACTTTCTATCATTTTCAATAAAAATGACTGATGTTAAAAAAAAAAAAAAGAATTGTGGGAAATAAAACTGCTTTACTCTGCAGTAGGTACAGTATCTCTGGTATCTCTTGTATGAGAAACTTCATAAATAGCCCAATACTTATTGTTAGCCTAAACCAGGCATGTCCAAACTATGGCCCTCCAGCTTTTGTGAAAAGCTTTTGTTTCCCATCATGCCTTGCCACAGTTTTGCTATTAGGGAATGCTAAAACTATGGCAAGGCATACTGGGATGTGTAGTTTCCCAACAGCTGGCGGGCCTCAGTTTGGACATGTCTGGCCTAAACCATGTGGAAACAGCCTAACTTGGAAAAGTTCTATTACTAGAAGAACAGTCACTGACATGCCCAGATCCTAGGCTTGGCCCATATCCTTTTGGCTATGGCAGTGATGGAGGTAGCTGTTTAATGTCTTCTCAATGTTTCCTCTTTTATGTCCACAAAGCAGACTTATTTTCCCCACAAATGACTGTGGTTGCCTGCATCCATTTAGCTCCTATAGTCCGTCGTACCTCCCCGTCTGCACATGACTAATGGTGCCGGATGAGGTCATCCCTGTTAGCTACCGTATTGTGCCTGGCAAGGGATACATCATTAATGGAACACATTATTTAGCAAATCAGCATGGGCGGTTTTATTAAGTGCTTGTGATCTGAAATGCCTCCAGGTCTTTTGTGTGATTTCTAAACCACAATAAAATTGAAAGCCAAAATCCTAGAACATTTCTGGATATTATTACACAAGGAGTGTGCCAGGGCGGCTGTTTCCCTGTGCTACTCATGCAGTTACCTGTTTAGAGTGATGCCGTAGCAATGGGATATGCCTTGTCATTACTAGACTATGCATGGCTTAGCAAGTGTAACTACAATAGCTGGGGGGCAACTGTTTTTCTTTTTATTCGTTTTTAGCAATTGTTTTAGTATTCATAATTTGCCTGGAGACCTAATTGAAAATTTATATTTGTTTCTTAGGTGTATCTGGGGGATCCTTCCAGCATGTTGGATGTAGCAGAAGTTGCAAGGACAGATCACGCATGCGGAACAGTGGTGACCGCTTCTCCCCAACATTTTCCACTGTGGGACACTGCGGTCTGCCGGAGGGTTGTCAGGACCTTCCCTCCCAAAAAACTGGACTGTGCTGCCAAAAGTGGAAAAGTTGGGAGGTATGTACATTCATAGATGTCTTGGTGGGCCAAATTTGCATAATAGTAATCCACTTTACATGGATTATTGGGACTGGCCCTGGCATAAACTCGCCCTGGCAGCTGTCAGAGGTGCAGTATTTGTTGCTGAAGCCATTGCAAAGGCACTTTAAAAAGTGGAACGAGGATCACCATTTTCTCTGAACTTTGTGAACATTACTGTAAAATGGGGGTTGTGAATGACACTGCCAAATGAGGCATTAGTTTGATTTAAAAATATAACCAGTCACTTAGTAACAACAAAGAACAGAAGCAGTTAATTCTCTATGTAGCAAATCATAAGAAACAGTCACCGACACCATCCTGCACTTCTTTCATGACATAACTATTGATGTTATATTCTGTTAAGTACCAGTGACGTGCGGTAGTGGCTGTGTACAGAGAGGCTCTGTTACAGCCACCACATCTGTTTGTCCCCTCCCCCTACCGGCCCCCTGCTTCTATCTATTTGTACAGGGCAGCTGGAGGCACTGCTTTCGGTGCCTCCTAAACCAATTAAAACATGATCGACAGTTAAAAATGATTTGATTACTATAAAGAAGATACTTGAAAATGTGTCACAAGTATCTTCTTTATATTATTTTAATCATTAATGACAGGAGAGGCACTGCCTCCCCTGAATGCATGTCCCTGTTAAGTACTATAGTAAAGCTCAATATAAGTGTGATCCCTAAATATTGTTTGTTGATAACATGTTTTGGTGTACTAACCATTGATGTACTAAGGCAGGCATGTCCAAAGTGTGGCCCTCCAGCTGTTGTGAAACTACACAACCCAGCATGCCTTGCCATAGTTTTAGCATCCTCTAATAGCAAAACTGTGACAAGGCATGATGGGACTTGTAGTTTCGCAACAGCTGGAGGGACATAGGGCCTTATTCTAGGTCTGCCCACTTCATTGCTATCTGGCTATGTAAACCTATACACTTTGCCATATATCGTAAAATACACATAATGACATAGAGGGTGCTGCGCTGCATCTTAGATATTTTTATTTTTTAAATAATACCTTTTTTACACCAAAATCCTGGATCCGACACGATATTTTGATCACGGTTCCAAGCCTGGTTGGATCAGTGATTTGCTACGTTTACACTGTGGTGCCGACCCGCAGTGTAAACGGGGGTAGTGCTTGGAGATGACATAATCTCCAAGTGCCAAAACCGTGGATTGCCATGCCAGGGCCTGGTTGCAAACCCAGCAACAAGGTAAGCTGCTGGGCTGCCCCCAGCCTCTGTGCACCCTCCCTAGCCCCTGTCCGTGAGGTGAATGGATGCTGCACACAGGCATCCATTCACCTCCTTCCTGCCTCCACTACCCGTCCGCCGCCCAACCTCCATAAATTCCGCAGATGACCTGGCATACCCGTTTACAGTGCCTCCCACCCGGGTACTCCCCATGTTACACCCTGGTTAGGACCAGGGCAAGGGTAGGATGCCCGTGTTTTTGTCTCAGTCTAAAAGGCGTATGAGACACGATCTGCCTGAAAATTAATTTCTACTAAGCTTCTTGAAAATCTCACTAATTGCAAGAATTTTCTCTTCTGTACGGATGCCTGCCTCAATACTAATATAAGGAAAGTGTGACATCATTATCAATGTTTGAAAGAGATAAACATCAATACATTCTATAACACAAGATGCACTGCTAAAGGGGAGGCCAGCAAATCATCATTTACACCCAGTGTATAAAACAAATTCAGAAACATAATAAAAAAAAGAAAAATAAAGGAGAATTTATAGGGAAATGTCTCATACATTATATCTTGTAATTGGACCCCATGAAGTTAATGTACAGAAACTAAGATCACTTTATTCAAGTTACTCTCTCTAAAGCCAAGCCTGGGTTCCCTTTTTTTAAGATTACATTTACACAAATGTCAGTTCCTGGAGGAGGCCCACATTAGGAGTTCCTGGAAAATGCCTGCTCTTTCTAACTGCTTCCTATGCATTAATATAAAGCATCAGTCTTTACTGTAAAAGAAAAAAAAGGAAAATGTTGGCCAGCTTCTAAATAAATAAGGGTCCTAGCGCTCCGCAGTGGCGTTTGTTCCATCCCTGCAAATCCCAGTGTGCAAAGTCCTGAACAACACTCACTGCTGGCAACAAAACCCGAGACAAAAATATGTTTATGTGGCCCGTCCCCATCCCTCCACATAAGATACATAAGGGGTACAAGATGATGGTTGCCCATCAGCTTGTACCCCGTGTTAAGACAATTCTGAAATGTCAACATATTGTCTCTGGTGGCCCAGTGGGGTCTCACCCTAACCTCCTCCTAGTGCCTAGCCCTAACCTCCTCCTAGTGCCTAACCCTAACCTCACCCTAGCAGCTAACCCTAACCTCCTCCTAGTGCCTAACCCTAACCTAACCCTAGTGGCTAACCCTTACCTCCTCCTAGTGCCTAACCCTAACCTCACCCTAGCGCCTAACGCTAACCTCACCCTAGCGGCTAACCCTAACCTCCTCCTAGTGCCTAACCCTAACCTCCTCCTAGTGCAGTGGTTCCCAAACTGTGTGCCTAGGCACCATGGGGTGCCTCAGGACACTTGCAGGGGTGGCTTGGGTTGGTGGACCAGGATCAATTCATATTCGTTATGGTCAATGTACCAGGAAAAACCAGTGCTTGTGGCTGCGAATCATAATATATGGGGGCAAACAGAAGCAAATCCTGTCCCTCACCAGATAACTGTGACATATAAACACAATGCACTTAATTTAAAAAAAAAAATCTGAATTTCTCGATAAGAAGCATTTGGCCTAGGGGTGCCTTGAAAATATTTTGATGCTGTAGGACGCCTTGATTCAAAAAAGTTTGGGAACCACTGTCCTAGTGCATAACCCTAAGCTCACCTAGTACCTAACCCTAAGCTCACCCTAGTGCCTAACCCTAACCTCCTCCTAGTGCCTAACCCTCCCTAGTGGTGCATATCTGACCAAGGGCCAGATGTATCAAGCTTCAAAAAATGATAAAGTGGAGAGATAAACAACCAGCTCTTACCTGTCATTTTTTATACCCAGCCTATTACATGGCAGGTAGGAGCTGATTGGCTGGCTTTTTATAAAGATGTACTAAGCTTGAAAAGTGATAAAATGGTGAGTGATAATGCACCAGCCAATAAGCTCCTAATTGCTATGTCAAAGGCTATGTTTGAAAAATGACAGTTAGAAGCTGATTGGTTTGTGGTTTGCCATTCTTCATTGGATCACTTTCCAAGGCTTAGTACATCTCGCACTTTGAAGCTTGATATATCTGGCCCCAATTCTTAAGTATAAATAAAGTCACAAATTTGATGTTCCTAAGACCTAAGTAGTACCCAGGAGACTATGATCAAGTAAAAATGTATTGTTAAAGAAGCGCAATATAAGTGACTGTTATAAATTAAAATGTATTTAATAACTATTTAAGGATTTATAGCAATGCACATATGTCACACTCAATAAAATAATATAATAATTACAAATCAGTCTTACATCAGTGTAGTAATTAATGTCTGAGCCAGATGATCCGGTTATAAAGTTCCAGTAAATTGCATATTGTAAATGGTGCTATGCTCGCCTCCTAAGGATATTTGGGTAACAATCAGTTCGGAGTCCGGATGGTATTATTTGGTAAATTTGGGACATGAACCAGATGGATCAAAAGAGCCGATGGATCATCCGCACTTACGAATATGCAGCCGCAGGACACCTCAGCTGTCCAGGTACAGGGCAGTGTGCAAAAAGCCACTAGTGTGCATCTGAATCCTCTCTCTCCACAGTCAAAAGGGTGGGCACGGAGGTGTCCGAACTAGTAGACCTGTTTTCTCTGTGGGTGGGCTGTGCTAGCGGTGTAACCTTTAAGGAGACTGGATTTTCTCACCGGCTCCCTATCATACTGTAATGTTAAAGTCAGACTGGAATGAGCTTATCGGACCTCCGTTACAATGGTGGTCCTGATGCAGGGGTATTCATAGGATGGAGAACATTACTTGGGAGTTGTTGGTGGTGGAACATCAATAACCGGTCAAATGGATAGTGCAGGAAAGTCTATGATCCTTCACCCTTTGAGTGCCAACATCTCTGTGAGAGATGTTCAAAATATCCACTAAAAATGCCAGTGTCGGTCACAGTGGCAGCTCCTGCCTCGTTCGGTGAGGGGGGCTGCAGGCACCCCCCTCCCCCTGTCACCGCCGCCATTGCCTCTTCCCGTCCCCGGCTCCTGTCCATAGAAGTAATCATGGTCCAGGTCAGAGCCAGATTAAGGTCTAAATGGGCCTGGAGCTAAAAATTATCAAGGGCCTATTATGCGCAATAATAGGGGCTGCGGCCAGCACCTAATAATGTGGGTGGCGTGACAAGTGTTCTGTTTGGGTGGTCTGCACATGGGTGTGTCTCTATTTGTGTAAATACTTTCAACTAATTATATATGCCTGGAAAAGGCAGGGGGCTGGCATAAGAAAAAATGCAGGGAGATATATTGGCGGGTGCACTCCAAAAGGTGCACCACAGGACGCCGATGTCCTAAGATACTTGCGGGGTGAGGCGGCACTCCAGTCATAAAAAAATACTAAAAACCGAAACTTAGTAGACAATGGGTGACATTCTATGCTATGCGATTTTCGTTATTTTGCGGTAATTAGACCACAAAATGGCGATATCGCATTTTCCCATTAAATCGTTGATTTAATGGAATGCGCATAGGGGCTGAAATCGCATATTTTGTGCGTTAAGGTCTGGTGAATAAAAATGCGAGATTAATTCGCATTTTTATCGCATCCAGATGTTTGCGCACAGAAAAGTATACAAGTCGCTTATTTAATGCTATGCGCATTTACACATCGCATTTTTTAAGTGACTAATTTTCGCACTAATTTCAGACCTGGGTCTGTTAGGCGAATTAGCCAGAACCCTGCACAGATCGCAATGTTCCGTGCAGGGTTCTGCTGTAAAAAATAAAACAAATGGTTAAATAAAAAAAAAAACGAGCGCGGGGTCCCCCGCCCGAGTGTAACCAGCCCCGGGCTCACTGAGCCGGTGCTGGTGACATAAAATCAGGGTCCCCGACAAATAGGGGTCCCCTTGATTTTATGAAACCAGCACCGGGCTCAAGGTCCGGCGCTGGTTCCCAAAATACGGGGAGGGGTACCTAAGGAGGAAAATCCAACTCACCTGCTCCCCGGCGGCGACCTCCGGTGACAGCGCTGCTCCAGACTGGTACCCGGCTTGCAGGAGGTTGTCCGGCGCTGAGATGTTTCCTCCTCGCCGTCTCTGAACAGAATGATTTCTCGGCCAATCAGGAGCCGAGAAAGTCGGCTCCTGATTGGCCAGAAATCATTCTGAATATAGACGCCGAGGGAGTAACATCTCTGCTCTGGATGCGCTGAGATGTTACTCCCTCGGCGTCCCCCAGGACCCCTGCCCATGCTGACCAGCCAGGGGGTTAATGCTTTGGCCGGGGGGACTTGTATAAAAAGTCTCCCCCCGGCTGTGGCATTACCCTGCTGGCTGGTTGTGTCCGGTGCTGGTTCTTAAAATACGGGGGACCCCTAGTCACTTTGTCCCCCGTATTTTGGGAACCAGCGCCGGACCTTGAGCCCGGTGCTGGTTTCATAAAATCAAGGGGACCCCTATTTGTCGGGGACCCTGATTTTATGTCACCAGCACCGGCTCAGTGAGCCCGGGGCTGGTTACACTCGGGCGGGGGACCCCGCGCTCGGTTCTTTTTTTTACAACCTTGCGCTGTCCTGCAAATGTGCGATTTTCAGACATGAAAATCGCACATTTTCAGGACTAAAAACAGCGCACCACTTCGCTGCAAATCGCCCCTATTCGCACTTTTCAGCCTCCAATGCGCATCACATTAAATATGCGCATTTAGGCTGAAAAATGCGATTTCAAAATAGGCGATTTGCGGCGATGTGGTGTGCGAATTAAACATGCGCATTTAGCGCATAGCATAGAATGTCACCCAATATGTCAGCACCTTTTATGTGGTAACCTAAGTTTACCACACCATATACCCCTTATACAAATCATGTAACACAAAAGTAACTCATACTGTACTTGCTTCTTACACATTATGCCACATGGAATGAGACAAAATTGAGACAAAATTCACACCGATTGAGCAAAAATTCACACTATGGCACACAGATTGAGTCTAAATTCACGTTAGGCCACACAGATTAAGGCAAAATTCACATTTTGCCACATGGATTGAGCCAAAATACACACTATACAGGCATGTCCAAACAGTGGCCCTCCAGCTGTTGTGAAACTACATGTCCCAGCATGCCTTGACATACAGTAGTTTTAGCATTCCCTAATTGCAAAACTGTGGCAATGCATGATGGGACTTGTAGTTTCACAGCTGGAGGGCCATAGTTTGGACATTCCTGCACTATACCAAACAGTTTGAGCAATAATGCACAATATGCTTCATAAATAGGGGCATTGCGCGCCAAAGGCGCACATTAAAAATTTACACCATAATGCCCGTTACATGTTAAGCCTCACACCATAATCTCCATTACGTATGATGCCAAACACCATAATGCCTATTAAAAATTATGCTACATAAGTGTTGCTTACCTACATGTTCATTGCCAGGGGTTCCATGTTCATTGCCAGTGGTTCCATGCTCATTGCCATTGGTTCCATCCTCGTTGCCATGTGGGATTACATGCTCATTGCCAAGGGGGAAAACATGCTCGCGGTAACTGGGGGACAGTCGCTGCCGGGCAGAAATGACAGCCATTAACAGCCGGGCAGAGAGCAGGGGGCTGCCCGGCTGTATTCAGAGCACTGCATGTCCCGGCTATTTGAAATATTACCCCTTTAATACCAGAAAATGCAGGGAATATGGTCCCAGGATCATGCAGGGACATTCTCGGACTGGCCCCTTTTACACCAGCATTTTCTGGTGTGAGGGGGAGAGAAAACCACCCCCGTCCCCCTTTAAACAACCAGCTATATCTTCGGAACCAACTGACCCATTTACATGTAGCCTTCGAATGATTTTGGTCCCGTGAAACTGGGCCGTTTGGGTCCAGAGAAATCTGTCCTCAAACAACATGAACAGCCATGAAATTACATTTCAGAAATGAAAAAAAAAAATAGTTTTACCTGCAATATCTCTAGAACCAATGAACCCATATGGAGCAGGTATCAGATTGAAGGCCCAGCGATTTGGGTTCAACTGAGATCAACCTCGAGTTTCTGTGATGCTGTAGGGGGAACTAGCAGCCGTTGGAACTGGGTGGAGGTCGGAATTAGCGGGTCCCATGTTATCCTATGGGGAAAACGTTCCAGGTTTGCCTGGCGGTATCTCCATCAGGCCCATTGTTAATCCAGCTCTGGTCCAGGTACCTGTACAATATAAGTTACAGGCACCGGGACTAGCGCGTGCGCAGTACCGATATAGGTACTGCGCATGCGCATTTGCCGTTTTTGCCCGGCAGCCCGCAACAAGGCATCCCGGAGGGAGGTAACACCTACCAATGGGACTGCCTTTGTGACTGGCAGGTCGGACTTCCAATAGGAAGTCACTGCCAGTCATAGTGAAGCCAGTGCAGTCTCACAGACTGCATTTGGCTTCACTACAGTGGCGGATTTTACCTGGGGGGGGGGGGGGCTGCAGCCCATAGGTAAAAACCGCCACTGGTCACTCACATTTGTTATATAAATTCAAATAAAAATGCTGTGTAAAAAAGATTATATTTCCTATATAAGGTAAACATTACAGGTCATTATGGAAAAATATTTTTTTGCTTGGGCAAATTTCACACCTAATTTGACAAATTCAATTGGCACTCAAAGGGTTAACGCATTTCTCCGTTAATAACGTTGAACGGTTTCAAATAAAATTCTCGGAATGTCGACATGTTTGTTTTTAACCATGTGGACGCTGCATTGGCGACATTCTGAATATCAACATTGTTATTGACATTCTTATGACTACAAACTGTCAAGGAGAACCCAGGTGGAAAATGAACGAGTGCCACTGTAATAAAGCAATATAGTATGTAGGAGAACCAGATAATTTATTTTGGAGTGATCCAGAAGGACCTGAATGATAGACATACATGCTGAAGGAGGTGTCTATACAAATAAATACATTTTATTGCATGACCATAATTTTGGAGGAGAACTAAGGCCTACGATAGGCCACAGGGAACTGGTACTTTGCTCCTGACACAAATAGTGCAAGTGGTTTCAATTGCAGTGCAGGACAGCTATGTGAGTAAGGGGGAAGGTCATAGCTGCCTACCCTCCTGCGGGTGCCGGACGCGTTCCCGACAGTCGGGATCCCGTCATTTACCGACATCGGGATCCCGACTGTCAAACCGCCGACAGCTGGGTGCCGGACGGCCACCTGCTATTTTCCCTCGTGGGGGTCCACAACCCCCATAGAGGGAGAAAAGAATAGGTGGCTCGCGTAGCGAGCCACCGTGCCCACAGCGTGGCGAGCACAGCGTGGCGAGCACAGCGAGCTTGCAAGGGGCTTTTTTGCGCTCCAAGACAATGGCTGCCGTCCTCCTCCACTGAGGACATGTATAGACAGTGCAGGAGGCAGCTACAAAGGGCACTGGGCAGGGCTGTGGGCTGGATGTAGGCGGGACGAGGGGGGCCAGAGCAGACACAAGGAATCCTGCCTCTGCCGATCATGGCACCATACTTCCGGCGGCCGGCCTGCGCGCGTGTACTTCCCCTTACTAGTGCTGCAGGCCTGCAGCCTCGGTGTTCTCATCCGGCGGCGAGGTCAGCTTCACTACCGCAGGTACAGTATTAGCATCTTTACAGGGAGAAAACGGGACTGAGGAGTCAGGACACCACAGGCTTCCGGAGAAAGTCCTGTTATTATGCAAGGGGTGCAGCCTTCAGTATCCTGATGTTATGCAGGGGGAGCAGCCTGCGGTGTCCTCCCGTTTTTATGCATTGGGAGCAGCCTGTGGTGTCCTGATGGTATGCAGGGGGAGCAGCCTGTGGTGTCCTGATGTTATGCAGGAGGAACAGCCTGTGGTGTCCTTCTGTTTTTATGAATTGGGAGCAGCCTGTGATGTCCTCCTGTTGTAATGCAGGAGGAGCAGCCTGTGGTGTCCTCCTGTTAAGTAGGAGGAGCAGCCATTGGTGTCCTCCTGTTATGCAGGGGAGCAGCCTATGCATTATGAGTACTGGGCATTACGGCGTGTGGCATTATAATTTATGGGCATTATGTTGTTGGAATTATGTGTACTGGGCATTATTGGGGTGTCGCATTATATTTAATTGGCATTGCGGTGTTGGCATTATGTGTAATGGACATTACGGTGTTGGCATTATGTTTGATGGGCATTATGGTGTTGGCATTATGTTTGGAAATTACAGTGATGGCTTTATGTGTAATGGGCATTATGGTGTGTGGCATTATGTGTAATGGGCATTATAGTGTAAATTTTTGCAGCGCGACTTCGGCGCGCACTGTCCCCGTTTCTGGTGTATATGTGTGGTGGGGAAGGATTGTTTAATCCTTGCTGCATACTAGATGGGAGAGGGTAGGGTGGTGAAACGATGGTGATGGGCCACTTGCTTGTGTTGCCCCCCAGACTAAAAGTTGTCAGCCAGCCCCTGGCTCTTACTAACTGCTTTAGGGCTCATCTATATTTGGATATAAGTAAATTAAAAAGATTCCACTCATATATAGCAGTACACACTCATGATTCTAGATGCCTCTTTGACAATCTCTTTTCACAATCTCTCCATATATGGAACTAGACCCCGACCCCCCCTTAATGGGGCTCTGTGCAAATTTCTACTACCGACTATAATCTCCCTGAATCTAGTTTTCAAAAGTAAGCAAGTATGGGGGTGGTATGAGCGGATATCAGGTGACCTGCACATTTGGAACTGTACGGTTTAATGTAAGTGCTGTAGAATGAAGCTCTGGGAAATAAGTAACTTTTTTAATTTCAGTTGCAGCAGAAAATAAGGTTGAGATTCAAAAATGATACTCCAAATATCTCAAAGCTATGAACAGGGTTATTAGGATGGGTTATTTATCCACAGATTAATTATGTGCTGGATTTGCAGAATTTACAATGAAATTACATGTTCAGCTATTCTCTTGAGACTGCATAGTATTGTTTTAGCTTGATATTTCATATTGCATTAACTTGTTCACACCATCCTGTGTCTTGGCGTGCGGAGCTGATGGTCATGTGATCCTGTGAGACCTTGCTGTAATAATAGCATTAGTGTACAGAATTCAGGCATTCTTTTGATGTACGTTCTTTTTGTTGCTTGGAAATGTTTTGTCCTGACGTCTATTATTTGATAACTCCTAATAAAAGGAACAACAAAAGGCAGCATTTTGTAATTATGATGTTCTTGGAAGACGTCACATACGAGGAAACAGTACGAACAAATAGCTTTTATGGCCGTTTATTATGCATGCCATTAAATATTACTTCATTTACGCAAGGGGAGGAGGCACAGGCAGATAAAGCACCTGGCTGGGGTGACTTATACCCATCCGTGTACAAGCAATGTTATGGAGGATATGTAATAGCTGCTTAGGCAGGCATAGGACTGGAGTACAGGAACTGTGGGAGACAAATGCAATTCTAAAAAATTCAGTTTGGTTGTGAAAAGCTACAGTAGGTAACGGCAAGAATGACTGCTGTAAGACATAAAGGCAATTCCATTAAAATGACCATAGAGCAGTGGTTCCCAAACTGTTTTTACACCTGGCACCCTAGAGCATCAACATTTTTTTAAAGGCACCCCTAGGCCATAGTTGCCTACATTCCTGCATTCTGCAGGAGACTCCCTGAAATAGGAGCAATCTCCCTCTCTCCCTGAAAAGTCTAGAAATCTCCCTCATTTCTTCTAACCCACCTTATGCAGCTGTTACCTTTTTGAGGAAAAAAGAAATCAGAGATATATACAATCAAGTGGGATTTACACTTGGAATTTATTACATAGGTATCACATTTATTATCACGTATGTTGTTACTAATGAACAGCAAATAATCGCAAACAAATAATCCAATATTGCAGGCAGCACTGTTATTATCAATACTTGCTACATTTCCCAAAGTATATAGTTACCAATGTTATCTAGAAATATCTTGCAACAAGCATTTAAGCACATATATGCCCATATATGGAACTGACCATGCCCCTTGGGTGGAGCATGACACATACACTTAATAGGGAGCTATGCAAAATTCTACTGCCAACTATAATCTCCCTGAAACTAGTTTTCAAAAGTAGGCAACTATGCCCTAGGCCAAATGTTTCTTATTGCGAAATACATAAACAAATATTAAATTAAGTAAATCGTGTTTATATGTCATCCTTTTGGTCAGTTATGTGGTAAGGAACAGCGAATCATGAGTGAAAGACTCATCACCTAACGGCAGCCAGCAGCAGCGCGACTCCAGACCACTGCAGTTCACTCCGCGACGCGCACATGTCCACACAGCTCAGCCGTAGCACAGAAGGCACGTTATATATGCACACCTGGCCGGACGGCCAATCGAAATGCGTTGCCACTGAGTCAACCACGACCAGCCGATCATCCCTGGCCCTGGCAATAGAAGACAAGATGCTGCGGCGCAAACTGCAGTGACAGAGAGTGAGATGACAGGTGGTAGTAGGGCAGCAGCAGACAGTGGCAGGGAAAAAGATAAAAAATAATCACCATCGGTTGCCATCCATCGATGGCATAAAACTATTCAACCCTTGCCTATCGATGCCCAAAACTTTGAGCACTAGGTCCCGACCATCGCTGTTTTGGGAACATCGATAGTCGATGGCCATCCCTATTCACTACAGTGGCGGATTTTACCTGGGGGGGGCGCTGCAGCCCTGCAGCCCATAGGTAAAAACCGCCACTGTGCAGACACTCACTCTGCTGATGTCTGCTGCCTTACTGCAGGACCTGTGTCAGAACCAGAATCAGGCCGCATGTGGAAAGTGGCTTTTGAAATAATCCTGAACAAAAGTGTTGGATATTACTGTCAATAAATGTGAACATACTGTATTCCTGATGCGGTGCAGAGCCTCACTAGAGGCTACACTTCACACATGTACTGTGCTACTTGATAAAGCCTAACTCTGTTTTGAATGTACCTATTTGTAGATAATTTTTTTATTCACAAGTACTGTATTGAGCCATGCTGATACATGCCTTCCGAACTGTGTCATTTTGTCCTGAGTAAAACATAGTGAGAATTATGGGCTTAATTCATGTTTGTACGCAGTTCACTCAACTAAGGGATTATCAGTAAACTGTGCATGCACCCAAGATACCTTTTTGGTGCAGCTCACAGTGACAATTTCAACACAGAGCCTGTGACAGGATGGAACCATTTAATGGAGGTAACTAGGAACGCAGGCCTGTCACAAACCATAGACTCACTCTGGGAATCGATGTTCCTCGATATTGCTTTCATGCCGCGCATGTGTAAGCAGTTGTGATGACTCTAGTGGGCATCTATATTCTTTTCTGGGCGAAAATATACTTGTGATGATTAGCAAGTTCGTAGCCTGAGAAATTGTAGCTATGTAGGCATGTTCACTTCACACACACATGAATTAGGCCCCATAAGTGGCAGTAGCTACATTAGTAGATGCCAAGCATAATCTAATCAGTTTACCATGCTCATAAAATACTTGGTGATACTGTTACCACAGCACAGTGATTCCATTACTCAATTAAAAAATGTGCCCAGGTTACACATTGTTATGTACATGTCTCTGCATTGTGTCCCTACATTGTTACAAAATTGTGTACATCTATAGTTAATTCTGGAAGCTGAATTTTTCCGTTTTATGTTTACAGACCTATGGGCTAATTTATCCCCCCAAAATTTCATGTTATGTTCACAGTATTTTAGTATTACCTGAATGCACTATTAAGTAATTGGAGTAGAATTTATGAAAATACCTTTTGGTTTGGTTTCAGTTGTTTAGTAACTACATTGCATTTCCCATACTGATAATGCAGGGGCGGATCCAGGATAAAATGACAGGGGGGCACCATGATAAAAGAGGGTTTAGGTGGGGGAGGGGCGGTGTTAGTGGTGCCAGTGTACATGCTAAGAGAGCGGCAGAGAGAAGGTGGGAATAGGATTAAAAATAGGCCCTGGCATTTAAAGTACACAGGCCCACCATGGTGACAAAAGTGAAGGATGTAGTTGTGCGCGCGCCAAAGGCGCGCTCCTGAAAAAGGGGGTGTGGCCACTCAACAGGGGGCATGTCCTTGAGTGTAGTGTACAACACCATATACAATTTCTACACATTATGCAACAAAATACTAGACCCCTTTATACTTCCCCCTTACACATGATGCCGAATGGAATGAGCCAAAATTCACATAATGCCACATGGATTGAGCCAAAAAATCAAATAATGCCGCATGGATTGTGTTAAAATTCACATAATGCCACACGGATTGAGCCAAAATTCACATAATAACACACAGATTGAGCCAAAATTCACATAATGCCAAATGGATTGAGCCAAAATTCACATAATGCCACATGGATTGTGTCAAAATTCACATAATGCCACATGGATTGAGCCAAATTCATAAAATGCCACATGGATTGAGCCAAAATTCACATAATGCCACATGAATTGAGACAAAATTCACATAATGCCACACAGATTAAGCCAAAATTCACAATCCGCTTCATAAACAGGGACATTGTCCACCAAAGGCGCTTATTAAACATTTACACCATAATGTCCATTACACGTTAAGTTACACGCCATTATGTCCATTATGTATTATGCCAAACACCATAATGCCTATTAAAAATTATGCTACATAAGTGCTGCTTATCTACATGCTCATTGCCAAGGGTTCCATGCTCATTGCCAGAGGTTCCATGCCCATTGCCATGTGGGATTACATGCTCATTGCCAAGGGGGAATACATGTTCACGATAAATGGGGGACAGCCGCCACCAGGCAGAAGTGATAGCCATTGACAGTGGCAGAGCATGGCTGTATACAGAGCACTGCAGGTCCCGGTTATTTGAAATAATACTCCAGGTTGGCCCCTTTTACACCAGCCTAGTCCCTGCATTTTCTGGTGTGAGAGGGAGAGAAAACCACCCCTCCCCCCCTTTAACCAGTTATCTCATTTAACCGGCTATATATTCGGAACCAACTGGCCCATTTACATGAGACAAGTATCATATTGAAGAACTTTTGAGTGGGCTTTAAATGATTTTGGTCCAGTGAAACTGGAATGTTTGGTTCCAAAGTAATCTGCCCTCAAAGAACATGAACAGCCATGAAATTACATTTCAAAAATAAAAAAATCGGTTTACACGCAATATCTCTGGAACCAATTGACCGATATGGACCAGCCTGATATTATATTGAAGGGCCAGCGTTTTGTGAGCGTTTTGCCAGGGGGTGAACTGGCAGCCGTCGGAACAGGGTGGGGGTCGGAATTGACGGGTCCCATATTATCCTATGGAGAAAAAACGTTACAGCTTTGCCAGGCGATATCTCCGGTTCCCAAGGGGCTAGAGACACGGGGCTGGGCTCGTTGGAAAGCCCTGGTCCTCAGCTACAAATGACAGGGGGCACGTGCCCAGTTGCCCCCCCCCCTGAATCCGCCACTGTGATAATGGAAAGTGCAGTCTGCCCGAATTTACTAAAATTAAATTGTAAACTAATTGTTATAATAACACTATCTCCAGATCGCATTACCCAGGCTTCCCTCTAATTCCCCTTCTCCTGCATAACCTTCCCTAACTGCTGGCAATGTAGCCTGAGCTTTTTGAACCCATGAGCTCAGTGCTGTGAGACATTGTTATCAGGATTCCGGATTAAAAAATGCTCAATCCTGAGATTCCTGAGATGAACTGTAACTCCCCTGCTCTCCTCAGACCGGGTGCCATGCACTGTTATTTACCTGGTGGTGGCAGGCAGAGAAGTGTTGAGAATAAATACATCAGATGAGACTTAAGTTGCAATTACACTGGAGGGACAGCAGGCGGTGCTGTCACATATGTGTTTGTATGTCTTACAGTCTGTGATGTATGTATATACTTGTTTGTTGTTGTTTCCTGTGTCTGAAGGTTACATGAAGGAGAAAGACAGATGCAGTATGCAGAGAAAGATATTCATGTACAGTTACCTTGTTCTCATTACAAGTTCATGTTATGACCAGTTCCAGTTTATATAAAACCAATCATACCACAAAGACCTTTCCAGTGTGTGTCTACTGAATGAAGCTTGATACAGAAGGTGATCCTGACTGCGTGGGTAAAACTCAATTGCCAACAGGTTATGGGCCCAGACACAGACAAGAGGATCCCAGTTACCAGGAGTAAAGCTTACAAGGATTAAGGCACCAGAAACATCTCTGAGAGATCTGCAAAGCAACTGTGAGTAAACCCAGTATTACAGTATAACTCAAGGGGAATAGCAGATAAGCAGAAGAGATGGCAAGCAGCACAGATCTTAGACTTGCAGTAACCAAGCTGTCTAATGATAACTACCAACTGTGGAAATTTAAAGTTGAAATGCTGCTGACTAAAGATGATTTGTGGGAAGTCATAACTACAGACAGACCAAGTGATAATTACCAGGAATGGGACAAGAAGAACAGACAAGCACGTGCAACTATAGGCTTATTAGTTGAGGATGATCAATTAGTCCATTTAAATGGAGAAAACACTGCAAAGGGCATGTGGGAGACATTGCAGAAGCTACATGAAAGAAGCAGTTTAAACAGCAAATTATTCCTGCTAAGAAAACTGTACCAGATGAGACTTGGCAAAGGGCAGACTATGCAAGAGCATATAAGTAAATTGCTGGAAATGGTAGCAAAGCTCAGATCTATAGGAGAAGAGCTGAAATGCAGTCACATAGTAGCCATACTCCTGTGCAGTCTACCAGACACATACAGTGCACTGATAAATGCCTTGGAAACAAGACCTGAAACAGAACTCACACTAGACTTTGTGAAAAATAGGCTTATAGATGAATATCAGCGCAGGAAAGAAATCACACAGGATTGTTTGGACAGTGACTCTGAAAAATCTCTCAAAGTTACAGACATCAGGGTGCATAACAAAGAAACAAGAGCATGTTTTAGATGTAAGAAAATCGGGCATTTAAAAAGACAGTGTTCCATATGGAAAGAAGAACAGCAGAAACTACTTTTAAAAGGGTCCAAGCAGAAAGTGAAAGCTGCACTCACAGATATATGCACAGATAAGTGGAATGGAACTTTTAAAGCGACAGTAACACATACAAACTTTAGTTGGTTCATAGATTCAGGAGCAACAAGTCACATGACAAGCGACAGAGATTTCTTCACCGAGATTGACACAAGTCATAGAGAAGCAATCTATCTTGCAGATGGTACCAATATCACTGCAGAAGGTAAAGGGCATGGTATGCTCATATGCTCCAGTACTAATGAAAGTGACAAAACAATACCAATTAAAGATGTACTATATGTTCCCAGATTGGAAGGCGGATTAATATCTGTAAAGTGCTTAACGGATAAAGGACTTACTGTTAAATTCCAAGACAAGATGTGTCTTATCCAGAATGGAACAGAAACAGTAGCCACAGCCAAAGCAGAGAAACACCTGTATCGCCTAGACACGACAGTACAACAGGTGAGATTAAGCACACATGAACACAACGACTGTATTCATATGTGGCACAGACGACTAGGACACAGGCATCCAGACAGCATTAAGGAACTACAAAAGAGAGGTCTAACGAAGGATCTCACAGTATCAGACTGTTCAACAACCATGAGGTGTGAATGCTGTATAAAAGCCAAAGCCACAAGAATGACAGTTCCAAAACAAAGTGAGAACAGAGCCCAGAGACCTCTAGATCTCATACACAGCGACGTGTGTGGCCCAATGCAAGTACATACACCAAGCGGTAACAGATATATAGTGACTTTCACTGATGACTACTCCAGATACACAGTTACTTATCTCATCAAAAGCAAAGATGAAGTACTGGACAAGTTAAAGGATTATATAACAATGGCTACAAATAAATTTCAAAGAAATCCACTAGTGTTTCGTAGCGACAATGGAGGTGAATTCACCGGTCACAGAATAGAACACTTCCTGAGACAGCTCGGTATAGAGCACCACAAGACCGTACCCTATTCACCGGAACAGAATGGGGTAGCTGAAAGGAAGAATAGGACTCTGACAGAAATGATCAGATGCATGTTAACAGATTCAGGACTACCTGACAAATACTGGGGTGAAGCCGTAATGACAGCCACGTACTTACAAAACAGATTATTCTCAAGAACAGTGGAGAAAACACCATATGAGTTGTGGCATGGCAAGAAACCAAATGTGAAACACATAAGAGTCTTTGGATGTAAAGCATTTATGTACATTCCAGCAGAAAAACGAAGTAAACTGCAGAATCGCGCAGTAGAAGGAATCTTCGTTGGATACAGTGAATGTTCCAAAGGATACAGAATTCTGAACCCAAAGACAGATAAGATAACCATAAGCAACAGTGTGACCTTTGTGGAGGAGCTAAGAAATGAAGTAATGATTCCAGCCGATCTGGATAAAGGAGACAACGCTGACTCTAGTGACACCACCACAACAGATACCATCAAAGAGGTTGAAGTCGGTCTGGAACCAATTACCAAAGGTATGGAAGAGTGCACAACAGGTGAAGTAAGGCGCTCGAGCAGAGAGAACAAAGGCAAACCACCAGTGCGTCTCTCATATAAAGCTAGCACCACTAGTATATGTGAACCCACATCCTGGGAAGAAATATCCAACTTACCAGAAAGGGAAGCTGAGAAATGGATAGAAGCAGCAAAAGAAGAAATTAAATCCATGCATGACAATCAGACATGGATACTAACAGAACTGCCATCAGGAAGGAAAACCATAGGCAGCAAATGGACATTCAAAGTTAAATACAACACAGATGGAAAAGTGGAGCGATACAAGGCCAGACTAGTAGCCAAAGGATACTCACAAAAATATGGAGAGGACTATGATGAGACATTTGCTCCAGTAGTAAAGCACACAACCATCAGGACATTGCTTACAGTAGCAGCCGCAAAGGATATGCAAGTAAGACACTTTGATGTAAAGACAGCGTTCTTACATGGCGAGCTAAAAGAGGATATTTACATGGAACAGCCACCGGGTTTCAAAGACCCTGAAAGTCCAGACCTAGTGTGCAAGCTCCAGAAAAGTATATATGGTCTAAAGCAGGCGGCAAGAGCCTGGAACACAAAATTAAATGAAATCCTCATTCAGGAAGACTTCGTGAGAAGCAAAGCAGATCCTTGCCTATATGTCAAGAAGATAACTGACAGGTGGATCTACCTGTTAATCTATGTGGACGATCTTCTAGTATGTTTCGAGCAAGAAGGGGATAAAGTGGAATTACTGCAGATCCTGAATAAGGAATTTGAAACAAAAGACCTAGGAAATATAACACACTATTTAGGTATTCAAATATCAAGAGAAGAAAACGGTGACTTTACCTTAAACCAGAAACAAAAGATACAGGAAGCCATTGAAGAGTTTGGGATGCAAGATGCAAAACCGGCAAGTACTCCCATGGAAACCAACTACATAAAGGAAATGTACAATGAAGGTACACCATTACCAGATAATCACCAATACAGAAAGGCAATAGGAAAATTGCTGTACATTGCCACTATTACCAGACCTGACATCGCTACAGCAGTATCAACTCTAAGCAGAAAGGTCTCCAAGCCAAGTCAGATGGACTGGAATGCTGTGAAAAGGGTAATACGTTATTTAAAGGGAACCATTAACTTAGTGCTTAATCTTCCAGCAAGCAGAAATTGTGATCTGATTGGATACGCGGATGCAGATTGGGCTGGAGACTCTAATGACAGAAAGTCTACAAGTGGACACATATTTCTACTTGGTGAAGGACCGATCAGTTGGACAAGTAGGAAGCAATCATGCGTTGCACTTTCTTCAACAGAAGCAGAGTATGTTTCAGCAGCTCAAGCAAGTCAAGAGCTAATATGGCTAAGACAATTGTTAGCTGATTTGGGACAGAAACAAGTAGAATCTACAAAAATCTTTGAAGATAATCAAGGATGTCTCGCATTAGCTCAAACAGAACGGGTAAATCCAAGGACCAAGCACATCGATGTGAAATACCATTTCTTGAAGGATCTACAGGAACAAGGTCTTCTTAACTTGGAATATTGCCCAACAGAAGAGATGACTGCGGACATTCTCACCAAGCCATTGGTTGGAGAAAGACATCACAGACTATCCAGAAAGATGGGTCTCGTGGATCAAGCCTCATCTGTTGAGAAGGGGTGTTGAGAATAAATACATCAGATGAGACTTAAGTTGCAATTACACTGGAGGGACAGCAGGCGGTGCTGTCACATATGTGTTTGTATGTCTTACAGTCTGTGATGTATGTATATACTTGTTTGTTGTTGTTTCCTGTGTCTGAAGGTTACATGAAGGAGAAAGACAGATGCAGTATGCAGAGAAAGATATTCATGTACAGTTACCTTGTTCTCATTACAAGTTCATGTTATGACCAGTTCCAGTTTATATAAAACCAATCATACCACAAAGACCTTTCCAGTGTGTGTCTACTGAATGAAGCTTGATACAGAAGGTGATCCTGACTGCGTGGGTAAAACTCAATTGCCAACAAGAAGGAGCTATGCGATGCATCGGGCAGAAGCTGGGCATTGCTTCGGAGCGTAGGCGGTGCATTGATAGGAGATGGTTCAGTATGGTGGGCAGGAGGCGGTGCAGAGGTTAGCAGAGGATTGGCAGATGGACGGGAGCCCAGCAGCAGATGTTTTGCACAGTGTGACCCCTGATACTAGGTCACGCTGCGCAATGCTGTAGAGCCGCAAAGCCGGGGTTTGAAGCAGCCAAGCAGCATCTGAGCTGGTGTTCAGCACTGCCCAGCATTAGATTTGTACATGTGCAAGCTAATTCCTATTCAAATTCCAGTGATTTAGGGCTAAATCTCAGGATCCCAGGGATCAGGATTCAGTGGCAGAACAATAGAGGGTGCAGAGGATGTAGTTGCTATGGGGCCCACTCTATTCAAGATGGAATATGGTACAGTATAGTTACATAGTTACATAGTAGATCAGGCTGAATAAAGACCTGCGTCCATCTAATTCAACCTAGGTTTTTTTTTATATAGTTAATCCCTTGGTGTATAGAGTATATTTTGCAGTTGCTGGTACCTTTCAGGCTGACAGTACTATCACAAACATCCCCCCTAACATGTGCCGCCCATGGCATGTGTCTAACATGCCTAATGGGAAGTTTGGCACTGGCGGGGACTCGGGGGTGTGGTGCGGAGACTCGACAATGCAATGCAGAGGCCTGGTGGTAGCGTGGTGCTGGTGAGGGGAAACCCTGTGCTGCTGAGGTACACAGCACCATTTGTCCTGGGGGGAGTACACAGCGGCACCTTTACTGGGAGAGTGGGATGAAGTGGGAGGCCCACAGCGCCATCTATACTGGGGGTGGAGATATCCTGCTCTATCCAGTTGCCCCTCTCTCCTTTCTTCCCTCCTCTCTCTTTCCCATGCCACCGCTCTTTCTCTCACCTCTTTATATCTCTGCCTCAGTATCCTCTCTCTCTCCTACCCATTTCTTTCCCCAAGCCCCTCTCTCTAGCCCTGTCTCTAATCCCTCTCTGACAGTCTTCCCCCACCTGGCATAGTCTCTCACTCTCTCCCTGATGCCCTCTATCTTAAGCCCTGACTCGCCACAACATCCTCTTTTTCTCCCCTTCTCTCGCTAACATTCTTTCTCTCCCCCTGTCTCTTGACCACTGTCCTTTCTGGTTGGCCAATCATCTGTGGTAGCTATGGACCCCTTATGCATGGGCCCCTACCATTGCATTCTGTATGTGAGCCTTTCATGCCTCATTCTGACACTGCTTTGGCCCCAAAGTTTTTTCTATGACAAATAACTCCAGTGTGTTTCTTTCATGTGTCAAGTATTTGCATTTTCCTTACACAGCTTTTCAGCGCTAACAACATTTAGTGAGTCACAGCCGAGAAATTCCAAGTAGAAATTTAGCCCTATGTATGTTAAATAAAGCTCATAAGGAATGATTTAGGCCAGGCATGTCCAAACTACGGCCCTCCAGCTGTTGTGAAACTACACATCCCAGCATGCCTTGCCATAGTTTTAGCATTCCCTAATAGCAAAACTTTGGCAAGGAATGATGGGACTTGTAGTTTCACAACAGCTGGAGGGCCATAGTTTGGACATGGCTGTTTTAGGCACATATTTTTAGGTTTACATTCAGTAAAGAAATAAGTCTATTTCTAGAAAATAAGGAGGCATCTCATTCTAACTATAACTATGGGCATAGGCAAATCTAGAAATATGCTAATGGATGGTCCTAGACTGGAGGTAATGGATTGCGGAAAAAATTAAGGGGGCATGGCCTAAAAAGGGGTGTGGCCTCATTTGAGGGGTGTGGCTTAACAGTGCCCAGCAATGGCTTTTATTTAAAAAAAAAATATGCTGTAATCTTTCTCAGTGTCCTGCCCAGTGCCCTACAGGGCCTGTAGGGCACTGGGAAAGATTACAGCTTTTAAAAAAAAAATAAAAGCCATTGCTGGGCTGGCACTGGGCAGGAGGCTGGGCAAGATTTTTCACATTGCCAAATATAAATCACAGGCAGCACTGCAGCAGTGAGTCACTCTCACTGCTGCACTTACCGGCGCCCAGAATGAGAGGTCTCCAGGACCAGGAGCCGGGAAGAAGTCTCAGATCATGCCGACGCCTGTGCTGGCTGGGCTGCTGCGCCACACAAACACACGTGTGTGCTCTAGTCCCTGTCACAGCAGCACAGCACATGCAGGAGCCGGAGGGAGGATGAAGGAGGAGGAAGTCACGGAGGGAGCCGGCGCCGCCCAAGGTCATGTGGCCAGGGGCGAATTTAGGGGCCAGGCTGCCCCTAGGCACAACATTTTTTGCCCCCCTATTTTAATGCAGGGTTGCCGACTTTTTCTGTCGGAGAGGAGACTTCCAGCTGCAGTTCGGGGGGCGGGGCTTGAGCTATACATCATTAAGCCCCGCCCCCAGGATGGTAAAAACCCCAATTCACAGATCTACGTTGAGGGGGCGGGGCTAAAATGACGCGATTTTAGCTCCTCCCCCTCCTCTGAGACCCGCGGATTGATGGATTTCAATCCAAAGGTATGGGGAAGACGCCGCAATCGGGGGGTGGCGTGGGGGTCCCCCAGAATCCAGGAGGGTTGCCCACCTTTCCGGGGGGCCGGGAGGAGGACCAGATTTTCGGGATCCTCCCGGTAATTCCGGGAGGGTCGGCAACCCTGTTTTAATGTAATCATAAATGTATATATATTTTGTTATTTATATATTTCATAAAAATTTAACTGTAGCCCACCTTCATATTTTTTTAAGCACTCTGGACTGCTCACTGTACGGAGGACCCGGAGGGAGGCACTTATTAGTACAGTGATTAGCACAGTGTCTCCATCAGTCTCTCTCCGGCTCACACACTGTGACTGACTGAGCGCAGGAAGGATCTGCGCGCCAATCAGCTCAGCTGCTGGATACACAGCAGCCAATAGACTGTGTGTGTGGAGTAGCCAATGGGCGGGAGCCGGCAGCAATGAGCCATTTTCGGATGCGCAGGGGGACCGTCGGATCCAGCCACTAAGCGGTGATGTAATGCATGGCAGAGTGGTGGGCAGTGGCGGGTGATGAGCGGCGCTGCCGCCGACATAGGATAATTTGCGGCGGCGGCGCTCGTCACTCGCCACTGCCCACCCGCTGTGCCATTTAACAGAATGTCAGCCTGCCTGCCGCCCTTAATTAGTGCCGCCCTGAGGCCGGTGCCTCACGGGCCTAGGCACAAATCCGGCCCTGCATGTGGCGCACGCTCTGGAAAGGACCATGGGCGGGATGTACTAACGGGAAAATGCGGTAAAACCCCTGTTTTACCGCATTTTCCTATGTACTATTACCCGACCACCACGTCACCGCAGTGTAGGGTATCGCCACCTTTGGGTGGCGATACCCTATAGAAACCTATGGGCTTCTTTTCGCCGCCCGACGCCTCCGCCGAAAAACCCGCCGACCCCCCTCTCCCCCTCCCTATCTTACCTGGTCCATGTCCTCCTGGACCCGTAAGGTAACACCTTCCTCCCCCTAGTGACGTAGCCGGACGTCCTTCCGGCTGCAGGGGTGGGAGCAGGTGCCGGGGACAGCCTGCTTAGCTGTCCCCGGCGTGAGGGATGCAGGAGGGGGCAGGGAGGTGACGGAGACCCCCCGCACACCACATTCCAGGAATCGCGGGGGGCCTCCGTCACTGCATAGCGATGCCAGCCGCATATGTTAGTACATATGCGGCAGCATCGCGGCGGCCAGGCGGCGAAGGGCAGCGATGTATATTAATATATCCCGCCCCATAGGAGGAGCTGCTTGCAGTCGGGCATGCGCGCAGCCCTACTGGGTCCTGCGGGCATATTTGTAATGTCAAACCTGGGCAGCGGCGGCCAGAATTAACATTTAAAGGTACAGGCGCCGGGCAGTCTAATGGGTGGTCTGGTGCACCCACGGACCACCCCTTAGATTCGCCTATAACTATGGGGGAAATTTACTAAGACTGAAGTTCTTTTTCACATGGGATGTTCCTATGGGCAACCAATCCGATACTATCTATTATCTAGAAGGTGTTAAATAAATAAGCAGTAAATTCTGATTGGTTGCCCATAGCATCATCCCATATAAAATAGAACTCCCATCTTAGTACATTACCCCCATTGATTTCTGCTGTTGACCTCAACAATATATGTACCAGAAAGAATCATGCTATAAAGGTCAAGTAACTAGGAGGAGACCTAAGTTAAGTGTGGTATGAAATTGAGCCTCAAATATTGCGTTGAATAAAGATGTGGGAGATTGCGGGGGTCGATATAGGTGTGGGTTTGGGGTTACAAATCTGTGGGAAAGGAGATACTCTCTCATAGATCATGTGTCAAGCCTGAGGTCTGTCTCTGACTGGTGGAGGCCTCAGGCATAGGAGCTGACATATGAACCTGGGTGACTGATAACGTTCTTGTACATAAACCAGAATGTTGTACACTGTTAAGCTTAGGTCTGAAGGCGTGACCAGAATGGAAGAGAAGGTTATATAAAAACAAGTCTTTTATTAAGGCATGCAAGTGATGGAATAAACAGCGACAGAAGACTTGGCAATTCGGTATCACAGGTAATGCAGTCACATAATTGTATGCACAGTCAATGCTGTAGCTAGTATAACATCCATGGTGAGATGTATCAATAGATGCAGTGTGAAACAATGATGAAGTCCCAGTAATGCAATGGATACAGCAGGAGACTAGGTAGTTGGCAATACGTTACTGATAAATAGAGACTGGGAATATACTGATGGTGCAGGTTCAGAATCGATGGTAGAACATCGATGAAGCAGAATGTTAGGGTTGATGATAAACACCAATGAGTAGAGGATCAGGATGGATGGCATAACACCAATGGAGCAGAGGGTTCTGAGAGATGGCGGAACACGGATGGAGCAGAAGATCAGGATCTATGGTGGAACATTGATGAACAGATAACCAGGATCGATGGCAGAACACAGATGGAGCTGGGTATCAGGATCTCTGAGGGAACACCCATGAATTGGAGTATCTGGATCGATGGTGGAACACCGATGGAGTGGAGCATCTGGACTGATGAGGCAAGCTGGAAAAGTACAGGTCTCTACCAGGAGCAATATCCACAGGAGCTGAGAAACCTGAATGCTGCTTGGGTGAGACAACCATAGCACTGGTGATTTGTGAGTGCTTTCCCAGGATCCTTCTAGTAGTCAGTGTGCAGTGATTGGCTACAGCAATTGGCTGGACAGCAGGTCGCAAGGGATTGGCTCAGTAGCTGTCTATTCACTGACAGCATGCAGAGAGTATTCAGCCAGCCTTACACTTGTACAATTTTGTCCACCGAAAAATCAGAAATGCCCTCTCAGCTCCATGATTCAGCCCTTGCATGGGGCCCGCATGGGGACCCCTGGAACCTTCTGGGCCCTAAGTGGCTGTTTTAGTTGCCTTGTGATAAATTCACTACTGATTATAGCACATCATTGCACTCTCAGTATATTACCATCATTGGGAAGCAATAGCCAGCAGCGTCACCTGCTCAAGCCACCATGTAGAAATAGAAGATCTGTGTGCCAGGAATAAGAGTGGTCAGCATGAAGAAGATGGAAGGGAGAGTTCCTCCCATAAATGAAAAAAAAAAAACACACGTAAACTCCCATGCACTCCACAACCCTGCACAAAATCATATGGTATATAGACATTACCCATAACACACACACAAGCACAAAGCATGCTATTTCAGGAGCTTCGATCCATCGTCACCTCATGTCATAAACACCTGTTGAGAAAATATTTACCCTTCACCTTATGTGCATTGAGCACTAGCAAAAGTTAAGTTTCCCGGATGTTTCCCGAATGTTTTGTTACAACTGTTTCTGTGCGATTGTCCCCACTACTTAAAGTTCTCAAGAAGAGTTGCACAATTTCATCAGAACACAACCATAACTATGGGAAAGAAAGAATGTTGTGTTTTACACTGAATGGAGCAAAATCGGCCCCGTTCCATTGTTTGGGGGTCTGCGCATGTGCAAGCACGTATTTGCGCATATGCAGACCATGCCAACGAACAGCATTGGCTTACACGCTCGCCGGGCTGTTGGTTGCGGTGACAATGCCGGACCATGGGAATGCCCAGCGTTTTATCGGCGTCCCCATGAAAACGCTGGGCGTTCCCATGGGTACGCGGGCGGACCGATGCTTGCCGGGGGTGGGGGCTGATGTCACTGGACGTCAGCCGCCCGCCCTGCCTTCGTCCTATCGCTCGGAAATAAAAGTCAGTTGAGAATGACTTTTATTTGAGAAGGCAGGAGAAAGCGGTCAAAGGTCAGCGACCATGGAATGATTTCTCCTCCTAGCGACGGCATGCGATGGATGTATTCTTGTACACATCCCATCGCATGGTGCAGAGGGGATTCATCAGTGGGGAGATATTGAGCCAGACAGCGTCTCAGGCGCTCGGTAAGCTGCGATGTTCGAGCTTACCAAGTCAACCTGAATTAGGGCCTTAGTGTACTGATCACAGCGCCTTATCAGCGCTTAATTTTGTCTTCAAACGTCGTTATTGTCTGCAAACAGCACATTTGTAATGGAAAGTGGAACCTACACTGGACCTCAAAGAAACATATAATACCAGCAGATGAACGGCGACGGTGCGGGAGCTCACCGCTCATCGCCTGCCTGTACACACTGGGCGGCTTTTGTGCTGAAAGAAGCTCTACTACAGTGTTCTCAGCTGTTGGCTGCACACAGTGCTCCTCAATCCTCTCCTAATCCGCTCCCAAAATGCCATGGACAGTTTACTTTTCAGCAATCCTGGACACTGGAAGCAAAAAGCAGCGCAGCGCTGCTGGGCACCACAGCTTTAAATACTTTTAGAGACAGAGGGGAGCAGCTCTTCTTCCAGCTTGTACTACTGCACACCAAAGTACCACGGGAGGAGCTGCTTGTGACTGCGCATGCGCAGCAGCCCTCCCGCGGCCATTTTGACTGCTGTCAAAACAGCCCGGCCGCATATGTAGCCATCTTTGAGATAGGCAAAATGATGCGGCTGCAAATAACCGCTAAAGTCGCGGCCCGCGGCCCAGCCAGGGGGGTCTAGCGATGTGTTTTGATCTGTTATGGGTCGGCCGACTGGGAAATTGCCCGGTTTCCCGCCAGGGCCAATCCGCCCCTGAGCACTATACACCCCAGAGTTGGACTTTTTCCTACTACATCATCCAATAGACGACATTACATTTATCTCGATTTTTTTATTTGCAATGCCTTCTGCTTGTAGTATGATTCCTGCAAATTGCTCCACTTTGTTATTCATGACCCACTTATTGATAAATCAAGGCAGCTAATAACAGTACAGAACTCATACAGTATATTGTGCTCCGATACGATTAATCCGTAAAGAAATGATTACTGCGCCTTAGCCTGACCGTTTCTTTTATCCTACTTCTCAGGATTGCTTTCTGGTTTATCTGAGCTGCCTGAGAACCTTCCACTGGTCTTTACAAAGAAGCAATTCCACTATGAACATCCACAGCTGGTAATTACCGGTGTTCAGCATTGCCATGCTTGATCTAAACCCCAGATTAGCAGACATGTTACCAGGTGTTCAGCTTCTTTCTGTCTCTCCAAAGATATACACTATCACATTACAATAATGCTGTGACCTTGGATCATGACATGTTACAATTACCATACTGATAAGAAAGTATAGCTTCTTTGTTAATGATAGATGGGACACGCCTGTGGAACAAGTACTCAGCTGTGATGCTTTATTCATACAATGCGTACCCATACCCTCCAACGTGACCCATTCCATTAGGTACAAAATGCTCTGTTCCAGGACTTACCTCTTAAGCTGGGTACACATATGTACAATTTCATTTTTCTTGCGACCGTTCGTTCGACCGAATACACGTTCGACCGTCCAAAACATACGACCGTTCTGCGCGTACACATATGTACAATTTTACTTGCGACGTCCGATGTACTCCCGTCCAAACAATCGCAAGAAGAAGTATATGAGAGACCCTGTAACCCTTTGCCTGCTGTTTTAACTAATGTGTGTTTAATGCCTCACTGCCCAACACTTTAGAGGCATCACTTTAAGACATTAATCAATGTTGAAGTTTTAATAGTGTGTTATGGTGCCCTGCAAAGAGCTTCCAGCACACTCTATTAAAACTTCAACATTGATTAATGTCTTAAAGTGATGCCTCTAAAGTGTTGGGCAGTGAGGCATTAAACACACATTAGCTAAAACAGCAGGCAAAGGGTTACAGGGTCTCTCATAATGCAGCATACCACCGTGCTTTGTCAAACTGTCAAGGATATCGATCAAACATGCGTACACACTTCACTTTTGTTCCGATATGGAGCCGTCCTGTCGGATGAAATATTAAGCAGCAAAGAACCTTCGACCGACCGACCGTGGACGGCCAAGAGCGTTTTTGGCCGTTTATCGATCGCACAGCAGCAATTGGGACAGCGTACACACCTATACAATCGAACGGCCGTTTGCCCCCAGATTGGAAGAACGGCCCGACGATTGTATATATGTGTACCTAGCTTTACTTATATGACTGCCTCCACCTGTGGTGAAACACCTTTCTTATAAATGAACTAGTTCAACACAGGTGACGGCAACCATAGATTAAGAAGTCCAGGAACAGAGCATTTTGTACCTAATGGAATGGGTCATGTTGGAGGGTATGCATACCAACCAATATAGGCAAATGTGGGGAGGAAGTTTCTAGTTGCCTGGGTTCCCCACAGTCTAGTTAGCAGCCACTACATTTATTTATTAACAGTTTCTTATACATATTCTGCAGCGCTTTACAGAGAATATTTGAACACTCAAATCAGTCCCTGCCCCAGTGCAGCATACAATCTATATTCCCTACCACATGTACACGCACACACACACACACACACACACACAGTCTAGGGTTTATTTTTGTTGGAAACCAAATAACCTTTATCCTTCCAGTATATTTTTGGATTGTGGGAGGAAACCAGAGTACTCAGAGGAAACCCACGCAAGAACGGGGAGAATATACAAACTCCACATAGTTAGGGCCATGGTGGTTATTGAACCAATGGTTAGCATTGGTTAATGTTAATCATTTATTACGCCGTCCATGCAGTATAAAGGGCAAGATGGAGCTGCCTCATGTGTTTACCAACAGTCCCCATTGGGGAGAAATCAGAAAGTACGTATGAAGTGAGGAGGAGAGAGGGTATCACAGGAGGAGTTTTATGTATCCCACATTATACAGTTGAGTTAGGGTATAATTGGCCAACAGCATGGCTTATATATAGATACCAAGGGTGAAATATAATAGGATGAGAGATTCAGAAAGTGAGAGATTCAAGTTTTTTTAAAGCGGCAATCATTTACACTGCAAAATCAGTTTGATTGCCGCTTTAAAAAAAAACCTGGAGATTTCTTACCAAATCTCTCACTTTCTGAATCTCTCATTCTATTACATTTCACCCTCAATAATTGATAAACCAGTATGGTGTGTAATGTTTAGATAATACCCATAAATACCTTTATAATATATAACATCTTTTTTATTTAAACCACATTATTCACAGTAACCCTAGTGGTATATTTATGCAGCAGCGCAGAAGGTATGACCCCAAAATGTAAAGTGGTACTAATATTAAGTGCACAGCCCTCATACTCCACACTTGATATTACATTTTAAGGTGACATTTCATAAATACCCCACTGAACCCGGAATGTTGCCTGATGGTTGAGATCCGTACAGCTGGAACAAGGACATCTACAGAGTCCTCAAACTTGGATGCTTTTCTTGACCTTGAAAACCAGTTTCAATCTCTAGTGCTGCTTAGGCACGTTGGGATTGTGGGTAAAGTAATTCTTTAATTCCTTCTTCCCTGTTCTACGTACTCAGTGGAAGGTGTTCAGGGTTGCCAAGTATGAAGACATGACGTTTGTTCCACAAAAAGGTTCAGTTGACGGCTGCCAAAACCTTGTTTTCACAAACTTCACTAACTACAGTTAATGATTATAATTCTTATCATTGAGCCTTATAAACGGCTATGGTAATTATTTTATAATGTCGTTACAACATTTTTATGCATGCACAATCAATAACAGTGCAATAGGACATCGCTAATGGTACCAATTCGTTCTCTTTATTCTGTTAGTGTTTTACCTTTTTAGTGTTCTGTTATTGTAATATATTTTCACTATGACGTTGGGTTTTGCATGACTAAATATTTCTCTGTATTAATTTAACCATCTTCATACCAGGAGTGAATGTATTGTTAGTTTGTAATAAATATGATCGTTATAGAACATAATAGTCAAAAATATTTAATGACAGGAGATGCATAGAAGGGGATAAGAGCAAAACATTGACAATGACAATGTCGATAGTTATTATCTGGAAATTGTTAAAATGGCGACAAGAAACTTGACAACATTCTCAGGATTAGAAAAGAAAATTCAGTCGCGCTAGAACAACAAATGGGAATGAATAACAATGGTTTAATAGGTATTAAAACATATAAAATCACCCAAATCCTATATATGTCTCTGTAAACTTATCTCTTCCTATAGCTCTGTCAATAATGGTAAAGTCCGCAAGTGTAGTTCTTAGAATGGTAGTGTGTCATATTTACCACATAGTAACCGCTAGAGGCATGAGTCCAAATTGAAAAGCAATGTAGCTTCTTGTTCCTCAGATTGTGCAGTAAGTGCAGAAATCTTTTACCGTGTCATCCAGGTCCATGAGACATAGGTGGAGGCCACCGGTCTGGATCCAAGCAGTAGTAGTGAGACAGTAAAGGCCCATACAAACTGGGCGATTTTGAGCTGAAAGACGCTCAAAACACCAAGTTTGAGCGGCTCTCAGCTGAAAGCCGCCCAGTGTGTATGGCCCGGCAATGAGCGGTGATGCCCACTCCCACATCATCGCAGGGAAAGTCGCTCATCTGCTTGTATTACCAGCTATGCAAAGCCGTCCGCACTCTGCTGACAGCACCGAGCAGGGGGGAAAGCCGCTCAGTTTGTATGCAATGAATGGCTCCACCCCTCCCAAGCGATGACAGCAGGCATTGCTGTCCATACAGTATTTTGAGGGATTCTTCCCATCCTAGTAGCGACATGTTTTCCTTACTCCCCTCCAACAAGCGTTATCGTTCTGTTTTGTGTAAATCCAAACGATACAGAGAGAGCTTCTTTCCAACAGCAATTCGTGTTTTAAATTCTTAGTCTGAACTTTTCTGGGTATAGATCTTTATTTGCATATTGTTTTACTTTTATTGTCTTTTCTTATCTTTTGTATTGTTCATAACTGAATTTCGTTTAATGTTCATGTATGTGAGCATTTTATGATAATAAAGACATTATTATTATTATTATTATTATTATTATACACGCTGGGCATAATAATAAAGATTAACCAGAATAAAAGAAAATATACAAAAAAAAAAACCTCCCAAAGTAAACCGCCCTAAAACCCCCACCCTTTATAAGCCATCCCTAACACAGGCACACTTGGATCCCAAAAACATTATTCCCCCATACAGCACTTTAAACTATACTAATTAAAAAAAAACATCTCCACTCTACATTGCTTGATACATCATAGACATACCTGACCCTTTCCTGCCCAACCAGTGGTACCTTCATTTCATAATCTCAAATCTCATAACAAGTATAGTACAGCAATCATATTAGTCAAGACTTTTTAATGAAAATATGCAGTGGTGGCTCCAGAGGACACCAACTGCCAGTCAGTCAGTTTGGAATGGCAGCTCTTGGCAGTTGGTGTGGCTTCCCAATTTCAATTTTGATCTGTGCTGTAGCCCCCCCCCTCTGGATCCGCCTCTGGAAAGGAAATATATATTTATTTCAGGAACAGTAGTTGAATTATATAATTCCTTTGATATCAGTTATTGCCTGATAAAATGTTAATGAGCACTTTCACTCACTAGGAAGCACCACATTCCTTTTTCTCGCCCTAGATGCCCCTTTCACTGTTCGAACAGTAAACCTAAAGGTTAATCTTACCACTGCCCCACTGCCTATGATGGCTTCTCACCGCCCAAAGCAATAACTTGATCACCTTTGAAGATGATTCTCCAACACCTGGTCTGAATTTTACAGGCACACATTGTCAAGTTTGTCTAGAATGGAATGTCTTAAATGGGATCCTCTAGCTGCTTCTGTCATCACAGAGTCCTCTGGTGCCCTGAGACTCCCCCATCTCTCTCGACCCTGTCATTAAATCTCCCTGCCGCTCAGAGGGGCACCTGGAGAAATATTTAGAAACAGACCAAAAAAAAAACGCCAGAACAAATAATTATACTATTTCCCAATAGTATACATACAGATATCGCAACTATTATTTTAACCACATTTTGTAAGGACAGTAATTTACCAGCAGTGCACTATAATAGGTTTGTAGCATAACTTCTTTTTTTTTTTTTTTTTTTTAAATACTGATTTTATAGATGGGCCAGGAATTTGGTTCTATACCTCAATCAAGGTTTTCTGAGTCTGAGTTAGGGTCTGATTATGCCCCTATAACTGATTGATAATTTACTAGACAATTAGCTGAAGAGGCTAAAAATTCTATAGTATTTTAAATCTAGTCATGGGCACACACTGAGAATACTCAACCTTGAGAGCCAACCAGAGACTAGATATAGGAGTCGTTTTGTGTTTTTTTGTGAAATTTTCGCAAAAAACGTCCAAAATCCCATTTTTGTATATTTAATGAGATGCGAAAAACGGCAAAAATCGCAGATTTTGCCTCGAAATCGCACTTTTAGAAAGTGCGATTTTAACTCGCATCCAGATGTTTTCCCATTTAAAAGTATACAATTCGCATATTTAATGAGATGCGAATGTGGGAAATGTGTCTTAAATTCTCCAAAAAATCAGACCAGGTTCTGATATGCGAGTTGGCCAGAACCCTGCACAGATCATTGAGATCTGTGCATGGTCCTGTAGAAAAAAATGTGTTAAAGTGTTTTTTTTGGGGAAAAAATTGCGTGGGGTCCCCCCTCCTGAGCATAACCAGCCCCGGGCTCATTAAGCCGGACCTGGTTCCAAAATACGGGGGACAAAAAATCTGGGGGTCCCCCGTATTTTGAAACCAGCACCGGGCTCCAACAGCCCGTAGTGTCATGCCACAGCCGGGGGACACTTTTTACATAAGGTCCCCCGGCCGTACCATGAGCACCGTGGCTGGTCAGCCTTGGACGGAGTACCTGGAGGAGTGGGGATCCCCCCAATAAAGGGGTCCCCCCCAGGCTTCACCCGTCCAGAGCTGAAGCCCGGGGCTGTCACCGACGTCCCTGGCCAGTGGACGCCGGCCTGATAGGGTTAAATATTTCAATCCTAACATTGCTTTATACAGGGGAACTACAAGTGCTAGCAGACCTCCCCCGCAGGCTGAGACTTGGAGAACCACAAGTCCCAGCATGCGGGGCATTAATGGGCCCGCTGGGACTTGTAGTCCACCTGTAAAAAGAATGTTAAAAGAAAACACACACACAGATAAGTATAACTTTATTACATACACACACACACCTCACTTTTACACCAACATACTTACCGATCCAGCGCTGGTCTGTCTGCAGCAGAGCCGGTCAGCCTGCACTGTCAGCAGACTGAACCGGCTTTTTCCCATGCAGATAAAAGCCTGTGCCGCGCACAGGCTGAGAGCGTGATTGGGCGATGCGTCTCCATGGAGACGCATAGCTCAGCCCTGATTGGCTGAGCTATGCGTCTCCATGGAGACGCATAAAGCCCAAAACACTCTCAGCCTGTGTAGTGCAGGGAGTCAGCGCTACACAGGCTGTTATCGACACTAGAGAAAGCCGGTTCAGCCCGCTGACAGTGCAGGCTGACCGGCTCTGCTGCAGACAGACCAGCGCTGGATCCTGGATCGGTAAGTATGTTGGTGTAAAAGTTGGGTGTGTGTGTGCGTGTGTATGTAATAAAGTTATACTTCTCTGTGTGTGTGTTTTCTTTTAACATTCTTTTTACAGGTGGACTACAAGTCCCAGCGGGCCCATTAATGCCCCGCATGCTGGGACTTGTGGTTCTCCAAGTCCCAGCCTGCGGGGGAGGTCTGCTGGCACTTGTAGTTCTCCTGTATAAAGCAATGTTAGGATTGAAAGATTTAACCCTATCAGGCCGGCGTCCACTGGCCAGGGACGCCGGTGACAGCCCCGGGCTTCAGCCCTGGACGGGTGAAGCCTTGGGGAGGGGACCCCTTTATTGGGGGGTTCGCCACTCCTCCAGGTACCCCGTCCAAGGCTGACTAGCCACGGTGCTCATGGTATAGCCGGGGGACCTTATGTAAAAAGTGTCCCCCGGGTGTGGCATGACACTACATGCTGTTGGAGCCTGATGCTGGTTTCAAAATACGGGGGTCCCCCAGTTTTTTTGTCCCCTGTATTTTTGGAACCAGAACCGGTCCAAGAGTCCGGGGCTGGTTTCTGCAATACGGAGGACCCCTATGCTTTTTGTCCCCCGTATTTTTGGAACCAGGTCCGGCTCAATGAGCCCGGGGCTGGTTATGCTCAGGAGGGGGGACCCCACGTAATTATTTTTTTTTACAAACACAAAATCGCACATTACCTCAAATTCGCACATTTTCGTGCCGAAAATTTGCACATTATCGCACTAAATCGCACTTTTCTTGCCGTAACACGCACCTCATTAAATATGCGAATCCGCGGCAAAAATGCGATTTTAAAAAAGTGCGATAATGGGCGAAAAACTGAAGTGCGAAAAACTCTCATTCCATTAAATGTCATCCTAAAATGTAAAATGTGACTGTTTCTGGTTGTTAGGTCAACAGTCAATTGGTAGACTGCTATTGGTCAACAGGCAAAAAATCAAAATAGTCAAAAGGTCATCATGCTCAAAAGGTCTACATGCACTAGGCCGATGTTGACAAAAGGGTCGACACAAGCAAAGGTCGACATGACAACACATGAAAATGTTGACATGAGTTTTGTTTCACTCAGGTAACTTGTTCATACTTTACAATTCAAGTGGACTACACTTGGGACTGGTGAAGTGTGCCTAGCAAATCGAGCCATACGAGGGTACGTGCTGCACTAATTGGGAGTCCATGTCGACATATACACAAATCTGTGAACACACATGTCAATCTTTTTATGTGTTGACCGTTTGCATGTCAGCCTTTATTCTGGCGTCAACCTTTTCACTGCCTACCAACAGTAATTGACCTAATGACTGACAACTTATTTACTGTGGCCTAATGATCCATGCCCAATGGGACATATATACTAGGTGAAAAACCTTCTAAATAATGTTGATATTGGTGTGTGTGTGTGTGTGTGTGCGCGCGTGCGCGCGCGCGTGGGGGCTGCGGCGACCGTCGGGGAGCTCCGTCAGAACTGGGTGCGCGAGCATCTCGCCAGCCCCCGCAAGCACTAGAGGCGCTCCAACTGTATATTTCAAGTTAAAAGTGCCCATATATAGTGTATATGGTTAATAACAGTTTTGATTTTAACACAGCTTCTAAGGATTTAGGTGATTTATTAACAAATTTCCATGCTGATGAGATAAGGCTGCACTCCAACATTATCTCTATAAGAAGATTACTACTAGAGATATTAGAATTATGAAATGTCCTACCCATAGGCTTAATGAAACTAATCATTTATCTGTATGTCCTACATGTAAGCTCAATATGAGCTCATACATATTCTCACTGATTAGGTGTCAGAATTTACAAAAACAGCCAACATTCACTGGCATCCAGTAAGCACTAGAACCTGTAATACCACAAACACATAATACTGTTTGTACCACAAAAACTGAAAATAAAATTAAAAATTTAAAAAATGAAAAAACACAATAACAAAACAAAAACAACCCCTGAAACTATAATGTACCACTTGATGAATCACTGCGTTCTTCCTGTTCTTAAGTGAAAAAATAATGGTTCTCAAACTTGGTTCTTTAGGACCCCACACAGTTCATGCTTTCCAGGTCCCCTGTGGATCTTTAAAATGTGACATTTGGTGACAGTCTGTGCCCCTGCTGGGTGGTCTAGGAAATGTGACCCTCTCCGGAGGACTGAGGTTGAGAAACACTGATATAGCCAACACACACTGCATAACAACACTGCAGGCTATGACTGCACCATACTTACCTACTTTAAAGCTATCTCTGGGAGATGACCGGGAAGGAGTTAAAGGTGTATGTAAAAGCTTGCTAATGCTAAAAAGCTTCCTAATGTTTTGAATGTATTAGAAATAAATTTTGTTGATAGACACAAGTATTTGGAACTGCTATCACAATCACATTGTATGATTCTTGATACCTTATGCCAGGTACAGTATGTCCAAACTATGGCCCTCCAGCTGTTGTGAAACTACACATCCCAGCATGCTTTGCCCAAGTTTAAGTATTAATACCAGTGGCGTAGCGCCAATTTTTTTTACCCCACTTTGTGTTCTCATCCTAAATAGACTGCCATTATATTCTAGACTGTAAGCTCCTTGGAGCAGGGCCCTCTTCCCTCCTAGTCTCACAGCCCTCTTTTTGCATTACAATTACAGCTCTCTTACTCGCCTATCATCTATACCCACATCTCTTCTCATCTGTGTTCATTCATCTCTACCAATGACAACCTGTCCCCAGTAGCATGCGGACACTCCTCTACTTCCCTACATCCCAGCTGTGTTGTGTACTGTGCTGCTAATTGTTACCTGTGCTCTGTTTTAGTTCTTCGGTTACTGTTATGTTTAGTTCTGTGTACCCTGTGTTGTCCTAATGTGTGCTGTGAACCACTTGTGGCACCTTATAAATAAAATGTTATAATAAAATAAAAATAATATTGATATTTGTTGTTCCAATATGTCAGTTTTCTCTGTGTTGAATTTATGCTAAATTACACTATTGTGCTTATTAGCTGTGCAATTCTAAAGAAACTTTGTACTAACTATAATAAAAAAAGATTTGAATTATTTTGAGTATTTTCACAAATATCTCCAGTGTTCTGAATAGACTGAATCTTTCTAAGAAGGGAAAATAGGATAATACAAGGGCTGCGCTACAAAAGAGGCAGACAAGGGGGTAAGCAGCGCTCTTCATGCACAAAGAAGGACATTTTAATTAAGGTTTACGGTTACTCAGTGATAATTCCTTTGATGAAAGATTGGAAAATGATCCTACCTGAGTCTGCATATATTCCCATCTGCCCGCAACACTGCAGGAGCCTGTGAATTTTGCTATGACGGAACACTATTTTAAATATATAAATTTAGTGATGTACCTATGGAACTCCGAATCATACTCCTATCTTACATCATCTTCCCGAAATACATTAAGACCTGGGAAATCATTCTGTAACACCTCTTAGCTCTACATTGAAAGAATATTTAGGAAGTCGCCCTAGGTTCCTCTATAAAAGAGCAGATAACCTATGGGATATATTAGTGAGAAGTGCTATCCCCGTAGAAAATGGACCTAGCAGAATCACATCTAAGGGGTTTTACAGGTGTGGCCAACGCAACATGTGTAAATTGTGTAAAACAGACAAAAAATTTACAGAATATGTATCCAATGTTACAAAGCAGGTGTATAAAATCAATAACTTTATTACATGTGGATCAAAAAACGTGATTTATTTGTTAGAGTGTACATGTGGTGATCAGTACGTTGGGAGGAGAAGTAGGACACTCAAGGAACATATCCGAAATATAAGAAAGGGATATGAACTCCACAATGTTTCCCTTCATTTGAAAGAAAAGCATTTGTGCAATACCGCACATATAAAAATTTTCTGCGGTATTAAATTATCTGATAAAAATTGGAGAACTAAATACTCTGAAAGTGATCTTGCCAAACTTGAAATGAAAACTATTTTTGAATTAAGAACTTTGTCTCCCCGTGGCCTTTACATGGACTTTGAATATAAATGGTTCATTTGATTTATAATTAATATATTTCTTAGGTTCACTATTGTCTTTTATTAATTGTTTTGATAGTTCTTTCTAGGTCCATGATTGTTTTTAAAGTTTATTAATTGTTTTATTTTCTCTTTTCCCCATACCCGGCTCACATGACATTATGATGTATATGTATTATATATTAAATTTGTATGATTTTTAAGTTGTTCATAACATTTAAACAATTTCTTTTATAAAAAAAGCTTTGTTAAACTTAATGTGGAGCCAGGTGTTTAGGTTTTTTCATTGACCGTACAAAGCCACATGACCTCATCTCCTAGGCCTATAAACTGACTCAGGAGAATAGAGCGGCATCAAGGATCCGAAACGCGTTGACGCCCTTCCGCAAACACTCCCGTTCATTCGGTCAGTGCTTGAGAGGAGAGGAGTCCGGCGCCTAGAAACATCTCCGGCTTAGTGAACTGTGAACTTGTCACTGCTGCATCGCCGTCACTCAGACCTGGGTCCGGAACGCTGTTATCCTCCCTGCCATTTTATCAGTGTGTTGTTCTGTCCGTGGATGTCTCATTAAACCTGTTTTTAACCTTCATTACGTGTATGCGGGTGAGAAAACTAAAGTAAGTGTTATCTACCCACAACATTTTATGTTGATGTGTTGATTCTACAATAAAGATACCGGTACTTGTGTATTATAGCGGCGCCCCCGATGTGCATCGCGCAATGTTTTCATCACGTCGCATCGCATGCCATGCGATGCGACGCGATTTTTGCCCCTATGCGATGAAAGATCATATAAGCACCATAAAAGGTGCTTTTAAGCACCCTAATGGGTGCTTACAATGTGAAATGCACCCCCACGCCACCCCCCTCCCCCAACTATAAACGTGAACCCGAAGCGCGGCGAGCGCAGCGAGCCCGCGAGGGGCGTCGGTACGCGTCCTCCGACATTTTCATACCCCCACTATCCACGTCGCCGTGGAGTTGAGAATATAAAGTGTGGCGAGCGCAGCGAGCCACCGGGCCCGAAGCGCGGCGAGCGCAGCGAGCCCCGCGAGGTGACGCGGATACCTTCACAGGTATCGGAGTCCCCTCGCGGGCTTCACAGGTATCCGCGTCCCCTCGCGGGGCTCGCTGCGCTCGCCACGCTTCTGGCTTCACACTTTATATTCTCAACTCCACGCCGACGTGGATAGTGGGGGTATGAAAAGGTCAGAGGACGCGTACCGCCGCCCCTCGCGGGCTCGCTGTGCTCGCCACGCTTCGGGTTCACGTTTATAGTGGGGGGGGGGTGGCGTGGGGGTGCATTTCACATTGTAAGCACCCATTAGGGTGCTTATACAATGTTTAATCGCATTGTATGGCATTGTATGCCATGTACAATGTCATACAATTTTAAAATTGTATGACATTGTACAGTATCGCGCGATATTGCGTCGCATCGCATACCATCGTATGCCTTATGGTATGCGATGTGATGGGCGCCGCCAAAATACACAAGTACCAAGATACCTTTATATGCATTCGGGTCAGAACTTTAAAGTAAGTCTCTCTCTTATGTGATGTCCAGTAAGAACTAAGGATTTAAAGAAACTGCTATGAGAATGCGTGGGTGAATTAATAAGTAAGTCCTGTACCTTACGGGTACAGCTTATTGGATCACTTACAATCAATATTCATCTAAGTGCTGGGTTTATCTAAAAATCTTTGTATGTCCTATATGTTATCTTTCAGAGGTGGATGGTCTCTGAGGATTCTCTCCAGCAGCTTGTGATTAATTTAACAATATAGGCTTGAAGAAATTGATATTGTTGATTCTGTAACACCTGTTGTCATTGGGATTCATTCTCTCTTCCTGAAAAGTTGCCAAAACATAGATTTTTGTCTAACCCCATTTGATTTAGTGCCTTATTTAAATAGTAAACATATGTGATTAAATTCTCAGAAGATATAGGGCCGTATTCAATACGGCCAGCAAAGGGTTTAAACGGCCGGGGAATGCTGAAAACAAGCGTACCTCGCCGTTTAACCCCCGCACCGGCCGCTCACCCTACTCAACACACCGGAGAAATCCTCACTGTCAGAGGACAGTGAGGATTCCCCCAAACAGCAAGGCTCACGGCTAATTCAGGGAGCCTGCTGCATTTAGCCATAAACCTCGTTGTTTTAGCTGCCCCTCACTCCAAAAACCTAGTGAGGGGAAATCGGCATGTGCAGGGGGTCAGTTGAATACTGACCCTGGCGCTGTCACAGCTCGCAAAAAGCATTGAATATAAGACATGGGAAATCATTCTGTAACACCTGGGGTGAAATTTAATGGGATGAGATTTTTAGTCACTTTCCAAAATCGCCCATTATCGCACTTTTTAAAAACAAATTTTTGCAGCAAATTCGCATATTTAATGAGCTGCGTGTTCCGGGATATAAAGTGTGATAATGGGCGATTTTTAGTCATGAAAATGTGTGATTTCTAGTCATGAAAATGTGCGATTTTAGTCATGAAAATGTGCGAATTTGCGGAAATGTGCGAATTTGTGTTAAAAAAAAGAAAGCAAAATGGCGTGAAGTCCCCCCTCCTGATAATCAGCCCTGGGCTCATTGAGCCGGACCTGGTTCCAAAAATACGGGGGACAAAAAGCGTAGGAGTCCCACGCATTTCTGAAACCAGCCCCGGACTCTTGGACCGGTCCTGCTTCCAAAAAAATGGGGGACTAAAAATCTGGGGGTCGCCCGTATTTTGAAACCAGCACCTGGCTCCAACAGCCCGCGGTGTCATGCCACAGCCGGGGGACACTTTTTACATAAGGTCCCCCGGCCGTACCATGAGCACCGTGGCTGGTCAGCCTTGGACGGGGTACCTGGGGGAGTGGGGACCCCCCCCCCCCAATAAAGGGGTCCATCCCCTCCAGGCTTCACCCGTCCAGGGCTGAAGCCCTGGGCTGTCACCGGCGTCTCTGGACGGCCATTGGACGCCAGCCTGATAGGGTTAACTCATTCATACATCACATTACATTATACAGGTGAACTACAAGTGGCAGCAGGCCTCCCCCGCATACTGGAACAGCGCTATAGAAGCTGTGATCAGCTCCGGAGGAAGCCGGCTCACCCCGCTGTTAGTGTGGAGTGAGCTGGCTCTGGAGGAGGGAGGGCAGCGCTGGACAATGGGTAGGTGAGTATATTGGTGTGACATTGAGGTGTGTGTGTGTGTGTGTAATAAAGTTCTACTTTTCTGTGTTATTGTGTATGCACAATTTGCCACTTTTGTTTAGTTTTTTTTAATGTTCCTTTAGTTTGTAATATCTGTATTGTTTAAAACTTTAAGTGATGCAAGACGCATGAATCAGCAATAAAAATATAGTGCTATGGATTATTTGATGGAGGAAAGCCCATACTGGAACCCACAATGTCTAAATCTGGTTCTAAGGGAGGATCCTAAATAAAAAACATAGTCTCATCATTGCTGGGCCTTGGTGAGTATGGGTAGCAATTTATAAAAAAAAAAACACCACCACCACTACACCCACTGCTGATTCTGTATAAAAACTGTCTGACACCTTCCCATGTGTGCATCAGTTTGCTTCCCCATGTATGCCTGTGCCCACCCCATACTTGCCTACTTCTATTTTCTCCTCTCCCGTAAAAGCCCGGAGAGGAGATTCAGCTGTCAGCTGATGTCATCAAGCACCACCCCCATTACAGTTAAATGCAGCGATTCACTGGTCTACATGGTGGGGGCGATGCTAAAATTACATGATTTACATCATTTTAGCCCCACCCCTCCCCGAAGAGCTGCATATGCCATTATTTGACTGGCGGAGGAGTGGGATGTGTTGGGGTCCAGGGGCATGCGGGAGCATGCCCCCCTCCTCCTGCTGGCATATGTGCATTGTAGACTCTAACACCAGGGTTGGATCCAGGAGTAAATGACAGGGGGAGCACCATGATAGGAGAGGGTTTGGGAGGGGGAGGGGGGTGTTAGTGGTGCCAGTGTACATGCTAAGAAAGTGGTGGAGAGCAGAGAGAGGGCGGGAATGGGATTAAAAATAGGCTCTGGCATTTAAAGTACAGAGGCCCATCTTGGCATCAAAAGTAAAGGATGAAGATAAAGGCGTGCTCCGGAAAAGGGGGTGTGGCCACTCAATGTACCACTTCTACACATTATACAACAAAATACTAGACCCCATTATACTTGCCCCTTACACATGATGTCAAACGGAATGTGCCAAAATTCACATAATGCCACACGGATTGAGCCAAAATTCACATAATGCCACATGGATTGTGCCAAAATTCACATAATGGCACACGGATTGAGCCAAAATTCACATAATGCCACACGGATTGAGCCAAAATTAACATAATGTTACACAGATTGAGCCAAAATTCACAATATGCTTCATAGACAGGGACATCATAATGCCCATTACATGTTAAACCACACACCATAATGTGCATCACGTGTTATGCCAAACACCATAATGCCTATTAAAAATAATGCTAAATAAGTGCTGCTTACCAACATGCTCATTGCCAGGGGTTCCATGCTCGCGGTAACTGGGGGACAGCCGCCACTGGGCAGAATTGACAGCCGGGCAGAGAGCGGTGGGCTGCCCGGCTGTATTCAGAGCACTGAATGTCCTCGCTATTTAAAATAATACCCCTTTCACACCAGAAAATGAAGGGGCGTACCCGGGAATATGGTCCCAGGATCATGCAGGGACATGTTGACCCCTTTTACACCAGCTTAGTCCCTGCATTTTCTGGTGTGAGGGAGTGAGGAAACCCCCCCCCCCCCACCCTCTTCAACCGGCTATATTGTTTAAACAGCTTTATATTCAGAACCAACTGACCAGTGGCGTAACTACATATACAGCGCCCCCGCCAGGAATTTTTGGCGCCCCCCCAGAAAAGTTAACACCCTCCTTACCCCGTTGCTGCCGCCGCCTCTAACCTGGACACGTAGATCTGTTGTGTCCCCGGCTCTCCCAGCTCCGGCTTCTAATAAAAAGTGACACTCGGAAAATGGCTGCCCCCATAATGCAGACAGTTTTTGAGGAGGCGGTGGCGGCGGCTGTCTACAAAATGTCTGGCACTGAGCTATAGTTTATCACTTATACGTATAACCTCCTGGAAAATGGTGTAAGTGCCAATTTCCTGGCGCAATCTATATTGCACATGGACATATATCCAGGAAAATTGCTCCATTTACCTATTGGCACCTTCTGAGGCGGCGGCAGCAGCAGCCTTGACACAAGGTAAGTATATTAAGTAGATGCAGCAGCAGGGTGTGGGGCGAGAGACCCCTGTACATTGTATACACTGCAGCCATTAGATATGATATTGTTTCCAGCTTCCCTTCTTCCTTACAGCCTGCACAGCCAGTCTCTGCATAGACTGATATAGGCATAGGCATTCAGCGATCTCTGGCTGTTACAGTAAATCACACAGCAGATCACTCTGGTGATCCAATCAGTAATAGGACCCCTTTGAGGAGATTGCAGGGGCACGTGCCTCCGTTTCCACCTCCTCCTAAATCCAGCTCTGTCTCAAGAATGCAAAGTAGGTTATTATTCCTGGTAAATGAAAGTCCTTAAGTGAGACCCACTGTTGAGGTATAGGTAACAATAGATCTAAGTTATCATCTAACAAACCAAACTGCACCATCTGTTAAGACAGGAAACAGCCTTCCTAAGACTTGTTGGCAGTGCTGCAGTCAGTGTAATATATGTGTAGGCTATGGGCGGTATTCAATGAGCCTGATTCGCCAGGTTTTTATGGCGAATTTGTGCTGTTTGGCGAATTTCTGACAAAAACGGTGAATCACCCTATTCAATGACCACATGGCGAATACATTTGAAGGTTTTTTTCGCCATGATTCACCGAGTAGCAATCGCTATCTTTTTATGGTGAAGTGGAATGTGAACTTTTAAAATAAAGTGTTTTGTTTTTTACATTTGGTGTCAAAAAATTAGGAATTTTATTCTGAGGAGGGGCATGCTATTTTTATTCATGTGCTGTAAGCACATGAATATATATTTAATTTTAAAAATAATATTTTTTTTTTTTTTTACACAGCAGCCAGCAGGGGGCGCCGGAGCCGAGCCGCTCATTACATATTCATATATTCACTGCACGATCATTACGATCGTGTGTAGTGAATATACGCCCCCCTGCTGGCACCCCCGGGGGGGCAGCCTGTGCTGCCTGGCACCCGGGGAGCCCACCTAACCCCCCACAAAGGTCTGGGCTAGGCAGAGAGACTACCATCTCTCTGCCTGGCACCGTCCTCAGGCTCCCTACGGCAATCGCCGCAGGAGCTCATATTCGCCAGTCAGGGGCTCGCTGCCCCTGACTCGTTAAATACCGGAGCCCGCCGGCTCCGGAACGTGGCGAATGTGCAGCGAATCCAAAAAAGGATTCGCTGCACCTCGCAGGTATTCACATTGAATACCGCCCAATGTATAACCAGAGATGCTGATTTCAGATCTGAAGAGGGAAGACGTTTAAAGTCAGAGGTAAAATTACATGTAATAGTACATTTGTGGTTTGCTTGTTATGGTGTCCCTGTGGGATTTAGCATGTTGGCAGGACCATCAGAAGCATTACACACAGACTACATAAATACCAAAGAAATATGAACTTGCAAAAAGCCACTCATGAACTATACAGACATTTCCATCTTCACCATGATAGAAATCCAGATGGTCTGACGTGTCTATGCAAATTACGGGTTAGACCTGTTCTTAGAGGTAATGATCCTCTCTTTCCTTTCTGAAAAAAAAGGAGACGTCTGAATATTTCACTTGCAGTTTAATACTTTTGGCCATTAATGAAAATGATGGTCCCCTATTCTAATAATATTATTGTTTTATTGCATGATACGCTAAATGTATTTATTGAATACTGTATAGATGCATTTTGTGGATTTATTAGAGAATGACCATTACACTTACACTAATTAGTGATATATTTGGGACCACCACACTACTTCTTCTTCATGCTTACTTTTGTTTAATCCAGTAATGGGGCCAGATGCACTAAGCTTCATAAGTGATACAATGGAGATTGATAAACATCCAGCCAATCAGCTCCTACCTGCCATGTCACAGGCTGTGTTTGCAAAATGTCAGGCATGAACTGATTGGTTGGTTTTTTTATCACTCCATTTTATCACTTTTGACGCTTAGTGCATCTTGCCCATGATCTGTTGAAGAGACTTTATAGTCAGAGTACACCAAATCAGATGGTCCAGATCTACTAGTGTGCTAGGGGTGGCCTAATTCTTACATGAGATTTATACAGCATTCCTTCTGTAAGGGCATTTTATAATTGTACTTTAACAAATAAGTATCTGTAAACCTATTGCCATGTTATCTATTCTGTATAACACTCTATTGCATACTCTATATGGGGAGATGTATAGAACCTTAGACAGCGATAAGTGAAGAGAGTAGCAACCAATCAACTTGTAACTGCCATGTTAAAGAATGCGTTTGAAGAGCTTATTGCTTGGTACTTTATCTCTCTTCACAGTTTGATACATCTCCCAAAATGTCTGGATTCCAACTGTATGGCAGCAGGTGGGAATTTTTGTGATTCTCAACAGAGAAACTGACATTGCTTAAAACAAAGGGATTTTGTTTGGGGCCATCCAGTGTACATTTTATTTGACAATTGTGTTTACATAATTTAAGGTTCGATTTACAACCGTATTAAAATCAATACAGGTTGAGTATCCCTTATTCAGATATTAGTTATCCAAATTATTCCAAAGTTTCCAGAATATGCTAAAACCACTACTGGGGACATCTGTAACTGGCACTACTTGGGGGTGTGGTATGGGGCTCCAACAGTCGGGATCCTGTCATTCAGTTTCCCGACGTCGGGATCTCAACTGCCGGTGCTCCGACAGGAGGGCAAGGGCAAAGAGGCCCCTTGTGGGCTCGCTGCACTCGCCACGCTCATCACAGGTAATATTCTCCCTCTATGGGGGTTGTGGACCATAACAAGGGAGAATAGCCCCTGTGTGTCGGGATGCCCCCTGTCGGAGCACCGTCTGTCGGGATCCCAATGTCAGGATACTGTCGGAATTTCCACTGTCAGACCTTTATCCGGCACCCCTACTGGGGACATCTGTAACTGGCACTACTGGGGACAAGATATGTAACTTGCACTAATGTGGACATCTGTAACTGGCACTATTGGGGACAAGATATGTAACTGGCACTAATGGGGACATCTGTAACTGGCACTTCTGAGGACATCTGTAACTGGCACTTCTGGGGACAAGATATGTAACTGGCACTAATGGGGACATCTGTAACTGGCACTTCTGAGGACATCTGTAACTGGCACTTCTGGGGATAAGATATGTAACTGGCACTAATGGGGACATCTGTAACTGGCACTACTGAGGACATCTGCAACTGGCACTTCTGGGGACAAGATATGTAACTGGTACTAATGGGGACATCTGTGACTGGCATTTCTGGGGACAAGATATGTAACTGGCACTAATGGGGACATCTGTAACTGGCACTACTGAGGACATCTGTAACTGGCACTTCGGGGGCAAGATATGTAACTTGCACTAATAGGGACATCTGTATCTGGCACTACTGGGGACATCTGTAACTGACACTTCTGGGGACAATATATGTAACTGGCACTAATGGGGACATCTGTAACTGGCACTTCTGAGGACATCTGTAACTGGCACTTCTGGGGACAAGATATGTAACTGGCACTAATGGGGACATCTGTAACTGGCACTACTGAGGACATCTGCAACTGGCACTTCTGGGGACAAGATATGTAACTGGTACTAATGGGGACATCTGTGACTGGCATTTCTGGGGACAAGATATGTAACTGGCACTAATGGGGACATCTGTAACTGGCACTACTGAGGACATCTGTAACTGGCACTTCGGGGGCAAGATATGTAACTGGCACTAATAGGGACATCTGTATCTGGCACTACTGGGGACATCTGTAACTGACACTTCTGGGGACAATATATGTAACTGGCACTAATGGGGACATCTGTAACTGGCACTACTGAGGACATCTGTAACTGGCACTTCTGTGGACAAGATATGTAACTGGTACTAATGGGGACATCTGTGACTGGCATTTCTGGGGACAAGATATGTAACTGGCACTAATGGGGACATCTGTAACTGGCACTACTGGGGGCAAGATATGTAACTGGCACTAATGGGGACATCTGTAACTGGCACTACTGAGGACATCTGTAACTGGCACTTCTGGGGACAAGATATGTAATTGGCAATAATGGGGACATCTGTAACTGACACTTCTGGGGACAAAATATGTAACTGGCACTAATGGGGACATCTGTAACTGTCACTACTGGGGACGTGATATGTAACTGGTACTACTGGGGACATCTGTAACTGGCACTACAGGGAACAAGATATGTAACTGGCACTAATGGGGACATCTGTAACTGGCACTACTGGGAACATCATATGTAACTGGCACTAATGGGGACATCTGTAACTGGCACTTCTGGGGACAAGATATGTATCTGGCAATAATGGGGACATCTGTAACTGACACTACTGGGGACATCTGTAACTGGCACTACTGGGAACAAGATATGTAACTGGCACTAATGGGGGCATCTGTTACTGTCACTACTGGGGACATGATATGTAACTGGTACTACTGGGGACATCTGTAACTGGCACTACTGGGGACATCTGTAACTGGCACTACTGGGGACATCTGTAACTGGCACTAATGGAGGGTGTGGTATAGTACTACAACAGTAGGGATCCTTACAGTCAGTTTCCCAACTGCCGGTGCTCTGAAAGGGGGGCGAGCGCAAAGAGGCCCCTTGTGGGCTCGCCACACTTGTCACAGGTAATATTCTCCCTCTATGGGGGTTGTGGACCATCACAAGGGAGAATAGCCCTGTGTGTCGGGATGTCCCCTGTCGGAGCACCGGCAGTCGGGATCCCAATGTCAGGATACTGTCAGAATTTCCACTGTCGGACCTTCATCCGGCACCCCTACTGTGGACATCTGTAACTGGCACTACAGGGGACAAGATATGTAACTGGCACTAATGGGGACATCTGTAACTGGCACTACTGAGGACATCTGTAACTGGCACTTTTGGGGACAAGATATGTAACTGGCACTAATAGGGACATCTGTATCTGGCACTACTGGGGACATCTGTAACTGACACTATTGGGGACAATATATGTAACTGGCACTAATGGGGACATCTGTAACTGGCACTACTGAGGACATCTGTAACTGGCACTTCTGGGGACCAGATATGTAACTGCTACTAATGGGGACATATGTAACTGGCATTTGTTTGGACAAGATATGTAACTGGCACTAATGGGGACATCTGTAAATGGCACTTCTGGGGACAAGATATGTAACTGGCACTAATGGGGACAAGATATGTAACTGGCACTAATGGGGACATCTGTAACTGGCACTTCTGAGGACATCTGTAACTGGCACTTCTGGGGACAAGATATGTAACTGGCACTAATGGGGACATCTGTAACTGGCACTACTGAGGACATCTGTAACTGGCACTTCTGGGGACAAGATATGTAATTGGCAATAATGGGGACATCTGTAACTGACACTTCTGGGGACAAGATATGTGACTGGCACTAATGGGGACATCTGTAACTGTCACTACTGGGGACGTGATATGTAACTGGTACTACTGGGGACATCTGTAACTTGCACTACTGGGGACATCTGTAACTGGCACTACTGGGAACAAGATATGTAACTGGCACTAATGGGGACATCTGTAACTGGCACTACTGGGGACATCATATGTAACTGGCACTAATGGGGACATCATATGTAACTGGCACTACTGGGGACATCATATGTAACTGGCACTACTTGGGACAAGATATATAACTGGCACTAATGGGGACATCTGTAACTGGCACTGCTGGGGCCACCAGCCGTTGCCAGTCGTCGCAAGGGGGCGTTCGCGGACGAGACGCTTGCGCACCCCGTTCCGATGGAGCTCCCCCGGGAACCCGCTACCTCGCCAGCCCGTTCCGACACCTGCCCCCACCTCCCCGCACCCCCTCTAACTCTGCCCGTTTCCCTGAAGTGGAGACAGGCAGGTTCCTGCTACCCAGCTGCCGAGACATGGACAATCATGCGTTGGGATGCATGCGTGTCCCGGTCTGATGGAGTCCCTCTCCACCGGCGCTTGCCAGTGGTGACATTCTGGCGAGCACTGGGCAAGAAAGAGAGGGGCTCTATCTGTAACTGGCACTAATGTGGACATCTGTAACTGGCACTACTGGGGACATGATATGTAACTGGCACTACAGAGGACATGTAACTGGCACTAAATATGTGCAAGCAAATTATTGCTTAGCACATATATTTATATTTAAATAAAATATATTTGTGTGTATTTTATGTGTTTTATGTGTTTAGATTAAGCGAGGGCTGCCTAAGCCAGAGCGTACTTAAGAGGCTTACATTTCTAGGTTTGCAGGAAGGAGTTATTGACTGCTAGTTTGTTTAAAGTTAGTTTCATTTTTGTGGTTAGCCTATGGGTGAACTTAGGGGCATGAGCTTAGGAGAGGGGTATATAGGCAGGTCCTTACAGGAAGTACTTCCTCTTGCAGAAGTTCTTTCAGCCCCACCCACCCTCCCTTGCCTTTGGCATTTCAATTTATAGTCAATTAATTGGCACATTTACCATTATCTGAACTTGGGCGGTAGGGCGTCACGGTCCAGCGGTCACTTGTGGCATGAGAGGGCGCTGGGAGGCACTGCCCCTTGTAAAGACGGCGGTGTCCTGCCTTTGCGGGGGGGCACTGTGGGATCTCCGTCAGCTGAGTGTCCACACCGGCCAAAGAAGGGGTGGTGAGACTTCCCAGCGTTAGGTTGTGCATTAGTCGGATGGGACTTCTCAGTCATCACCATGTTAATATCAGTCAGTTGGGGTGTTTAAGTCGCCGCCATTTTTTGATGAGACTAGAGCTGGGCATCTGTGGCGCCTTATTGCCAGCCCTTTACGAAGAAGGGGTCATACCACGTAATAAATATACATATTGACCTTTAAATCTAATTGCTTTGGTGTCCGTGTCTTTATTGTGTCAGCGTGAGTTATTTTTAGTTAAGCTAGCTTAAAGTGTGTGTTAAGGTTCAAACCAAATAAATGTATAGACACCTTATACAATTCCATTAGATATAAAAATATTTGAAAATACGGAATAATCCGTTATCCAAAATGCTTCTGGTCCTGAGCATTTTGGATAAGGGTACTCAACCTGTACTTCATACCTGCGATAGTATGACTATAAAACATTATAGATATAATGTACTGTACAATGCTTAAGTGCAAAACGCATAGTGATACAGTCAATTTGAAACGCTCTCTACCCATATACAAAAATAACTGCTGGTCCTGTGTCATGACAGTGTGCATGTGTGTCAGTGTGAGGCTGGTTAACTCTGAATACCCTTTCACTGTAGTTCTTTCATAAATAGAAGGGCTAATGCCCTTGGCTGTACAATGTGTTTATATTTTGCTGGTTTATCTGTGGAGAGTGAGAAGGAATAGAGGGAGAGTGAGGGTGACAGCTGTACAATGACACATTACACTGGCCATGCTAGTGTATCAACAAGCAAGGGTTTGCCAGGTACTGTAATTTGGGATTTCCCATGTGTGAGGAAGTAGAACAAACAAACAACTGTGGAGACCTGACTGCAGCTATTATCTATAAGTGTGACTGGAACTGGCAATCTAAATATAAATTCTAATCCTGAATATTCAGAGTCCCTCAGTGTACACTCCAGAACGGGCACTGAGTAAGGAGAACGATTATCATGCCCACTACCCAGAAACCATTTCTACTGAACGGTTACCAAACACTCACAGCCACATGTGGAAGGGACCTTTCTCCGGGACATATATACAAGCTAATAAACAAGCCCACCTGAAGGGCATGTGTTGGCTTTTAGTGGTGTGTTAGAACGGTTAACTGATTTTTTTAATGGCAATTATGTAAGCGTATTCATTTTGTTTTATGGTAGTTCTTTATTACCTCAAGGTTGACCATGGTGCTTAGGCATGTTTGACAGGGGCGATAGGGGTATCACCGGACCAGGTGAACCCTAATTGTAGAATGCCGTGGTTGACCTTGCTTTTGTCTTTTTGGAATTTTAGGATCATCGGTCCAGTTTTTTACCTCGTGGGAGTTTGGGCATTGAGCTCAGCTTCCACGATTTTCAACATGGGCGTGGTCTTGGCTAGGAGGCCTTGGTCCACCGATGTGGTGGGGCATTGAGCCCCTTGGTAATTCTTGGTAATTTTATTTTTAATTTTTGATACTTCATATTTTAATATTTTTATTTTTTGCCTTTTATGCTTAAGGTTTACCGTTCTTTTACCCGCCACCTTAGTTTAGTTTAGGGAAGGTAATTTCTTATTATATTATTTAGACTCAAATAGTCCTTCCCCTTTAAATAGGAGGTTATAAATGAAAGCCAACCCCCTTCATCCATATTTCAGTTGTACGTGTCTTTCTTTCATAGATAAGTGAGTGTGAATGGAGTGTGGCGCATCTGACGTGTAAAGTTTATTGGGGCATACTTGCCTACTTTTAAAAACTAGTTTCAGGGAGATTATAGTTAGTAGTAGAATTTAGCACCATTGAGGGTGTGTGCTATGCTCCACCCAAAGGGTGTGTCTAGTTCCATATATGGAGAGATTGTGAAAAGAGATTGTGAACGTGGCACCTAGAAGCGTGGGTGTGGACTGCTACATCTAAGAGGAATCTTTTAAAATTACTTATATTAAATGTAGATGAGCCCCAAAGCAGTTAGTAAGAGCTACTATACTTGGTAAAGTGATGGTAAATGGTGTATATCAGTGGCGTAGATAGTGCAAGGCAACCCCCGCTACCGCTTGGGGGTCCAATGGTAGGGCGGGCGGGGGCGCAGCCTGGGATGGAGTGTCAGAGACAGGGGAAGCAGCAGTGTCTGCTGGTCTCTGCCTCAGCTTCTCCTATGCGTCATCACGTCACACGCTGGATAGGCCAGAGGAGAGGAGCAGGGAGGGAGCAGCAGAGACAAACAGTGTCCCACCCAGTCCCCACACTTGACTTGTTTTTATTTACACCAATATAAAGAACTATATTTAAAATAAGTATATATATATATATATATATATATATATATATATATATATATATATATATATATATATATATATATAGGAGAGAAAATACCCAGCGCAAAAAGTCCCACAGTCTAAGTATCAGGTAAGGTCCAAAGTCCCATAAAATGTGTGCAGCTCCACTATTAGGATCCAACCACGAATCCAGGAGGTATGCTTGTAGAAAAAAGAGAAATGAAGCGCACCAATCAGCAATAAATTTATAAATATTTACTTATATATAAGCTGACATACATTTGGTTAAAATCAGAAAGCTTGCCGTGTGGACAGAGCATAACAGCCGGACCAGGCGCCGATGGAAAGACCGCAGGCAGTGATCACTTGCAGGCGGAGCGCATCAGAGTCGGACAGTCAGCTGGGAACTTCCACGATACAGCACGGACCAGACCAGGACGTCACCACGTCGGGAACAGGTAACCACGTCCAACGCGTTTCGTCACAGCTACGGACTTCGTCAGGGGGTGATATATATATATATATATATACTGTATATGTGTGCATATATATATATATATATATATATATATATATATATATATACACACACACACACACATAGATATCTCTTGCACCTTGATAAAAATTCTGATACAGGCTTGAAATGTCGGAAACTACAATGTCTCCTGTGTTCATTTCTTCAAGTAGAGTGCCGCCACCCACAGTATATATTTCCACAACCTGCGCACAACAGGCTGTGTTCCACGGAGGGCACCTTCTTCTACAAAGCTGTTTGGAGCAAAACTTGGAGCGCTGCCCATATGCAATTTACTATATATATATATATATATATATATATATATACATAAATATTTGTAGTACAAGATCGCACTCCATCCAACATAATGTAGCTCCTAGGGTGTCATCCAGAATTGGCAAGCAAATTTATGTATATAGAGAACAAAAGGACGCACTCTCCAGGTTTTTTTATGCAAATAAAATCAGCTGTGTATTTGGAGTATCATAAAGGATAAGGTAACTTGGTATATTCAACGTAACATTGCGTTTCAGTCCAAACAAGGACCTTCATCAGGAGGCTGTAGGAACCTGCTGTGTGGTCCTTGCTGTGCCCTTGTATTTGATGCCCTGGCTGTGAAACTCCTGATGAAGGTCCTTGCTTGGACTGAAACGCAATGTTACGTTGAGTATACCAAGTTACCTTATCCTTTATGATACTCCAAATACACAGCTGATTTTATTTGCATAAAAAAACCTGGAGAGTGTGTCCTTTTGTTCTCTATATATATATATATATATATAGAGAGAGAGAGAGAGAGAGAGAGAGAGAGAGAGAGAACAAAAGGAAGCACTCTCCAGGTTTTTTATGCAAATAATCATTCAGTTCTCTTAAAGGAGTAGGATATTTATTTAGATTCACAAATGTGTGTTTTGAAAATCATTTAAAAGGTACACTTACCTCACAAATTATACATATATTTTTTCAAAAACATTTTCACCACTATTTTTTCCTCATCACCTTCACATTTACATCACCATTCTTGTTCCTTTTTCTTCTTCTTCTTCTTTTTCACTCTTATTTTGGGCCCCTTTTTAATAAAGGTATTGGGTCTACAGTGAAGCCTATTTTTATGAATGTAATTTTATGAATGTATTTTGAAGAAGTTGTCTCTATTTGTAGAGAGGATTGTTCCCTTTATGAAGTCTGTGTAGACGAAACGCGTAGGGACGTATCTGTATCTGTTGTTTTGCCTTGTTCTACATACGGAAGAACTAAAATAAAAATATCGGATGAACTTTGTTTGTCACTTCACTGAATCTGGGATAACCATATATATATATTTTTTATGAATTATAGGCCCCACACCACAATTGGGTAATATATATATATATATACATACATACAGATGGAGCACCCGTCGTTCTTGCAGGGGCTGGCGGTAGATCCACCAGCCGCCGGAAAGGGACACACGTGTCCCCTTACTACAGTGCTCCCCACTGGTCCCCGCCGCCTGATCCCACCTCCCTGCTTCCCCCTAACCCTGCAGGGTTCATGTCTCCCGCTGCCAGGAAACTGGGACATGCTTGCGTATCGCCAGCGGGAGCCAAATTTTTTGGCAGGGGGGAGCTAAATTTATACTGACACCACTGGTGCAGATTATTCAGTGTAAATGTATGTGTCGCTCATTCCTTTTTCCCCAACATATGTAACAGTGTAATGTGGTCTAGGTGACATGAGGGAGATTGCAAGACTAATGAGGGAGAGAGGGAGATTGCTGCTATTTCAGGGAGTCTCCTGCATTCTGCAGGAGGGTAGGCATCTATGAATTGGGGTAATAGTGTCAAACTCAGAATCATGGAGCACAAGGATATCCAGTAGATTTTTAATAACACTATTCTAGAACATCCAGTCACACTACTTCTGATTTAGGGGGGTGGGTTACCTTTGCCACTACACAGACAGGTTTGTTTTTACAGAAAACTTGTTTCTCAGCTTTAGCTCTTTCAATAGAAATATCTCCAAGTCTCTCATGACATTTGGCTCTCATGCATAGAGCAACAGACATACCAGAAAGAGCATTGGTTCGGATGGCTGTACGCACATATCTTTAATCTGGTTGGATATTGATCCTGGATCATTGAATCTTTCGTTCACTATTAAATTCAGTCTAGACTGTATTTTTGTTTAGCATGGAAATGGCCGAATTCACGGCAGGAGCTGACGTCATGTGACATCAGCGGCCCGCCCCCAGCAGGCATCGACACGCCTGCATTTACAGGGGACAGCCTATAAATAAACCCCAGCATTTTTATGGGGACTCCCAAGCTCCAGCCCCCTGCCTCCCTTCCTGGTGTGAACGGCTCGGCTAGTGGGAAACTCGCCAAAGCCGTTTGCTCCCAGTGGTTTGCGCATGCGTAAACCCTGAACAACGGGGACGGTGGTCGAATTCGGTATGTAATGAACGTGTCTGAATCGGTCCCTATGTACCAAACAACCACAGGAAAAAGTAACTATGTGGCCACGGCTGGGTGTATTTTGCAGAATGCTAAGAAGCTGATGACCGGAATATTCTCTACTTGATGAGGACACATAAATACAACACTAAATGGAAATACAAATTAAATTGACTATTTAAGATGAAAATGCTAAAAATATTTTACATTTCTATGATTCCCAGAATCTTCTGAGCCAGTAATATCACAGAAGTCTGTCATTTTGAATACCTGTAGCTCAGTGTATTCCCCCTAGTTCTAGCTCCACCCTAGCTACTAAACTGTCCTCAACCTCTCTCTATACTGCACCCATTCACCTGCTCTGCAGAAGAGTGCATACAAAGAGGGACTATAGCCTATTGGGATGGTTGGGAGCTATGGATCTTGTGGATTGATAACCCGCAACCGATCAACATCCAAACAGTGTGGGATGAATATTGCCTTGGCTGTCCGGACTTGACAGGAACTAGCCCCCACATAACTAGGAATGGGGACAGTGATTTGTGTTATACGGCTATTACAGAGCAACTGGAGAGTTCTTAATCTTGTGAGATTAGTCATTTTAGAATCTTTTTACCAAATGGAGAATCCTAGGTGCCATAACAAGAGAGAGAAATAGAGAGAGAGAGAGAGAGAGAGAGAGAGAGAGGATCCTTACATTTCATTTGTTTAAACCCCTCCCCCAATACAAAAAAAAATAAAAAAAACTTTTTGGAAAATTTTGGTTGTCAGATATACGAATGAGGGATACTCAACCTGTATTCCTATGACTTACCCCAGGAAGAGTAATGGCAGACATGGTTGTTATAATCGGTAGTGGAAAGAAATTGAAAAGTTCCTTTAGGCGCAAAAGGTGTTTATTAGAATAAAAACAATCACAAAAAACATCACAAAAAACATCAATAGGATAAAAGATACAAAAAATCCCTCTCACCCAGTGTCGGTGGTGGAGCCACAGATGGCAAAGGCAGAGTGTCCTAAAAAAATAGATCCACCCTGCAGGCTCCACGGGCTTAGCACTGGGCTGGGTCCTGGATAGTAGCAGCAGTCCTGGGCCAACACGTTTCGATTCTCTGGGAATCTTTGTCAAGGCCTTGACAAAGATTCCCAGAGAATCGAAACGTGTTGGCCCAGGACTGCTGCTACTATCCAGGACCCAGCCCAGTGCTAAGCCCGTGGAGCCTGCAGGGTGGATCTATTTTTTTAGGACACTCTGCCTTTGCCATTTGTGGCTCCACCACCGACACTGGGTGAGAGGGATTTTTTGTATCTTTTATCCTATTGATGTTTTTTGTGATGTTTTTTGTGATTGTTTTTATTCTAATAAACACCTTTTGCGCCTAAAGGAACTTTTCAATTTCTTTCCACTACCGATCTACACTTGGGGTGCGTTGGAAAACACCCAGATTTGTTCCTAGGGCTGCAATAAGGGGTGCGCAGGGTGACCAAGTTCACCTACCAAACCTATGGTTGTTATAATATATGGAAGCAAAAAATGATTATCTACCAATGCAAGATCTCTAACAGCCTAACTTTAGCTATATTCCTTTCTTAGTCAACCCAGACCAAGGGGATTTATACCAGGTCACAGATAATATTTGCAGCTCTGATGTATGACTTAGGGAAAAGAAAGGTCTTTGACAGGGTGGAGTGGCCTTTTTATTTGTCTGGTTGTTGTACCACTCTGAATTTCAGAAATGACTTAGCGTCATCTTTGTTAAATAATGTACAAGGCTCTGTATTGGCACTAGGACCCAGAGGCATTTGAGGCACGATCTCCAACCTCCTAAATGCATCTTTCTCCTACATCTGTTACAAGTAGAGGAAATAAAATAATTGGGGGGTTGGGGGTGTCATTTTAAATATCTTGGGTCTCATCTCATTGTTTCAGATCTCTTCAGGGGCCCCTTTTATGCCAGTACAGGTGCTTCTTGTATGTCAACACATTCCTAAAATTACCCCTCTTGTGCCACCACAGCCCTCCAACCATGCTGCCATACAATCGTGTATGGCAGCATGGACCTTGTAAGGGCGGTTTCACACACTCCAGCTCGGGCGGCGAAAACCCGAACGGCCAGAAAGCCGTGCAGCACACAGTAGTTTATCATGGAGGGGATGGCCACAGCCGGTAGCCGGCCCTTCCAGTGGTGAGATCCGGCTGCTACCGGACGGCCGGGCCGTGGCCGTCCCGTGTGAATGGACACAATAGTGTCCATTCACAACTACTGTGCACAGCACGGCTTCCTGGCCGTGGGGGATTTCGCCGTCTGGCAGGAGCCGGACAGTGTGAAATAGCCCTAATGGTTAGAATTACTGCCTCACAGCACTGAGGTCATGGGTTCGATCCCCACCATCCCGTGCTTGCGTGTGTTTCCTCCGGGTGCTCTTGTTTTCTCCCACAATCCAAACATATACTGGTACTGTAGGCTAATTGGCTCCAAACAAAATTAACCCTTACAATGTCTGTGTGTTTATGTATATGTGTAGGGAATATAGATTGTAAGCTCCACTGGGGCAGGGACTGATGTGAATGTTCAAATATTCTCTGTGAAGCGCTGCGGTATATGTGTGCGCTATATAAGAAACTGATAATACATAATAATATTGTCATAGAGATTATACAAACTGTTTTTTTTTTTCACCACACACAGAGAGTATTTCTTTTTCCAATGTGCCACCTTAGAAGAAGAATTAAACACGCCACCTGATCTCATTTATTCCTCAGCCCATCATGAAGAGAAGAATAAGGAGTAAAACTACTTGTTGTGCAATTGATTTGCATTTAGACAAATCCTTACAGTGTGTAAATGCACTTACTCTAGTGAAGGCGCTGAGTGTGTAGCCTTCACAAAGAGATTTGAACATGTAGCCAGAAACTGTATTAAGAACATGAACAATATCCTCTTTCATGATAACTAGGAGTAGAAGAGATTGCTGTTTATACAGTAAGCAATAAAACAATAAGATGTTTGTAACAAACTCACATCCATCCATTCATGATTTATCCATTTTAAACTACTTATCCACCTGTTGTCATAGAAACCGGTTTCATCTCCTATGGCACAATGCCCCTTGCAACTCTGTTCTTTAGGATAGATGGGTTCTTACCTCAGACCAGTTGGCCCATTCCCAGAGGCATTGTATTGCATACCTCCCAACATGACCCTCTCCATGAGAGACACAATGCTCTGTTCCTGGACTTCCCTCTTAAGTAATGTTTACTCTCACCTGTGGTGAGACACCTTTCTTATCAATGAACCTGCTCAAAACAGGTGATGGCAATCATACATTAAGAGGGAAATCCAAGAACATTAGTGTCCCTCCAGGAGTGGGTCATGTTGGGAGGTATGGTATTTGGTGACTCCAGTCAGAGCCAGATTAAGCCTTCGTGGTTCCCGGGGTCACATTAGACAGGGGGGCCCCTTGCACTTGGCATTACTGACCACAAACTGCACAGGAGAATATTACACTGTCAAAACAAAGAGTAAAGGCAGTATAAACTTGGTAACTGCAGGGGGGGGGATTAATATAAACATAAATATATTTCTAAAATGCCACACGAAAAGCCTGTGTTTGTCCCACTGTACCTTTCTCTGTAGGAGCGCTGATAGGTTCAGCGCTGCCTCTAATTTAAAACCCTCCCATGACGAGGCCGCTGCTGCTGCTGACCTCCATGGGCTTGAAAAGCATATGATGAGCTCCACCAAGCAGAGCTCAGCACAAGCCTTTCAGCCTCTGTTCTCTTGTGCAAAGTCTCATGGGACTTAGTCAACTCCCAGTAATGCACTGCACATGTGTGCAGTCATTGTGCCTTGGCTCCCAATGCTCAGCACTATTAATCATTGTCACAATGTCTCTGTTGAAACCTGCTCTTGTGATCACTAAACTGTTACTTGTTTTTTTGTTTCCTTTAAATTTAACAGTCATGCTCTCTGTCACAGTAATCTGGCTGTGACTGTTTATTTTGCTGCTAACTGTAACTGTGATGTATTACTATCTGACAGTTCTCCTGTTTTCCCTTATGAATCTCCTCTTTGAACTTCCCTTTTATCTCTCTGTACTGTAATAGTCAAGATACTGTATCTCTATTTCTGTCTCTGTATTTGTCTGTGACAATCTCTTTCCTGACGGTTTTCTGTATTTTACAGATTCCTCTGTGTCCATTGACTGTACATTAAGTTATTTAACTCAATAATATTATATCTCTTTATTCTTTCAGTAATTATTATTACTTTTAATCTTTTAGTCAGGATCCTCCATCTGGGCCTCCGCCTCTCTGCCTTCAGTAGTGCAGTGCTGTAGAGCCTGAGCACTGGAGTGCTCAAACCCTACTGCACATGCACAGATCTCCAGGGGAAAAAAAAGGGTGCACTCAGGGTCCACACCACACACACTGCAACCATTATAAATATTCCACTGCATTTTGTGTATGGGTTAATTTGTACAAAACACTTAAAAGCAGTGGACTACTCCTATGATGTAGGAAGATCTTCATGTAGGAAGTCTTCCTACATCAAAGGAGTAGTCCACTGCTTTTAAGTGATTTGTACAAATTTGTACTAGTTTTCTGCTAGCATATAAAGCAGGGTTGCCGACCCTCCTGGAGTTTCCGTGAGTCTCCCGAAAATCGGGTCCCCCCTCCCGGCCCCCGGAAGGGTAGGCAACCCTCCCGGATTCAGGGGTCACCCCCGCTGTCCCCTGGATCGCGGCATTAAAATGCTGCAATCCTTGGGTCTCAGAGGAGGGGGCGGAGCTAAAATGACACAATCGCGTCATTTTAGCCCCGCCCCCTCCAAGGAGATACGTAAATTTACCGGTTTAGCATCGTGGGGCGGGGCTTAGTGATGTCACACTTAAGCCACGCCCCCTGAGCGGCTGCTGAAACTCTCCTCTCTGGGCTTCTCCCGGAGAGGAGAATAACAAAGTCGGCAACCCTGATATAAAGCTATTAACCATACTGCACCAGCATATATCTCTTTACTTATCACAAAATATCTCCCATCTCGACCACTCCGCTTTGCACAACATCTGTGTCTCTATTCTTCACGGATCACCAGCTCCCATTTACTATTACAGGACTTTCATCGGGCTGCTCCCATCCTATGGAATGCCCTCCCATGCACAATAAGACTCTCCACTAGCCTCCAAACTTCCAAGTGTTCCCTGAAACTCACCTCTTCAGGCAAGCCTATCATATTTAAATACCATATGCATAACCCTCTGAGGCACTTATGTATTATATAGCTTTTCTTCTGGACCTACAAGCTATGCTACTACTGGTGCCTGTCCTTGTGTTTTTATTATTATTATTTTATTTATAAGGCGGCTCCCCCCTCCCTCTCTTACCCGGCTGGCTGAGGATGTAAAGTGCAGGGAGGAGGAGGAGGTCACAGGTCCGGGCAGCACAGCTCTGTGCTGCCGGACACTGGTGAGGAGGGTGTTGGTGCGGGGCGGCGGGAGGCGGCGGTAGGTCAGAGCGGGGCGGCGGTGGGTTTGCGTTAGAAGCCCATAGGCTTTGGGATGCTTAGAGCATCCCAAAATGCGATTTTTACTGCATTTTTAGTTTAGAGAATCTCCCCTAGGTGAGTTTTCAGTGCCCATTTGAACCTTTGCAAGGTGTTTCCGTCGTATATCCCTATAGATTGTAAGCTTGCAGCAGGGCCCTCCTACCTCCAAGTCTGTCTGTTGTTACCCAGTTTGTTTTATCTCTGTTTACAATTGTAAAGCGCAACGGAATCTGCTGCGCTATATAAGAAACTGTAAATAAATAAATATAGCAAGTGAATTATGCAAATCTATAAAAACAGCAAAAAGAGGGGTGAAGAGAAAAAAAGGAAAGATAAATATAACATAGTATAATACTATATAATACCATGAGAGAGAGGTATTTAAGGATAATAAAAAACAATTATGCAAAAAAAAGCCACAAACTAAAATGCAATTTTGGTTCAGCAACTACTAAATTGAGACACACAGACACGTTTGTTTTGAAAATCAAAATATTTCCAGAAAATTCTTCCAATGTTATGCTATATGGCAGGGATGGGGAACCTTAGGCCCTCCAGCTGTTGTTGAACTGCACCTCCCAGCATGCCCTGCTACAGTTTGGCTATTTGGCCATACTAAAACTGTTGCAGGGCATGCTGGGAGGTGTAGTTCAACAACAGCTGGAGGGCCAAAGGTCCCCCATCCTTGCTATATGGGTATTTGCTTACCATTGTTATCGCTTAATATTGTCCATTTGGCCACTGTCTCATTGTCAGGGCACTTAAGCGGCAACAGCCAAGTCATATTATTGGAAAGCTATATTATCCTTGAATGTTTACATAGGCGACAACGGTGACCTCTTCTGTAACCTGCCGTTCCCTGTTACGTTACATACCATCTGCTACAAGAGAATGTGTCCAGGTCCCCTTCGCTAAACTTCAAACCGGCAAATCTTCATTCTTGTACACAGCCCTTGTTTCTGAAAGTTTCCTAAGCTACAGTAAGTATACAAGCGGCATTACTGAAAAGTCACTTGTCTAGCAGGGTTGCGATAATGACACCTTTATGAGATTGGAATGAGATAAATGGCAGTTAAGTGACTCATTTGGTGCAGTGTACACATTGCACTCAGAGTTCATTTTAAATATGATCTTTGTAATTTGTAGAACGCCATTCAGCAGTACGGCTCTCCCGAATTCTACACTACGACAGCTGTGTTCTGGAAAGCTACAAAGAGGCATATAAAGTAAATACACCATTGAAAATGATCCTATAACATGTATACCACCCTACTGTGTGCTATTTGCTTTTTAGGCTGAATAGTGTAAAGCAAATGTAGGTGGAATATTTGGGTCTTCAATCTGCTGTCATGACTTGTTTGATTTGTATAAAACATTGTTTATAGTGTGTTTACGAGACATGTGTGTGGAAACATATGTGTTGGTTCCCATCTCTGTGGTTTTGATTTGACAAAACCACCTTGATATGTTATTATAGTTAAAATTTCATTAAAAATGGTAAAAACCAGGTAAAAGCAAAGACAGAACTACCATTGGTCCAGCAGCTCCAGGGCCCCTGAGTACTAACGGGCCCACTGCTGTCCCTGTCACCCACTGTTTTTCCCTGGGTTATGGATTAGCGGATCAACGGGGCTGAGATCGACAATGCCATGTCTATATTTGATCGACCAGGTTTACATAGACAGTGACGCTGGATGAACAGGAGGCATGCATCAACGGGAACCTGGTTGACAGTAACAAGGTCGACCCGGGGTTTTTTTTAATTTTTTTTGGTGTGGAATGTCAGAGGGGGTCCCAGTGGACACTGTGCATGTGCAGTGTCCCCTCGCATGGCTCGCCATTATTATATTCCCACTGTATGTCCATTTAGATAGTAGAGTAGGAACCAAGTGGACCGGCACCAAAAAAAGACAAAAAACCTGTAAACCATGTTTTTGTCAACCTCAGCCTTTTCAATCCACCTTTCAGATACCTTTTTCCTGTCAAACTCTGCCTCCCTCTGCCTCTCCCCTTCACCATCTGCCTCTCTCTGCCTCTCCCTGTCAGCCACTGCTGTGTTGCATATTGTGAACTTGGGACTTGGGTTGGGGCTAATGGCTTGCTAATTGCATAATTTTAGCTCCATACATGCATGTATTATCCATCCGCATTTTTCCCACTATGTGCCACCTTCATTTCATGGAGAGGAAGAAATGAGATATAGACTATATTTTCAATAATACATATTTTCACCATTGGCCAAAGGCAACAGCATGCTGCCCGGCTATAATGACAAACACAACAGCAAAAACACATTTTTTATATATATATTTTATTGAAGCAACGCATCACAAAGAAATTCATTATACATGCTGAAAATTTGAACATGTTTGAAGTTAATCAAATCATATTACAATATGAGTTACAATTGTATCATTAACGTGCTCGTCTCCGCCAACCCAAATCAGTACATTTAAATGTTCAAACAATACAAGTAAGTTTTATGTAAAACATAAATTAATTATAGTATAAGGTAAAGATAGCTAATAACATAGATACATTTATAAATATTCTAATGATTGTACGGGACATGTGGTTATAGTTCCCAATGCCCCGGTCATGTACCATATACAGTAGTATTGTTAAAAGACTCATGGATTTTTCGCTTTATTGGAATTGACATTGTTGCTATATAACTTTCTCACATAATAAAAAAGTTTTCTACTTTTTTTTTATCTCTTTCCAGTATCGCCCCAACCCATTCCATTCTAAAAATTAAAAACAATTAAAATACATGTAAAAAAAACAACAATGGGGAGCTGCAGGGCGGTGAGGAGCAGTGGGGGTGGGTGGTGGTGGCTCTCAAATGAGTGGCCGGCGGGTGCAGTGGAGGGTGCCCGTGAGGAAGCAGTCCAGCCAGGAGGTCGGACGTGCTCGTACATGCTGCATGACCGACCTCCTGATCCGGTCCGATGCGCACGGGACACATGCGTTTTTGGGCCGATTTCACAAGATTTGGCCCAAGTGCTGAAATCACGTGGAATCGGTCCAAAATCGCATAGTGTATGGGGGCCTTAAATCTGAAGAAAACAGGCCAAATCTGACTAGTGGATGGGGGTCTGATCCTTAGCATTCTGGTATTTGGGAGTTTAGACACTCGGACATGTTTGGCCGCATTAGTGCTCAGGTGTTCGGGTACTCGGGTGTTCCATTGCATTTGGACGCGTTTGAATGCTTGGGTATTCAAGCAGTTGGGTGCGTTCGGACACTCAGCTGTTCCAGCGTGCTCGGCTTTTTCGATTGGTAGGATACTTGGGCATGTTCAGGTGCTAAGGCACGTTCAGATGCTCAGCTGCAAGTGTGCTAGTCTGTTTGGGTATTCGGGCACACTCGAGTGCTCAGGTATTAGGGTGCTCAAGTGTTTGGGTGATCGGGCTTTCAGGTGATCGACTAAAGGAGCAGCGTGCAGGCAATGGGGTGGGTGACGTCTGTGTAGGGAGTGACGATGGCGCACATCTACATGTCAAGGCATGCACGGAAATCTTCCGGGGGTGCCAGCAGTGCAGCTCAGCCTGGAAAGTTTTCAGGCATACCACTAAAGGGGTTGAAATTTTTCTGAAAACTTAAAAGGTGCCCACACACTAGAAAGATCTGCGATCTTAAGATGTGCGCATAAATTAGCCTTGATATCTTTTGTCTGTCCAGGACAAAAGATTTCAGGCAAGCGCACATCTTTACCAAATACTTCTCTTAATATTCTATGTGCGTTACTATGGATCTTTTGCTAAATCTTCTGATCTTTTATGCAGCATGTAAGATAAAAAGATTTGGCAAAAAACCAACGGGAGTGCGCATCGGACGATGATCGGTAAACATCATTCTAGTGTGTGGGCACCTTTAAGACAAATCTTTGTCAAAATGTACTCTGCCCAAATCTTTTGTCCAGGACTCGCAGAGAGGGAAATCTTAAGGTGCGTACACACGGATAGATTTGGAAAACAATTCAATGTCCTCTGAACTCCTGCACAAACGATTTGGTGTCAAACGATGAACGATTGAGCAAACGATTACACATTAAATATTGATCTTTAACGATGGTGGAGGGAGAGAGAGACAGTCAATTAGCTTTACCAAATTGTTAATCGTGCATACACATGAAACAATTGGTACACATCGCTAATGATTGGTCGCTGATCTATCTGCATGCAGGAAAGATCAGCGACCTCTACCAACGACCGCCGGGCACCCGCATCGTCCGATATATCGTTCATACACACGGAACGATTTGAGCGATTGGTCGTTTCAGTTGGTCGGGAATGCCCAGATCTTTAGCCAAATCTATCCGTGTGTACGCACCTTTAGGATAAATCTTAAGATAAGAGATCATTCTAGTGAGTGGGCACCTTAACAGTCTTTGTTTTAGTAACATGGCAAGGATCTCAAATTTACCAAACCAGTTGTATTAGAAGATATTTAATTGGTGCAAAAAACATTCTTACACATTTCGGGACATTTGCATATTTCACCTTCACCAATGTGTGTCAAGATTGCAAGGTCCTGTTAAGCTCCACCCACAATTTATCTACTCATTCTACAATTGGTCAAATCCTGGCACCCAGGAGACAAAAAAACAAAACAAAAAAAAAAACTGTTTTTCTCGTCTGGTGTTGATGACATCTTACATTTTTTCATTCTAACAATTAAGTAGAACACCAGAAGCACCTGTCTAATGTTTCCATCTCACGGATGGGTACATTTGCTAAAGTTTCTATAAATGAAAGGAGATTATGTCGCCCATAGCAACCAATCAGATTCTGTCTGTCATTTCTCTATTGCATTAGAAAATGGTAAACATAATCTGATTGGTTGCTATGGGAGACATCCCCTATTCATTTGTAGAAGTTTAAGTAAATGTACCCGTTTGCTTAATTTATTAGAGCAGTAATGTCCTGACCAGCTAGAGGAAGTATTTTGCGTTATGCCACTTCTGTGTGGCATGTTTACTTGTGTATCAATAAATCGGGACATTTGAGACAAACTTTCCTCTACGTTCTTCCAGCTACTCTTCACTGGCCCAATAACTATGTAAAACCCAACAGTAACTTTTCCTTTTCATGTGTGTGTGTGTGTGTAAGGCAGTGTTGGTGGAATATACTGCAGTGTTTGTGTGAGGAAGGCATTGTTTGTAGAATATAAAGAGTTTGTGTGTGTGACAAAAGCATTGTTGGTAGAATATGTAATGTGTGTGTAAAGCACTGTGGGCATACCTCCCAAATTTGATGGTCCCTGAAGAGGGACACAGATGAGCGCCCGAAAATTAGGGGGCGTGGCTATCCGGAAAGGGGGCATAGCCTATACTCGCGTCTTCCAGCTTTGTAGGTAGGTCATTTTGGTTGACCCGCAAAGCTGCAAAGTTTGCAACTTTGCAGGTCATCTAAATGTTGCCCGCACGCAGATTATACCCGCATGCATGCGAATGGATGTTTTGCATAAATAATTTCTCTAGCGGGTGCAGATCTAAGACACTCTCTGGCTTCTTAGATCTGCGGCGCCCCTGTACAGGAAGAGGGCGGGCAGCTGACATTCGCTGATGTGTGTGTGTGTGTGAGGAAGGCACTGTTGGTAGAATGTGTGTGTGTGTGTGTGTGTGTGGAAGGCACTGTTGGCAGAATGTGTGTGTGTGTGAGAGGAAGGCACTGTTGGTAGAATGTGTGTGTGTGTGTGTGTGTGTGTGTGTGGAAGGCACTGTTGGTAGAATGTGTGTGTGTGTGTGTGTGTGAGAGAGAGGAAGGCACTGTTGGTACAATGTGTATGAGAAAGGCACTGTTGGTACAATGTGTATGTGCGTGAGGAAAGCACTGTTGGTTAAAGATACACTGTTGGTAAAATGTTTGTGTCAGCCAAGAATTGTGGTACAATATTTGGGAAAGCTTTGCGGAGAACAGCTGGTGAAAAACCTCATGTATATTTGACCTATAATGAAACATATGGAGTATTTTGATTATTCTTTATTAAAGAGCGAATAGTCTGTATGGACATTGTAGTAATCTTGGAAAAAATGATACAGCTGTGTCAGGTCAGTAGCACAATATGGAGGTGCTCAGCATTAAACATTTGCCATATGTTGCATACAGAGTTTTCTGGGATAATTCATTTCATATGTGATGATTGAAAGCATTTTACTCAATATTAAGTTACAGGTCTGAAAACCAGTAGAAACTACGTTGTCCTCATAAAGCCTCCGGCAAATCTTCCATCTGACTCAGATGTCCCGTTGGACTTAGAGGACACAATTTCCAGGAACTCAGGAAAATTCTTAAAAAAAAAAAATATAATAATAATGAAAAAAATTCAGTTAGACAAAAATTTTTTTATCTAAAATTACACATAATAGACCCCCAAAGAGTCAATGTTAAAAAAATCCCACTTTTGTTATTTTTTTTAAAGATTTCTCAGAAAAATTCTAACAGAGTGTATCTAATGGCACCTGGATGTAAAGAATCCTTACAGGATGGGATGCATGCCGTAATTTAAAAAATAAAAAAGAGAATAAATAAAAACAAATGTGGTTTAGTACCAAGCACTTTTAAGTACACTGTAAAAATTAGAAGAATCTTAGAAGGCATGGAAGGAAAATTCAAACATAATTTTTTATTGTTCAGTTTCCACAGCTGGCAGCGGAGCTACAGGAGAGAGAGAGAGAGAGAGCGCGAGAGAGCGAGAGAGAGAGAAGATGACGCAGAACTTTCTGTTTAATTTGGAACTGAAGACTCACAGAACAAGACAGGCAAACCATTGATACCACAAATAGTAAATAATGAGTGCCCTCTAGTGGTCATCAGCAGAGATCTATGGCCAATATTTTCTGACTGTTGTAAACCCAGCTTCCTGATTGCCAGTCAACGGTGTAAAAGTCTGTGGTAAAGCAAAGTTTTCTCAGTAGTGCGTTACTTATTCTGTTATTTTCTCTTTTTCTGTATTATACCTATGCAATGTGCGGACACGATTGTTTGCCAATTACGCACACTACTGTGTAATTAATTTAAAAAATTAACCATTTAGAGACCACAAGAATGGTGGTGACATGTTAAAGGCAGTTTCCAAGACCAAAGTTGCACCACTTACCTGGAAATACATGTTTATTTAACTTTTAATTTACATGTTTCAACATTGTGGTCAATATAGTCACCACCACGCAAAACCATAGCACTGTCTGTTACTGTAGCCCAGATGTGTGGTTCTAGTCCCCAAAGCACCATTATGTACACTGGACAATTATAAGTCACTTTGGAATTAAAATAATTCTGCCTCAGAAACTTTTGCATTTAACAGAGTTATAAAAGAAGTCATACATTCACATTGTATTTATAGGATGCGGTCAATATGCCGGCGGTCGAAATACCGTTGCCACAATCCTGACCGCCGCAATGCTGGCACTTTGTCCCTCTTTGGGTGTCCACGACACCCATAGAGGGAGACTAAAATAGTGTGCCGAGCATAGTGAAGCTCCGGACTCACTGCGCGGCGAGCGCAGCGCGCCCACAAGGGGGAGGGAAGATCCACGACCCCCCCTTGTCGGCATTGTGGTGGTCGGGGTTCCGCCATCTGTATTTCGACCACTGGGATTCCGACCGCCGGCATATCATACCGGACCCGTATTTATCTAGCGTAGTGTGCTAGATTAAGATACACAACTGCCATGGTGTGTTCTATATTGTGATAATTGTCAACACAAGCTTAGGCATTATTTATTAGGTTACATTAAACTGGAGAAAACAATATCCAAATCATGCTGAGCAGACTACAAAACATGCGCTATCAATATGTATACTATTTCTAGCGTAACCTTGACCTAATCTTAAATATACATGTGTAGATTTTTCCAATACATTCCGCCTTTTTATACTAGGCAGTTTCAGTGATTTATCAGCTACAGTTTTACTGCAGAATAGTTTCATACATTTTACTCCGTAAATTCAACTTAATATCCTCTGGCCATAAAACTAACTTTCTGGAGAGAGAATCATAATATTGAAACACTGACTTTTGTATTTAGATGTGACTCATGAATAATACGCTGGTGGATGGACCACTTCTCTAGGCCCCAGAATCCCTCGGGAATATTCCCAGGACTATTATCTTGAAAAGGAAATGTTCCTTGTTCCAGGAAAGGATTAAAGAAAGTAACTTTTTCTAGGAAATGATTCATCGGCCACAGTCCAGTTATACAGTGGGAGGTGTGTGCAGCGACTTGCAATTAGAGAATCAATGGACCTTTGATGGTGCAGTGCCTGCAAGCAAACACACTGCACAGAGTTATATTGAGCAAACTGTAAGGTCAAGGGAATTGGTTACAGACTCCCTTCTAATTAAGACTCGTCTTCAGGCAAGAAGAAAGCTGGTGGCATGAAAGAGACAGTAAATATATGACACTTTGCATCATCCTTTGCAACACATGAAAGTGACAATACCTAGAACAGAACAAGGAACGTACAGCCCATACAGTACAGTATTAACACTTGTTCATTTCTAATCTCAAACTTTGCATATATTCCCAATTTTACATTCAGAATCATTCATCCCTGATCTTGGAGCAGCAGTATACTTTATCTTCAGGGATTTCTTAGTGCTTTTTGATGAAAGGCTTCATTACGGGCCAGATGAACATAGGAGCTCATGTGGTTCATGCTGTAACAGCATATTATTACATTGGTTGGTCATTTGACAGATTATTACAGGGTGTAATATCCAGGGGCGGATCCAGGAGAAAATAACAGGGGGGGGGGGGGGGGAACCATGATAGGGGAGGGGATGGGGGTGTTAGTGGTGCCAGTGTGCCTGCTCAGGGAGCAGAGAGAGAGAGAGAGAGGGCGTTAAGGGGATTATAAATAGGCCCTAGCCTTTAAATTACACAGGCCCACCTTGGCGTCAAAAGTGAAGGATGTAGTTGTGCGTATGCCAAAGTTGTGCGTGTTTCGGAAAAGGGGGTGTGACCACGCAAAAGGGGCCGTGTCCTTGAGTGTAATGTACCACACCATATACCACTTCTACATATTATGCAACAAAATAGTAGACCCCATTATACTTGGCCAAATTTACATAATGCCACAAACAGGGACATTGTGCTCCAAAGGCACGCGTCAAAAATTTACACTGTAATGCCCATTACACGTTAAGCCACACACCATAATATCCATTACGTATTATGCCAAACACCATAATGATTATTACTAATTATGCTACATAAATGCTGCTTACCTACATGCTCTTTGCCAGGGGTTCCATGTTTGTTGCCACGTGGGATTACATGCTCATTGCCAGGAGTTCTATGATTGTTGCCATGTCGGATTACATGCTTGTTGCCAAGGGGGAATACATGCTCGCTGCCATGTGGGATTACATGACCGTTGACAAGGGGATTATATGGTCATTGCCATGTGGAAATAAATGCTCGTTGCCCAGGGGGAATATGTGCTCCTGGTATTGAAGGTCATTGAGCCTTGTTTAATATGGATCAGTAAGGAGAATTTGCAAAAAGAGCATTCATCGATCAACTGTGAATGCGCAGTGTTCACATCGCTATGGTCCCAATGGCAAAAAAAATATCTGTACACGTTTTAGAGTATCTGCAGTTTGATTGACAGGAAGCCAGCGTTTAGGGATGAAATAGTTGTTTTCTGGTGTGCTTGTGCAAACGCAGGCGTGCCCGGGTGTTTTTCAGATGGGTCTCTGACATCAGCGATGACTATTTCCAGATTCTTGAGCAGATGGTAGAAGTTGAAGATTGGTGCAGATGGTTCAGTTTTTGCGAATGGAAAGAATACATCGCTATTTTTGATGCATTCGCAATTTTGCAAGGGGTTTCTGTTCTTTCTTTCAGGGGGTGGCAGCTTTCTGCTCGCAGACTTATGCAAATTCTCTGCTAAGCGATCCATTCTGAATTAGGCTCTTTTTCATGTAATGTGTGTGAAGCTTGATGCAAGTTATTGTGGCATATGATATGCTATATTAACACACTATGCCTTCCTGCATGCAGAAATGCTCAGTTCAGTGGCACTCGCTTGGCTGCAAGGAGGCTGTTTGGGGTCAAACCCAGCAGAACCGGATTTCTAGTGTTACACAGTGCGGCACAGCTGTCCGTCCCTACGGCAGCCCCATCGCTAATGTGTGCTTGGCCGCATAAGATCCTGTGTGCTGACTCCTTGCTGTGCATCAGGTCCTGCTGAACAGGACCAGCTCCGAAACTGTATGTGGCCTAGTCGAATGCTATAGGGCCTGATTGAGAGGTGCGCACAGTGCAGATGCTTGCACACTCGTGGTGTGCTTCATTGGCAACTTTTTTTACCATTCCCTTTGAAAGCTGTTGGTCAAAGTCACAAATTATTGGTGGCTTTCTAAACCTGATGGTTAGTAAATCAACCACTATGTGAGCAGAAACATTTCGATAAAGTTGCTCATTTGAATCTTTAAGGATGCAGAGAACTTATTATTGACTATTGAGTTCAACTATTATTGAACTTATTACTAAGCCTATCATACACAGCAGAACTGCACACAAGGGTCCTAACTTACGAAATTCAAAGTGGCACAATTGTTAAAGGGGACTTGGAAGTTGGTGGTAGGTTATGTAGTAAAAGACCATATAACAATGCAAATGAATGTAAATATATAAATAATAATTGTTAATAGTGGGAAATATCTTTCCCCCACCCAGAGCTATGCCCCCTACTAATATCTCTATCACTGTTAACAACACCATAATCTCCCTCGTTCCCCAACTCCGCTGCCTGGGTGTCACTCTTGACTCTCCTTTGCACCCCACATCCAAGCCCTGGCCCATTCTTGCCGGTTCCAGTTACGCAACATTGCTCGCATCAGGCCCTTTCTCTCACAGAGTGCAACTAAGCTGATCATCCACTCATTAGTCATCTCACGGCTTGACTACTGTAATGCTCTTCTCACCGGCCTCGCTCAATCCCAACTAGCTCCTCTCCAATCTGTCCTCAACTCGGCAGCCAGGCTTATCTTCCTCTCCCGCCGCTCTAATTCTGCCACTCCCCTTCAACAAAATCTGCACTGGCTCCCACTCCTACAGAATCCTCTTCAAACACCTCACACTCACATACAGGGCCATCTCTAATTCCATTGCTCCATATATCTCTAACCTCATCTCCATTCATACACCGTCCCGCCCTCTACGGTCGGCTGACGACTGTCGTCTCTCCTCCACCCTGATCACTGCTTCCCATGCTAGAGTACAGGACTTTGCCCATGCTGCACCCCTTCAGTGGAACGCACTCCCTCGCTCCATTAGACTCTCTCTGACCTTGCAAAGCTTCAAACGTGCACTGAAAACTCACCTATTCATCAAAGCGTACCCTTCCACTGCATAAACTAGCTGGTTCTCCTACCCCTTGCCTGTTTACATCCTACTATCTAGCCACCACCCACTGGCTTGCACCTCTTGTAATCTGTCTGTATACCCATCCTACTAGATTGTAAGCTCCTCCGAGCAGGGCCCTCTTCCCTCCTGTTGTCAAAGCCCACTTCTCTTCACATTTCACTCACAGCTCTCCTATACTCACCTCAGTGACCATCTTCGTCTGCATACCCATCTCCATCATTGGCCTCAAGCCTCTAGTTGTATGCTGATTGAGTCCTCACTACTTTTATTTAAGCTGTAATGTGTATTGAACTGTGGCGCTCTTTATTTGTACTCTACTTTTGTTATTTATTCAATGTTATGCCAAGTTTTGTCTCCCTGTATTGTTCCTTTGTACGGCGCTGCGAAACACTTGTGGCGCCCTACAAATAAAATTATAATAAAAAAATATCATTAGAATTGGTTTAATCAAGAAGCCGATGGTAAAAATAATTTAGTAATAATCTAGTATATTTATGTATTAATGGAATGGCTAATCTCACTCCATGCGTTATTCACTCAAATTCGGGGACAAAGGTGCAGATGCCACTAACAGTACAGTTGGGGTCGGCCGTGTACTTTGCAGATGATAATCCGGTGTACTTCTATTATGTTGGGTTTGGAGCAATATAACCACATGTGGCACTCACCATTTGAGTAAAGTCTCTGAAAACAGGACAGGCAGTTTGGGCGATCTATAGTACTGACCATGTTTGTATCGGCATGTGCTAAACAGACTGCAATGTGAGTGATATGTATGTATGTAAACAGAGCATCAGTGTCCAAAAGACAATTGAATAGAGAGGTCTCTGTCCGCTCTCTGTGACGGTACTGTAGTTGTCAATTCCTGCCTTGCATTCGCCTAAGTGGTTTCGCAAAAGCATTAAGACTGCTGAGGATACTCCTGCCTCTGCTTGCAAACAACCTGACTGATCTGCTTGCAAACAACCTGACTAATCTCTCAGACTTCCCTCTATCGTCCTAACAGGCTTTCGTTATTATTAATCTGAATCAATACAGGTTCGGCACATGTAAATGGAATTAGAGCAATAACCGGGAAATTCATATCAATATTTAACTGTGCAAGACTTTTACTGTATATATTTTCTATCTATCCAAATGTATATAGTAGCTATTCAGTATTATTGATTTGTACCTGACCTGCATAAGAACATTCTATAATGGTGCAGGTTGTACAAATGCAATGTACAGCAAGATGTAACTTTACTACAGCTTCTAAAATTGAAAAAAGAGTTTATGTTAAGCATAGCAGCCAATCAGATTCTGTCTATCATTTTCTAGTATGCAATAAAGAAATAATAGACAGAATTTGATTGGATGCTATGGGCAACATAACCTCTTAATTTTTAAAAGCTTTAGTAAATTTACCCCTAAGAGGGGTATTCAATTAAGGCACCAAATTTTTGAGGAAAAAAAAAAAAAGCTTGTGGATCTGCAAATTATTCGCCAATCCATGTGTATTAGTCGAAACTGCAGCAATTTACGACTATGTTTAGTCACTTCTCAACAATGCAGTTTCAAGCCGGCATTGGCAGAAAATGACTAAAACACATCCCAAAACGTCCGCAATTGAATAGCAAAATCCGTTACTTTGGCTAGCTGAAAAAAATGTACAGCACTAATTGAATACCCACCCTAAGGGTTAACATACAGTATTACTGTCCAAGAAATTGTTCCATTAAGATAAGAGGATGAAGGTGCTGGGAAAAGTCAAGTTATTTCATACAGACAGAGAGCAGTAAATGAATCTTGTTTATACAAAAATATTTTGTAGTTCTGGAAAGTCTAATGTACTTCCGGAACAGATCATTCTGTAAATGAAGATAACGCTGAGAGGGAAAGTTTGTCCACTGCACACTATCACATGAAGACTTGGAAAAGGCAAGGACATATTTTCTAAGGGTTGTTATAACAACAATGCAACATTTAACACAATCCAGCAGCCTGTGTGTGTGCGTGTGCGTGTGTGTGTCTCTCTCGCTATCCACATGGTTTCTCTGCTTAAAAATAAAACAATGGTCCAGACAGCTTTGAACTGTCAGACTCACCAAAATATGTACAGTAGACGGGGAGTGTGTGGCTATGTTCCTCCTAAGTTTGGGAATAAGCCAACTAAACACACAATGTAAAATAAATGAGTCACCTACTATTATACAACAAAAAAAGCAACTGAAGGATGGTCGTCTGGAGTCTTCACAATATCGGTACAAAATCCGACTTACTGAAAGGGAGAGAGGCTGTGCTTCCAGCTGTCCCACATACAGGCTTGCTCCTGGCAGGAAGAGCTTGCTTAAGTCATGTCCTTTCCACCACAGTCTAATCAAGCTTTCTTTTAACATAGGATCAAAAGATAGCAGATGTCAACATGCACAATGTTGACATTGTCATGTCAACATTGTGAATGTTGGCAGGCTGATATAACGTTTCTAAACTGTTAGCACTCTAACCCTGTAATGTTGTGACCATGTCGACATTATGTCCATACTAGCACTGAGAATTTCCGACATAAGATCCATGACAACTTTTTGAATGTTGACATGATGACTACATACCCCATTATATATATATATACACTGCTCAAAAAAATAAAGGGAACACTTAAACAACACAATGTAACTCCCAAGTCAATGACACTTCTGTGAAATCACACTGTCCGCTTAGGAAGCAACACTGATTGACAATCAATTTCTAATGCTGTTGTGCAAATGGAACAGACAACAGGTGGAAATTATAGGCAATTAGCAAGACACCCCCAATAAAGGAGTTGTTGTGCAGGTGGTGACCACAGACCACTTCTCAGCTCCTATGCTTTCTGGCTGAAGTTTTGGTCACTTTTGAAAGCTGGCGGTGCTTTCACACTAGTGGTAGCATGAGACGGAGTCTACAACCCACACAAGTGGCTCAGGTAGTGCAGCTCATCCAGGATGGCACATCAATGCGAGCTGTGGCAAGGAGGTTTGCTGTGTCTGTCAGCGTAGTGTCCAGAGCATGGAGGCGCTACCAGGAGACAGGCAAGTACATCAGGAGACGTGGAGGATGCCGTAGGAGGGCAACATCCCAGCAGCAGGACCGCTACCTCTGCCTTCATGCAAGGAGGAACAGGAGGAGCACTGCCAGAGCCCTGCAAAATGACCTCCAGCAGGCCACAAATGTGCATGTGGCTACTCAAACGGTCAGAAACAGACTCCATTAAGGGTGGCATGAGGGCCCGACGGCCACAGGTGGGGGTTGTGCTTACACCCCAACACCGTGCAGGACGTTTGGCATTGGATAATTAGCCATTGGCACCCTATGTTCTTCACAGATGAAAGCAGGTTGAGCACATGTGACAGAGTCTGGAGACGCCAAGGAGAACGTTCTGCTGCCTGCAACATCTTCCAGCATGACCGGTTTGGCAGTGGGTCAGTAATGGTGTGGGTGGCATTTTTTGGGGGGCCGCACAGCCCTCCATGTGCTCACCAGTGATAGCCTGACTGTCATTAGGTACAGAGATGAGATCCTCAGACCCCTTGTGAGACCATATGCTGGTTGGCCCTGGGTTCCTCCTAAACCAAGACAATGCTAGACCTCATGTGGCTGGAGTGTGTCAGCAGCTCCTGCAAGAAGAAGGCATTGATGCTATGGACCGGCCCGCCTGTTCCCCAGACATGAATCCAATTGAGCACATCTGGGACATCATGTCTCACTCCATCCACCAACACCACGTTGCACCACAGACTGTCCATGAGTTGGCGGATGCTTTAGTCCAGGTCTGGGAGGAGATCCCTCAGGAGACCATCCACCACCTCATCAGGAGCATGCCCAGGTGTTGTAGGGAGGTCATACAGGCTACATGGAGCCCACGCACTCAGGGGTTTGAGTAGAGATCTGTGCACAAAAGGCCTGTAAAGTGGGGCTAAACGTTGTTGGTGAGGGGGTATACAGGGTATAAAAACAATACTTCCCTTGTAAGGGTATCGGTGGGTCACCATTATGATAATATATGACGATATGAAAGACATAATGGTGTAACACATTTTTGACATACAATTTATTATTCATAAAATACAACTAAAATGAGGATAATTTACCCCAAAACTATTTCTGCGATAATAACATCAATAAAAACAGCGGGTCTCATAAGGTGATGGGGACTCGATGTTTTTATTTATGTTATTATCCCATAAATCCCCTGTATACCCCCTCACCTATTGACGGTCTACCTAGACCTTGTCTGTGGGCTATTCCACTCCCCTGTCCCATACAGCACTGGCAAAACTAGCATAATCACATACATGGACAGGTCAATACCTCCAATCAAAAAAAGCTCACTGATCTGGTGCTGGGACCTTTCCAATGATCTGATCAGCTATAGGTTGTTCGATACCTGCCCGCTTCATTTTTTCCAAAAACATTGAGCCAGTTGCAGAGTTGCATAGGTCAGTTACCTTTAGAAATATGAAGCGATATCCATATTAAAAATCAAAAGTTTTGTTTTCTTTTGGATTTTGTTTTATTATACCTTTACATTTGTATAAAAGTTAATAACAGACCATTAAAAAACATTGCGTTTGTGAAACAATTGCACGTGAATAAGTGGGCAGCAGCAAGCCTAAATGGAATGATTTATACCAGGGTTTCTCAACTGTTTTAAACATGTTCCTTTAACATAGTAACATTTTAAATAACCCTTTATTCTATATTAGTTCATTCGTATCCAAACAAACAGTAAATCTTTATTAAACCCATGAATGTGCATAATGAATTGTGGTGTAAAGCTGGGTACACACTGGAACGAGCAGTAATCCTTCCGACTTTACTTACGGATTCCCTTGGGCCCAGAGCAAGCAAGATTCAGCTTACACACACTGCAATCTTTCTAATGACCAAACTATAGAACAAGGCTGGCCAAACCGGTCCTCGAGATCTACCAACAATCCATGTTTTCCAAATCACCTATGGAATGAATGCAGCAGGTTTGAAAATGTGACCATTCGTAATTACTACAGCCGTACACCAGCAGTCATTACTAACGGTCACATTTTCAAACCTGCTGCCTTCATTCCTGCTATAGATTCACAGGTTGGCTGAAATACACAAACTGTTGGTAGATATTGAGGATAGGTCTGGCCACCCCTGATATAAAGCATCGTTTGGTACCATGCAATTTAGTCATACAATCCATCTGCTGCATGATTGTGTACACAAGATGTGCACACAATCTGCATACAATCCATCTTACAATCAATTGATATTGTATGATTGGGTACAATATCTTTATGATGTATGGCCACCTTAACATTTGGCTGTAACCCCTATGTGTGTCTGATGGACACATGGGTTACATGTGTAGATAGTTGAGAAACCCTGACCCACACGCTGCTGGGCTACCACCCTTGGCTCTAATAACTCTGGCCTGTATTTTACTGCAATCCAAGTGTAACCTCTCCAACATACCCACATGGGAGAGGAAAACCAGCAGCCTGCGCTATCACTTGGAAACCATTAATGTTTATTGCTGAAAAAGCAATACTAGAGCCACCAGGAGTTAACATGTACTATATCTCAATCCAGAGAACAGGAGGAGATAAAGTCACTAGGTCTACAAGTATTAAATCAACAAACATTAGGTTGACAAGCATTAGGTCGACAGTCAAAGGGTCGACATGGGGTTTTCACTTTTTCTTGAGCCAACAGGCAGTATTTCATGCCCTACCATTCACTAGGGCGTGGTGCCCGAAGCATGACGAGTACAGCGAGCCATGCTAGGGGACGCAGTGCTACCTTTCAGTGCCCATGTCGACATACGGGAAAAAAAAGTGGTTGACCTTTTGACTGTTGACCTAATGCTTGTTGACCTAATGACCCTGTGGACCTTCCTGCATGTCAACCTAGTGATGTCGACTTAATGCTTGTCGACCTAGCTGCTGCCTATCCAATGATCCATACCTAACAGGAGTGCAGTCATTGGGAGTCATTGTGAATTTTTTGCTATTATCGAACATGCCAGACAGTCTTTGGGGGGAAATTAAATTAGGCGCGAGACCCTAAGATGCATCCGTTAGTAAAAGTATGTATGCCGCACGTACTATAGCGACAGACTAGCAGATGTTAATTTGCAGACCCAAGGGGCAGGGAGCAAAAATGTGCAAGTTCAACACTTAAAGGGGCAGCGAGGGGGGGTGACCTTGTGTGACACGATTTATACTCAGTGGTACAGGAACACGAACTTGCAGGCTGCTCGCACATTACAATCCCCACAATGTGTTTCATATGTGCAGTGGCTGTACAGTTAGCAAAACCAGTCACTTCATTTTAAAGCTCTAGCTCAGCTAGTCTAAATAATAAATACTCTATCACTTTACATGGCAACAGGAGTAATGTGCTATAGAGCCCAGCGCTGCATACTTCCTCTCCTGTTGTCGTACTGAAGTAACCCTCAGCCAGCCTCAAGGCTGCACATCTATTCCAAGCTTATACACAGCAAGGATGATGGGGGCCTTAGTAACCAATGGCTGGGGAGCACAGGTCTATCTGCCCATGTTCAAATATTGCGTTTCAGTATCCTGTAGTTAACTTTTGAAATCTTTGGCATTTATCTATTTTGCTTCTAGACCACAGGTGGAATCTTCTCTTTATCCGACTCTGTATGAGCAATTGCTGGCATAGGGTAGTATCTCAGTCTCCTTATGTTCTTTACCAGGCTCCTCTTCCTTCCCCCAATCAGGAAAAGGATTTACAGTGAGCCGCTTCTGTATGGATGAAGAGACTGAGCTGTATCAGCAATGGAATGCAGGGTCCGTCCAATAGAGAGAAAAGTACCATCATCATTATGCTACCTCCTCTTTCTCATGCAGGTCTCCAGTCTCCTCAGCTCATCGGCTGAATTATAGAAAATGTCAAACTCTGCAGCCCCCCAGCTTCTCCAGACGGACAGGCACCACCCCAGTGCCTCACTCTGCAGGCAACACACCACGGAATCCTTGGACACGACAGCAGCTTCCACACAAACCCTGGAAAAGCAGAACAGGAACAACCAAGTTTACATGACGTATATAGGGTCTAACAGATTTATACTAGATACTGAATCTAACAGATTCCTAACTACCCTGATCTCACAAAAACAAACTGCATAGTGGTGAACCTACTCTTGACTTGCCTGCTTACAATTACAATATTATTTAGAAATGTATCAATATTAAATTAAATCCTGTTCAGTTACATGTTGGTTTGAAGTTAAACGTTATTAATTCAAGAAATGTAAAACTTAAAGCTAGATTTTGACTGCAAATATGTAATGCAAAGTTTAGAGTTCTATTTTTAAGTGTAGATGTGCGGTATGGTTCTTTGGAGATTCAAAACCAACTGAATTTTGCAAATCAAGTTTCGGACTGGGTCTTCCTGCAGTTCAGAATTTGGAGTTATGGTTTTGGATTGCAAAAATTACATGGTTTTAACGGTTTCTAACCATTTTCAAAAAAATCCAAAACCAAAATATTTGGATTTAGATTCTGAATTCCAAATTCTGAATCAAAACATGATGAAATTAGAACCAAAACATGAGACTCCACGCATATCTCTAGATTTACGTAATCAAAACTTATCTGATAGGCAAATACAGCAATGCACGCTAATACACGGTCTTAAAAAAAAAATTGCCTTTTTTTAATTTATGTGAAATTAGCAGGTCCCATCAACTGCGATATTACTTCATTTAAAGAATGTGTTGCAACCCTTGTTCACAATGAGGTATAATTTAGTCACAAGGAAAATGTATTGGTTTTCCATCTATATATCAATACATTAAAAGCTAACTAATCCTGAAGTACTGCCAATAAGCACTAGAGGCCATTCAATGGACCAAATGACTCCTTTATAAAGCTCAAAGTGAAAGAACATTACAGATTTAAACTAGTAAACAATAATCTATTGATTTGCTCCTGCAAACCTTACCCATCATTGGCCAGATCTTCAGGTTGTAATACTGCAATGACTCGCCCTCTCTGTCCACCACAATCCTTCTCCAGTCCTATAATTATGATGTCACCTCCCCGCCTGAAAGAATTCAGATATCAGACAAAATTATAGCAATAAAACACAGAATTAGAGGATTACTGAGGTCTGACTCATAGGTCATTAACTTGTTACAGGAAATCTATATTTTTATACTTCTAGTAAAAATTTTCCTCCAATTCCATGGGGGACATTGGAGCACTGGGGCATAGAAGAGATGTGCGACCTGGCACTTTAAAACTTGAATTATCCCACTTTCTCCCAAGGATGCATAGGACTCTCAATTAATTCTAAGCAATGCCAAAACAGAGATGGAAGGAAGAAATAGAAAGAGCAACATAGCCAAACTGTCTGAACAGAACAAGAAAAATACTGCACGGAAAAGCATTAGGAAGGAGTCTATTGCCTTCTGTGGACAAATGAATTTTATGGCAAGTACAAAAATCGCACTTTTTCCAATGGGGAACACTGAAACAATAGGGATTTCCCGGAGCCGTCCCCTAAGTGAGGGTGCACAGTGCAAAGAACCCGATGACTGAACTTTAGAATTCTAGATGCAAAGGTGTCAATATAGCCATATAGAATTTGGAAACTAAGTGCACAGATCATCAAATGGCAATCATGCACAACTGCACAGCAAAGCATCACGACTAGCAGCCCAAGAGGCCCTAGTGCAAAGAGCAAAACCAGCTCACAGAATGAAGCCAACAAGCAACAGCTTGTTTAGAAATGAGGCATCCTTGTTTGTAAGAGCCATACAGAAAAAAAAATACATTGCCTGGTCTTTCATCTACATGTTGAAGGGAATTATATCATCAGAGGACCACCACCCAACCAACAATAATGTGGGGTTTCATGTCAACCTTTGGTGGAAAAGGTTTTATCTTGAGAACTGCGGCGTCTTCATGAAACACCATGGTGTTGGCGTTAAGTTCAGAAATCTACCTTCCAGAGACAATGGTAAGGGGGGGGGGGGGGGGGGGGGATCTTTCCATGTAAGTAATTTCAGGACAACAGAAAACAGGTGGAAAGGTTCCTTCTGCAAGGATTGATGCCCAAGATTAAGTTCCAGAATCAACAGAAGTCGAAACAAACTAAAAACACATGACTATTTCATGAGATATGTAAGTTGGTAACATAACATTTAAACAGACAAATAATTGCATCAGAATGTTCCTAATTGTAAGACAGAGGTAAAAAGCAGTCCCGACATAGCACCTATATATTTTGAATCAGATGATATGAATAGGTATGGAGGATGCGGAATGCGGTCATTCGTCAGACTGCATTTAGGTCTACAGTCATTAGGTCAACCCCACTAGATCGACTGGCAGGAAGGTCGACCTGACTTAAGGTCGACATGGGCCAAGGTCGACATGACTTAAGGTCGAATTTGTATAAAGGTCGACATGAGGAAGGTCGACTGGTCATAAGGTCGACATGGGTTTTTCACTGTTTTTTGAGCCGACATGTGCCGACAGGCGGTATTTCATGCCCTACCATCCACTAGGGCGTGGTGGGAGAATAAAATAGTGTGCCGAGCGCAGCGAGGCACCGTGCCCGAAGCATTGCGAGCGAAGCGAGCGATGCGAGGGTCCGATTCTCATTGCCAACTGTGTCCATGTCGACTGTGTCGACATTCGGATAAAAAAGTGAAAAACCCATGTCGACCTTATGACCAGTCGACCTTCCTCATGTCGACCTTTATGCAAATTCGACAAGTCATGTCGACCTTGGCCCATGTCGACCTTAAGTCAGGTCGACCTTCCTGCCAGTCGACCTAGTGGGGTCGACCTAATGACTGTAGACCTAAATGCAGTCTGACGAATGATCCCATTCCGGAGGATGCACAATGTTACCATCCAGATTTATATCTCTAAATAGTTTTAGGATTCCAATAGTTGGAATCCTACTATTACAATAATGCAGAACCATAAAACTTGTATTGTACATTATACTGCCAGATGTGCATATCACAATTTAGGAATGTTAGGGGAGATAAAGAGCTCAGTAGTAACGTTTTATACAGCATACAGGTACATACTTCATTGTCATCTATATATACAGTATCTGTAAATAGTAGAAACTTACCAGAATTTTACATGACATTACCAGAAATTTACATGACCATTTAGATGGTCTACAAGCATTAAGTCAACACCACTAGGTCGACACGGTGATTAGGTCCTCACAAGCATTAGCTCGACATGGGGAAGGTCCACAGTCAAAAGGTCAACATGGGGTTTTTGACTTTTCTTTTTGAGCCGACATGTGTGCGGTATTTCCTGCCCTACCATCCACTAGGGCGTGGTGGGAGAATAAAATAGTGTGACCGAAGCATGGCGACCGCGAGCCATGCGAGGGGATGCGGTGCTACGTTTCAGTGTCCATGTCAACTGTGTCAACATTCGGGTAAAAAAAAAGTGAAAAACCCCATGCCGACCTTTTGACTGTCAACCTTACCCATGTCCACCTAATGCTTGTGTCGAACTAATGACCCTGTCGACCTAACCCATGTCAACCTTCCTGCATGTCAACCTAGTGATGTCTAGCCAATGATCCATACCAATGTGTAATTGTCCCAAGTTGCTAGTGTAACATTTTAATTAGGTTTTTTTATTGTTTGTGCCAAAAAGCACAATCCAACCACATTAAATATCTCTGAAATAACCCAATAATATCCCATACGTGTATACAGTACAGTACTTGGTGAATGGAAAGTACTAATTGAATAAACTACACATGTATTTTACTTCTGCATATTAAAGTGAGGCTCACCTGGGAACCCAAAGCAAATCCTTCACTGCAAGGACCCGCACTGCCTGTACACGCAACTTCTCCTCTTCCGAGGGTGGAGCCTTAGTTCCCCAGCTCTCGCTGGGGATTCTAGGCCTCTGTTCTCGAGACATCTCAGGCTCCTCACTGTCTGTAGATAGTACGACACTGCTGTAACTGACTGGACTGCTGGGCAGACTGGAAGAGGACTTTGCTGTCCCCTGAAGCAATGAAGAAGAGAACGATGACACAGAACAATAGTCGGTGAGTGAATCCTGATGGCTGATGAGCTGCGTTCCTCGATCCTGGCTGTAGATGATACTAATATTGGCTTGGTGTTGACGGTTAGTAGTTGCCCCTGGCAAGGTGACTGGTGCCAGTTCAGAGTGAACTTTTACAGTAAACATGTCTCTTAACGGACTGCAGTCTCCACAGAAATATCGGGCACACAGCTGGTAACTAGCAGCATGATACATAACTAAAGTGTTGGTCTTATTGTCTAAGCACCAAAGAGTCTCCTCTCCTTTGCAATCTGAGCTAGTTGTCATAGAGATAATGGAAGATGGTGCATTGTAAGGCTCCAGTCTTTTAGAAATCTCCAGTGATGTGCAATCCACTATCAGGATACCAGGCCCATTGCTATACCAGACCTCAGACCCACCATTCAACGTCTCCATTGCCACCACTGAGTAAGGACTCTGTCGGGGATCTTCATCTCCTATTTTAAATATGGAGCGGTTGGCGGTGCGTGAACAGAGATATGAGCAGTCGCTGCTGGGAAAACCATTGGTCACTTGGAATACAGATATCAGGCTGTCTGCCAGGCCAGCGAACACCAAGCAGGAGCTCTGTATGTAGGCAAAAACATAGAAAACTCAACATATAAATCATATATAGTATAACAAACAAGTAATATTAAATACATTTAAATAGCAGAAAAGCATATTATATTATTAGCTTTTATCTTGATACTGTAGCCAATGTCAATGCACAAGGTAATGGCAGGTAAGTGGTAATAGAATAGTCCTTGGACTCACCTTCCCCACATCAACCACCAGGAAGCAGGTTACAATAGCTGGCGTGTCAACCACTTTCTGAGGAGCACTAAGTGGACACATCCCCTGCAGACTATAAATGGAGATCTGCTGATCCTAGAAAAGGGTTTAAAACAAAGACAATTAAACAATAATCGAAAATGTTCCAGTTTAAGTATAAAAACGTGTTTTTTTGTCTCGACGAAGAACCAAAGGGATGCGGTTAACATCCGGGATGGGAGGCCACAGTGAGAATACCAACGCCAGCATTATGACTTGCATCCACAAGATCGTCGCAATCCCGACGTCGCTAGCAACTGCTAGCATTCTGAATGTACAGTAAGTATGCAGGGTGGGTTAGTGTTAGGCCAGTGTGGGGTGTTAGTACAGGCTTTAGGGTTAGGCAGCGGGGTAGGGGGGGTTAGATTTAGGAACTAGCAGTTAGGGTTAGGTTGTGGGGAGGGGGGGGGCAGGGGAACAGTAATTATACTTTACAGACCCCTGTCGGGATTCCCTCTATTGTAGTGGTTCTCAAACTCAGTCCTCAGGACCCCACACAGGTCATGTTTTCCATGTCACCTAGCAGTTAAACTGTGTATCACCAATTGTCACATTTTGAAAATCCACAGGTGACCTGGAAAACATGAACTGTGCTCTATTGGGATGCAGACATCAATATTCCGACCACCAGCACCCCATCCATCGGTCTTCTGTATGTATTCCGAAACAAGTAATTGAACCTGTTATTTTTCCTGAGAGATGTTCCTATTTTTAAGACATTTTTGACAAGGATGAAAGTTAGTGACCAACCAAGCATTGCTCACTAAGGCCCTTATTCTGATCGGTGCGGATTTTTCCGCATGCGGTCGTACCGCCGATGGTTGGCAACTGCGCATGTGCAGAGGTCACTCTGCGCATGTGCAAGCGGTTTCGCCGCACGTATTCTTTAGACGCCGCACAGGGGGCGGAGAGGGGCGTGAAGGGCTACTTAGCCTCATTACCCTATGCATACGCCCCGCGTTTCATGGGCGTTCCCATGCAAACGCAGGGCGTGTGCATGGTAATGAAGCCGTGACGCATGTGTAGGGGGCGGGCATCTGACATCGCCGGATGTCAGCTGCCCGCCCCCATACATGATTTCATACGGACAAGTGTCCGTGTGGTCTAGGGTGGCGGGCGCTGGTGGAGCGTGCGGCCCTGCATTCGATGTTCGGCGACCATCGAATGCAAGGGCTGCTCCCAAGATGGAGGAGGCGTATCCCCGTCCACTTTCATGCGGACCGCCACATATCCGCGTACGGACGGAGGTGTCGATCCGTATGGAAGGCGGGGATTCGCCTGCACGGTCCTGGCCGCATATTCTGATCTGGCCGCACAGATCAGAATAAGGGCCTAAGTAATGCTGACCACAAGTTACAATCCAATCAGCCTGGGACATTACAACATAACTAGAACTGGGAGACCTGAGACCTGGAGATTCTAATTGTACACAAAGCTAAAGGCTGCAATGACCCATTATGATGGATCATATATTACTTCATAAGAGTTTTGTGGGACGGAATGAGATGACCGTGTTTAAACACTGATCAATTTTGTTGACTTGACTAAACCTAATTTTATTTTAATGGCATTATGCCTTTTGACATGACTGAAAATAATAAGTGGAGCATGTGACATCAACAACTTGTCCCCATACAATGGGAGTTATTCTGGTTCACTCGCAAATTTTTCTCAAATGGACAAAACCATGTGCACTGCAGGTGGGGCGGATGTAATTTGTGCAGAGATAATTAGATTTGGGGGAGTTATTTTGTTTCTGTGCAAAGTAAATACTGACTCCTTTATTTTTACACTGCAATATAGATCTCACTTTGAAGTAAAACCCCACCCAAATCTAATTCTCTCTGCACATCTTACCTCTGCCCCACCTGCAGTGCACATGGTTTTGTCCATTTGAGAAGGAATTTGCCTTTGCGAGTGAACCAGAATAAGGGCCAATGTTATTGGACTGTAGGAATAATCTGGAGAATCCGGAGAAATAACATGTATAGTAAAGTGGGCGGGATGTATTAATATACATCGCCGCCCAGCCGCAGCGATGCTACCGCATATGTACTAACATATGCGGCTAGCATCGGGGTGCGCTGACTGAGACCTCCACGATACCTGTAATGTGGTGTGGGGGGTCTCCGTCACATCCCGGCGGCTGTCAGTGTCCCCGGAGGAGGAGACCCAGAGGTGGCGATACCCTGCCCGGCGGAGACGGGGAGGATGGGTAATGGTACATAGGAAAATGCGGTAAAACCCCCGGTTTACCGCATTTTCCGTTTAGTACATCCCGCCCAGTGTGTACAAACTCCACACAGATAGGACCCTGGGCAGAAGATAACCAATGACCCAAGTGCAATGAGGTAGCAATACTTCCCCGTGCCTCTTTACAGAATTACATTAACAAAATGTCCAGATAAGCTGGTTACACACTATGTGATATCATTAGTGAACAAAAAGGCTAATGATATTGCTTGAACTCGCATAGTGGGTACCAGACCTTTCTATGTCTATCCATTGTATGGGGCTGAAGAAACTTTAAATAAGATAAAAGAGAAGATAACACAATGAATATACAAAAGCTACAAATATAGTTTTGTAATAAGTCATGCAAAAGCTATACTGTATGTAGCATATTTTCCACACCAACATATCTCAGGCTCCCACCTCAGTGGAGATCCACAATGTATTCTGAACTTTCAGCTGACTGCACATCCTTGCTCCAGGACAGCTCAGGCCTCGCACCTCCATCTGACCCTTCTGAACATCCACCACTGTGTAGTTCCTACAGTCAAAAAATGAAACAGTTTGTGTTCTCTTACCAATCTCTTACCAATAGAACAAAGTAGATCATAAAGAGAGAAATGCTAGAAGAGTATCCACACAGTAACCTATGTTAAAACATTAAACAGTGGATCACATGAGGTTTAGTCATTACTTGAATCAATTTTGGAACAGAGGCGCCATATTTTTTACTGGATTATGGAGGGGTACAAATATCCATAGCGATGGGCAGCCCCACTCGATATTAACCTAGTTAATCGGAGGTCAGGGTCAGTGTTCTCACCGGAGAAAACTGGCCCTGACTAATCGCTCAGCGCACACAGTGCTGCAAAATCTCCCCATGTGTAGGCTACTTTGGAGACTTCAGTCAATATTTGTGACTTAGGCGCATATCTACTTTTTGGACCACACCCTTATGGAAAAATGTATTTTGTTTTGTGTGCGACAATTAGCAGGATGTAATAGCGTCCGAGTTTGGTGGCGGTGCGGGACACCACCTGAACTCAGACATTTTCAGAAAGCGGCAATCATTTACAAGCATGGTTTGGCCTTGTAAATTATTGCCATTTAAAAAATAAAAAAGTCTGAGTTCATCTGGCATCCTGCACAGCCACAGATTAAAAAGAGATATTAGGGGGTCTACATAGGGCATTTATTGGGGAGAGGGCTCCTTCAGAACCAATTTCTTCCATAAAAAGGGCTTCATTGATAAACATCCTATGTCGTGGTGATGTATATTTAACATTTTGCACAATTTAGGTACACTTTATATCAGAAAGCAAACGCTGAGAAGAAAAACATACATTATTTGCAATTTAGCTTTTATAATGAAAACCCCTGTGTAGAATTTAGCTTTTGTTTTGTTTTGGAAAGTCGGATTAAAGCTGAAACAAAAGCCACAAATATGTTCTTGGTGGCATTTATAAAAATAATGTACACATTTGCTTATATAGTTCACTTTCTAGCAAATTTAATTAAAATAAAACATTTCATGAGCAATTAAGGGCAGATTTTCCCATCCAAAAAAAAGACAAGATCATTTGTAGGAGTACTGTATACAAAAAACTTTTTGGCACGGTTCTCGGTATGTGACAGCGCGACAAGTGCCAAAAGAGGCTCATCAGGGGAATGAGAGACTGGCCCTAATTTCATAATAATGCAAATACTAAAGAGCCTTTTTACGGTTTGAAAACAAAACCGAACATTGTGGATTCTGTACTTTAATCGATGCCTGTACAATCCCCACTTTATAGGCTTTATAACTTATGCAGAGCTTAAGCTATTGCAGTACTTTGATTCATGTTTGCTGAAATGAATCTCAATCTTTCCATAACTAGAGCTGTTCTATAAAAATACAAAAAATACAGTTATTTTAATTCTGGAATAGCAATCAATATGTACCTTGCTTGTCCCGTTCCTACCCAGAATACTACTGTGCTGTCCTGCTCCCTCGATATACAGAATGTCTCCTGCATCCCACACAGGATATGGTACTTGAAAACGGAGAAGCTGGGATCATTCATACGCCGGACCACTGATGCAGCTAGAGGGCGCTGTAAAACATTGGGAGATAAAAAGTGAAGTACAGGCTAATATGTGTAAAGCACACTAAAAATATACGCATTGTCTTGCAGCGAGTCGCAGATTAGAACAGATGACTAGAAACGTGACAGTGCTCAATAAACATAAGTTTGGACACAAAAGAAAAAAAAAGAAAAGAAACCTACAATCAATGCTAAAATATATTTAAAAGGGATCTAAAAGCTAAAACTTAATATAGGGCATTGTCAAATTGGTGACAAACCAAATGTAAAAGAAGGCTCAACATTAAAACTATAATGTTCACATATAAATGTAACCCGAAGAAAATAAAGGATGTTAACCTCTTAAAAGAGGCTATAAAACGTCATACTAAACTGAATCTAGCACTGTGTGTGTTTACCCCGTGAGCAGCAGTATTACAGTAATATCATTTTACGGTCATATACATTCCTAACTATCTATTGAGGGTATCCACGTGAATTCTGACTGTTAAAACATTTCTGACAGTTGAAAGAAAGAATTACGATTGTTGAACCGACACTGGAAACAGACAATTTTTTTGACTGATAGAAACGTTCTGACGGCTGGAATGAACATTGAATGGATATGGATCATTGGGTAGACAGCAACTCGGTCGACACCACTAGGTCGACCTGACTGAAGGTCAACATGGGCTAGGTCGACAGGTCATTAGGTCATCACAAGCATTAGGTCGACAATCAAAAGGCCGACATGGGGTTTTTCACTTTTGTCCCGAATTTCAACACAGACAACATGGGTACTGAAATGTAGCACCACGTCCCCTCGCATGGCTCGCCCTAGTGGATGGTAGGGCATAAAATACTGCCTGTCGACACATGTCGGCTAAAAAAAAAAAGTGAAATAAATGTCGACCTTTGACTTTTAACCTTCCCCATGTTGACCTAATGATTGTGTCGACCTCACCCATGTCGACCTGATGCTTGTCGAACTAGTGACTGTATCCCCATTGAATACCCCCTGTGATTTTTTGTTTCTTTTTAAGCTATATCTAATACAGTATGGTTCCATTTTTTTTTTTTTACTTGACTTTATTATTAGTCACGGTATTAGTATTAGTAGTAGTATTTTTTAGCCAAGTGAGTATGTAATTGTTTAAAATTCTGTGTGTGGCACTAATCTTTACCAGATGGTGACCACAACAAAAAAAGTCAATATAGGAATACTAACAGCTGTGCTATGATGACATTACACAACAAAATCCTTTCTAGGCTCATTATATTAGAATTAGTTAAATAAGATTTACTATCTTGTAAACATACACACAATAACATGCCTTGAAGACCTATAGCTCTAATAAAACCCGATCTTATACAGTATATAAATGTTATTGTTCTAAAACATGGACGTTAACTTTGTAATACACATGATTAATGTTCTATTTATAGTCTAGGTCATATGAAATATGTCATCATGCGCTTACTTGTCGAAGTGTGTATTTATGCTTTATCCTATCATGTTTATGCCTAAGTGGTTTTACTTTACACACATGAATGGTTTTTTTTGAACACATCTTTTGCCTGAAGTAGAACTAATGGTGTGTTAGCCTGGTGCAACATCAGTGACATAAAATGAGTAAGGGGTAAGAAAGGACACAGAACGAACCTTCTCTGGTTTAGTATCCCAACACTCCATCATCAGTTCCTGTAATCTGGAGAACTGAACCTCTTCTGTGCGACCCAGGACAGGACGGATTCCCTTAGACAGCTTCTTGGAGATCTGAAGCTGGTGATGGCCTAAAGATGGACGCTGACCAGATAGAAGCTCATACACAACCATCCCATAGGAGAACATGTCCACCTTAAAATAAGAACACTGGTTTGATTAAATTATGACGATACACAAAATGCATTATAATGGTATTTCACAGAGCGCAAAACAATGATGAGGCACCATGTAAGAAGAACCCAATATCAATCCTCAGTAGAGTTCTTATGATGGGAGGTCCCCCAGATGGTAACACTTCAACTGGGTCAATCAACTAAGCTTAAGTTGGGGGCTGTGAGCTGTCCAATGCTGATCATGTGTGGAGTAATAGTACACTTCTTATTTGCAGCTTTATAATTATACTTTAGATATCAATTATTATCATATATTCAATTTTACCTTATAAAATCATAACCAAAATGGATTCTCACACTGCCCAGGGCGCCGGGATCTGGGGGGGAATCTGCCTATCACAAGATTAAGGCTGTTTATGAGGAAGATATCCTTCTTGTACTTAATGTAGGTGGTTGTGAAAAACCTAAGACACCTCATCCACACTTTCCCTTGAGGGACTTGAAAGTGGGAATTGGTGGCAGTACGGGGTTGGGAGGTGGGGGCAGTAGGTTGAAGTTTTGCCTAGAGTTCCGAGAAGCATTCTACTGACCCTGCAACCAGGTGTTAGGTGGCAGGAACCAGTCTTGTTCCTGCTACATAACACTGGTCCGCCCGTCCTTTCACACCCTTCCTGTAAAATGGCAATGGATATTCAAATCCTGTATAATAAAACGCTAACACTGTTCCTCACCTCAAGTGTTTTGCCCGCTGGCGGCCACTAGATGGCGGCCACTAGATGGCACCCAACGGTACCTTTCAAGTGTTGCTTCATTCGGACATTACCGTTATGCTGTTCCGTCATTTTAACATATAGTGAGCATCGGTGATAACTTGATGCAACTTCTGATTTTCTGCACTTCCATGTTCTCACTTTTTTTCTTATATTTTTTTATGTACATATTAGTAAGTAGACTAGTGATATTTGTTTCTCTATTTGTTTCTCTGAGATTTTATTTTCAGCTTGTGAAAGTAGCGAGTAACATATTTACATGAACTGACCAGGATAGTGAGGTGCAGAGGATAAAAAACAAATGATTAAAAAAAACACATTACTGCTCATAAAACTACTGCTAAATTGTTAATCATGACACACACACACACACACACACACACACACTTCTACATTCACTATAAACTGCGAAGCGCCAGTTACAGTGAACAAAGTTTTACCACTAATGGCAAAGAGCCGAAACTTGTTGAAGTCCCCCCTCTCTCCAGTGAATGCAGTGCATGTATGCTATACAGAGGCAGGGAAGTGACAGCTAATTAGTGAGTATAAAGCGCTTATTGTCTAACTCGCAAACTGCATGAGATTCTAAATGAGATTCTAAAAATGCCATTATGTATTAAAGATAAACAAAAGTAAATAACTGACACACACATTCCCTTACTTTGTACATGTCAGAATAGCAACTAATTGAAAGTGTTGTATATGAGGAGAACAATGACAATCAGTATTCACTTTCATAACCATTGAACACTTGCTCAAGTGTCTAATGGACAGCAATTCTACATTTCTATAATGCAACACAAGGTTTTTATTTTTTTATTAATAGAAAAATTTCCAACTAAAGTAAACAAAACAACTGGACCGGAATAATTTATATTAAGGGGGGGGGGGGGGGGGGGGAGTTTTGTAACCAAAAGATTATGGGCCAGATGTATCAAGCTTCAAAAGCGATAAAATAGAGAGTGATAAACAGCCAACCAATCAGCTCCTACCTGCCATGTTGCAGGTTGGGTTTGAAAAATGACAGGTAGCAGTTGATTGGCTGTTTATCACTCTTCACTTTATCACTTTTGAAGCTTGATACATCTGGCCCAAACTATGAAAGAGATCAGCTCTTTAAGTAAATAAGTGGAGATCAATAAAAAGTGCAGTATTTATAATGAACATTACCACTCCCAACAGGTCAGTGCAACTGAAGGAGAACCAGGAACCCAGTGAAACTAGAAGCATGGTAATGGGGCCTACACACAAGGAGATATACAGAACGTTCTGAGCTATGCTAAATTGCTCATCAAGATCACACAGCAATGTGCCAGCAATGTGTGCTGAGCGATCTGTCAGGGCCAGTGTTCTCCGGTGATAAAGCATGCTGAATATTAATCAACGGGCGATGGCGAAGCGGGGGGCACACAACTATTGCTGTGGCCCTATACACTGAGCGATGTAGGGGCATTTTCTAAGCGATCTAGAAAATGCTCTGAAATCGCCCGGTGTGTAGGCCCCAGAAAACAGAACAACAGGGAAGAATGACCGAGACAAAAGCTTTCATGGCCGAGTGTCCCCCAGCCTGCTTAAGAGAAAAGGATTCAACGGTAAGTGACCAAAAAAATCTATTTTCTCCAACAGCTAGGGTGGGGGACACTGGGACATTCAATAGCTGCCCTTAGGAGAAGGAACGCTGAGGATACCTGATCAGAGAATTGTGCACCCACAGTGTGCATTGCCAGAGGCAAAACTCTGAAAATGTTAAAAACGCAAGGACAGCAGACCAGGTATGTACACAGCAGACCTATCCATCCAAAGCCCCATGTCACACTGCCCAGGAGGTCGCAACAGCCCTAGTGGGAATAAAGAAAATGAACACAGGGATGACATTGTAGCTCCCTAACACCGTGCCCACTCCTAAAGGAACTTAAAATGCAGGGGTGTGGATCGTTTGGTCCACAACAACTAGGTCGACAATCATTGGGTCGACACATCTAGGTCGACAGGCAGCAAGGTCGACATGGGTCTAGGTCGACAGGACATTAGGTTGACACAAGCATTAGGTCGACATGGGCAAGGTCAACAGTCAAAAGATCAACATGGGGTTTTTCACTGTTTTTGACCCAAATGTCGACACAGTCGACATGGACACAGTTTGAAGTGCACCGCATCCACTCGCTATGCTACAGGCACGCTGCCACGCTATGCTCGGCACACTATTTTGTTTTCCCACCACGCCCTAGTGGGTGGTAGGGCATGAAATACCGCCTGTCGGCACATGTCGGCTCAAAAAACTGTGAAAAACCCCATATCGACATTTTGACTGTCGACCTTGCCCATGTCGACCTAATGATTGCCCATGTCGTCCTAGACCCATGTAAATGTTGTTGCCTGTCGACCTAGTAGTGTCGACCCAATGCTTGTCGACCTAGTTGTTGTAGATCTAATGACCGAATCTCAAATGCACTTGCCTGTTGGGAGTTTCCGTGGCGGAGGAGCTTAGATGTATCAATCTTCAAAAGTGATAAAATGGAGAGTGATAAACAGCCAGCCAATCAGCTCGTAACTGACATATTTCAAACCCAGCCTGTAACATCTATCTGTTGAGTGCCTTGAGTCCTATTGGAGAAAGAGCGCTATATCAATAAAATTATTATTAACATGGCAGGAAGGAGCTGATTGGCTGGCTGTTTATCACTCTCCATTGTATCACTTTTGAAGCTTGATACATCTGGCCCTTAGTCTTATAGTTACAGGTTTTAGTGTCAGCCCCCTGGTCTCCATTCGCATTGTCATGTCCCAGTGTCCCCAGACTTGCTCCAAGAGAAATTAAAGTTTCAGGTCAGTTCAGTTACTTTTTCAGTGATCTGCATCCTTGCAGCAAAGCGGGTACCAGCAGCCCTAAGCAAGGTGTGCCCATAGCATCTAACCAATCCGCCATCTAGATTAAATGTGAGGCCGCGTAATAGAGACCAAGGACAGGAAAGCCTTTACCTTCATTATAGTTGCTGCAGATTCATAAAGATTCATTAAGCTACTTCTTTTTTATAATTGACACATGTCTACTGCTTATGTTGTCTGTAAGATTTAGATAAACCATTTTTTATTGAATGCGTAGCTATGGAACAGCAGTTTTCTCTGAGTTAAGGTTATAAAACTTGTAGTGTTACATATAGTAGCCTTTCTTTTGGTTCACAGAATAATATAACGCTTCAGGATCATGCAATGCTGTGTCCATTCACAGCTGTAGTAGTCACAGGTTCGAGTTCACATACAGGGACATGCTATATATCAATGTACTGTGCCAGATTGTCTATGAGGCTCACAAAATTCATGGTACAATTCCACTATTTGTGTCACAACACAGCTGTGGTCATAATGAGAGGATTTCTGAGGCCACATTCAATCACACGTACCATTTGATAAGTGAAGAACAACGGTAAGTATGGGTGTAAAAATATCACTATAGACTGCTGATGAGGTATCATTTTAGGTTACACACTGGGCGATTTTGAGCTGAAAGCCGCTCAAATCACCAAGTTTGCTGCGCGCTCCCGCATCATCGCCGGGAAAGCCACTCATCTGCTTGTATCACCAGCAGATGAGCGGCTTTTTTTGATGGCTTTGCATAACTCTGCACTATGCAAAGCCCCAACCCCCCCCCCCCCCCCCCCCCGCTGACAGCGCCGGGCAGAGGGAAATCCGCTCAGTGTGTATGGCCTGGCAATGAGCGGTGATGCACGCTCCTGCATCATTGCCGGGAAAGCTGCTCATTTGCTTGTATTACCAGCAGGTGAGCGGCTTTGTGGATGGATTTGCATAGCGCTGCACAAAGCCGTCCACCCCCGGCTGACCGTGCCGGACAGGGGGAAAGAGGCTCAGTGTGTATGAGGATTATTTTGGTTCTATAAAACTGCTCCTGTATCAGCATTACCATATAGCAGTGGTTCCCAACCCTGGTCCTCAAGTACCCCCAACAGTGCATGTTTTCCAGGTCACCCAGCAGGTGCGCTTATTATTCAAACACATTTTAAAAGATCCACAGGTGGAGCTAATTATGTCACTTGTGATTCTGTGTGGAGACCTGGAAAACGTGCACTGATGGGGGTACTTGAGGACCAGGGTTGGGAACCACTGTCATTGAGAGACATCCTACTAATCTGGAAAAATGTACAAATAGTTAAGAATAGTTTAATGTATTGCTAATAGTAGTAATTAATTAGACCAGTCTGCTAACTGGCTGACGTGGCAATGTCAATTAATACAATTAATTAACAAAAAACTGCCTTTGAACTGTTCCATGGATACTGCTCTTTGTACTGTGAGATTACTATAATCACTGATGGATATCTTTGCCTGGGGCACACAAAATGCTGTGTATTTGTATACACCACATATAATGGATTGTGTTTAATCCTGGCACATGAATGACTCTTTGTTACTTGTTTTCATTATACAAATAAAATGCTGTTAATCAATATTTGTCTATTGGATGGCTGCCCTGAAACTATCCAGGGTTTTTCTGCAGACGGTGCCAAGACTATTTCAAAGTGTTAAGATTAATATATGATCATTTGCTATTATGTGATGTGTTAATCGTGATCACAATCTAATGGGGCCTACACACAGGGAGGTTTTGGGGGGATCTGAGCAACACTAGATCACACAGCGCTAAACAGCTATGTGCTGAGCGATCTATCAGTTCTCCGGTGAGAACACTGGCCCTGACTGGCAATTCACTAGATTTATCCAGGTTATAGCGACACATGGGGCCACACATCACTATGGCCCCTACACATGGTGCGTCGTAGGTGCATTTTCTATGGGATCTAGTCAAATTAAGCCAGATTGATTAGAAAATGCCCTGAGATCACCCTGTATAGGCTCCTTAAGCCTTTGTTTCCCCACATCAAGCCTCTAAACACAGAAGCAGTCCAGGTATTAGTGATGTCCATGCTTTGAGCCATATGCGGACGTCTTGTCGACACTGTCTAGAACTGGGGTAGCCAACTCCAGTCCTCGAGAGCTACCAACAGTTAATGTTTCCAGATCTCCTCACAGAATCACAAGTGAAGTAATTAGCTCCACCTGTGGATCTTTGAAAATGTTTCAGCTAGTAATGAGTGCACCTGTGCAGCAGCTAGGTTGTCTGGAAAATGTGAACTGTTGGTAGCTCTCGAGGACCATAGTTGGCTACCACTGGTCTAGAACGACAGTTACTGGACCGACCGCTCTTGGTGAAAGGTGACTAAATACAGTTGACGGGGTCTAGAGCGACAGTGACGGAAGTTTGACGCAAGCAGGAGCTCGACAGTCACCACAAGTTTTTAGTTTTTTTTTGGTGCAGCCCAACTTGTTTCGTACGTTACTATCCAAGTGAGCATAGAGTGAGTATAGAATAGAAGCAAGACGAGCACAGAGAGCCATGCCAGGAGACACTGTGCACCTATACAATGTCCATGGGGACCCCTGTGACATTCGGCACCAGAAAAACTAATGTCGATGCGGTGACTGACTACTTTGTCTCTGTCGATCTCCCGCTTGCATCTAACTCCCGTCACCTATCTTTAGGCGTCTAACAGCCTTTGAACAAGAATGGAACGATCCCATAATGGTCGATCTAGACATCGCTGATCGCCTATCCCGTAACCGATTTGAGCACAGATGGTTAAATCAAAATAACTGAGGTAATAATTAGCACCAGCGGATGTATCACATCTGATCTCTGAACGGGGAAGCGCCCTGCAGAAGAGGCGCTCCCCCCGCTCTGCAGCTGGTGGGGGACAGTGGGCAGCAGTAGAATTTAAAAAAAACGGGCACCTTTGGGGACAGTGGTGGATAACTCCTGCTCTAAGTGATTTAGTCATATCTCAAAATAGCTAGATGTTACTTTTACACTATAAAAATTACTCTGTAAAGCAGTTTTAAAAATTCCTCCAAGATGTCCCAAAACATTAACACATCACCACAGTGACTACTTTACATCACAGGATTAAAATATTAATAACCTTCTCATCGTAGACAACCCGAGGTCGGATTTCAGGTGCTTGGTATCCGGGGGTACCTTCTACACCTAAAGCTCCCTCATGGAAAGACAGGCGTGAGATGCCATAGTCTGAGAGTTTAATGTTCACAGATTCATGGACATCCAGGGACCAGACCAGTATGTTGTCAGACTTGAGGTCACAGAATATAATGTTCTTCTTGTGCAGGTATGAGAGACCAGATGCAATCTGATAGGCCAGGCGCAGCGTGAGCATGTGACCTAGAGGCATGAACGAGGGGGACCCTGAAAGAGAAGGGACAATGGAGTTTATATTAACAAGAAAGCAGACATATTTTCATACCTCCCAAGCAGTGTTCCCTCTAAGCTGTGCGCACAACTCAACAAGTGTGCGCACAGACATTACAACAGAGCGCACAAAGCAGCAGTGGTCCCTTTTTGCAGTTGTGGACTCAATTAATGTGTGTTTCACCCATTAACTACATTATTTGCTGTGTTTTGAATGTTTAAATGTTTAATATCATTTTGAAGTAAAGTTAACACAAATGCTGAACGTCATTGTCCAGTTATATATAATTGACGCACAAAAATTTAACTTTCCTTCCAAAGTTGCACAGCCAAAATCTTTTGCCGCACACAGCCTTCATAAAATTAGAGGGAACATTGCTCCCAAGTGTCACGATTTCAGCGGGACAGTCCCGATTTTCGGGTCCTGTCCCACCTGCGGCCGGCATTGTCCCACTGCGGGGGGTGGCAGTTGGGAGCCCCCCAAGCTGATTGAATAGACGCTGTGCGCATGTGCACAGCGTCTATTCGCGGCCGAAAATGGGGACGAGGCTAATTTGCATAAGCCACACCCTCATTTGCATAGGCCCGTCCCCTTTTCAGCCGCGCGAGTGTCCCTATTCCAGCAGCCAAGAAGTTGGGAGGTATGTATTTTGTAAGATACTGTATGACAATACAGCGACCAAACTATAATATATATGTCACTTTATCAGATAAAATAGCACCTTCCCAATTTGAGGACATTTTCTCAGTCTTAAAGTGTATTTTCTTGTTTTTTTGGTGTTCTTCGAACTCCAAATATCAGAAAGCTATGCTACAGTACACAGATTGGCATGCTTTATTACCGCGAGCGGTTAGCAAAGAATACTGTAACAATGCTAATAGGTTACAACAGCAAAATTACTACCATAGATTAATAATACCAGTGGGGTTACATTAGAAGTGTTCAGCCAATCAGAAGCAGCTAAGTCAGTCAAGCAGAAGCAACTGCTGATCTTTATAACCATCAGTTGACATTTTGCAGCGCTGGCCTAGCACAGGTGGTTAGCCTACAAGAAGGAGCATGGTATGCATTCTGCACTGTACTTGTGCTGCGCTTGAGCACACCTCAAATCCCCTTTATGCCTTGCTAACCACAAGTCATCATAAGTGCAAAATGTGTCTCACGTAGCATTGTGATAGAGGCGTAAGAATTTCCGAATGCAGATGCAACTTTGAAAAACAAAACTACAATATCACAAAGCCGTTACATTATGCAGGAACTATTTGCAATGTAATACTGCTGAACATGTATTTATTTGAACTGCACAGGTTATCAGCGCAAGAGGCAGGCTAGAGTGTTACCTTGACTGTTCTCTGTTAGAACCGTGTTGAGGCTGCCCAGTGGAGCCAGCTCCAGGGCAAAGCAGAGAGGATGGATGCTGATGCCGATCAGGGAGACGATGCACGGGTGCTGTAGGGAGTGTAGCATGTTGGCCTCCTGACGGAACTCTGAGAAGTTTCTCATGGCGTCCATAGCCTGCAGGTGCTTGAACATTGTATCTGTGTACAGAGGGGGAAACAACAGAGGAGACTGTTTAAAGACAACCCAATGGAGTTATTGTGCCTGTGCGTCTAGTTGGTCCTCTGTGACACACATACGCTGCTGTGGAAACATACATATGAGAGGCACCCATGAAATAAAGTTTAAGCATTTTTAATCAAAACTACTACCCTGTTTAGCCTGCTTTATAGCTGATATTATCATCAAGGTACGCACCAGGGGCGAAAATGCTTGGTTCTGATATAGCAATGTGTGTCTAAAACGGGGCTTCTACAGCTAGGGTGTGGAAAGTTATCCCACTAAAAGTACTGTATAGGAGACATTTGGTACAAAAACCAAACTCTTCAGTACGGGGCTGTGCACCCCTCGCCTCTTCAATAACCTTGTTCTACACAATGAAATCTGGTCGTTCATTGCTCCCTCCTAAACTGTACTTCCTCCACATCTTGTTTTTCAATCCTATGTGTTTTGGTGGAATCAAGCAGGGACTACCATAGGGGAGTTTGGGGTCTATTAAAGAACAAGCTTTATTGACCATATGTTCTATATTTCTGTATCTGTTCTATCTAGCTTACTGCTGTAATTGAGACCCAGGCATGCACATTTGACAACTGGTCGCTGGCAGCAGTAGGCTGCTGGATCTCCGCTGGAAAGGTAAGTAATGTTAAATACCAGCAGTGCATTCATAAATATCACTGTGAAACTAAATGAAGTACCCACGGTATGTAGTATCGTTATTAAATAAAGCCCTTTGTTCCTGGATCTCAGCCACACTGTTGGCAAATTGTTACTAAGGAAATACAGTTTTCTTCTCGACATTCAGAATGTGGCCAAGCAGAAGAGGATTGCTGGGACATGCCGACATGCGAATACACCGGCATAGAGCATCGGTCACCATCATGTAAAGTTTATAGCTTGGATGGTTAAGAAGCTTTACATCGCTGCATTGGCATGCTGGTATGTCAGGTGCAACACACGTACCTTACAATAAACAAATAAGGGTTAGCAAAAGAATAACAACGGAAAAGGAGCAGACAAGATAGAACAAGAGGTTCTTATCTGCCGTCCTATGCTAAGTTTCTATACCATTGTCTCCCTTCTGCTTGTCAATATTCTGAATGTTGAGAAGCCATACTGGAACCAGATAGTAAGGATTTAGCAAGGTTAACTTCATTGCAATTACAACAGCCCCTTTTGTTCTTCTAGCACACAGAAATCAAGTGATAGGAAAGATATATAGAAAGGAACACAGATTATTATTCACACCCTCATTTGCAAGTACAGTGTCAGTAGAAATCCTTCCTAGACCTACTAATGTACAAATATCAATGTATTCCTACAGTAATGGAGTAAGTGAAAATGGGAACCAAATACCTTTGGAGACCTCTGCAGAAGTCAGATACTTCTTGATCTGGAACATCTTCAATGCTACCGGCTTGCGTTTATACACTGCGCGGTAAATGATGGTTCCACTTCCCCCTTGTCCCAAGATATTAGTGTTCACTTCTGAGTATTCTAAGTCAGCAATGTCAAGGAACAGCCTGAATGCAGAGGTCAGAGGGTTAGAGGCTTACTCACACTGAAAACACCTGGACTGCATGAAATACACATTTTCCCATGCACAGCACTGGGACACAGGAGCAAGACTTATAGGCGCATGGCACTTGTGCCCATCACAATTTATACTTTCCGGTAGCCAAGCGCATACAAATATTTTCACCAGTTAATGGTAACTTAGGGGGGCAGTTTTATATGCGCCATGGGTAGATTTAAATCCATTTTTTAACTATGTCAGGGTAAACATAGACCATGGGCGAAATGTAATAGGGTGCGATTTTTAGACTAAAAAAAAAAAATCGCACCAAATCGCACCTTTAAAAATCGCATTTTTTGCCACGAATTCGCATATGTAATGAGATGCGAATTTGCTGCAAAAAAATGCGATTTGCCACGATTTCGGGCGATATTTAGTCATGAAAATGTGCGCATTTTCAGTCATGAAAATGTGCGCATTTTCATAAATGCGATTTTGTGCTAAAAAAAAAAAGTTTTACAAAAAACGGCGTGGGGTCCCCCCTCCTAAGCATAACCAGCCCCGGGCTCAATGAGCCGGTCCTGGTTCCAAAAATACGGGGGACAAAAAATCTGGGGGTCCCCCGTATTTTGAAACCAGCACCGGGCTCCAACAGCCCGCGGTGTCATGCCACAGCCGGGGGACACTTTTTACACAAGGTCCCCCGGCCGTACCATGAGCACCGTGGCTGGTCAGCCTTGGACGGGGTACCTGGAGGAGTGGGGACCCTCCCAATAAAGGGGTCCCCCCCCCCAGGCTTCACCCGTCCAGGGCTGAAGCCCGGGGCTGTCACCTGTGGCCAGTGGACGCCGGCCTGATAGGGTTAAATCGATCATACGTTACATTGCTTTATACCGGAGAACTACAAGTGCAAGCAGACCTCCCCCGCATGCTGGGACTTGGAGAACCACAAGTCCCAGCATGCGGGGCATTAATGGGCCCGCTGGGACTTGTAGTCCACCTGTAAAAAGAATGTTTATAAAAAACACACACACAGAGAAGTAAAATTTATTACACACACATCCACACACCTCACTTTTACACCAGCGTTACTTACCATTCCTGGATCCAGCGCTGGTCTGGCTGCTTCACAGCCGGCTCCCCCCGCACTGACAGGCAGCGGGGAGAACCGGCTTTCTCCGTTGCCTCTAACAGCTTCTGTAGCGCTATTCCAGCGCTACAGAGGCTGAGAGCGCGATTGGCTGAGCTATGCGTCTCCATGGTGACGCATAGCTCAGCCAATTAGGACTGAGCTATGCGTCTCCATGGAGACGTATCGGCCAATCGCGCTCTCAGCCTCTGTAGCGCTGGAACAGCGCTACAGAAGCTGTTAGAGGCAACGGAGAAAGCCGGTTCTCCCCGCTGCCTGTCAGTGCGGGGGGAGCCGGCTGTGAAGCAGCCAGACCAGCGCTGGATCCAGGAATGGTAAGTAACGCTGGTGTAAAAGTGAGGTGTGTGGATGTGTGTGTAATAAACTTTTACTTCTCTGTGTGTGTGTTTTTTATAAACATTCTTTTCACAGGTGGACTACAAGTCCCAGCGGGCCCATTAATGCCCCGCATGCTGGGACTTGTGGTTCTCCAAGTCCCAGCATGCGGGGGAAGTCTGCTGGCACTTGTAGTTCTCCGGTATAAAGCAATGTAACGCATGATCGATTTAACCCTATCAGGCCGGCGTCCACTGGCCACGGACGCCGGTGACAGCCCCGGGCTTCAGCCCTGGACGGGTGAAGCCTGGGGGGGGACCCCTTTATTGGGGGGGGGTCCCCACTCCTCCAGGTACCCCGTCCAAGGCTGACCAGCCACGGTGCTCATGGTACGGCCAGGGGACCTTGTGTAAAAAGTGTCCCCCGGCTGTGGCATGACACCGCGGGCTGTTGGAGCCCGGTGCTGGTTTCAAAATACGGGGGACCCCCAGATTTTTTGTCCCCCGTATTTTTGGAACCAGGACCGGCTCATTGAGCCCGGGGCTGGTTATGCTTAGGAGGGGGGACCCCACGCCGTTTTTTTTTAATAAAAACACTTTTACACATTTTTATTAACAGGACCATGCACACATCTCAATGATCTGTGCATGGTTCTGTCAAATTCGCCTGTCAGAACCTGGTCTATTTTTTCTGCGATTTTTGGTAACATTTACCAAAAATCGCACCCTATTACATTTGCGAGTTGTATACTTTATAATGGGAAAACATCTGGATGCGATTTGAAATGTGACTAAAAATCGCCACTTTCAAAAGTGCGATTTCGCGGTAAAAAGTGCGATTTTTACCGCGATTTTCAACCTATTAAATGTGCGATTTTCGGAAAAAGTGCGATTTTGGCCGTTTTTGACCAAAAATCGCACATGTCTAAAAAATCCCACCCTATTACATTTCGCCCCATGTTTTATTTTCTGACTGCAGAGATTGATCAGCCTGTGCAGCTAGCCTGTGTCACAAGATTCCCTAGAGTCTTCCTGGGATATACATATAAAGCATACTGGTGGAGGCGTTCTTTATCCACTTCATATAGACGTGTAAGCCATACACGATGATCTTACATACAAGATAGGCCTGACAATGGTTTGTAAGCACAAAAGTGGGCAAGACCACGTTGCATTGTACGTGGGCATAGGCATTTCTAGAATAGGTGCATTTCTAGAATAGGTGCAATGTGTTTTGTTACTTACCATTCCTAAGTCCCGTACCAGAGCTGCAGTTTCGGCAAATGACTGCCGCGCATATGCAGTTTGAATTTTGCCTCCGGAACTTGGTGCCGTGAAGGGGAGGGGGCCATTTGGAATCTGAACATGGGTCCCCATATTTGTTAAAAAAAAACAACACTGAACATGGGGCAGATGTAACATGTGCGGGGAGATTTAGATTTGGGTGGGTTATATTTTTCCTGTACAGGCTAAACACTGGCTGCTTTTGCATGTAGCACATTTTAGACAGTTTAATTTGTACACCACCACAATTTAGTTTGAACAGATCTCACCCAAATCTAACTCTCTCTGCACATGTTACATCTTCCCCACCTGCAGTGCAGCACGGTTTTGCAGTTTTTGATTTTTTGCTGTGCTTGCAAACATGACCCGGGCTATCATACACACAGAAGAATCCCGCACCAATCTCCAAATAGTCTCTGTATGGCCCTCTTATCTCCAAGTTGTGTATATTTTTATGGATCAATGCCTTTAGGTTAGGTTTGGAGGTGCTACCCCTGCTTAGATATAGACCTAAAACCCCCATACAAGAAGAAGTAAGCAATAGTATGAGTGCACCGAGTCTTATGAGAACAAATAAAATATAACTTTTATTGATTTTGATAAAAATTGTGAAATATTAAAATATAGTAAGTGAAAGAAATAGAAAAAAGTGTATTTCAAATGAAGAATGGCCACTGCCTATATTCAATATATCAAGGGCAATCTATTCCCTATGGGGCAGATGTATTAAGCTTTAACAAGAGATAAATGCAAGTGTGATAAGGAGAGATAAATGTCCAGCCAATCACCTGCTAACTGCCATGTTACAGGCTGTGTTAGAAAAAAGTCAGTAAGGAGCTGATTGGCTGGATGTTTTTTCTCTCCTTATCACACTTGCATTTATCTCTTGTTAAGGCTTAATACATCTGCCCCTATATGTCCTATGTATTTCTTACCCACTTCTTCTTGAATGGGTGTTTTATGACTCACGCTATGCATGTGAGGAGTGATAATATGTTTTTCATATGGGCCTCATGGGTTTACCTGGAGGGGAAGTCAGTCATAAAAATCTCAGGGACCAGTTCCTGCAGGGACACAGAAACGTCAGGGTGATTGGGACACTCCAAAAAGTCTTTGTCCACTGCAGCTAGGACACAATCCTCCATATTAAAATAGTGAGGTTCCTTCTTCTCTTGCTCCTCCGTCTGGTCATGTAAGATGGCTGCACAGGAGTTGCAAGTTACATACTGTTCCATCAGAAGCGTGCCGTCACTCTCCGTGGCTGTCAGAGCTGCAGAGAGCAAAGCCTGATTAGTAAAGGGCATGCACATGTCTAGAGGCTATAACAAGTCAAAAGGAAAGAGGGCAAGCTTCCTTTCTTAGTTCTCAAAAAAAAAAAAGGACACTTTTTCCTTTCAGCCAGCAACAGGAACAAAACTCGTAGTCCCCGAATGTCAAAACAGTTGGATGTATGAAATTTCTTGAATAAAAAAGACACATTGACACCATAATCTTTATGCACCAGGAGTCTCACATTAATACTCTGTGCTGCTGGGAGAACCCTCACTTTCCACTATGTAACTCTCAGTCTGCAGCTTATCACATGGCACTGTCCATGTCACATGAAGGCTTGTTGTCTATGACAATCACACAAGTGGACAGGTCCCTCAGCAGCTGTCAGGTTGCCCTTCCTTGGATCACATCTGGGATTGTTTCATACATACAGAATTAAACCGTTTTCTTTTTATGAATGCATACAAAAGCGCAAGGTATATTACGCCAATTGGACCACTGCAACAATATTCTAGGCTTAATATTTCCTGTTCTTAGGTTTCTCTAAGACCTAGGACCATTTCATTCACTGATTGCCATACACTGTTTTTCTTTGCATAAAGTTTTATCAGCTTTCTTTTTTTTATTCTGATCAAGGTTTTAACTGTGTATTATTTGTCATTCTAATACATACTAGAATTTTACTCTGTGCTTACCGGGAAACCACTGATCAATCAGGGAGTTCACATGGTCTGTGATAAACGCCATAGCAGAGAAATCTCTCACTTCTGACTGACAAATAATCTTTATTCCCCCGCTCTTCTTCTTCTTCCAGTTCACATCCGATGATTCCACACTGGGGGAAAGAAAAACAAAATGATGGTATCATTGCCTTTGATATAGCTTATATTGCTTATTTTTGTATATGTTTACAAACGATAGCCTCCATACTGATGTACCCTTCCTAGAGCCTTTTTTCTGTTTCTGTTTGACAATACAAATCTATGGTGAAATAGACTGGTCTCAATGAGCCGTATTCAATAAGGTCATGGACCTCCATAGATGGAGAATAGCCCATGTCAGTCGGGATCCTGACTGTCAGGGTTTTAAAATTTGGGATTCCAACGTTGGTGTAAGAATCCCGCCTGTCGGTAGGTCACCCGGCACCCTTAAGACCGATGTCTTTAAATATTGCAAAGTTGCTTGGGGACATTTCCTGGTGTAGACTTTTCTTCATATTGCATAAGAATGCCAGTCCTGCTTTGGCAGTTGTATATATTTGGGGTCTGTAAAGTTGTAGGTTTTAATTTTGTTTCAAATTTGTTGACAGAGTTCATGTTAAAACCAAAATTAAAAGGTTGGTTGATACAAAAAGTGACATTTTAGTAGTAGTGAACCCAACACAAAATTAGATTCTGTACAAAACATCAAATATTGGCATCTGGTTAATTCCTATAACCCCAAATGCATGCATCTAGGTATTGGGGTCCTATTTCTGAAGTAAGGGTCGTTGTGCTGCGTATTTTCACACTGCAAGCTCCACTACTAAGCATACACCACTATAAATGTTGTGGAGTTGTGTGCATATACACTTAAAAAAGAAACACAACTGAGCTGTAACAGTATTTGCACATAGCTCTTAGCTAAAATTGTGGGCTAAGCAGAATAATATGAGAGTGTAAATACACCAAATACCACATAGATCTTTTACACCAGGGACAGGAGTGAGGCAAAAGCACACTTGTAGTGATGATTCCTATGAAACCAAGCATACGTATAGGGAAGGTCTGGCAGCCAGACATCTATACAACTCTGCATACAGGCAAATGTATACAATTCATTCCGTGGGCCTAATTCAGACTTGACCGCTAATGTTAGCATTCGCAGTGGATTGTGAGGAGTATGCCACCTCTCAGACAGAGAGTAACAGCCCCTTGCAAAATTGCATGAGAATTGCGAATGGATCACTAATCAATCCAATCCAATTAGCAAATTCTCGAATTAGCAGTCAAGACTGAAATCGGGCCCCATGAAGGCAATGTCAAAACAATAAAGGCTGACTTGCCTCACACCTAGTCTGCAAGCAATGCCAATGTTCACGTAGATGACTGATTATTTGGAACCACGCATGCTCATAAAACTTGTGGAAGCCCATATGGTGCATGCATTACGATGTGTATACACACAAAGGAACCATTGCAATCAGGTCAGATGGGATGGCAATGTTCCTGGGTGGTGACTAATAGGCAGCTACGAGTACAAGCAAAAATGGTCCATTCAGTAGGCGTGCTATGTGAGTGTTGCAGATATGTCAATCCTATAACATTAGAGAGAATGGATATACAGTTTGTAGCTGCATTTAGTCAAAGACAGACAACAACCATCAGACACATTATGTGCAAGTTAGTCTTCCCTATAGTACCCACTAGCTTATACCTTAGGTAGCCACCCTCAAAGGTAACCAGTAACCCCTCCTGCCAGTAGATAGTTTGGTTCCTCTTGACCCGGAAGGTGCTGCAGCGGTTGCGCTGGTTGCCCGTGAAGCTGTACACTGCAGACTTCCTTGTGCGTGGCTTGTTGTTCTTCTTGTTTTCAAACAGCTGGTAAAGGGAAGGTGCACTGATCAGTTCAGTCCATAAACAAAAAAAGTCTACACAATCTTCCATTATTCATGACATTATCTCATGAAGCAGATCCCTATATGCATCACACTGCCAGACAAAGTCAAATTAACAGCAAAGTCAAATTTGATATAGCTAAAAAAAGGAGAGCATTCAACAATATGGGACACCGGAATCATTTGCCGCATATAAAGAATGTAAGAAATTTTCAAATACAATCAATATGGCTAAATTAGAGACTGAACGAAGAATAGCCGCAGATAGCAAATCTAATCCCAAAAAATCTACAGTTATATAAACGGGAAACTGTCAAGGAAGTAAAATATTGGCCCACTAAAAAATAAGCAGGGTACCCTGGTAACAGAAGGAAAAGATAAAGCAGAAATATTCAATACATTTTTTACTTCGGTATTTACAAGGGAAGAATCCTCAGAAGATCTCCCACAGATTAAATGCTCGGCTCTTGATTGCTCCCAAACTGTGGCCCTTATTCTGATTCGGTCGGTACGGCCCGCGTGCGGCCGTACCGCCGATGTTTGGACTCTGCACATGCGCAGAGGTCAATCTGCGCATGTGCAGCCCCCTTCGCCGCAGACGTATTTCGTCCGCCGCAAAGGGGGCATATAGGGGCGTGAGAGGCTTCATGCCCTCATTTCCCTATGTGTACGCCCCGCGTTTCATGGGCGTTCCCATGCAAACGCGGGGCGTATGCATGGTAATGAGGGCATGACGCCCTCATTACCATGACATGGGGGCGGAAAGCTGACGTCGCCGGATGTCAGCTTTCAGCCCCCATACAAGCTACCACACGGACGATTGTCCGTGTGGTCTTAGCTTGCGGGAGCTGCCGCGGCGTGCGGGCCTGCCTTCGATGGTCGACGACCATCGAATGCAGGGGGCAGCTCCCACCATGGTGGAGGCGTAGCCTCCACCATTTTAATGCGGATCGCCAGCCGTCCGTGTACGGACGGCCGTGGCGATCCGTCTGGTGGGCGGCCCTTGGTTTGTGCGGTCGGAGCCCCGTGTGCGGCTCTGACCGCACCAACCAGAATAAGGGCCTGTATGTTTGAGTGAGGAAATAGTCAAAAATAGATTACAGAACCTAAATAGTAACAAATCTCCTGGCCCACACAAAGTACACCCTAGGATACTAAAAGAATTAAGTTCGGTCATAGTACTAACATTTTATCTGTTATTTGATGAATCAATAAACTCGGAGGTGGTAACAAGGGACTGGTGCATAGCTAACGTAGTACCAATATGGAAGAAAGGTAGTAAAAATAACCCTGAAAATTATACACCGGTAAAATATTAGAAGGAATAATAACAGATAGTATCCAAAATGTATTAGAACAGGAGAAGGTGATAAGGCTCCGCATGGGTTTGTCAAACATAGAGCAGGTCAGACTAATTTAATTAGTTTCTATGAGGAAGTCAGTAGGGGATGGATTTAGGGAAATCTGTTGATGAAATACGGTTTGATTTCGCTAAAGCTTTTGACACGGTGCCTCATAAAAGGTTATTAATAAAACTAGGTCATTTAGGGCTAGGAGATACAATTTGTAATTGAATTAAAAACTGGTTGCACAATCGGGGATAAAGAGTGGTGATAAATGGCATACATTCCAGCTGGGATAAGGTCCAAAGTGGACTCCCACATTGTTCAATATTGGGACCCACCTTGTTTAATATATTGATTAATGATATAGGTAGTGACATAGTGAGTAAGATTGCAATATTTGCGGATGACACAAAATTGAGTAAGGAAATTAACTCAGGAGAGGATGTGGATACACTACAGAGTGGCTTAATTAAACTGGAATGGTGGGCGTAAAGGTGGAAAATGCAGTTTAACGTTGATAAATGTAAAGTAATTAATTATGGGAACAAAAATGAACAAGCTTTTATAGGCTGAATGGAGTTATTATAGGGTATTCGGTACTTGTTTTCTATCTGGGCGCCCGTCGCGGGCATCGCGGGTACATTTATGTATGGCCGCGACGCGACCGACGCGATGCCCGCGATTTCCCATTGAAACCAATGTTAAACTTGGAAATCGTGTCGGTCGCGTCGCGGCCGGCCATAAATGTACCCGCGATGCCCGCGACGCGATGCTCCCGATTTCCCATAGGAATCAATGTTAAAAGCCGCGATGGACCCGATTTTACTGTTAAATGCCTCAATCCACCCGATTTGGCCATAGGAATCAATGTTAAATGGGCCACAGAGCCCATTAACCCTTAAATGTCCCCCCCAATTTTTGACGCCACCCCACGATCGACGCCAACCCGAAGCGTGGCGAGCGCAGCGAGCCCGCGAGGGGCGGCGGTACGCGTCCTCCGACCTTTTCATGCCCTACTATCCACTAGGGCGTGGTGTGAGAATATAATAGTGTGGCGAGCGCAGCGAGCCACCGAGCCCGAAGCGTGGCGAGCGCAGCGAGCCCCGCGAGGGGACGCGGATACCTTCACAGTTATGCGCGTCCCCTCGCGGGCTTCACAGTGAAGGTATCCGCGTCCCCTCGCGGGGCTCGCTGCGCTCGCCACGCTTCGGGCTCGCCACACTATTATATTCTCACACCACGCCCTAGTGGATAGTAGGGCATGAAAAGGTCGGAGGACGCGTACCGCCGCCCCTCGCGGGCTCGCTGCGCTCGCCACGCTTCGGGTTGGCGTCGATCGTGGGGTGGCGTCAAAAATTGGGGGGGACATTTAAGGGTTAATTTGCCCTATTTGGACCCAAATCGGGTCCATTGAGGCATTTAACAGTAAAATCGCGGTCAATCAGGATTTTTAACATTGTTCCCTATGGGAAAATCGCGGTCATCGCGGTCATCGCGGCCATCCCAATTTACCCGCGATGCCCGCGATTTTTACCCCCGATGACCGCGATTTTGATCGTGGGTGCCCAGATAGGAAACAAGTACCGGGTATTCTGCTGTGGAAAAGGACTTGGGCTTATCATAGATGAAATATTGAGTAATAGTGCACACTGCTCAAGTGCAGCAGCAAAAGCAAACAGGACACTGGCATGCATTAACCCCTTCAGTGTGCCTCAGTGCCCAGTCTGGCAAGCTCGGAAAATTCTTGGGATTGCCACTGTTTACAGCCCAGCTCCCTCCCCTCTGTGGTGCCGCCGCCTCCTCCCTCCTCCCCTCCGGGTTTTGTATTGAAGTCCCCGGCGCCGGCTTATGACAAGCCCGCTGCCGGGGACAGGGATGCGGTGTGGCAGGCGCAGGATCCGGGCAGTCGCTGATTGACGGTGCAGCGGCGCTGCCCGGACCCAGGAAGGTAGTGGTGTTTTTTTTTAAGGGAGCGCTGACCATAAAAAACTGGCCCAGTGGGGAGCGCTCCCAAAAAAAAAAAAAAAACACCACTGAAGGGGTTAAAAGGGGAATGGATTCAAGGGATGCCAATGTGATAGTGCCTCTTTACAAGGCATTGGTGAGACCACACTTGGAATACCTTGTTCAGTTCTGGGCACCTTAAAAAGGACATAAATGAATTGAAACAGGTACAGAGAAGAGTGACTAAGCTTGTAAAAGGTCTCGAATCACTACAATACAAAGATAGATTAACCAGGCTGAATAAGTCAAATAGGTTAAATTTCAACCTTAATTACTATGTTACATCCTGGCATTACCGATTTGTATCCAGGACTAAGGGCTTTCAATCATGGAAAAACTATAGACTGCAAGATACTTTTTATTTCTTGCCATTCAGATGTAAATATAAATGAAGAAATATAATGAGCTGGCAACTGTTTATATTAAAGATCTCTAAAAAAACATAGGGAGTGGATGGCACAGAACCGTATATGTTCCCAAATCATAGATGTAGAAATCGTTCTTTAAGGATCATCATCTTAATATTTAAAAAAACTTGTAAGACAGGGCAAAATAAGAATGACAAAACAAGACACATAACAGAACTATAGCTGCTCATCAAGGTATAGAACAATAACACAAAATCCCAACTGTTATTGCTTCAGTTTTCTAAGCGATGTGCATACTCTCACCTGAAGATCCATCTCAGACAGGCTTATTAACATGCGGGCTATGAACCTCTGCCAGAATCCTACTGGGACAAAGCTCATCTTGAACACCCTCTGCACTGTGTTGCCAGTGGATTGCCGGAAGGAGTAGATATCAAGGCCCGGTTTGGCTGGAAGGAGGTGAGGTAAGAGGTAGCTGTAAAGAAGAGTGCCATAAATAAATACAGTACTTAGAAGGCTATAAAAAAAAAGAGAAATCTTAACATGTGTTGGTGTAAATACCAGGTATATGAGGATGAATTCCCTGTTGCCGAACTACAACTATCAGCATTATATGTCATGTATACTCTTTTCTTTTTATATACCTAAAACCATTGTCTTTATCAGTGACTTTTGCATCAGTTAAAAAAAATGGACGTGTGACCTTTTTATCATTTATATTCTCTTCCAATTTCAGTAAAAGCTCTGAACAACAATATACAACTAAATAAAATCTCAGCTGGTCAGTGTTCATTTCCCAAGCCTTATAATGCATGAGAACAGTCCTAGGGTTGTAATAATATTGAATTAAAGAGTCTTCCTGCAAATCTGGTCTGAGTTAAAGGACCACTAAAATGGAAACAGAAGTTACAGTACTTCTATCATTCACAAAGATATGTGTAACTTCTTCTGGAATATATCAGAGCTTAAATCATTTGTGATCATGGAAGGATACACTATATGTTCGATCTACACAGGGGATTTTCAGTCAGTAACCCAATTGTAAGATACCTGAGTCAATCACTCATCTGCCTCAAGGGACCGAAGCTAATCAAAAATATCTATCAAAGTATGGTTTAGCTCTTTGTTGCAAAGTTGGAATGTAGTGGCGGCTTCAGGGGGGGGGGGGGGGGGGGCTGCAGGACAGTTCAAAATTGAAATGGGGGAACCCTTCAAACTCCCAGTGAGTCAGTTTGGAATGGCTGTTGGTGTGCTCCTCCTCCATCTCAATTTTGAACCGTGCTGCAGCCCCTCCTCTGGAGATGCCAATGTTTAATTATGTTTAAAGCAGGCATGTCCAACCTGCGGCCCTCCAGATGTTGTGAAGCTACACATCCCAGAAGGCCCACAGTTTTGATATTAGGGAATGCTAAAACTATGGCAAGGCATGCTGGGATGTGAAGTTTCACAACAGCTGGAGGGCCGCAGGTTAGACATGCCTGGTTTAAAGCTTAACTTTTAGATTCAGTGCTCACTTACAGGTGACTGACTGTGCAAGAAGACACAGTTGGGGGAAATTTACTAAGATCGGAGTTCTATTTCACATGGAATGTTTCTATAGGTGACCAACCAGAATATACTTATTATTTATTTAGATCCTTCTTAAAGAAAATAGATAGTATCTGATTGGTTGCCCATAGCAACATCCAATCTGAAATACAACTCCCATCTTAGAGCAGAATCTAAAATAAACCACAACGAGTAACAATACTGAAACTACCTGAATACTTCCAGAGCAGACATTCTAAAGACTAAAATATACAGTAACAGAACCTCCAGAAGCTTTTTGTTATTGGTGTATATATAGATATGTACTATAGTCTTTAGCAGATCATTTCAGCCAGAGGAGATTATTAACCTGCTGTTGGCCACAGGAAGAGCAATCTCGAACTTTGCCAGGAACTGAAAGTACTGTTCCTCAGTCTGCTTGGTGAAGCCAGTTCCCACCAACAGCATCCGGAGATCCTCTGCCTTGATGACCCCATTCCTGGCCACAGATTTGGAGCTCTTAATGTTGATGATTCTCTCCAGACATTCAGACAGCCAGACAGGATCCAGGAAGTAGAGGTTCCTCAGTCCATGGCTGGTGTCCGGGAAGTGAAGCAGGGTGCCGGTCTCTATAAGAAATCCAATTGCTGAAAGAAATACAAGGAAGCGTGAGGCTGGGAAGCATGCAGCACAGACTGGACAATACAATGCATCAGGCTAGGATTATATACCAGGGGGTGCATCTTAATACAGAGGCTTCACACACCTGCTTGCATGTCCTCATAGTCTCTGATATCATTCTCGGAGCTCTGTTCTGTGATCTGCTCTATCTGCTCATCAGTCAGATACTGCACCTGATCTCCCTGGGCCCGCTTCTGCTGCTCTCTCACCACTGCCTCCTGAAAGTTGAGGTAACTTCTGGGGATCTGTAGGAAGAAAATGAATGTGTGGATTTCTAGGTTGAGTGCAGATAGCATGAAGTCATCACATGAAGTGCATCATTCATACTGCACGTTACTTACACACATACATTCATTACATATTCTATATATAAAATAAGAAATATGTGTGCATGCGAATATCTGCCACAACTCTCAAGGTGAAGATGCCAAAGTTTAAGGAGCCTACATATGTAGCGATGTGTGGAGATGAGCGTTCTGCTAGATCGCTCAGCACACAGCGCTGCACTGCGATTCCTCCATTAAAGATTTGAACATAGCAAGGCAAAGCATCGCATATGGGAGGTGATTCTGGTTGACTCGCAAAGCTGTGAATTTTGCAGCTTTGCAAGTCATTTAACTGCCGCCCACACGAACGTCCCCTCACGCGCCAATTGATCCGCACGCATGCAAATGGTTGTTTAGCATAAACAACCATTCGCAGCCTTGCGATGGTCACCATCTAAGTGTCTTAGATCTGCAGGTCCCTGTAGGTAAGCGGGCAGGCAGCTGACATCTCCTGACTTTAGCTGCCCGCCCCCCACATCAGCAAATTTCCATGGGAACGCCCATGAATCGCTGGGCCTTCTCATGGGTGTGACCACTGCTGTGAGCCGTCGAATACTCGCCATGACCGCTCGCACAAAGCGGCTGCATATACACATAAATGCTTATGCGAATGCACAGGGGAGCGAATCAACCAGAATAAGGACCATGATGTGATCAATCCAGCTTACATGCTTTGCCTCATATCCACACTCAATCAGAATGGATCACATGGCTGATCAGAAAAAGCTGGGGTACCCAGAGAGAGATTTTGGCTACAGAAAGACAACCTGCTTTCCTTGTATAAACTAACATTACGTGTGGTATTCAATCCATGCTGATGTTTCCAACAGTAGGAAAATTTGCACGTATTGCAGATGATATTTATGAATTTAAATTCGACCTATACAAACCAAGTGCTGATTTTTCAACTGTCAGAAAAATAGGCACAATCGGAAAACACGTGGATCAGCGAATTACTCACTGATCCACGTGTTTTAGACAAAAATGGGCCATTATCGACTATTTTCCGGGTATGCAGATTCGTCTTTAAACAGTGGAACGTGTATCAGCGGAAAAATCGGCCGCATTTAGTAGATCTGTCCGGATTTTTCGGCTAGCCTAGCATTTTTATCCCCTAAAACACGTATCTGTTTTAAAAGCAAAATAACTATTTACCAGCCTTCCCACCAGTTTCTGGGACCCAATTGTACTTCCCACATCTTTCATATTGCACGCAGCACAGAATATCAGCTGGCGTAAGCCTTCCAGACCATCCAGCGTCTTGCAGGAGAGTTCACTGTGAATAAGAAACATTGCTATCAAGGTGAGCAGAAAGTAACAAGACACTCCAGACAGTTCCTCAGGGAGCAAGTCAACCGAAGGTGATGTCCATCTAGAACGTCTCAATAATAAAGCGTATGTAATCTCAAGTGATGTGAGATACTGTAGTAGCATTTTTCATGGTCAACAAGGAATGTGTTTATTTTATGGATGTTTTCCACAGCTGTCCAAATTTAAAGCACCTCCACTGAGAGAAGGAAATCATTAACTGGACAAATCATCTGATGATACTGGATTTAAAATAATCTCTATCCAGTCTCAAATGACTGGCAGGCTCGATCTGAACACATGAATACAGAGGAAATCCCCATGTGATACTCACTGTAAATGTTTAATTGTGATATCTGGAAACCCTGTTGCTCTAGACCCAGATGGAGAACGGCAAAGAGCCAATACATATGCACGGAGGGTGGCGATTCTCTCCAGGCGGAATTTGGTTTCTATGAAGTCCAGGTGAGTTCCCACCACTAAAACCACAGAATTTGGTGCTTTGGCCTGAAAAACAAAAAATTTACTTTTCTAGCAAAACAACAGTGGAAGGCGACATTATTATCATAATCATCATCATCATCACAAGAACAGGAGCAATACAACAATATGCAGGATATTGGTATGCCCTCGTCCACCATACCATAATACAATATTCTCACCTCAATGTTAAGGAGCCAGAATTGGAGATTAGACACAGCCTCCTCGCCCAGAGCCAAGTTCCACACCACTATGTATAGGGCTTTGTCAGTAAAAAAGCACTGGTTCACTGCCGACATTGTAGCGGAACCTCCCATGTCCCACACATGGAACTGCACGGAATCAACCTACTTAACCAACACAGGAGAGGAGAGGAGAGGGGGTATAGCGCCATCAGTGCTGCTAAATACTCAGTGACAGCTCTGTGACAAGCATCATCCACAAGGAGACACCTGAAAATACAGACAATATTTTGGCCAATATAAAGTAATGGTCACCTTTGCCTTGGTTCCCATAGGTTTATGAAGCTCCCAACGGGTAGTTCTGATCGTACTCTCTCCTTGCATCTGTTGGGATGCTTTCCCAGTCTGCAGGACCTCAAACAGTGTTGATTTCCCTTGACGTGCGGGCCCAACAATGATCATCTTGACAAGATGACAGCGCTCTGCTTTCCTCAGCTGGGCACGCAGGTACGCCAATATGGTCACTGGTCCTGGACAGGTGACGAGATCAGCAAGTAAATACTGGACGTTCACCAGGTCTTGATAGATTTTACTTATATAGGATAACCACTCACCCTCCTTCCTGATATCTGCAGGCAGGTTTGTGATGTTTAGGTCTTCAAGATCTAGCTGCCATAAGGATGCAAGCTGACCGAGTTCTGGGGGAAGCTCCTTTATACCTGGATTGCTAAATAAAAAATGAAATAGGTGCAATAGACACAGATTGTAGGACATACACTAACATAACATGCCGCCTTTACTCAGAGCAGTAACCCAGAGCAACCACTCAGTCACTCGCTTATATAACATGGCTTAAAAAAAGAATGCTTGTTGAATGGTTGGAGTGAAGACCCATACACTAAGCCACGGGTCTTCAACCTGTGGCCCTCCAGATGTTGTGGAACTACATGTCCCAGCATGCCCTGACAGTTTTGGCATGCTCTTATACGAAAAAATGTGGCAATGCATGTTGGAACATGTAGTTTCACAACATCTGGGGGCCCCAGGTTGAAGACCCATGCACTAGGTGATTCACATGCAATTTTTTTTTGACCATACAAAGCACATGCAGTTTGAGATAATTGTAGTCAGAATTTTCCATCTATAATTTATATTGCAAGATTGCCTCTCAAACAGCATAACCTCAGGCTTCAAAAAACTAATCTCATTTATACATAGAATATAGAAATATAATTGTAGGTGAAAATGAACCTGTCCAGCATTTGGAGGCTACATGCAAATACATAAAGTATTTAACCTGAATTAAAAATATATATTTAAACCACTAAAGCAGTGATGAGGAACCTTCGGCCCTCTACCTGTTGTTGAACTACACATCCCAGCATGCACTGCAATAGTTGTAGCATGGCCACATAGCACAACTGTAACAAGGCATGCTGGGATATGTAGTTCCACAACAGCTGGAGGGGCAAAGGTTCCCCATCCCTACCCTAAAGCATAGTTTTTTCCAGGTACAAGGTTACTTGATTTGTTCCACCAACAAATCAGCCCCAATATGTGAGCATTAACAACAAGTTATTTGCTGTCTTCTCAATAATGACCAATGACTACCAAAGAGATGCTGGACTGTACCAAGAAAGTGATGTACTTAACAAAGACGTGTGGATGCATTTTATCACTTACTTCCCCAGGTACAGTTCTGTCAGTCCCTTTAACTGGCACACAGACTGTGGAAAGGCATCCAACTGGTTGTCATTCAAGTACAGTACTTCTAAGGAGTCTTTGAGGTATAAAGGAAATTCCAACGAAAAACCTGGAATGCAGGAACACAAAACTATAAAACCAGATTGATTTTGTGTCTCACTTAGATCCCGTGCATTATATACAGTACCTGCATCAGTCCCTGTTCTCGTTCTGTACTTCGTAGAGAAAAATGGTACCCGCCTGGTCTTCGTTCCTTCCTCATTTCTGTAAAGAAAAAAGGGTTATTAGTCTATTCAACATAAACTGCACACTTCGTTGTGCAGGTATGGTAAAATGGAGAGCTATGTTAAACTGGAGATCTATACATAATAGTATGTAAAAGTGGACTTAAACCATAAATACTGACCTCCCCAGCTGGTTTTTGGATAAATCCAAACATTTGAGGTGCTTGCAGTTCCAAGTGTCAGGGGGCGGCAATGAAGTCAGCTGGTTTCCAGAAAGCTTCAAATACTGCAAAACCTGAGAAGCATGTTGAAACAGTGATTAACATTTTTGGAGGAAATTACTTCCATGCCTCAGGGAACGATTAACCTTTTCATCTTTCAACATAGAGTTGTTCAGATCATCTCAACTTACTGTATATCTTATTACTAATTTGAGACCTATTCTACATTGACAGCCAATAATTCACCAAGATCCCCACCTTGTGGTGATTGCGAAGTACTACAAAACAAAAACGAAATCTGTAGGATAACTTACAACTTGTGGCTTTTGCCAGTGTTCCGAAACTGTAAATACCAGCATGCTTGTCAGCCAATGGTTGCAAATTTTACAATAAAATGTTGTAAGAAATTTGTAGGACAGGCTTTGTTAACCTGAGGCTCTCTGGCTATTGAGAAAGCATTCGTTGAAAGGATTCAGTTACACAACGGCTAATGTTTGCCTATGCCAAATGCAATTGGTCATTCACGCAAACACTTACTTTTTGGGATTTTATGTAAACCTTTGCAATACAAATAGACTGCACACACCAAAAATATATTCTACCACATTGCAATTTATTACAAAATTTAATATCAGTGGCGAACGTCTCATACGCCAAAGGACTTACTCACACATAAGACTATCTACCACTATCATCGTAATGCCCTGGGCACTGCCAAACAAACATATTTCCAAACTTTTATCACTGCTCAAGCCTTAAACCCCAAATGCATTTTTAATACATTTAAATTACTTCTCAACCCTTCTTCACCTGACCCACCAGCCACTATCAATGTTCAAGATATTACTGCCTACTTCAAGGACAAGATTGATAAGATCTGAAATGAATTGGTATGCTCCTACCTAACTTGTAACTACTGACTTGAGTAAAGGTGCCCATACACATTACAATTATTGTAAACAATATCGCATCTCAGTTTTGCGATGAGGTGAGATGAGATCTAGTACAAAAAGTATGTGCTTCACATACTTTTTGTACTAGATCTCAGCTCATCGCAAAAAACCGAGATGTGATGAGAAGCGATATTGTATACAATAATTGTAACGTGTATGGGCACCTTAAGTCATATCTATAGGATTCCCTTAGTGGCCAAAAATGCATCCAGTTTTGATTTAAATTCATTAACAGTAGTTGCTGTAACCACCCCCACTGACAATGAGTTCCAGAATTTTACTGCTCTAATTGTGAAGAATCCTCTTCTAATTCTGTACGGAATTTATTTTCCTTGAGCCTCAGTACATGCCCGCGTGTCCTAAGTCTGTTAGTGAACAAATCATCTCCCAGTTCCATATGATTCCCAATCCTGTATTTGAATTTACTAATCATATCTCCTCTCAACCTCTGTTTCTCCAGTGAAAACATATTCAGCCTGGTTAGCCTATCTTTGTATTCTAGTGATTCAAGACCTTTTACTAGCTTAAGCTGGCCATACATCAGAAAGATCGATCTTAAGATCGATTGCGCTCATGATTGTGTACAATTTCCCTTGAAATCCCCGGCAGTCCTTGGTGGTTTTTGGACACACAATCTGCATACAATCCATCATACAATCAGTCATACAATCCATCTGCTGTATGATTGTGTACACAAGATGTGCACACAATCTGCATACAATCCATCTTACAATCAGTCATACAATCCATCTGCTGATTGATTGTATGATTGTGTACACAAGATGTGCACACAATCTGCATACAATCCATCTTACAATCAACTGAGATTGTATGATTGGGTACAATATCTTTCTGATGTATGGCCACCTTTAGTCGCCCTTCTCTGTACCTGTTCCAATTCATTTATGTCCTGTGGTGCCCAGAACTGAGCACAATACTCCAAGTGTGGTCTCACCAATGCCTTGTAAAAAGGCACTATCACATTGGCATCTCTTGAATCCATTCCCCTTTTAATCCATGCCAGTGTCCAGTTTGCTTTTGCTGCTGCACTTGAGCAGTATACACTATTACCCAATGTTTCATCTATGAAGACCCCCAAGTCCTTCTCTACAGCAGAATTCCCTATAATAACTCCATTTAACCTATAAGTAGCTTGTTCATTTTTGTTCCCATAATGAATTACTTTATGTTTTTTTTCAATGTTAAACGGCATTTTCCACCTTTCCGCCCACCTTTCCACTTTATTTAAGTCACTTTGTAGTGTTTCCACATCCTCTCCTGAGTTAATTTCCTTACTCAATTTCGTGTCATCCGCAAATATTGCAATTTTACTCACTATGGGGGTTATTCTAGTTTATTCTTTCTGACAAAATCCTTCTTAGATGGACAAAACCATGTGCACTGCGGGTGGGGCAGATGTAACTTGTGCAGAGAGAATTAGATTTGGATGGGGTTTTTCTTCAAAGTGAGATCTATATTACAGTATAAAATCATGCAGTCAGTATTTTCCCTGCACAGAAACAAAAAAACTCACCCAAATCTAATTCTCTCTGCACATGTAACATCTGCCCCCCTGAAGTGCACATGGTTTTGTCCATCTAAGAAGGATTTTGTCAGAAAGAATGAACTAGAATAAACCCCTATGTCACTTTCAATATTATTAATATATTAAACAAGGTGGGTCCCAATATTGAACCTTGCGGGACTCCACTTTGGACCTTATCCCAGCTGGAATGTATGCCATTTACCACCACTCTCTGTCCCAATTTGTGCAACCAGTTTTTAATCCAATTGCAAATTTTATCCCTTTACCCTAAATTACCTAGTTTCATTAATAACCTTTTACGTGGCACCGTGTCAAAAGCTTTAGCGAATTCAAGCAGTATTACATCAACAGATTTCCCTAAGTCCAGCCCCCTACTGAATTCCTCATAGAAGCTTATTAAATTAGTCTGACATGATCTATTTTTGACAAACCCATGCTGAGCCTTACTTGTCACTTTCTCCTGTTCTAAGAAATTTTGGCAGTGGCGTAACTATAGAGGGTGCAGGGGATGCAGCTGCTATGGGGCCCGGGGGCTTTGGGGGGCCCGAGTACCAAGCAGGCAATCCCCTGCACCCTTTTACATTTATTTCTTCACATAATAGTGCCACTGTGTGCAGGTTCCCTGAGCGGGAGGGAGGCAGGCAGGTGCTGCACACTGCTGCTGCGGCTGCCCCAAAGGTCAACTATAATGAACGTGGAGGGGAGGAAGGAGCTGCCACAGGGAGGAAGAAGGTGCTGCTGTGGGTGGTCGGAGACTCCGGAACCTGCCCCTTAAGACGCTCCATGGAGGGAAGGGTGGAGGTGCCACTGCTGCTGCTGACCGGACCCTGCCCTGGTCGGAGACACTCCGTGGAGTGGAGGGAGGAGGTGCTTCTGCTGGCCGGCAACGGATCCTGCCCTGGATCCGCTTTGCCCCATGGAGGGAGGATGTTGCTATGCTCCGTGGAGGGGAGGGAGGAGGTGCCGCTGCTGCTGCTGACTGGTCCCTGCTCTGGAGACACTCCGTGGAGTGGAGGGAGGAGGTGCTGCTGCTGGCCGGCAACGGATCCTGCCCTGCTCTGGCCCATGGAGGGAGGACGCTGCTGTGCTCCGTGGAGGGGAGGGAGGAGGTGCCGCTGTCCAGAGCCTGCCTGCCCCTGAAGACAACAGACCCAGTGATGGTAAGCAAACCCCATCCTACCACTCATCACCACAAACACACAGAGACACACACACACTTTAGTCTGTCACACCCCTGCATGCCCATCTGTCGATATTGCTCCCCCCCATCCATCTGTACCCCCATTATGGTTCCCTGTCCCCTCTCTATGCCCCCCCCATCTGTCTGTCAGTCTGTCTTCCCATAAGTTGCTCCATCCGATTATAACCATTGTCCACCTGTCCCCCCATACCCAACTTTCAGTCTGTGCCCTCATATGCTGCTCTATCCATCCGCCTATGCCCCACTTTCCTCCATCTGTCTGTGCCCCTCCATCCATTTATGCCTGCCCCCCCCCCCTATTGGTCTTTCCATTTATGCCCCATTATGGGGGTCATGCCTGTCCGTATGTCTGTCTTTGTCCCACCATATGGTGTTTTGTCTGTCTATCCGTCAGTCACCCCATCTATGCCCCCATATGGCACACTGTCTGCATATTTGACCCCTCATCAGCCAAGCCCTCCCCATCCATCATCTGTCTGTCTATGTTCTCACTGACACAGTGGGCGGTATTCAATGAGCCTGATTCGCCAGGTTTTTATGGCGAATTTGTGCTGTTTGGCGAATTTCTGACAAAAACGGTGAATCACCCTATTCAATGACCACATGGCGAATACATTTCAAGGTTTTTTTCGCCATGATTCACCGAGTAGCAATCGCTATCTTTTTATGGCGAAGTGGAATGTGAACTTTTAAAATAAAGTGTTTTGTTGTAAAAAAATTTGGTGTAAAAATTGGTGTAAAAAAATTTGGTGTAAAAAAATCAGGAATTTTATTCTGAGGAGGGGCATGCTATTTTTATTCATGTGCTGTAAGCACATGAATATATATTTAATTTTAAAAATAATATTTTTTTTTTTTTTTTTTTTTTTACACAGCATCCAGCAGGGGGCGCCGGAGCCGAGCCGCTCATTACATATTCATATATTCACTGCACGATCATTACGATCGTGTGTAGTGAATATACGCTCCCCTGCTGGCACCCCCGGGGGGGCAGCCTGTGCTGCCTGGCACCCGGGGAGCCCACCTAACCCCCCACAAAGGTCTGGGCTAGGCAGAGAGACTACCATCTCTCTGCCTGGCACCGTCCTCAGGCTCCCTGCGGCAATCGCCGCAGGAGCTCATATTCGCCAGTCAGGGGCTCGCTGCCCCTGACTCGTTGAATACCGGAGCCCGCCGGCTCCGGAACGTGGCGAATGTTCAGCGAATCCAAAAAAGGATTCGCTGCACCTCGCAGGTATTCACATTGAATACCGCCCACTGTCACACCCTGACACACTGTTACACACTCTTTTTTCCATGATGCCCCTGACCACCCCTTTCTCTCTCTTCCTCTTGCTCCTCACTCTGTTTTTATCTGTTTTTCTCCTGACCCCCTCTTTGTCTCTCGCTTCCTTCATCCATAAGGGGCATTGTAGTAAAAGCGTCAGGGGGGCCCTTTCCAAAATTTTGCTATGGGGCCCTTAAACATCTAGTTACGACTCTGAATTTTGGATACTATCTCTTATTATTCCTTCTAATATTTTCCCCACAATGGATGTAAAGCTGACCGGTCTATAATTTTTAGGGTTAGTTTTGCTACCTTTCTTCCATATTGGTACTACGCTATGCACCAGTCCCTTGGTACTGTCCCGGAGTTCATTGATTCCCCGAATATCAGATACAATGGTAGTGCTATGACAGAACTCAATTATTTTAGTATCCTAGGGTGTATTTTGTGCGGGCCAGGAGATTTGTTACTATTTAGGTTCTGTAATCTATTTTTGACTATTTCCTCACTCAAACATACAGTTTGGGAGTAATCAAGAGCCGAGCATTTAATCTGTGGGAGATCTTCTGAAGATTCCGCAAATTCATTGAATAATTCCGCTTTCTCTTTTCCTTCTATTACCAAGGTACCCTGCTTATTTTTTAGTGGGCCGATATTTTCCTTCCTTAACCGTTTCCCATTTATATAACTGAAGAATTTTTGGGGATTAGATTTGCTATCTGTGGCTATTTTACATTCAGTCTCTAATTTAGCCATCTTGATTGTATTTTTACATTCTTTATAAGCTGCAAATGATTTGGGTGTCCCATATTGTTTAAACATTTTGAATGCTCTCCTTTTTTTAGCTATTCCAACTGTTTACCACTTTTGATAATTCAACATGCTAAATGCATCTGCAAAAGTATATCTAAAATACTCCCATATCTTACACAAGAGACTGCTAAAACTCTAATTCATGCTCATATCTTCCGCATTGATCATTGCAATAGTCCCCGTACTGGTCTTCCCCAATACAGACTCTCACCACTACAATCCATCATGAAAGCAGCTGCCTGACAACTCTTTATAACCAGACCTTCATTGTCTGCAAAACCGCTCTACCAGGTTACCTGTATTCTAATGTATTCTATATAAAATACTTTAACTTACCCACAAGGCCAAAAACCTCTGAGTTCGGATGGAATCCCACGCGTCCTTCGAACCTGGAGGCTATTACATTCAGTCGTGTGTATTTTAGAACACTAACCTTGTGTACCCCACACATATAAACATGTCACATTATTAAGCGATAAACCTGGATACTGTAACTACCACTATATAATGGATGGTTTAAATGTACAGTAAAATGTGTTAAACATATAGGGAATTTAGTGGTTATACTCAGACACAAATTTAGCTGCTGAACCACTTGCGACTACCTGCATTTGGCAGACTGTTACATATACTCCATGTCAGGGAAGGAATGCAATCCATCATTGTGGACTGTAAAATCGCTACAGTCCTACTGCATGGTGAATAGCAGTCTGTTACCTCCAGTTGAAACACATCCTTCGGGACATCTCTCACGGCATTATCTGACAAGTCCACTTCCACCAGGTGATTTCTCCAGAAAAGAGCCAGGTTTTCTGGGACCATTTCAATACAATTCTTAGAAGCTTTGCAATATTTCTGAAACAGAAGCCAAATGGTGGGTGCACAAAACAAATGATTATATCAATGAATTTAATTTGGAAACGTCCAGCATTAGGGGCATCCAGCACGGACAATGTAATGGGTAGCATTACTGCCTCACAGCACTGAGGTCAGGGGTTTGAGTCTCACCATGGCCCTAACTGTGCAGAGTTTGTATATTGCGTGGGTTTCCGTTGGGTACTCCGGTTTCTTCTCACATTCCAAAAATATACTGTTAGGTTAATTGCCTCTCAACAAAATTAACTCTAGAATGTCTGTGTGTGTGTACATGTGGTAGGGAATATAGATTGGGTCAGGGACTGATGTGAATATTCTCTGTAAAGCGATGCAGAATATGTGTGTGCTATATAAGAATCTGTTAGTAAATAAATAAATATGTATATAAGAAACTGTTAGTAAATAAATAAATATGTAAAGTCACAATGTCACAAAATGCAAATGTCCTAAAGCTACCAATGGCACTTACCAGAGGGCAGGCCCATGGCTCTGGGAACGTTTTCAGCTTATTGCACGAGACATTCAAACGCCTCAGGGATTTGAAGCAATGGAGGATAGAGGAGGGCAGCTCAGGGATTTTGTTATCGGACACATCCAGCTCCTGCAGCCTTCGCAGACCAATCCAGTTAATGCCTGAAAAAGTGCACACTTTTCTTTTGTAAACAGGCAGCGTGGTATAAGCTCATTGCTTACATGTCTTCCTTGACTCTGAACTGTTTGTTTATTCCCCACTTTCAATAGGTCTCAACATCATGCTAAGTGCATCTAAAATCGTATATCCAAAATAAGCCCATACCTTACACAAGACACTGCTAAAACTCTAACCCATGCTCTTATCTTCCACATTGATTATTGCAATAGTCCCCGTACTGGTCTTCCCCAATACAGACTGTCGCCACTACAATCCATCATGAGCCTGGCAACTAAAACCAGACATTCATTGTCTGCAAAACTGCTCTACCAGTCCCTCCATTGGTTACCTGTATTCTAATGTATTCTATATAAAATACTTTCACTTACCCACAAGGCCATAAACCAAACTACACCAACATATATCTCTTTGTTTATCTCAATTATTTCCTCAAAAGATCTAAGTCTATCCTCATTATTCGCTTCCATTCACAAATGAAGGACTTTCATCAGGATGTTCCCACTCTGTGGAATGCCCTCCCATGGTCAATAAAAGTCTCCTCTAGTCTCCAAGCCTTTCACCTGTCTCTGAAATCTCACCTCTTCAAGCAAATTTATCCGGTATGCTGTGCGAGTGCCACTGCAGACATTGCAGGCTTTCAGGGGTTAAATAGCATTGCTGGGGTCTTCCAGCACACTGTGTGATGCCTCTAAGCATCTCTGGAAATCCACAACAGGAAGTTGCCCTGCATTGCCAATCAGCATCAGCAGAGGCAATTTAGGAAGGAGGGATATATCCCTGCACCTTTCATACCAGCTAGTAACCTTGGAAGGTCCCTGGACCAACCCTAGTAGCTAGCAGGGTTGAAATCCTTGGGCATCAGTCCCTGGATTTTGGCCCTAGACCATTTTCACACCAGCACTAGTCCAGGGTTGTTCCAGAGACCAACCCGGGAATTCGGGCTGGTGTGAAAGGGGTATTACTTTCCCATGTTCCTGAACCAAGGCCAACATTGCTTGGTCACTGTATAATACAGCCCCACAAGAAACTTTGCAATCTGGTCGACCATTATGCAATAGAGAAAAACCTATCCTTGTGTACGAATGCCTATTATACTGTAAGCTTACGAGCAGGGCCCTCCTACAGTTTTTATTGTCTGTAACTACCAAGTTTGTTTCTTTTTGTAAAGTGCAACGGAATTTTCTGCGCTATATAACAACCGGTTAATAAATAATAAAAAATAAATCTGGTATGTATAAAAATGATAAACTCTGACTAATTTGAATAAAACATTGGACTAAACATCTAAAGACCACACTAAACATTTGCAATAATAGTTATGTTAGCATATGAACGATTGTATATTACGGAGATTTCACTATACATTAAAATAACTGGATTTTTTATATTTTACTAAATATCACTATCGTTCTCTTTCATTCCTCTGTCTCATTCTGCCATGTTATACAGGAGATGATTCTATAATGGGTGGAAATGCAGTGTGGGATGTCGCATTCGTATAAGGGGGCAGAGATGTCAGCTACAGAAATGACTGCATTCTCTGCTTTGTAACTCGTATCAGATCCCAATAAAGTCCTGATGCAGGAATGACCTCAGCACCTGCATTGGTGTCAGGGGGTAATACTATACTTTTTAAGAGTGCTGCAGTGAAAAGTCAGCATAAATGTATGCCGTAGTCCAAGACCTACAGTAAAGAATTTGATGATGAATTAGAGAAGAACCACTATACGCATTTAGTCACAATGAGACAGATTCTCTAAGCTTCAAAAGTGATTAAATGGAGAGTGATGAACAGCCAGCCAATCAGCTCCTGTCTGACATTTTTCAAACACAATCTGTGACATGGCAGGTAGGAGCTGATTGGCTGGCTGCTTATCACTCTCCTTTTTATCACTTTTGAAGTTTAGAGAATCTGACCCAATGTGATGTGACAAAACAGCGTTATGAGACTGCACTGATAGATTTGAAATGTTACACATACATACTTGTGTGCGACAGAGTCTAAGGGGGGTATTCAATCTCTCGCCACTATTCCCGACAGGGGAAATAGCGGTGGGGCCCTATTTAATGCGGTCTTTCCCAACAGCGTTGAACAGGGATCCCGGCAGAACGGGCCCGACCTTAGAAGCAGTCGGGCCGATTCTGCTGAGAACGGCCGTGGATTGTCGAGCTCCCAGACGCAGCTCAATGATCCACGGCTGTATCGTGTGCCCACACCCCCTTTTAGGCATTTGGGACATTCAATCCTACATCGAGCCAGCCAAAAATGGGACAGGTTCACAGCTGTGGGGCCAGCCCGACAGTCGTGACCCGGGACTGAATTTCCCCCTTAATCTGTATTCAAATAGTTCACATTAAGCAGCTGTGGCTTTTTTACATGCCAAGTTCTGTTGTGCTTCGTATATAGGATTCAGGGGGTATACAATTAGCTGTGATAACGTGATCCACGATCTCTGTAAAGTTATCACACCAATCGCCTAAAAAACACCGTGGGTATGCACGCTCCCATTTTCGATCTATCCAATTAGAAAATGGTGAAAATGGGTGACATGCAATGTGTTAAACAGGGAAAGGTGCAGGTGAAAATAGATAAGTTTATTGGAGGACATAATAAAAATAATTGGGAACTTACAACAAGGTAAATGGCTGCATTATGCATAAAAAAAAAAAAAAACATAATTTTTTGTGTAAAATAAATGCTCTAATAAAATTTGGGATACACGAAAAGGAGTCCAAATATATACACTACCCTTCAAAAGTTTGGGGTCACCAAGACAATTTTGTGCTTTACAAGAAAACCGACTTCTATTTTTCAAATAAGTTGCAAAATTATAGAACATTAAGGGGGGTATTCAATGTCAGGGTCACGGCAGTCGAGCTTGCTCGACCGCCGTGACCCAGTCCCGTTCTCGGTCAGCTCGACCGAGAACATGCAGGCAGGATTCAATGTCCCGCCTGCTGGGGAGCGAAAAGGGGGCGTGGCCGCGAGTTGCGGCCGGGAAGAGGCGAGCTGCAGCCGGCAGCTCGTCACTTCCCGGCTGTTCTCGGCAGAACGAGCCCAACAGCTAGTGATGTCGGGCTCGTTCTGCCGAGATACCCTGCTCAATGCTGTCGGGGAAGACAGCATTGAATAGGACCCGGCGGGCATCTCCCCGATGGGAGGTGCTCGCCGGAGATTGAATATCCCCCATAGTCAAGACATTGGCAATGTTAGAAATAATGATTTTTATTTGTAATAATAATAATTTTATCTTTCAAACTCTGCTTTAGTCAAAGAAAGCTCCTTTTGCAGCAATTACAGCATTGCAGACCTTTGGCATTCTAGCTGGTAATCTGAAGAAATGTCACCCCATGCTTCCTGAAGCACCTCCCACAGGTTGGATTAGCGTGATGAGCACTTCCTGCCTACCATACGGTCAAGCTGCTCCCACAACAGCTCAATGGGGTTGACATTTGGTGACTGCACTGGCCACTCCATTACAGGCAGATAAAATTCCTTTTACCTGATACAAATCGGTCCAATGTCTGTCCAATGTCTGTGTTCTTTTGCCCAAATTAATCTTTTCCTTTTATTGGCCAGCCTCAGATATGGCTTTTTCTTTGCCACTCTGCCTAGAAGGCCGGCATCCTGGAGTCGCCTCTTCACTGTAAACATTGACAGAGTCATTTTGCAGGTACCATTTAATGAAGCTGCCAGTTGAGGATCTGAGAGGCATCTATTTCTCAGTACTAATGTACTTGTCTTCTTGCTCAGTTGTGCACCGGGGCCACTCACTTCTCTTTCTACTCTGGTTAGAGCCTGTTTGTGCTGTTCTCTGAAGAGAGTAGCACACACCATTGTAGGAAATGTTCAGTTTCTTGTCAATTTCTCTCATGGAATAGCCTTCATTTTAAAGAAAAATAATAGGCTGTGGAGCTTCACATGAAAAGTTCTCTTTCTGGTCATTTTGAGAGTATAATCAAACCCACAATTGTGATGCTCCAGATACTCAACTAAATCAAAGGAAGGCCAGTTTTATAGCTTCTCTAATGAGCAAACCCATTTTCAGCTGTGCTAACATAATTCAACAAGGGTAACGCGATAAGCAAACACAATGTACCATTAGAACACCAAAGTGATGGTTGCTGGAAATGGGCCTCTATACATCTACAGTATGTAGATATTCCTTTAAAAAACAGATGTTTGCAGCTAGTATATTCATTTAGCACATTAACAATGTATAGAGTCTATTTCTGATTAATTGAATGTTATATTAATTGATAAAAACAGTGCTTTTCAATCAAAAATAAGGACATTTCTAAGTGACTCCAAACTTTTGAACAGTAGTGTATATTTGGGCTATTTAAAGGCACTTTCAAAAATCTTGCAAAAACAACCAATTACTCCAACCGCAAGCCTAAAAACACTTGTTCCACTCATAAATCACTCAATATTGCAGCAACCACCATTTTCATCACTTTGCACTTTTCACCCCAAAACTGACATTTTATAATTGGCTACTTAAAAACATTAAAGTGCCTAATTAGACATTAAGAGAGGTGGACAAGGTGTTCTGAACCAAGTTCCTCCATTTCTACACCAAAATAGGGTTTTTAGCCTACTTCTCTCCTGCTCAGAGTTCGGTGAAGAGAAATTTGCAATAGATCCTATGGAGAATTATTGCATGCGAGCAATTAAACAGCTGTGATATAGCAGGTAATGGAAAAAGATGCAAAAATAAGTTATCACAGCTAATTAGCCATCTCTCTCAGACTCAGGTTCACACAGAAGTACAAGTGTCACATATTACATGAATCCGTGCAGTCTCATATTGTATTGTGATTAACCCTTTATGACCCATTGTATGTTTCCGATGTATCATAGTGATGACACTGGTAAAGTAGATGAATGAGGCGTTAAGTAACCCCCTAAAAATATGGTTTGGTCATTTTTTTAGTACATAAAGCATTGGGACTCATACACAAAAAGATTGCAATTCATTCTAATTTAATATTTTGATAGTCCAGCACCTGCTGGAAGAGTTTCATAGTATGTTCTTATATTTAAACGGAACTTTGGACTTTGAATGGAAACAGTCACCTAGTCAGATCGCTTAAAAATGGGGCATAAACTGTCCCATGTGTGCCCCATAAGCCAAAACCTAAAAGCTATAGGGCAGTTTCACATGCTCCGGCTGACGCCGGGCAGCAAAACACCACACGGACAAAAGCCGTGCCGTACACAGTAGTTAATAATGGACATGATTGTGTCCATTCACACGGGGCGGTCACGGCCCGGCCGCCTGGTTGCAGCCGGATGTCACCACTGGAATGGACAGCTGCCAGTCTGTGGCCACCCCGACCATTGTAAACTCCTGTGTACGGCACTGCTTCTTGGCCATGCCGGGTTTCGCCGTCAGCTGGAGCCTATGAAACCGCCTTTAGGGTGAGTTCTAGTAGGGCGCATACAAGATAATACATTCCAGTTTTTTAAAGGTGCACCCCCAATCTGAAAAATATAGCTCTATAAAAGGCAGACTGAGGTGTAATGGGAACACAACACAAAGGTGGCACGTACCATCTTCTATAAACAGATTCGCCAAGTAGTTATTGGCTGCAGAGAGTTTCTGGAGTCGACTCAGGTGGAGGAATCCAGGCGGAAGACATGTCAGCTTGTTACTAGAGATATCAACCTCAGCCAATCTAAGGACAAACATGAGAAATGTGTCTCAGTGCAGAATAGCCACACAGCTGAGAACGGTCATCTCCACCATAACCACTGACTAACGTACCTAGAGCAGATGATTTCATCAGAGCTTTGCACACTGGGCAGGTCACAGAGCTGGTTATTACTCAGATTAAGCTTTTGCAGGTTGAGAAGTCCCCATGGAATGACGGACGGGAGGGAGGTAAGGCAGTTAGAGGAGATGTCCAGCTCTCTTATCTGGCTAGAAATGTCTATAAACCAATCAAGATCTATCCATGGTAAATGGAGGCTGGACCACTGTACACAGACAATCTGCAAGAAGAGATCACACATACAGTAAGATCACTGTGTCATTAAGCAGCACGGGTGAGAGTACAAAACTTGTATTATTTTCTGGAACTAGAATTCAACACAAAAAATGTAAAACACTCTTAATTCCCATTCCACAATTAAATAAATGCTGTAACGTTTATGCAAATGTTGTTACTCTCAAAACATTAATACCACTTTCACACTGCCTAAACATTTTAAAAAACGGTATTTTGAAACGGCATTTAAAACGGGTCTGAGCCTTCACATTGCAGTAGATTAAAATTTTAAATACCAGTCAACCCGTTTAATCCCCTGAACATGTTTCAAGGCAGAATGCAGGGGACAGCCTATCCCAGGTCTGTAGTCTGTTGATTTTACTAAATACCGTTTCAGAGCCAGTCTCACTGCATAAAAAATGGCTCTGAAATGTAGGACTCTGCTTTTTAAATGTTTTGAAATACCGGTTATCATTAACCGGTAAATAAACTCTGGCACTTTCCCACTGCAGCCTTAAACGTTTTAAAATGGCAAAAAAAACGGCAATATACCGTTTAACAAGTGCAGTGTGAAAGGGGTATTAATCATTGATGCAGAAAAGCTTCATTTTAAATGTTTTTTTTATTACTTTAAGAAAGCAAATAAAAAACATCATAAATAAAAGAATAAAATCATATCATTTTACTTTTCTGTGAAACTAATTGACAGTATGTGAAATATTTATTATATAATTTATAAACTACTACACAAATGCAAATTCTACTGAATTTTCAAACGAGATTGGATTTGTTTTTATATTTTTAGTCTTCTTTTCACAATAGAGCAATTTATACAATACAATGGCATCTGTTCTACTGACATCAGCATTGCTAAATGTTGGAGATTATTATTAAGAGCCTTGTTCTGCATAAGTCCACTGTAAGCAGGCACATTGTGACAGTTCTGCTTGTTACAGTACATTGGGAAATCTCAACACCACAGTCTAAACATAGAAGTGCAACAAGATTTACTGTAGTGAGGACAATCAATGCTATAAATACGGGCTGGGGGTAAAAGACAGAAAAATTCTAGAAGATGCCCAGAAAAGCAAAATCAATTGGTCTTGGATTTAAAAACAAAAGGAAAACAGTATGTCAAACAATATGGCAATAATATTATATTATATCTCCTTTAACCCCTTCCTGACACAGCATGTTTTTGCCTTCCTGACAGAGCCCTTTTTTTCAAATCTGACATGTATCACTTAAGTGGGGATAACTTTTTTTTGCTTTTACTTATCCCAGTGATTTTGAGAATGTTTTCTCGTGACACATTGTACTTCAAGTTAGTGGTAAATTTTCATCGATACAGTCTGTGTTTTTTTGTGAAAAATACCAAAATGTCGGAAAAAAATGGAAAATTTAGCAATTTGCAAAATGTTAAATTTTCTGCTTGTGAGACAAATAATCATACCACTCAAAATAGTTAATAACTAACATAGACCATATGTCTACTTTATGTTTCCATCATTATTTCAACTTCCTTTTAATTTTTTTGGACACTAGGAGGCTTACAATATGAATAGCAAATTTTCAAATTTTCAAGAAAATTTCAAACACTGATTTTTTTAGGGACCAGTTCAGTTCTGATGTGACTGAGGGACTTGTATGTGAGACACCCCCATAAATGATGCCATTTCAAAAACTGCACCCCTCACAGTATTCAAAACAGCATTTTGGAAGTTTGTTAACCCTTTAGGTGTTTCACAGGAATTAAAACAAAGTGTAGGTGAAATTTCAAAATTTCATTTTTTTTGCAGATTTGCAATTTTAATACATTTTTCTAAGGAACACAGTACATTTTACTAGAGAAATGTGACTAAAAATTGATTCCCCCAATTCTTTTGTTTTCATAAATATCCTATATGTGGCCCTAGTGTGCACGTTGACCAAACCACAGGCTTCATAATAGAAGGAGCACCTACTTGATTTTGGAGCCTCCTTTTTATGAGATTATTTTTTAGGCACCATGTAGGTTTCTAGGCACCATAAGATGCTAAAAGTTAGGAACCCCCCCACAAGTGACCCCATTTTGCAAACTACACCCCTCAGGGAATTCATCTAGGGGTATAGTGTACATTTCAAACCCCCAGGGGTTTCACCAATTTTGATACAACTGGGCAGTGAAAATGAAAAATTACATTTTTTTACACAAAAATGCAGTTCTGGCTCCAAATTTGTCATTTTCACAAGGAATGAAGGTGACAAAGCACCCCAAAATCTGTGCCCCAATTTCTCCCGAGTATGGCAATGCCTCATATGTGACCAAAAAATACCAGTTGGGTGCATGGCAGGACTCAGAAGGGAAGGAGTGATTTTTAAATTTTGCAGCTCAGATTCTGGTGGAATGTTGGTGGGTCCTATGTCGCATTAGCAAGACCCCCGAAGCACCAATACAGTGGAACCCCCCCACAAGTGACCCCATTTTGCAAACTACACCCCTCAGGGAATTCATCTAGGGGTATAGTGTACATTTCAAACCCCCAGGGGTTTCACCAATTTTGATACAACTGGGCAGTGAAAATGAAAAATTACATTTTTTTACACAAAAATGCAGTTCTGGCTCAAAATTTTTCATTTTCACAAGGAATGAAGGTGACAAAGCACCCCAAAATCTGTGCCCCAATTTCTCCCGAGTATGGCAATGCCTCACATGTGACCAAAAAATACCAGTTGGGTGCATGGCAGGACTCAGAAGGGAAGGAGTGATATTTGGATTTTGCAGCACAGATTCTGGTGGAATGTTGGTGGGTGCTATGTCGCATTAGCAAGACCCCCAAAGCACCAATACAGTGGAACCCCCCCACAAGTGACCCCATTTTGCAAACTACACCCCTCAGGGAATTCATCTAGGGGTATAGTGTACATTTCAAACCCCCAGGGGTTTCACCAATTTTGATACAACTGGGCAGTGAAAATGAAAAATTACATTTTTTTACACAAAAATGCAGTTCTGGCTCAAAATTTTTCATTTTCATAAGGTATGAAGGAGAAAGCACCCCAAAATCTGTGCCCCAATTTCTCCTGAGTATGGCAATGCCTCATATGTGACCAAAAAATACCAGTTGGGTGCATGGCAGGACTCAGAAGGGAAGGAGTGATTTTTGGTGGTGGAATGTTGGTGGGTGCTATGTCACATTAGCAAGACCCCCAAAGCACCAATACAGTGGAACCCCCCCACAAGTGACCCCATTTTGCAAACTACACCCCTCAGGGAATTCATCTAGGGGTATAGTGTACATTTCAAACCCCCAGGGGTTTCACCAATTTTGATACAACTGGGCAGTGAAAATGAAAAATTAAATTTTTTTACACAAAAATGCAGTTCTGGCTCCAAATTTGTCATTTTAACAAGGAATGAAGGAGAAAAAGCCCCCCAAAATCTGTGCCCCAATTTCTCCCGAGTATGGCAATGCCTCACATGTGACCAAAAAATACCAGTTGGTTGCATGGCAGGACTCAGAAGGGAAGGAGTGATTTTTGGATTTTGCAGCTCAGATTCTGGTGGAATGTTGGTGGGTGCTATGTCGCATTAGCAAGACCCCCGAAGCACCAATACAGTGGAACCCCCCCACAAGTGACCCCATTTTGCAAACTACACCCCTCAGGGAATTCATCTAGGGGTATATTGTACATTTCAAACCCCCAGGGGTTTCACCAATTTTGATACAACTGGGCTGTGCAACTGAAAAATTACATTTTTTTACACAAAAATGCAGTTCTGGCTCAAAATTTTTCATTTTCACAAGGAATGAAGGAGACAAAGCACCCCAAAATCTGTGCCCCAATTTCTCCCGAGTATGGCAATGCCTCACATGTGACCAAAAAATACCAGTTGGGTGCATGGCAGGACTCAGAAGGGAAGGAGTGATTTTTGGATTTTGCAGCTCAGATTCTGGTGGAATGTTGGTGGGTGCTATGTCGCATTAGCAAGACCCCCGAAGCACCAATACAGTGGAAGCCCCCCACAAGTGACCCCATTTTGCAAACTACACCCCTCTGGGAATTCATCTAGGGGTATAATGTACATTTCAAACCCCCAGGGGTTTCACCAATTTTGATACAACTGGGCAGTGAAAATGAAAAATTAAATTTTTTACACAAAAATGCAGTTCTGGCTCAAAATTTTTCATTTTCAGAAGGTATGAAGGAGAAAAAGCACCCCAAAATCTGTGCCCCAATTTCTCCTGAGTACGGCAATGCTTCATGTGTGACCAAAAAATGGCAGGACTCAGAAGGGAAGGAGTGATATTTGGATTTTGCAGCTCAGATTCTGGTGGAATTTTGGTGGGTGCTATGTCGCATTAGCAAGACCCCCGAAGCACCAATACAGTGGAACCCCCCCACAAGTGACCCCATTTTGCAAACTACACCCCTCAGGGAATTCATCTAGGGGTATAGTGTACATTTCAAACCCCCAGGGGTTTCACCAATTTTGATACAACTGGGCAGTGAAAATGAAAAATTACATTTTTTTACACAAAAATGCAGTTCTGGCTCAAAATTTTTCATTTTCATAAGGTATGAAGGAGAAAAAGCACCCCAAAATCTGTGCCCCAATTTCTCCCGAGTACGGCAATGCTTCATGTGTGACCAAAAAATGGCAGGACTCAGAAGGGAAGGAGTGATATTTGGATTTTGCAGCTCAGATTCTGGTGGAATTTTGGTGGGTGCTATGTCGCATTAGCAAGACCCCCGAAGCACCAATACAGTGGAACCCCCCCACAAGTGACCCCATTTTGCAAACTACACCCCTCAGGGAATTCATCTAGGGGTATAGTGTACATTTCAAACCCCCAGGGGTTTCACCAATTTTGATACAACTGGGCAGTGAAAATGAAAAATTACATTTTTTTACACAAAAATGCAGTTCTGGCTCAAAATTTTTCATTTTCATAAGGTATGAAGGAGAAAAAGCACCCCAAAATCTGTGCCCCAATTTCTCCCGAGTACGGCAATGCCTCACATGTGACCAAAAAATACCAGTTGGGTGCATGGCAGGACTCAGAAGGGAAGGAGTGATTTTTGGATTTTGCGGCTCAGATTCTGGTGGAATGAATGGTGGGTGCTATGTGGCATTAGCAAGACCCCCGAAGCACGGTGAAATGATGAACCTAAAAATCCATAGATGTGTGGTATAAAGAATTTCTTTACGGTCAGAACAGTCAAACTCTGGAACTCTCTTCCCAGAGAGGTGGTAACGGCTGGCTCATTAAATGCGTTCAAGGCAAAGTTGGACAATCATTTACTGGAGAAAAACATCCATGGGTACAAATAAGAAATATAATTTGTCTGTAAAATACCAGAACCTACCAAATCAGCAATGGATATCTATACCAGGTTGAACTAGATGGACGCAAGTCTTTTTTCAACCTTACCTACTATGTAACTATGTAACTATGTATATTTTAAAACACTCCTTTATACATAGGCCGGGTTTGTCGGGGCAAGTGTCACACTGGAAAATAGTTTGCTTTCTTATTCCCTTTTTATAGCAAACTTTGCACCTTTTTTGTGTCCTGCCCTTTTTTCCAGTGGAGGGGATTTCATCAGGAAAATGCTGCCCTGGTACAATACGGGGCCAGTACTAGAAGTACTGGGGCCCTCTGCCTGCTGGTTCCCAAATATTAGGCCCTTTATGACTTCCTCTTGAAAGTGCATAAATGTCCCCCTCTGGCTGGTAGAACGGAATAGCACGTAAGCGTTATACAGTGCCATCTGGATGATATACACGGCCAGCTTCTTGTACCAGATTTTTGTTTTCCGCAGGGCACTGTACGGCTTCAGTACCTGATCTGAAAGATCCACTCCGCCCATGTACCTATTGTAATCCAGGATACAATTAGGTTTTGAGGTGTGGGTACTGGTACCTCGTACAGGGACGGAGGTGGTACTGTCTCCGTGAATTGTTGTCAGTATAAGGACATCCCTCTTGTCCTTATATTTGACCAACAACATATTTTCGGTGCATATTCCCCTGCTTTCACCCCTTCTCATTACTTGGGCAATGTGCGTTTTTGGGAGGCCTCTTTGGTTCTTGAGCACAGTACCGCAAGCTGCTGTACCTCTTGAACCAAGGGCCTTAAACAGGGGGATACTGGTGTAAAAGTTATCCACATAGAGGTGATAACCTTTATCCAGGAAGGGGTGCACTAAATCCCAGACAATTTTTCCACTAACACCTACGAGGGAGGGGGGGCATTCTGGCGGTTCAATTCTTGAATCCTTCCCTTCATATACCCTAAACCTGTGGGTGTACCCTGAGGTGCTTTCACACAGCTTATACATTTTTATGCCATACCTTGCCCTCTTACTGGGAAGGTACTGGCGGAATTTAACCCTTCCTTTAAAATGTATAAGGGACTCGTCTATGCAAATGAATTTATCTGGGATGTACATCTCTTCAAATTTGGCACTGAAATGATCAATGACCGGCCTGACTTTGAATAGCCGGTCAAAGGTGGGATCATCTCTGGGTGGGCACTGTGCATTATCGTTGTAATGCAAAAATTTAAGGATTAACTCAAAACGATTCCGGGTCATGGCCATACGGTAAAGTGGGGTGCTGTACAGAACATCTGTACTCCAATATTGCCTAATTTCTGGCTTTTTTACTATGCCCATATGAAACACCAGACCCCAAAACGTCATCATCTCTACTGCATCTACAGGGGTCCACCTAGCAAATGATGACGTGGGGTTTTGAGCAATAAACTGCTGGGCATATAAATTAGTTTGGTCCACCATTAAATTTATAAAATCATCAGAGAAAAATAATTTGAAAAAGTCAATTTCTCTGAGACCTGTGGAATCAAATTGGATTCCTGGGATGGCCAAAAACTCAGGAACCTGGGGCTCAAAATTGTCTGGTGGTGGGGTCCATACGAGATCAATTATTGGGGGGGGGGGTCTCAGCTGCTCTATGGGGTGTCTTTGAGGGGGTCCCTCATCACTAGAGGAGGAAGAGGAGCTTAAGATGAATCCTTCAAATTCCCCGCTTGCCTCACTGGCTGTGTCAGAGTCAGAGGCAAGCATGGCATATGCCTCCTCCGCTGAATACATTCTTCTGGATGACTGGGATGACATTTGGGATGACATTTGGGATGACATTTGGGATGCCATTTTTATTTTTGTGTTTCTGGTAGTGAAATGTTTCAACACGTGTATAGTGTAGGGGGGGTACAAACTTTATTTCAATGTAGTATGTAGTGTGTAGTGTGTATGTAGTGCAGAAAAAAAAAAAAGGTCCTGCGCCAAAAATTGAGCACAGATGTTGGTCAGTAACGTCCGTCACTGAACAGCGCTCAAAGGCAACAGGAATTTGATCAAAAAAAATTAAAAAAAGACCCCACAGCACGCTCAAAAAAAAAAAAAAAAAAGGTGATCAGTGATGCGACACTGATTACCAGTGAGGGGCAGCAGGTGCACAACCTTTGGTGCAACTGACAGTGCAACTGGCAGGTATATATATAAAAAAAAAACCTGCACCCCCAAAAAGTTGCTGATCAGCACAGATATACTGATTAGCACAAAAGGGGGGGTAGCAGACACAAAATATAGCACTCTCTATCACTCTGTCACTATCTCTCTCTATCTCTCTATCTCTCACTATCTATCACTCTATGACACTGCAGCAGCAGCACTGACAGTTATATATATAAAAAAAAACCCTGCAGCCCCAAAAAGGGGGGGTAGCAGACACAAAATATAGCACTCTCTATCACTATCTATCACTCTATGACACTGCAGCAGCAGCACTGACAGTTATATATATAAAAAAAAAACCTGCAGCCCCAAAAAGGGGGGGTAGCAGACACAAAATATAGCACTCTCTATCACTATCTCTCTATCACTCTCTATCTCTCTATCACACTGCAGCAGCAGCAGGAAGTCACAAGAAGTCAGATCCAGGAAGCATCCAGCACGCTACAAGCAGTGATCAGGTGATCAGGTAAGGTATTTGCAAGGATCAGGTAAGTATTTGCAAGGATCAGGTCAGTATCACGGCAGATAGGCACGGTGACCGCTCTGCACGCAATTCCAGACCGGAATGGCGTCTGCAGCGCAGTCACCGTTAGTTTAAATGTCGCGCCTTGGCTGTGATTGGTCCGTGGGTCCCACGGACCAATCACAGCCTTGGGGGCAGGTGGGGTGAGGTGTCGTCGTCACCGATGACCCCCTCATGCCCCCTGACGCCCGGCGGTGATTGACACCTGTGTTACCGAGCGTCTGATTCGCTGGTAACACAGGAAAACGCTGTGAATGGCTGTTCACACTGAACAGCCAATCACAGCGATCGCCGACGGGGGGGCGGCATCGCAGCCCCCCCTGGGCATGCAGGGACATGTCTGCTGTCAGGGACAGCAGACATCGTCCCTCTGGACAGTTTAAAGTCATGACGTACATTTATGCCATGTGTCGGGAAGTACATCCCGGCCATGACGTAAATGTACGTCAAATGTCGGGAAGGGGTTAAAGACTTTAATTTCAACTAAGTAATACTTTAGCATTATTTAAAAATGTAAAAACCATTTTTTATCTCCAACACACTAAACAGCAGAAATAATAAGCGATAATAAATGCTCGGTTTTACCCAGAAAGCTTACCGGTGTCTGGTCCCAATTTACCATGCTGTCAGCAAGACTTCTCTTCCTCAGCAGTTTCTTGGTCAGGTCTGGGCTGTCCAGCAATATGTAGGAACAGAAACCAGCTCCGTTCTGCAGCAAGAACTCTGCGATGTCTTCATGCCCTGACATAAGGAACCAGAACAGAGTTATTTGTATATCAGCAGCAATCTTCCCTTAAGGTGTACACATGTATCAAAGAGGACGCAGGAAATCTCAGAACTTATCACGCTGCAGCCATAATCAAACACCTACGCGTTGTTATGCGACACATATATTAACATGTATATATATAAAATGTGCTACAGAGTTTATTCTGCACTATGGGCCTTATTCTAGTTCACTCTGACAAAATCCTTCTTAGATGGACAAAACCATGTGCACTGCAGGTGGGGCAGATGTTACTTGTGCAGAGAGAATTAGATTTGGGTAGGGTTTTACTTCAAAGTGAGATCTATATTGCAGTGTAAAAATAAAGCAGTCATATTTACCCTGCACAGAAACAAAATAACTTACCCAAATCTAATTCTCTCTGCACATTTTACATCTGCCCCCCCTGCAGTGCACATGGTTTTGTCCATTTAAGAAGGATTTTGTCAGAAAGAGTGAACTAGAATAAGGCCCTATATGAGGGGTAAATACTTATAAAATATCTTATGCTGCTTTCACACCGCAAAACCGTTTTTTTTTGGAAACGGTAAAATCACTTTGCACCACTCAGACCGCACAGATTACCGTTTCAAAACTGTTAAAAATCGGCAAAATACCCTTTTTTTTGTGCGGTCGGAAAGGGGCATTCGTAAGGCTTTAGTACAATACACATCAGTGGAAGTACTGTACAGTTACATGAGCGGTAAAGGACAGGGGGGGGTGGGATTCTCTAAGCACAAATGCGGTAAAAACCCCGTTATCATGGTTTTTACCGCATTTCTGTATGCTCTGTCCCCCCTCCGCAGTAACAGCGCTGCGGAAGGAATCGCCAGCTTTTGCTGTTGAAGCCTATGCCGGTGCTCCGACTGCCGGTGCTCCGACAGGGGGGATCCCAACTGACAGGGGCAATTCTCCATTGTGGGGGTCCACGACCCCAACAGAGGGAGAACAGAACGCAGCGTGGCGAGTGCAACAAGCCTGCAAGGGGCTTCTTTGTTTTTGCCCCCCTGTCGGAGCACCGGCAGTCGGATACTGACCGTTGGCATCGCCCGTCGGACCGCCATATCACATCCAGCTTGTGACAATGCTCAATACACCTCAGGAAATGAACATTCCTCATTGCTGCATATTTCACTAATAAGCTATTGATTTTCAGGACTACAGTATTTATCAAATGTTTCCTGGACAGCGGGTCCAATGACATTAAGAAAACACAAGAGGCCAAAATTTTACAATTTTATTTTTTTAAATCTCCCAACAAGTTTTTTAATCAGTGGGGGCTCATACTTTATGGTAGGAGGGGGGCTGTCGCTGGCTGTGATGCCGGCACCTCAAAAGCTGCCGCTGCTCTTCCTTGTCTTTACGTAGGTACTGTGCATGTGCAGACTCTGTATTTTATGGGCTGCCACGCATAGAGAGGCATCCCAGAGGGAGGAACACCTCCCAATGGGACTAACTTGGTGACTGGCAAGTCGGACTTCCAATAGGAAGTCACTGCCAGTCACAGTGCAGCCAGTGCAGTCTCACAGACTGCATCTGGCTTCACCACAGTGGTGGATTTTACCTGGGGGGCTGCAGCCCTGTGGCTCATAGGTAAAAACTGCCATGGATTTTAATACAAATACGGTAATCAGCATTAATCCATTACTAATGCCTAGCATGGGATTCCTGATCCAGCCTTTTGTGTGAAAGTCCCTAAAGATGTTACAGGGGCTTCCCCATTTAAATGAAGAAATGTTTGTACTTCTGCAATTGTTATTCAGATATACACACACACACATGGTATAGGGGATACTTCGCTAGGTCTACACTATTAAGGCATACAGGGCTTAGATCGACACATGAAATAGGTCAACATGGCTAAGGTCGACACAAGCATTAGTTCGACAATGGGAAGGCCAACAGTCAAAAGGTCGACATGAGTTTTTTCAGCAGGCGGTTTTTCATAACCTACCAACTCACATTGTCCTTTTGACTGGCAACCTTCCCACCCGGTCAGCCTAAGCCCTGTCGACCGTAAGTGGTCAACGTAATGTGTGTCGACCTTCATAGTGTCAACCCTTTGACCAATACCCTGGTATAGTATGTGGCCTGGATGAAACTGGCCCTAGCCTTATTAGGCCTTCCTAGAATGATGCCACACATTGCAGAATGCCCCCACAATAATATCACTGTAAATGGGAGATGTGTCAAGCCTGGGAGAGAGATAAAGTAGAGAAGTTCTCCATTACAGCCAATCAGCTTCATGTATCTAGCACAGTCTATGACACGACAGGGCTGTTACGAGCAACTTCGCCACTTCTCTCCGTTTATATGTTGTGGTGCAGAGTTACAGTGGACAGCACTGCAACACAGAGTACCTATAGCAGTGGTTCCCAAACTGTGTGCCGTGACACCCAGGGATGTCTCGGAGAACTTGCAGGGGGGCCCTGGGTTGCAGTTGCTGGACCAATTCAAATTATTTATGTCATTGTAATAGAAAATCCAGCGATTGTGACTTCTAGTCATAAAATATGTTAAGAAACAGAAGCAAATCCTGTACTTCACCACATATTTAAAGCTAAGGATGATTAACACAATTTACCTAATTTAATGTGGGTTTTTTCTAAGTTTCCCAATAATAAACTTTTGGCCTGTGGGATGCGAGAAACATTTTGATATTCAAAAAAAAATGATTCAAAAAAGTTTAGGAACCACTGACCTACAAGTGTATATTACATCAGACAAGGTATGGGGAAACTTTGATTCTTCAGCAGTTGTTGAACTACACATCCCAGCATGCCCTTCTACAGTTTTGCTATTTGTCCATGTTGCAGGGCATGCTGGGATGTGCAGTTGAACAGTAGCTGGAGAGCCGAGGGTTCCCCATCCCTGCACTTATTTTAGACATTTCTCTTTTTCTGGAATTCCATGGAAGCAGTATAAAAAGGACAGATACACTTTCAAAATAGCATTGAGAACAACCCATGACACTGCCAGGTCTCAGCTGTCCAAAGGGGGTGCATGCTATAAACTCTGCAGGGTACCCAAACTTTTGCAGACACCATTTTTTGTATTCTGTTATTTTGAAAGTGTAAATGATGAAAATAAAATCAAACTTTTTTTTACATGTTTTTAGAATGTCTAATCTGTAATTTGATGCCTTTTGGCGGTTTTTCCATCTTTCCTTGGGTTCTTTTTGCACATTAAAATGAATTTTTGCCTGGGGTGCCCAAACTTTCGATCCCCAATGTATATATATATATATATATATATATATATATATATATATATATATATATATATATATATATATATATATATATATATATATATATATATATATATATATATATATATATATATATATATATATATAGTGTATATATACACATACTGTATATAAACATTCAGTACATGGTATTGAAGTATGGATAGATTAAGTTTTAGTACAGTACCTGCCATAATGGTGGCATACAGCGGCAATTTGCAGAGGGCAGGGAACTCATTACTTCTCATTGCATAGCAATCAGGGTCAGCATGATAGGTTAGTATCAGGAGTTTCACTAGGCTGAAGTGACCCTTCTCACAGCAGGTCACCAGAAGCCAGTTCAGGAGAGACTTGTGGCTGGTCGCATCTGTAACGTCAGTAGTGGCACAAATGGTACAATACAGTTATCATCTTACAAGAACTAAAGCACATTTGAAATTTCTACAGCTGATTGCCACTATGGGCGGGATTCTCTAATACCTCCCGCAGCACATCGCCGGCACTCGCAGTTTTAATAATCGCATATGCAGTAACATATGAACCCTCACACAGCTGTGTGAGGGCTCCTTTTCCTCCTCCCTGCACCCGGAAGCTGTGCAGGAAGGAGGAGATCACTGGTCCGGGCAGCACAGCAGGAGGCTGCCCGGACACAGGTGAGGAAGGGCAGCGCGGATCGGCGGGGGACACAAAGGGAAGCCCATAGGCTTCCATGGGGTTACGCCATCTAGAACTGGCGGAACCCCCCGCAGTGAAGCCCCGGCGGTGGGGCTTTGCTGCATATGAAAATGCAGTAAAAACCCAGAAAACAGGGTTTTTACGGCATTTTCAGTTTGGTGAATCTCGCCCTATGTAATAATTCACACAATATGCAAATTCAGATTAGAATACACATTTGCTGTCAAAAAGTCAAGAACAGTTTCTTAAACCATATTTCATGTTACATGAATTTTACCGGCAACATTGGTTGCATATATAATTAGCAGTCAGCTGGGTGGTGGGATTTGCCGATTGGCAAAAACACTTAGTGCTGCAGAAAGGCAAATTTAAAAAAACATGCAGACAAATTTAGGGGGTGTCCTTTACTTCTTGTTAATAAATACATAAATAAATAGCATTTGTGGCAAATTTCCCCTTCCCTTACACTTGTTCAAATTATTAACTACTGTAGTTAATTAAATGGTCTACTTTAGTTGTGTACTGTTTTTCCTAGTAATCATGCGCATCTGTTGTTTTGCTAACCCTGTAAGCTGCTACTGAGCTGACTGAAATGTATGATGTTCTGGTTCCCAATGGATGGTTAGGCTACAATCTCAAGGAAATTAGTTCTGTCCACAAAATTACTGAACAGTGCATACTGGGCGAACAACACAAGCCGTGCTAGGATTTCGCTCTTGTGCCCTGATTGACCGCCCAGTACACATCAACTTGCGCACTTACTACAATACTGACAGATGAGTTGCCTATAACCGTGTACTAACAATGTCATTCATAGAAAGTTTGTATGGGCTCATCTTATATATTATTTCTTAAATATACTAAATATAACTGCCGTTAACAGATTATTCACTTTACCAATTAACTAAATTTACTATAGTGGTCAAGATGAATTCCCTGTCATACAGGTTAGTTCACACTTACGCCGTGTACACACAGTGTGATGTTGGCTTAACCTTCCTTCCAATTTCGACTATGTAGTCAAAATCACAAGACAAGGTAGCTAAAAATCAAACAGTGTTTCTGTTGCTTGTGATAGCAATGTGTGGCCCCTCGGCATTGATATTGCAATGGAAAATAGACTGTACAGATAATTTTGACTATACCACACACACACAGCGTATTTGGCCATAGACCAAATCGGCCAGCTGCCTCATTGCACCGTGTGTACACACCTTTAGAATCCAAAATAAATTATAAGAACAGGTTATTTTCAGCTCTTCCTTCCTGAACATGTGACATTATTAAAGAGATTTCCTCACTGCCAATTAATGAAAATCTAAGTAAAATATATGAAAATAACATGTGCTTTAGGTGTATTTTACATTTATTTGGCTTTTTTTTACATGATTCCATGGGGTTTATTTATGAAGATGGGATGGTGTGGAAGGTTGCTATGGGCAACCAATCAGATTCTATTTATTATCTTCTAAAACAGGGGTGGAGAAAAACGGTCATCAAGATCTACCAACAGTTTACTTGTCTCAGGCCACCTGTGGATCTATAGTAGGAATGAACGCAGCAGGTTCGAAAATGTGACAGTTAGTAATGACTACAGCTGTGCACCAGCTAGGTGATATGGAAAACGTGGACCGTTGGTAGATGTGGTGGATCAGTTTGGCCACCCCTGTTCTAGAAGGTGCTAAATAAATAAGAAGTAGGATCTGCTTGGTTGCTATGGGCAACATCCCACCTTCAATAGAACTCCCATCTCGATAACGAAACCCCCATGTAGGATACAATCTATTCCACTGGGAGCAAGTGCTGACACATGAAAAAAAAGAAAAAAAAAAAAGGTCATTCCATGGTCTAAAATGTACCAGGACAATTTAGAAGAAACAAGCCCATTAGAAGCCAGTGAGACTAATTTTAAACGGAATTTTGAAGGTTTTAGCATTTGAAAAGAGCAGTCACCGCAAATAGGGGTGATCAAGCCATTATATACTGTTTTACCATCCAGAAGACTGCAAAGAAACAAACAGCTGGGGGTATGAATTTCCTATCACACACACCCTATTTGCAGTCAGAGATGGAGAAAAATATTGAATGTATATTTCACCCACCAACAATGAATTTCAATGTATTTTTACCTGGCAATGAATCGAGTAACAAGGCAACAGTCTCTCCGTGGCCACACTGAGCGGCCAAAACAGCTGGGTTGTCATCACTGGGTTCGGTCGGTAAAACCACCTTGGCCTCTTGAAGCAGATACCGTACGGAGGGCACATCACCATAAGCCGCCGTGAGTTTCAGGAGCGGATACTGTGCACACACACAGACACATTGCATCAATACTGGCAGTAGTCAAGGTGCCGACACGATTAGCCATGCAGCGCGCATGCTGCGCAGTCAGTGTAAGCATTACTAGTTCCATCGCACCCGCTGCTCGCCCAGACAGCACATATTTTCTCAGAACAAAATAACACAGGCAGCAATGTGCAGTACATACATTGCTACAGAGGATCAGCTGTTCTTAAAGGAACTATTCACAAAATAAAAAAAACACACACAATAAAAAAAAAACAGTTACGGGGAGGGGGGGGGGGCTAATTGGGGGGCAGGTACCGGCAAATAAAATAAAAGTGGTATGTAGGAAAATAGATGGGTACCCGCTCCTCTATAATGTATGTAGTACATTTTTATAGCTAGGCAAGGGGTTCCAGGTTTCTTAACATATTATGGGGCTGATGTATCAAGCATCGAAGAGTAGAGAAGTACCCAGAGAAACCAATCAGCTTTGAGTCTATAAAACAATAGTTAGAAACTGATGTTGTTATGGGCAACAGATGCTCTTTTCATTGCTTGATAAATCGCTCCTTATATCCCTTTTAGAACCCTGTATAACATTTTATATACATTGTGATGTGTGCCGGGTATCATTGCTGTAATTCCGTTCTATACAGCCAACTAAATAAGGGATCAGATTAGTTTCCTGTGGACACAGCATCATTTTCAGTGCACCTTGACATTTTTGGACGATGCTTTATTGTATGATATATGTACCATTATTATTGTGAAACCACTTTTATTTCTTGTAGGCCACTGTACCTTTTCATGCCGTGGAAGATTTTCCTCACAGGCGGCCTTAACCAGATCATGCGCTCGGTCTCTGTCCCCCTCACAATATGCGGCCTGGATCTCGGATATCACTGGGTTCTGATTCCCCACAAGCTCCCCGGGCATGGCCTGCTTGTTTCCCATACCTGTAGATCCTAGGCAGGACACAGGGGACAAAGGGGAAACTGATCACATAGTTTTACCACAAATACAATAAACGTCTCAGTAGTAACCATTGTATACACCTCGGTATGTACGTTTATTGAGATTGATTTATTAGGCTGACAATCAATAGGTCTACCACTGGTATAAACACAGGAAAAATCAAACCAAGGCGCTACCAAACACAAATATGTAACCAAGTCATATTGGTTTGCAACAAAATGGTCTCTTCCAGAAACTTTCAATGGAGAAGGGAGATGTGATCTTGCTATAATCCACCCAACAATTTTATCAACTTCACGTATGGCGGTACAGAATGATATTCAGGCAAAGCTGGGTTTCTACAAAAGAATACTGGTACTTGTGTATTATAGCGGCGCCCATCGCATCGCATACCATAAGGCATGCCATGGTATGCGATGCGATGCGATATTGTACAATGTCATACAATTTTAAAATTGTATGACATTGTGTATGGCATACAATGCCATACAATGCGATGCAATAAAAAATTGTATAAGCACCCTAATGGGTGCTTACAATGTGAAATGCACCCCCAGGCCCCCCCCCCCCACTATAAACGTGAACCCGAAGCGTGGCGAGCGCAGCGAGCCCGCGAGTGGCGTCGGTATGCGTCCTCCGACTTTTTCATACCCCCACTATCCACGTCAGCGTGGAGTTGAGAATAGAAAGTGTGGCGAGCGCAGCGAGCCACCGAGCCCGAAGCGTGGCGAGCCCCGCGTGGCGAGCCCCGCGAGGGGACGCGGATACCTTCACAGGTATCCGCGTCCGCTTGCCACGCTTCGGGTTCACGTTTATAGTGGGGGGGTGGCGTGGGGGTGCATTTAACATTGTAAGCACCCATTTGGGTGCTTAAAAGCACCCTTTAGTGTGCTTATACAATGTTTCATCGCATAGGGGGCAAAAATCGAGTCGCATGGCATGCAATAAAAACATTTGCGCGATGTACATCGTGGGCGCCGATATAATACACAAGTACCAGAATACTTTCCATGATTCAATACTAACAGATAAAATTATTTAGAACAAAGAAAGATAAAAATTGGATCAGATGGACAATAAAGTCAGCAACAGACAGCAATGCAAGATGTAAATGGAACCCAGGTGTTCTAAAAAAAAAAAAAAATATCGCTGTCTCACGTTCTCGCTTCTCTGGCACAGGTCCAAAACGCTCCTTTGATTACCAAGATGTTTCAACACCTACTGCGTGTCTTTCTGAAGGTAGGAGTCGACAGTGCAAAGGTCAACACAGGAAAAATATTGACAGGCACTAGGTCGACACAAGCCCCTTGTTGATTATGGACACGTCAATGTGATTTTTTTTCTCTAGTTTATTTTTATGTCAACATAGTCCCCCAATTAGTGTAACCCTTGCACTCATCATGTTTCAGGCATGGTGTCTCGCTTCACTCGGCACACTGTGAAATAAAATTGTAAAAAAACTCATGTCGACCTGTTTGTGTGTCAACCATTGCCCTGTCTACCTATTGCTTGTATCAACTTTAGGTCAATGTTGGCCGAGTGCATGTCGACCTTTTGACCAATAGTGGTCAACCCAATCACTGTCCCCCTAACAACCGGAACCACTGTAATGGTAATGGATACAATCACAGGGCACATGCTGGCTTATTCCTAACGGCTGGTCCAAAGGCACTAGTGTTTACAGTGGGCCTAACGTTGTGCACCCAATTAGGACCTGCATTATGATCACAGGGCACTTTTATTATTCTAGCTGAGCAGCAACAATATTCATGAGGAACAGCTGGAGATTCTTTGTACTCCTTTATTTTCTGTAACTGTTCATATTTGTTTTATCAATACACTTTGGAAATACCATTTTTATCCCTACAATAGTATTAAAGGATACCATCAAAAAGAACCTATGGGTTGTTGTTTTTTTGTGAGTTTGTGTTCTAAATGGTATCTTATATGGGATCGGTCCAGTTCCTAGTATTGATAATTTTGCAAGACAGATTTTTTTTATTTTTTATGTAATAATATTCTAAATATTACACTCTTGGTTACTCTTTCTTTAGGTTTTCTTCTTCAGAATTAATGCTGGATACACACTGGAGCACTTAGTTGATATAGTTAACTATATCGGCTGCGCCGCGGGAGAACCATATAGGACATACAAACCTACCGATATCGTTTAGGATATTGGTCAGTGATATCACACATCGCTGACAAGATTGACAGATTGAGCTGCATGTACAGATGACAGGTGGGGAGGGGGTCGTTAAAGATGACTGTACACACTGGACGATATGCATGGGCTAACTTTAATGGTGTTGTGCATATTATTAAGTACATATTGCCCAGTGTGTACCCTCCTATAGTATTCCAAACATTCTGTACATTGTCATACCCTCCAACATGACCCATTCCATTAGGTACAAAATGCTCTGTTCCTGGACTTCCCAGCCAGTGGCAGTTGCAGAGGGGAGGCTGTAGCACAGTCCAATATTCAAAAAGGGGAGCCACACCTACTGCCACTCCAAACATCACTGTCCTGGACTCACTGGCAGTTGATGTGACCCCCCTCTTTGAATTTTGGACTGTGCTGGAGCCCCACCTCTGTAACTGCCACTGGCAGGGCAGTCCAGGAACAGAGCATTTTGTACCTAATGGAATGGGTCATGTTGGAGGGTATGCATTGTGTGCACTAGTGGAGTAGCCAAAAATACGTTTTCAGAATGACAGTATTCCAAGTGATATACTTTGATTTGTCGTAGGACAAACTTTATACATTGTATACAACCTTGTTGTGTTAAAGTTTTCAACTCTTTACCTCAGGTGTCTTTTTATTAAGATATAGCGGGATACTTGCCAAGATGGGAATTGTATTGAAGATGGGATGTTGCTATGGCCAACCAATCAGATTCTAATATCTTCTGAAAAGTGCTAAATAAATAAGGGGTAGAATCTGATTGGTTGCTATGGGCAACATCCCATCTTCAACAGAACTACCATATTAGTAAATAAACCCCACAGAGAATCGTCAAGCGAGAATTCTCAGTTGTCTTTATGACATCTTACAAGATACATATAAATATATTTAAAAAAAATAAAAGTCCTTCCTGTAAAAAAAATACATTTTATGCTCAGAAGGAAAACGTTTTAACTATTGTACAAAAATATAAATTGAAAAAATTCCCCTACTGTAAATACAGCTTCCTTTTTTTCCCCCATCTATAAATGTTTATAGCCATATGAACACAAGTACTCCGTCTCCTATACTTTGAAGTACAAGAATTTTAACGTAAGGCAACGTTTTAATATAACATTTGAATAAAAGTTGCATTTTATTACGTATCTCTCTAGTGCACCACACAGAGACATTCTTTTTTCTTTTTGTCCTCTTGAATTGTACAATAATTTTACCTGAAGAAAATAAGCTGAAACACCAGAAATACTGTAGCAAAACAAGCGGTTTTCTGTATCTGCCTGGCTTACATAATGCATATATACGGAATACAGCTGCTGGTTAATTATTTAGCACATTTCAAGTCGCAGAGACATTTGAGAGGACTCCTGAGGTTTAGCCCATTAGGATTGCAGGTTCTCAGCTTCTTCTCCCCATTTTGAAGGGCACACACACACACACACACACACAACTTAATATTTTACCAGTACAAAGGAAAATTTAAAGGTTTGTTAAAAAAAATAATAATGTTTATACAAACAGGATACTTACTATTAATACTTTCAATACTACTAACAATGTTAATATTACTACTAGTGCTATTTATTTATACACAATAATAATATGACTGTAAAGGGGGAAATTTACTAAGATGTGTATTCTACTTCACATGTGATGTTGCTATGGGCAACCAATCAGATCCTGTCTACTATCTTCTAGAGGGTGCTAAATAAATAAGTAGATTCTGATTGGATGCCCATAGCAACATCACATGTGAAGTAGAATACACATCTTAGTACATTTCCCCCAAAGAGTGCAGTTTGCAGAATAATTCTTAAAATAAACAAGCCACACTTTTGGAACAGAACTAGTTCTGCAGTTCCTGCCTGTCTTCCTGCACATTTTTATTATCAGGCCACATGTATTTGAACATACATTTCTATTACTGCAGGTATGTTGGTATTTACCCCTTGTCATTAGAACAGGCCATTTGCCAAGGTACAGATTCCAGCACCACAACATGCTGGAACATCCACACCTACACAACATATGCAACATTATGCGGACTAGATCTAGGATACATGAAAAGAAACTGACAACGGTTACGTCGCACAGTAGCACAGCTTATGTAGCGTTCATGCAGAAATCGCCTGCTTTTCCTGTGGCAGGTCACAAGAAGCACCGACAAGCCCTGATAAAGAAGAACTATTATACATTCCGGTACGGGTAGAAGAATAATGGAAGAACTGACCTTTTCATGATTTGGAGACATCAGATGGGTGTCTAATGAGACACTGACTGCATCAATATAAGACTCATGGACACAGCACATAGCTGTCACAGTCTAGGTTAGATCTAAATGACCTTCCTGCAATCAGAGCATCTCTGAATTCAAGAAGCTTGTGGAGAGGCTTCCTCACCTCAGACAGGCGGAGATAAGAGAGAGGGAGGAGAGAAACGTCTTCATCTGAAGCCATCCTGGTAATTTTCAATTCCCTGTCCCATTAGAGTAGTGTAACAAACTGCTGATGCTTCACGTGGGTATTAGCAAAAAGAAAAAAAGGCATGGTGCTTATAGGGATCTCCAGTAATGCTTCGGTTCACAGGGAAAGGCACATGATATTGTATCTTTTCCCTGTATCTTAAAGTATCCCTAATGTGACCACAGAACAGGATGGCATCTAGACAGAGAGATGTTCCCAAAACTTGCTCTGTTTATCTAGGTCCTGGTGACAATTCTACTAGAATTATTCTTATATTAGCTTTAATTGTAATATTTTTTTTTAATACAGGATGAACGCTGGGTGCATCCCCCAGCCCGCCGCCCACACTGTTGTGTGCAAGCGGACAGGTTATTTTGGTTCACTCTCTCTGACAAATTCCTTCTTAGATGGACAAAACCATGTGCAGGTGGGGCAGATGTAACTTGTGCAGAGAGAATTAGATTTGGGTGGGGTTTTACTTCAAAGTGAGATCTATATTGTAAAAATAAAGCAGTCAGTATTTTCCCTGCACAGAAACAAAATAACTCACCCAAATCTAATTCTCTCTGCATATGTTGCATCCCCCCCCCCCTGCAGTGCACATGGTTTTGTCCATCTAAGAAGGAATTTGTCAGAAAGAGTGAACCAAAATAACCCCTCTATTCGCCGTGGCCGCTTGCACACAGCGCATGCGCAGTACAAAAACATCACGCTCCCGTGCAAATTCGCATGGGAGCGCATTAACTAGATTCAGGCCCAAAGTACCAAAATATAGGAGGAAATTTATAAACCCGTACTGGAGATGGGCCTCTCCTAGGCCTGGTTTCTCACAAATACAAGAGGACAATTCTCTGTCCTTTCTTCGATTTTTCCTCAAAAATATAAACAAAGGAAACACTTCTCATAGTGTAGAACGTAACAAATATAAAAACTTTATTTATACAAAAAACACATATCTGATAAAATTTCCTCAGGTGCCCCGAGGAAGGGTCTGAAGGAGCTGAAACGCATTGGTGGTATATTAGAGCGATTACATTGTTTGGGAACAATAACTGATGTGATGTATCCAGCTTCATCTGCAAGGTATCACCCGGGTCTAACACCTACCACCCGATGAATGTTTACATACGCATTATGGGCAGGATGTATTAATATACATCGCCGCCCGGGATGCCAGCACATATGTACTAACATATGCGGCTGGCATCGTGGTGCGGTGACGGAGAACACCACGATACCTGTGATGTGGTGTGAGGGGGGTCTCCGTCACCTCCTGGCTCTGCGGCATCCCCGGCATCTCGGCCTCCCCCCTGCAGCCGGAAGGACATCCCCGTCTGCAATATGCTGCTGAGGGAGGAGAAGAAGGACGGAGGTCAGGGGAGGGGGGTTCAGACGTTGGGCAGCGATAGAAGCCCATAGGCTTCTATAGGGTATTGCCACCCAAAGGTGGCGATACCCTGGCCGGCGAAGACGGTGCGGCCGGGTTTTAGTAAAGTTGAAAATGCAGTAAAACCACCCCCTTGTATTTGTGAGCACGACGCTTAAACCAGGCCTATGAGGAGGCCCATATCCGGTACAGGTATAGAGTTTTCTTCATATGTTTTGGTACTTTGTCTGCTTGTGGTACCTATTGATATGCACCAGGAGGGCTCTATGATATTTTTGTTTTTGAGGGAACTGTAAAGGGAGGATGGAGAGTTACCCCTGCTATTTTGTGACAACATATGATCAGACCAGGCTTAGGAAAGGACTTCATCCGGCACAGGTTCACTTTATTCCTCACACGATTTTTAATATATTTCATTGTGTCATTGACTGATCCGCACTATGAGGATCCTGTGATATTTTGTCATTGAGGTACCTTGGGAACAACATGCTTTATTATACAAAAATGCTATAAACATCAAAGAAATCTAAGAACTATATATCCCAATCAGGCGCGCTGTTTCCACCCTGTGGATATTACACTGAACTTTGTGACATTTGGTGATTGTCACTGGCAATTAGCTGCACCGAAATTCTTGCCATGGTCAGTACATAATTGTGGACGATGGGACCAGGTGGCAGAGCTGGCATCAGCAAGCGGTGGCCATGCTGCCTCCTGCATGCAGGGCCTACAGATGATGTTGCACTGGATTGCACATCATCAGCAACATAGCGGGTACATACAGGGCCTACATGCTATGTCGTATCAAAAAGTTTGTCTTGCGTGGTCAATGTGCTTACAATAAAAACACTACTTAAACAATATATTTAGGCATACAGTATATACAGGATTTATAAATGTATTTGGTAACTGTATTGGAATTTACTGTATAGGAGGGAAAATGATGGTTTATTCTCTGCTGCCTTCATTTTCTATTATGAGTTCCTATTTAGATCACAAGCATTATAAATAAATCATAAACTTTATTTATTTTCTAGTAGCACTTTGTCTAGACCTGGGGTAGCCAACCCTAGTCCTCGAGAGCTACCAACAGTGCATGTTTTGCAGGTCTCCTCACAGAATCACAAGTGAGCTAATTAGCTCCATCTGTGGATCTTTTAAAATGTGTCAGTGATTAATGAGTGCAGCTGTGCAGCAGCTAGGTTGTCTGGAAAATGTGCACTGTTGGTAGCTCTCGAGGGCTAGGGTTGGCTACCACTGGTCTAGACCAATGAAAGGAGAGTTTCAGGGGCATTTAGCTGTCAAAACAACTCCACAGGCTGCAGGAATTACAGCTTCCATCGGTAAGGTCAGACTTATGGCTTTGCTGCCCAACAGATCAATACCCCAAGTCTAGGATGATCCACTAAACTAAACTGACCAATCTGCAGACACACAGCCCAGACTGTGGTCATCTTAATGTATGAGACAGCGGTACATACTGTAGATGCAACTACCAGCGAAGTGTCAGAGTGTAATCCTTCATAGCACAAGCAAGCTAAATTATTGTACTATATTTTATATTAAAACCAGGGGTCAAATTGAGGTTTTATAAGTGGCATACACAATCATTAACCATCAATAGGTATCTGAGCTGAAATTTAATCACAGACGATGTAATGCCTCACAGCGCTAAGGTCATTGGTTCGATTCCCACAATGGCCCTACAAGGTGTGGAGTTTGTATATTCTCCCTGTGCTTGCGTGGGTTTCCTCGCACAATCCAAAAATACACTGGTAGGTAAATTGGCTCCAAACAAAATTTAACCCAAGGATTGTGTGAGTCTGTGTGTACATTTGATAGTGAACATATATTGTATACTGGGGCAGGGACTGATGTGCATGTTCAAACATAGGACAGGAAGCTCTAAACCAGAAATGCGGTAAAAACCCTGTATTCTCTAACCCCCCCTCCGCAGTGTCAGCTCTGCGGAGGGAATCACCAGCAAAAGCTGGAGATTTCCTGCAGAAGCCTATGGGCTTCATACAGCAGCACTTTGTGAACGATCCATCACGGATCCCTCCCAGCATGCGCAGCGGGCGGCTCCGGCAGGCACTCAGACCCGGAAGTAATGCACCGTGGGCGCATTGCAAGGGACAGCTCTTATCAGAAAAGCTGTCCCTTGCGTTAATAATCGCATATGTTAGAGCATATACGATTATTAACAATGCGATACCCGGCGAAGGGGGGCGTTAATGGGCAGCGGATGTTAGAACATCCCGCCCTATGGGCGGGATGTTCTAACATCCGCTGCTCATTATCTCCCACCTTCGCCCTGTGACCCGGGAGTCCATCTGCGCATGCGCAGAGTGACGTTGACGGCGGGGGGGCATGCTGGGAGGGATCCGTGACGGATCCCTCACAGTAGCGCTGCAGTAAGAAGCCCATAGGCTTCAACAGGTAATCGTCAGCTTTTGCTGGCGATTCCCCCCCTGCAACGCTGCCACTGCGGAGGGGCCATAGAGCATAAAGAAATGCGATAAATACCCCGATAACAGGGTTTTTACCGCATTTCTGCTTTAGAGAATCTCCCCCATAATCTGCAAAGTGTTGCGGAAGATTTTTGCACTATATAAGAAATTGTTAATAAATATGTTATCAGAGTAACAGTAAAGTAGCAGTTTTTTTAAGTCAAAGTGTGTTTTTTATTATATGTATGTACATCACACACACACACACACACACACACAGCATACATTTGCAGGTGCGTGCCCACTTGCAGCACAGCACTGAAACTGGTGGCAGCCGAATGGAGTAACGGGTAGCCTGTACTTGTACTCTCGCTATCCGATGCTTTATTACAAGGAAGGAAGAAGCAACCGCTTTCCCATTCGCAGTTGCAGATGATGGGTGATCTTGGGCTGCAGGATGGCATGTGAATCCACGTCCGTTTTTAGGATAGGTTGATAAGAACACAAATACCTGCCTGTTTCGCTCTTGTTATCTGTATTTATTTTACTATGGACAACCTCAAGGCTGGAACAGTGACATTGCAGTCAACAACTTTGAACGTTCCTCATGAGAATGGTCAGCGATATCCTGGAATTGAAGTAACCAGAACAAACATTCCGCATATTGTTTTTTTATGCACGGTTTCTTTTCTTGAAGGAACAATTGTCAAGTTTTCCTTTCCCAGAGGTTTATTTTAAGAATGTCAAAATACTGTGTTACAGCATTCTAGTTTATAGTCCACAGTGTTACACTAAGCATCCCACCTGATATACTGTACATAGAGGAAAATAGGTAATGCAATCCAGAATCAGGTTTACAACACAAAGAAGTCATTTCAATTAGGGGCAATGTTCTCACCCGTGTGAGTAAGTGCAGCTAGTTGCTGTGCTTATGATAAAATTGGATTGGCTGATTTTACTTCTTAGCCCTCAGGGCTGTGTACAAAAATCTTCAAGTCCATTGGTAGAAAGGTCTGAAATGGTGGCGTATGTGGGTACCATTGCCAACGTTTATATGCTGTTGCAACAGCAACTCGCCACCTGTGTCCATAATTACATTGACCCTCATGTATATATACACACACACACACACACACACACACACACACCACAACAGTGGGGTGTATTCAATGCTTTCTGCGAGCTGTGACAGCGAGCAGGGCTGCCTGCTCACTGTCCCTGCTCGCAGGGTCAGTATTCAACTGACCCCCCCCCCCCCCCCCCAGCACACAACGTTTCCCCCTTCGCTAGGTTTTTGGAGCGAGTGGGAAACGGCATATGGCCGCTAAAACAGCGAGCTCTCTGCTTTAGCCTCAAGCCTCGCTGTTTGGGGGAATCCTCACTGTCCTCTGACAGCGAGGATTTACCCGGAGTGTTGAATAGGGAGAGCGGCCGGCGCAGGGGTTTACACAGCGGTGATTGCTTATTTACAACGATCCCCGATGTTTAACCCCCTCGTTGTCCACATTGAATACACCCCACTGAAAGCATCTATGCAGCTCAAATATACAGTATTTCTTCAGTTTATCTGTATACACTTAATACAAAATGTGTAAAGTGCACTGTACTGCAGATATCAGCTAATTTTCAGAGTTATACGCTTCTCTGTGGATGAACCACCCCTATCCACATGCCAGTCATCATCATCTGTGCACAACTGTACCAGTCCCATGCCTATCAAAGCCTGGAGAGAGTACCAACCAATCATCAATTCTAACTGCGTTGGTACAGGCTGTGTTTGAGACATTACAGTTAGTTGATTGGTTGGTACAGCATCTCTCTCCGCATTTTGATACATATCATTGACTAAAAGTTTCGATAGGAATCAGCAAGTTCAGACAATGTAGAGATGTACCGTATATACATTAACTCTTTGAGTGCCAACGGTGCTGTGAGAGATCCTCAAAATATCTGCTAAAAATGCCAGATCTCTCACAAGCAACATTGGCATGTTTATTTGGTTAAAATAAACTATAATGTTTAAGACGTTATAAAAACCATGAAAATGTTACGGTAATACTTGCTGCCATTGGCTAGGGCGAACTGCAGCAGCCAGCATACCTGGGTGAGGAGGGCACGCCAGGGTATGATGTGAGCAGGTCACCCAATGCTTTTCTCCAAGTTTAAGGTGCCTTCTTTAGCCTAGTATACTCCCCTGCTGAGTAATCATCCAACCCATACTACTTGCGGCTAGGGTAAAGCAGAGTGCGGATGGCATCACTCTTTGCTTACCACTGTGGAAAGGAAGAAGAGTGCACCCTACAAGCACATGGTTCCTGCGCCTCAGCGCTGTGACGGTTACATCACAGTTGGAGGATCTGGCAGTGGTATCTCGCAAGTCATACGGTTGTCCAAGTATACGTACTACTGAATCAGCAAGATAGAAAATGCTCTGAAGCACTGCCAACTTCGCCGTGTACGTTATTCAGTTTACATTGATGGTGCTAGATTTTGTCACTGAGAAAATGTGACAGTGGTTTAATGTAGGCTATAGCGCACTCACCATTGTGTGAATCCATGCTTCCAGCCCGGCTTCCGGCGCATGCTTCAACTCCAACACACCAATACATCTTTAGGAACCGGCCCACCGGCAGCGTAGTAAGGACCAGCAACAAATGGCCATCTGTCAGAAGACAAAATATTCTCTGGTTACAATAGATTCGAGAGCCATGGCTTCCTTACCTCATGAACACACACACTTATCTAACGGTTTTACAGCTTACCGATTCCTGAAACAAATTCGTATTTACCGAATAGGAAGAAACATTTACACAGAGCAAACAGTGTGGGCAGGAGGAAGTACAGCTAGAAGGTGTAGAAATGGAAGAACGGGAGTGGTGCGTACACCAACAAACATGCTAACCACATTGTAATAACAGTATCAGTAGCAGTGGTAATGATATTAATGGAACATGTACTTAAAGGGAAATCAGTAAATGAGATACAATCAATCACGTGCACTACTGCAAAAAGAAAACTGAGTGCAAGCCCGAAAACCGTAAAGACCAATTACATATTTGTAGCCCCACAATGCTATTAGCGGGATATAACTGAATAACTCCAGAGATAAAAGCCTGCTGTAAGTCCCGCGACTGATTGAATATGCCCCTTAGACTTTGTTCTGATTTTGCTGCATGGTGGCTCACCATGTATTTCACCTTTGGAATCTATAAATGTAATATATTATAATTGGAGAGAGTGACATCACTATCTACAGCCGTATCATAGAACCTCTTCTTTATTGCCATCAATACTTTCATAACTAGATCTAGATCTTAATGCTATATGGGCGCTGCCCTTTTACAATAGATCGAAATTGCCTTCAATGTGCTTTGTTTGTTTTTTCTGACTTTTGGAAACATTCCGAAAGTCAGAAAAGACATGTGGAAACTGATGCATATTTGCAAAATTAGGGGCCATTTCTGCGAATGCAGGTTCGGCTTTTTAAAAAGCCAAATCTGCAGCGGCAAGTCCCAGCTTATTAAATATGACCTGGGCGATCTTTCCGAGCATTGGAAATATCAGCCAGCATTGACTACCCCCCCAAACTCAATTAGGATTTCAAAGTCAATAAAGATTATGATGTATATGCAATGCGGGCAGTGAGGGTGGTTTCTATGGCAAGGGCGGCTTTTTTGGCGAGGAAAAGTCATCCTCACCATCCAACCCCCCTCGCTGTATTCAATATTTTGCTTTTTGTGGCGAGCCCTGCCAATTTGATGGCCGCAGTTTCTACCTCGACTCAGGGACCAGGCAAGGTCGAAACGGCGAGTGAAGGGGAGGCCATTCAATACTCTGATGGCAAGCTATTGGCACTGCTCGCCGTATGAATATTTATATAATAATAATATACACACACACACACACACACACACACTATTAAGGGCTGAAACATCACCATCACAGGCTGCACCTTGTTTGAATTATTCAAAAAGACCGGAGTGCCACCATTCATCTTGGAAAATCACAGAGGCCACCTGGACCTCTATAAACCTCTCTTCACACAGATGCCCTTCACCACCATCATAATAATTAAAGAGAGAAGACCAAAAGCTTCTATCCCCATTTGTCCAGCTCAGCTTATAAAAAGGTAATGTACAGTAATACCACATTAGAAATGTACTTTATAAATAATTTATTAACATGTCTTTCAATCCTAATCTGGGTCTTTTCTGAAAAAAAAAAAAAAGACCCTGAAATGATATACGAAATTAATATTTTTACTGTGATAGCCTTTAAATCACAATTATTCAATATACTGAATTTGCTTTAATGTATTTAAAAACACACACACACACACACACACACACACACACACAAAGAGGAAGTACACCACCGCTCTTTCCTATTTTGCTTCAAGCATTATCTGCAATATGTAAAACCTTACTGATCATTCTTTTATTAACTGCTTTATGACCTACAGATACAGAACCACTAGCATAAAGCATGAAAGGTAACCACTAGGGCATTCTAACAGCAACAAATAAAAATAACTTATGACCAAAGATCAGTAATGAATAGAGGGCCATAATAAGGTGGAACGAGGGCTGTATAAGCCCAAGTGAAATTAAGAGACTGTGAATTTGAGCTGGGTTAAATAAAGTTGTTGAATAATGACCAGGCATAGAGGGAGGGGTTATTCAGGGCGGGAAGCCCCACCAATGGGGGTCCTGGGGGGTGGCACCCTGGAGCTAGGGTATATAGTCCAGGTAGCAAGCCTGAATCCCCCTCCTTGATTTTTGATCCTGTGAGAGAAAAGTGTTCAGATAAGTGCAGCGTCCTATTACTCTTACCTGAAAATGTCCGGGCGTCCTAAGCGTTCAGCTCCACCACCCCGCTGGCTGGCGGATGCAGCTCGTCCGCTCAGCCATGTCCCGGGTCGCAGGGGCGGTGGTGGGGGCTGCCTGGCGTCCTATAGTGCGGGGGCCGCGGGATCGCGGCCTTCCTCGCCGGGCGCGGGCAGCAGTGCGGGGGTTAATAGTGAGGTCAGCCGGGATATGGTCGCTCTCCCCCCGGCTAATGCAGCAGGCGGGGGAGAGATGTCTGTGTCCGGCGTGTGTGTTTCGCCGGGCTCCGGCGACAGAACACCGAGCCGGGCGGGGGGCGGGGAGTCTGGACAGGCTCTCGCGCTCCCTTCTGTGCCCGCGCATGGCGGCGTCTCTGATGAGGCGCCGTACATAGCAACGGCAGCAGCCGGGGATGAGTGGCAGGCGGCATCCACTGAAGTGGAGCCGCAGCTAGGTGAGGGGGGACCAGATGTACACGCTGGGACCTCCGTTCGGTTGAACGGAGGTGAAACCAGCGGGGGCATAAATGTGCAGCCGGGACCAGGGGGGGTGAGTGCTCCCCCCCCCCCTGGGGAGGCCAGCAATGTGGAGGTATTAAGTGAAAACACAGAGCAAGGAGGGGGGACAGGTGCCCCCAATATTACTGTGCAGGAAAATAACACACAAGGGGGTGTGGGAGTAAGGCAGCAAGGCAGGGGGCCAAGCCCGCTGATTCATATTACAGGAGGCCCCCCTGCTGGGGGTAGTTGGGACAGCGGACCCAGACACTGGGATAGGCATATGGGTCACGAAGTAAGGGGTTTAGGCAGGCCGGGTGAAATTCGCCAGCAGCTGGGTGAGCCTTGGTATGACCACAGTATGATGGGACAGCGAGGGCAGGCACAGCACGGTGTTTTTACTCCCTGGGCTCAGGGATACGGCCCGCAGAATCAACAGCTAATGCCTACAGGCCCTTACTTTAATACAACACCAGGGGGCCTGGTTAATACATTTCCACAATTTGTTAATTGGGGTCAACAGGGGCAGGGGCAGTGGCCTAGCCAGACACAAACTGGTGGGAGTTACGGCGGGCCCCAATACCCGTACTGGGGATCGGGGCCCGGCCATCCCATTAGCCAGGGAATACATCAATATGGTCACTTTCCGCCGCAGGGGCATTACAATATGCCACAATACCCTGTGCAGGGTTACGGGGGCTGGGCACCCCCGTCACGGGAGAGACCTATGGGGGGTCAGGGTCTACCATTTAGACAAGGCGAAGGGGCAGGGGAGTTTCAGATAGAAAGGGCTCCCTCGGTTGACGCACATGTAGCGGCAGAAACGCAACAAAGGCGTTCGCAGGCGGGGAGTACATCCAGCCAGTCCATTAACGAGAGTTGTGTTCTTTCAGTTGCGGAGACACGTCCCACTTCTCCGCGAGTGCGAAGGGAAAGTTCATCGGTGGAAGCTACAGCAGTGGCGACCGCAGTACAACTGACGACAAGGGAAGCCACACCAGCAGCCCAGTCGGCCGGGAAGGAAGGGGAAACACCCGCGAATGAAAAGACAACGGTCTCTGAAGCAGCCGTCAAGGAAAAGGGTGACGCACCTCGGATGGAGGTGGTCGACGAGGAGGATTCCTCTTCTGGTGAGTCAGCGTCTTCTGCTTCATCAGGCGATAGCGACGAATCAGGCGCAGAGAAAAGGCCGCGCAAGCTTGCCAAGCTGGTAGCCAAGCAGGTAGCCAAGGCGGTTAGGGGCAAGAAACGCAGGCGTAAGAATAGTCCCGTAGCGACAGGGGAGGTAGCTGGGGGATGCATCTCATTGTTCCAACACAGCAGTGGCCAGGGGACTTAGGAAAGGGGTCAAAGAAAAGATTAGAAAGGGCAAATTCATTGACCTTTTCACAATAACGACAGAAATGAAGAAGGATTTTGACAAAGTCAAAAAAGATTCGCACAGTGGCGAAGCCTCCTTCAAAGGGTTTCATAACTGGTTGAAGGGTTTCCTGGCATTTGCATCATCTTACCTCACCACCAGGCCGACAGAATATCAGAATGTGATCAGTTACCTTCACCTCATTAATGAGACTTTTATGAATTATAAGGGTCCGGCTTGGAGGGAATATGATGAGAAATTCCGTCTTTGTCATGAGGGTAAACAGATTATGCCGATGGGTTCTAAGCACGTCGAGATTTGGTGGGAGGTGATAGGAAAGAGCCAACCCATGACGGAGTCAGCGGGCAAGAAGTCCTTTCAAGGTGGGAAAGCGTCTGGGAAGTCTGGGGGGAAAGGGCGATGTTTCGCCTTTAATGATGGGAAATGTGACAAGGGCGCAAAATGCCGGTTCAAGCACGAGTGCAAGATATGTGGAGCAGGGCACCCAGCTAAGACATGCAGAAGTGGCAAAGCGAATAGTGCAGGAGAAGGCGCAGCTAGCGCTAAGTAAGGCAGATTCACCCATCAAGATACATCAGTTGGAACACTATTTAAGAGGATACCCTAATAAAGTTGATGTTAAGTTTTTGTTAGAGGGTTTCTCTTTGGGTTTCCGCCTCCCTATCCCCGATAATTTTTTCACTTCCACAAACAAGAATTTGAAGTCAGCCAGGGAATTGCCAGGGGTTGTTAAGACAAAGGTACAGCTGGAGGTTAGTCTGGGCAGGATGGTGGGGCCTTTTGAGACCCCACCTATTCCGAATCTGTGCATCTCACCCCTAGGGGTGGTGCCAAAAAAGGATCCAGGAAAGTTCCGACTAATACAACACCTGTCTTATCCACCCGGCAATTCAGTTAACGACGCCATTCCAGTTGAATTGGCGAGCGTTCACTATCAGTTGTTTGACGAAGTTTTAGGCCTAGTTAAAAGTTTCGGCCCCGGGGCACTGATGGCCAAGATAGACATAGAGTCTGCCTTCAGGCTCCTCCCGCTGCATCCTGAGTCTTTTAGGTTCATGGGCTTTAAGTTGGAAGGGGCGTTCTATATTGACAGGTGCCTGCCCATGGGCTGCTCGATTTCCTGTTCATACTTTGAGAGATTCAGCACTTTTTTACAATGGTGCATTCAAAATGAATCAAGATCCAAAGGGGTTGCCCATTATCTTGACGACTTTCTCATTGTAGGAACAGGGGGCGAGGAGGCATGCGGGAGGACGCTGGGCGTAGCTTTGCGAGTTTTTGAGTCATTGGGCGTGCCCATAGCCCATGAGAAGACAGAAGGGCCTGTGACAGTCCTGTCATACCTAGGTATTGAAATTGATACTGGGGTAGGGTGCTGTAGGCTCCCAGCTGACAAGGTTGAGAGACTTCAGGGTTTCATTCAGGACTGCAGGGCTAGGAACAGGGTGCAACTGCGAACCGTCCAGTCCTTGTTGGGTTCCTTTAACTTTGCTTGTAGGGTTATTCCTATGGGTAGGGTTTTCTGTAGGAAACTGGAAAGGGCCACAGCAGGAGTTAGGAATCCCCACCATTCTATTCGCCTGGGTAGGGAAATTAAAGATGATTTGAGTATATGGCAAGAATTCTTGCACCACTTTAATCATAATCTGATTTGGCAAGCTGAAGCGGCCTCGAATGGGGAGCTGCAGCTGTTCACAGACGCAGCGGGGTCGTTAGGTTTTGGAGCCTACTTTGAAGGGGAATGGTGTTGTGAGAGATGGCCTCAATCTTGGATAGACAGGGGATTCACTGGGAATATGTTATTGTTGGAATTGTTTCCCATCATTGTGGCTGTGGTACTGTGGGCGGGACAACTAGCGAACAGGAGCATAGTTTTCTGGTGCGATAACCTGGGGGTGGTGCATTCAGTTAACAATCAAAGGGCTTCGTCCCCAGAGGCCCTAAGACTGTTGCGGCACCTTATTCTAGTTTGCTTGAAAAACAACATCAATTTCAGGGCCAGACATGTACCAGGCGTGGAAAACGATATCGCAGACGCTTTGTCGCGATTTCAGTTTACTAGGTTTCGTGAATTGGCGCCAGCAGCAGCGGAAACAGGTCTAAGATGTCCCAAATCTGTCTGGCGGGTAGTAGAGCCGGCATGACAGAACTAGCATGCCGGTCACTAGCACCTGCTACCCGCAGATCTTATGGAAAGGCATGGGAGGATTGGTGTAATTATCAGCAGCAACCGGAATCCAGGGGTAAGTCAGTGGATGACTGCCTCCTAGCCTTTGTATGGGAACACTTTAACAACGGACGGTCCAAGTCGGCTATGGCGGCGGCTTTGGCAGGGATAGCATTTCACAGCAAATTGCGCAAGGTGCCAGATCCTACTAAATCATTCATCATCAGTAAGGCAATGAGGGGTTGGTCGCGCGTACAACCGGTACAACCGGATAATAGGCGTCCCCTGGATGAAAACAAGTTAGGAGAACTATTGGCTGTGTTATCCAATGTTGCAGATAATGAACCGGAGGTAGCGCTGTTTAGGGCGGCTTTTGCTTGGGCGTTTCACGGGGCGTTCAGAGTTAGTGAGTTAACAGCGCGCAATAAAGGGGTTAACTCGGGGATTCTTAAGGATGACGTGGTGGTAAGCAAGGAGCAGGTGTTATGCAGGCTAAGAAGGTCAAAGACTGACCAGCAAGGCAGGGGCACCTGGATTACGCTTAAGCCACACGTCAACAAAGTAATCTGCCCGGTTGCGCTAACTCTAGAATATGCCTCTGTAAGGCCCAGCGAGGCGGTTCAATTTTTGGCCCACGCTAACGGGTCACCGCTCACAAAATTTCAGTTTACTGCAGTTATGAAGAAGGGCTTAGCGGCAATAGGGCTGCGTCCAGACGATTATGGAACACATTCATTCCGAATTGGCGCAGCCACTGCAGCAACGGTAGCAGGTTTGCCGCCTGAGGCTGTCAAAGCAGTGGGCAGATGGAAGTCAGACAGTTTTAAAAAATACGTGAGAGTTAATATGCTTTAAGATAGAGTGTGTAGAGGTTTTAAGTATTAGCTTAAGTATAGTATGCGCCTGTTGCGCGGGTCCAAAAACGTAAAGTTTACAAACGGTTGGGGAACGACTAGCGTTCCGCAATCGGAGGTGTGGGGTGAATTTTTTGATTTTTCCTCCAGAATGCGCCTAATTCAATCTGGCCCCACCTTACAGGCCTTTCTGGTGGTTTTTTAAATTTTTTCAACTCCACTTGGACCCTAGCTTTATGTCATTTATAAGTTGTGAAATATTACAGTATAAGTTGAATACTAACCCCTAGGTTTTTCCTTCCTTTGCAGCCCCATCCCCCCCCTTCGGTCCCTTGGGGATAGTTTGGATAGTAGGGCACTCCTACATATTCTGGGCAGAGAAGCACTTAGTAGCTAGGAGTTCGCCAGTGCTGGCCACTGCGAAAGCTGTAAGATGGATTGGGGTGAGGGGCCTTCTATGGAAGAACTTGACAGGCCTTCTACAGAGAGAAGCTAGCAAAGGGGACAGGCCAGATGTTTTGATAATACATCTGGGAGGGAATGACCTAGCAAAGACTACTGGCATAGCCTTGAGAATCAGGATGGAGAAGGATTTAGCTGCTTTGTTGAAGAGTTGGCAGGGTCTACGGCTGGTATGGTCAGATATCATCCCCCGGTTCTCCTGGAGAGGAGCACATAACGTAGAGGCAATAGAAAGGGCAAGGAGAAAACTAAATCACGCCTTAAGCAGGTTTGTGGTGTGTAAAGGGGGAGTGGCTGTCAGGCACCCCGAGATTACAAGAGAACACCCGGACCTATACAGGCCTGATGGGGTGCACTTGTCTGAGGAAGGAATGGCTATCTTTTTGAGGGGAATTCTTAAGAGATTGGGCTAGCAGTTATTAGAGCGAATAGAATTGTTAGGGGATGGCGGGGCAATTGGCACTTGAGGATGAGTGGTTAGTGTGCCACTTGCTGTGGCGGGTCGGCACCCTCGACCAGGATTCTAGAAGGGCGTCAGGTGGTCCCTGCGCGGTATTACCCCTCGCCTTGCCAGGAGGGCGGACGAGCCTCGACTCAACGCGGTGGGCGATGAACATTTAGGCGAAGATGTTCACGTCAGGCCTTAGAGGCGTGGGGATGTCCGCGCAGGGCGGGCTGTGCCTTTAGTAAGGGGTGTTTAAGAGGTTGGGAGCGACCTGGTCGTTGCCCGGAGTAACACCCCTGAACGGTCTTCGGTCTCAGGTGCCTGGTCCTTGCCATCCCCTTTTAAAGGGGTTATACCAGTTTCTCTTGGTCTTTAATAAATAATTATGACCGTTTAAACTGAGCTATTGGTGTCGCGTCTTTATTTTAGATAAGTTGTGTCGGTGTGAGTTATTTCTAGGCCAAGGTATGATAAGGTTAGAGTCACAAGCAACATAATTCTCTAGGCTACTTAGGTGGAACGAGGGCTGTATAAGCCCAAGTGAAATTAAGAGACTGTGAATTTGAGCTGGGTTAAATAAAGTTGTTGAATAATGACCAGGCATAGAGGGAGGGGTTATTCAGGGCGGGAAGCCCCACCAATGGGGGTCCTGGGGGGTGGCACCCTGGAGCTAGGGTATATAGTCCAGGTAGCAAGCCTGAATCCCCCTCCTTGATTTTTGATCCCCACCCTCCCTTCCCTTGCACATTAAGGCCTTGCCTTAAAAAATTTCGATCTAATTGGCAATTTTAGAATTGGCGGGTCGGCACCCTCGACCAGGATTCTAGAAGGGCGTCAGGTGGTCCCTGCGCGGTATTACCCCTCGCCTTGCCAGGAGGGCGGACGAGCCTCGACTCAACGCGGTGGGCGATGAACATTTAGGCGAAGATGTTCACGTCAGGCCTTAGAGGCGTGGGGATGTCCGCGCAGGGCGGGCTGTGCCTTTGGTAAGGGGTGTTTAAGAGGTTGGGAGCGACCTGGTCGTTGCCCGGAGTAACACCCCTGAACGGTCTTCGGTCTCAGGTGCCTGGTCCTTGCCATCCCCTTTTAAAGGGGTTATACCAGTTTCTCTTGGTCTTTAATAAATAATTATGACCGTTTAAACTGAGCTATTGGTGTCGCGTCTTTATTTTAGATAAGTTGTGTCGGTGTGAGTTATTTCTAGGCCAAGGTATGATAAGGTTAGAGTCACAAGCAACATAATTCTCTAGGCTACTTATAAGCCTTAACAATAGTTAAGCTGTGTACACATGGGGAGATTCTTGCAGGCGTTTTTGACTACAGTAAACAGTATATATATATATATATATATATATATATATATATATATATATATATATATATATATATATATATATATATATATATATATATATATATATATATATATATATATATATATATAATTTACATTTCTACATAATGAATAACAGGTTTGGGATCTTATTGTTCTATAAATCCACCAATGTTGTGTGCAACATATGTGCCTTAACAGTGTGCAAAATGGCCATAAAGTCCTGTCACCTTACATCTAAATCAGGGGTCCTCAAACTATTTTGCTCTGGGACCCCATCAGACAATAAAACTAATGACAAGACCCCAGCAAGTGACTGCAGAAGGTCATCACACCACATGTGTAGGCAGCAGACAGCACATACATGGCAGCATTGTGGAGGCACAGAATGATGGGAGGAGTCTAAAATAACAGACAATTCAACAGACTTTTAAGACTCCTTGAATCAATAAATAAGATTAGAAAAGTCATCAGCCTGATGGTCAGCAACATGGAGTCGCGACCCCATGCTGAGAAGGCCGGGACCCACTTTGGGGTCAGGACCCACAGTTTGAGAACCGCTGATCTAGATTATGGTTGCCTAAACTAGGTCTATAAAACCTTCTAACAGCCCTGTTTTCTATGTTACCATGCTTGAGCACAGATACTTAATCAGCACCGCAGGCATTTTGATTTAATCATCTGTGCCAAAAGCATGCATAACCTTAAAATCAGGACTGTAAGGGGACCAAATGTGACAGTGGCTAAGCTACATATGATATTGAAGATGGCGATAACTGCTACAAAAGCAGACAGGAGACGGATAGCACAATACACTGTGGTTTTATTTCTGCCACTAGCTAGAACCGTATGATCAAGCGTCTAATGGCCAGAAAAACATGCACACATGGCTAGATGTGTGGTAGCCGCTATAGTAATGCATCCTGTACCATGTATTACGAAGACATCAAAACTGCACAAACAGGAACAAATGCAATTATAACAAGGGAATGCATCTAATGGTTATAGATTAAGCTTCCAGGAGCACTCAGATGAATTATTGATGTTGACCATTTTCATTGGTTACACATGGTGACAAGCTTGTCACATTCAAGGTTAAGTGTTTTATTGCATGACCTGCCTAATTGAAGTGTTTCCAGGTGATTGTTAACATAGAAACATATTTACAGAAAGATGGCAAATGAATACAATATGAAAGAGCAGCCATTAATTAGTAATGGGTTGTTAACTTTTGGTAGTCGTTTGAAGTAAGTGGCTTAGCAGTTGCCACACAAATGAATAAAAACTAACAATGGACCTAATTTAGACTTCACAACTAATTAGGAAATTCCCAAATCGAGCAATTAGAAAACGAATGCGCATTCTTACCAAATCGGATTCCAATGGGATTGCACATGCACAAGGGGAATTAGTGACAAATAAATGCATATGGACCGGGGTGCCGTTAAAAACATTCCGATACTCATGGGTGCCATGATTCAAAAACCACTGGCATAGACAGTAAAATCCTTTTGTTGGTCCATGAATTGCATTTGCGAGTGGAGACTGATTAGCAATCCGTTAGAAATGTTATTGCAATTTTGCAAGTGGCAGGTACTCTTTCTGTCTAGGTGGCAGCTTATTCTGCCCAGTCTGCTGTAAATTCGCCAATTAGCAGTCAGGTCTGAATCTGGCCCAATGCAATGCATGGTGAAAGTGCACCACAAAAAGAGTAGACTATTGTGTTGGCTGGAAAGGTAACGGCCACTGTTACTTGGTATTCAATAACAGGAGAGTACTACACAATATTACTGGACCATTTAAAAAAACACACAAAATAAACAACCAAGAATGGCTTGAAGTGCTCTTCCACCAAGAGAACGCGCCATCCTACAAGTAGACAGTCACAATGGCAAATATGCATGAATCGGGCTTTGAATAGATTCCCCATCCACCCTATTCTTTGGACTTGGCCCCAAATGCCTCACCAAGGAGGGTATTCAATTACTGTAGCCAACTGCCAACTCCAGAGCTATGCACTTAGTGGGGTTGATGCGGATTCACTCATGGGGTAAACCCACTGCAGGTTTCAATTTAATGCTTTATTTTTTCCCACCATAACGGGGCTTACACACATTGCGATTTAGGGGCATTTTCTAAGCGATCCCACTAGAAAATGCCCCTACATCGCTCCATGTATAGGGTCATAGCGATGTTTGGGGACTATCGTCTGGTGATTAATATCCAGCATGCGGTGTAATGGTTAGCATTACTGTCTCCCTGGGGTCATGGGTTTGATTCCCATCATGGCCCTTACTGTGTGGGATTTGTATATTCTCCCCGTACTTGCGTGGGTTTTCTCCGGGTACTCCGGTTTCCTCCCACAATCCAAAAATATACTGGTAGGCGAATTGTCTCCCAACAAATGAACCCTAGAATGTCTGTGTGTGCGCGTGTACATGTGGTAGGGTGTAAGCTCCACTGGGGCAGGGACTGATGTGAATGTTCAAATATTCTCTGTAAAGCGCTGCGGAATATGTATGTGCTATATAAGAAGCTGGTATTAAATAAATAATTGCCAGTGTCAGGGACAGTGTTCTCACCAGAGACAGATCACATAGCGGCACATCGCTATTCAGCGCTGTGTGGTGAACCATTTGCAGACAGTGCTGCGAACCCGCGGTGTGAGGGGGGGGGGGTGCCGGGTGGGGTCTGGTGGACTTGCAAGGCTGTGAATTTGCAGCCTTGCGAGTCAACAAGAATAATCCCCATTGTGTGAGCATTTTACTGATAGCAGTATTACTATTCACACAGGAAAAATCTATTCTGTGCAGTGTTCTAAAATATTAAATGCAGCATAAGTAGACTGTAATAAGAGGAATAAGCCAATTTTAAACCTTTCGTTTGATTTTCAACGTGGTTTTCAAATATTTGAAAGGAATTAGAACAGCAATAAAAGTGTAATGATCTTGGTCAGTTTTACCCGTCACAGTTTTCAAAAGTGAAACTGAAAAATGACAATACACTAGTCCAGCTTATAAAAGCTCCAGTGCAGGACTTTACTTCATACTTTCCTACTTCTGAAAAGTAGTTTCAGGGAGATTATAGATCACACTTTAAGGCATCACACGGAGCACTCTTGAGGGGGCGTATCACTTTCTACACAAGGGGCATGTCTATCTCCAATCATGGGCGTGTCTACTGTCACTCAGGTGTCTGTCATGCCCTGGCAGGTAAAAACAAAACTGCCATACAGATGGGGCAGGTTCCATCTTGGCAGGGGATGGCGATGGCGATACCAGCCGCCATCCCCCGCCAGCGCATCTGCATAGCGAGAAGGGGACGCACGCGAGAGGCGTGCGCGTCCCCTTCCGACGGCGCTTCCAGCCGCTCCCCCGGGTCACCGCCGGCTTGTAGGCGGAAACCCGGGGTCCCCGCCGCCTGCCCGTAAACCCCCCCCCCCCAAACCCTGTCAGTCTCCCTGAGGCGGAGACGGACAGGGTTCCTGTCGCCCCACCGACGGAGATTGAGACACGCACTGACATTCTGGCGATTCGCCAGCAAGGAAGATGCCTGCCCAATCTGTAGTATATTATACACAGCCCCCGTCGTATTACACCCTGTAGACACAGCACATTGGGTCCAAATCTGGCCCCAATGCATGCGCAAACCCCAGATGCGAACGGCTTCGATGAGTTTCGCAGGGGGAAGGGACGGCCAGTAGCAAGGTAGCTCGGAGCGGGTGGCTGACATCACATGACATCAGGGCCCACCCCCTTTTCCGCGATGTGCGGGCATAAAGGTCAGTCTAGACTGAATTTTATTAGCAAACAGCAGAAAAATTATTTGATGGTGAACTTCATCTAATGGTTTTTTCACCCATGCGCCCACATGCGAGGGGATGTGTTACCATACACATCCCCTGGCAAGAGGGACAGGCATTCACCTGTTTGCTACACTGCAAATATACGCAGCCTAGCAAACAGGTCTGACTCAGGCCCATTGTACGCATCATAGTACACACAGCCCCCCATATTACACCCAGTACATTACAACAGTTAGCTCCCATATTACACCCAATACCATAGTACGTTACACATAGCCCCTCCCCCATAGTAGTGTTCACACAACACCATAGTATATTATACACATTCTCTTATATTACACCCAAACACACACAGCCCCCATACACATATACATTCACACACACACACACACACACACACACACAATACACATCCCCCATTCCCTCAGTACACATAGCCCCCTCTGAGTGTGAGAAACTCTGGCTGCCAGCTCTCTGCTCCAGAGTCTCAATGCACAGACTTCCGGTCTGTGTGCAGTGCACCACTACCCACAACACTGCGGTGGCCGGCTGTAACTTTTCCTTTTCACTTTCCCCACACCCCCCACCAATTCCAGATCCACGCATGTGCATTTTGAATTTGAATGGAAGACTCACAAAAACCGGGCGGTATGAGGCTCAAGCAGAAATCGGGAGCCTCCTGCTGAATGCGGGAGGGTGGGCAAGCCTGCTTTACTTGTCTGAAGAAATTGTTTGGGGGTGTAGCGACACTGCTATGAATAATACTGGGGCACACTTCCATGTTGTTGTGCCTCCATTGATGAAATTACTGTGCACTCCACAATCCCCCAATATTAAACACAACAATGGAAGAGAGAGTCCTCTCATAGCTGTAGTGGACTACGGATGTACGCCTGCTGATGCAGGATAGGGGTGGGATGTATTAAAATACATCGCCGCCCTTCGCGCCCGCCGCGATGCCGCCGCATATGTACTAACATATGCGGCTGGCATCGCGATGCGGTGACGGAGGCCCCCCGCGATACCTGTACTGTGGTCTGCAGGGGGTCTCCGTCACCTCCCAGCCGGCTTCTGCAGCTTTCACGCCGGGGACAGCTAAGCAAGCTGTCCCCGGCGCTTCCTCCTCCCCCTGCAGCCGGAAGGACGTCCGGCTGCGTTGCTAGGGGGAGGGAAGGGCTTACCTTCCGGGGTCCAGGAGGACCTGCAAGAAGGTAAGCCCAAGGGAGGGGGGAAAGGGGGGGTCGGCGAGGCGGCGGGTTGCGGCGACGCGGCGGGCGGCGAAAAGAAGCCCATAGGCTTCTATAGGGTATCGCCACCCAAAGGTGGCGATACCCTGCCCTGCGAAACCGCTGCGAACGGGTTTTAGTACATAGGAAAATGCGGTAAAACGGGGGTTTTACCGCATTTTCCCTTTAGTACATCTCGCCCTAGGTGTGGTGCCACATACACATCTATATGAAAGAAACAATATTGATATCCAACCTGAAGTGTTATGTTGTTAGTAGACAGGGTTATTACCCAACTGACCACAAAGGCACAACACACTTTCAGAACACTATTGCCAGTTCTTGAGAGATAAATAAAACAGATGCACTAAAGATGTAGCACAATATGCAAATTAGAACTAGACGATGAGTCATCCAATCCAGCAGATTGGACTGACACATGGGGCCCAACATTTAAGGGCTGAATCAAGCCGTAGCAATCCGAATTCGGCCCCAGCCTCGATGGTCAGGTTTGCGCATGTGCAAACTGCGACAGCGAATGGCTACGGGGAGTTACACACTCGCAGGGCTGTACGCTGCATGGAGGGTGGGTCGGACCAGGGCTCTAATAGAGTAAGAATGCCTGGGACCTGACATTAGAGGAGGAGGTGGGCCACACCAGAGATTTCACCTGCACTCCTGTGGGCTAGTCTGACCCTGCATAGAAGCATACACATAATCCAGCAGCAGTCAATAATTGTTTCAAAATCAGCTTTATTGGCCAGGTATACTTGCATATACTGGGAATTTGTTTTTGGTTTGCAGCCAGGTGGGTAACAAGTAAACAGCATACAATATAAACAGGTCGGGGAACATGTACAGTCATATAGAAAGTTTGTTCCGAGGGGACACCACGTTAGATTATGTGCAAAGGGTTATGGCACGATTAGACAGTGAGGTGTTCATGAGTTCTGGTGTCAACAGTTGAACCGCTTGATGAAATAAATTTTTTAGGCTTATGGTGGAAATGGCCATAAGATACAGATAATCCCTTTTCTTTTAAAAGAGGAACAACCCTTATTTCATCATTACCAGACAGGGTCTGCAACCATCTCCTATATATTTGGCTACATCTGTCACTCAAAGTGGGTGTCTGTGTCTATAACGCTCTGTTCCTGGACTTTCCTCTTAATGTGTGACTAGGTGATTCATCGCGCCCTACGGGCGCTCTTCACACCGTCGTAAGGGGCTGCGCCCCCTTAATTTGTGAACGTTTGTATATGAGAAATATGGTTAGAATTGTATGAAAGATGCCCTGTATTGCAACTTAGGCGTCCGCGAATCGCAGGAGGGGGGGTCGCGGAGGGTGCCGCGAATTGCAGGAGGGGGGGTTGCGGGGGGTACCGCGAATTGCAGGAGGGGGGGGTTGTGGGGGGGTGGATGCTGCGAATCGTGGGAGGGGAGGGATTGCAGAGAATCGCGGGAGGGGGGTCGCGGGGTGGGTTGCCGCAAATCGCGGGAGGGGGGTTACGGGGGCGGGGGTTGCGGCGAATCATGGTAGGGGGGGTCGCGGGGGATGTGCCGTGAATCACGGGAGGGGGGGTCACGGGGTGGGGTGCCGAGAATCGCGGGGGGGTGTGTGTGTGCCGTGAATCGCGGGAGTGGGGGTTGCGGGGGGGTGTGACGCGAATCGCCACAAGAAAAAATCAACACAGAAAGGTCAACACATGTAAATGTTGACATAAGTGTGGCACTTCATTGGTGTCCATGTCGACACATGAGAATGAATATGAAAACATTCAAAAAATGAAAAAAAAAAATTCAAAACTCATGTCAACCTTTTTCATTGTCGACCATAGCCATGTCAGTGTTTTCCATGTGCAATTTAATTCTGGAGCTGCCGCGAATCACGGGGGGTGCCGCGAATTGCGGGAGGGGGGGGCGCGGGGTTGGGTGCCGCGAATCGCGGGAGGGCGGGGTTCACAGGGGTTCCGGTGGGGGGTTGCCGCGAATTGCGGGAGGTGGGGGGTCACGGGGGTGCCGCGAATCGCGGGAGTGGGGGTTGCGACGCGAATCGCCACAAGAAAAACTCAACACAGAAAGGTCAACACATGTAAATGTTGACATAACTGTGCCACTTCATTGGTGTCCATGTTGACACATGACAATGAATATGAAAACATTCAAAAAATGAAATAAATCTTCAAAAACTCATGTCAACCTTTTTCATTGTCGACCATAGCCGTGCCAGTGTTTTGCATGTGCCATTTAATCCTGGGGCTGCCGCGAATCGCGGGGGGTGCCGCGATTTGCGGGAGGGGGGGTTGCGGGGGGTGGGTGCCGCGAATCGCGGGAGAGCGGGGTTCATGGGGGTTCCGGTGGGGGGTTGCCGCGAATTGCGGGAGGGGGGGGGGGTCGCGGGGGGGTGCCGGGGTGCCGCGAATCGCCAGAGGGGGGGTTGCGGGGGGTGTGACGCGAATCGCCACAAGAAAAAAATCAACACAGAAAGGTCAACACATGTAAATGTTGACATAAGTGTGGCACTTCATTGGTGTCCATGTCGACACATGAGAATGAATATGAAAATATTCAAAAAATGACAAAAAAACTTCAAAAACTCATGTCAACCTTTTTCATTGTCGACCATAGCCATGTCAGTGTTTTCCATGTGCAATTTAATTCTGGAGCTGCCGCGAATCACGGA